>NC_051281.1:12243729-12862658 GCF_015220745.1 Sebastes umbrosus | reverse complement strand
CAGAAAAAAACCTTACAGTCACAAGGTAGGAGCTGCAATCAGTTTTTGATAGGTGAAAACTGTACATTATGGGTTGTAATGGTCCTTTAAAGGAATTTCAGCAGGTAAAAATGACTGAGTGGGCTATAGTTTGTCAGATATAATCATCATGAATGAAATCAAACCATTCTGAGCAATCAGTTTTTGACAGGTGAAAACTGTACATTATGGGTTGTAATGGTCCTTTAAAGGAATTTCAGCAGGTAAAAAAGACTGAGTGGGCTATAATCTGTTAGATATAATCCTCATGAATGAAACCAAACCATTCTGAGACAGAAAAAACCTTTCAGTCACAAGGTATGAGCTGCAATCAGTTTTTGGCAGGTGAAGACTATGGGTTATAATGGTCCTTTAAAGGAAGTTCAGCAGGTTAAAATGACTGGGCTATAATCAGTTAGATATAATCCTCATGAATGAAATCAAACCATTCTGAGACAGAAAAAAACCTTCCAGTCACTCTATAGGAGCTGCAATCGGTTTTTTGGCAGTTAAAAACTGTATTTTATGGGTTGTAATGGTCCTTTAAAGGAATTTCAGCAGGTAAAAAGGACTGAGTGGGATATAATCTGTCAGATATAATCCTCATGAATGATACCAAACCATTAGAGACAGAAAAAAACTTTCAGTCACCATGTAAGAGCTGCAATCAGTTTTTGGCAAAACTGTCTTTTATGGGTTTTAATGTTCCTTTAAAGGAATTTCAGCAGGTAAAAAAGACTGAGTGGGCTATAATCTGTCAGATATAATCCTCATGAATGAAACCAAACCATTCTGAGGCAGAAAAAACCTTACAGTCACAAGGTAGGAGCTGCAATCAGTTTTTGATAGGTGAAAACTGTACATTATGGGTTGTAATGGTCCTTTAAAGGAATTTCAGAAGGTAAAAATGACTGAGTGGGCTATAGTTTGTCAGATATAATCATCATGAATGAAATCAAACCATTCTGAGGCTAAAAAAAACCACAGTAAAGAGTAAAGACTTCTTTAGGCTAGTAACCTGGATGCTTTTACTGTAATAGCCTATAGATGGCGTGTTGAGTTCACTTCTGGTATTTATGAGTTTCCCGCAGACGCCAACACAGTCAAGTTTTATTGTTTCATCCATGAAAGATAATTTAGTGCGATTTGGAATCAAATCAACTCCATTCCTGAGTCACTATCAAGGCGTCACAGCCCCTCGCAGGTTCAATTAGATTGTTTACAGTTGGTGTGGGTGTATTACCTTGGGGGGACAAAATTAATATGCGCATTATGTATAGGAATTATGTGTGTTTTTTGGCAAGAAAACCTGCACAGGTTCCCACAGTACTACTCCTGAAGGCCTCAGGTGTGTATCGTTATTTACCTGTCACCATTAATCACTCGCCAAACTCCAAACTGTGTATAATACATTCTATGAACACTTGACATAGCAAACATTTCAGGTTGAGTCCTGTGATGCCTGTTTGTTTTTTTTTCTTTCCAATGAGCTTTCTTTCAAACAGCTTGCAGGCGCTAAAGGAAGTCACAAACACACACAGAGAGAGAGAGGCATACACAGCTGCACAAACTTTAAAGGTGTTTTTTGATCGATGGAAACAAACCGATACATTATTATGTATTATATATCTTCCAATATTTGAATATCATTCTTTAAGATCAGTGACGCATAAAGCAGTCCTTTTGATCTAGACGCCCACACACACACACACACACCACACAAAGATAATTTGGCAGGGAAATAAAACACCAATGCCCACAAAAACGGTTTAATTGACTCCTCAAACATTATTTACACAATTCCAGAAGAACAACACAAGTGCCAGATGACAAATGAAGAAAGACAGTTCCTACACAAAATGAAAACACAGCGTATTTAAATAAAAAGGAAGAGTCACTAGTCTAAATTGAAAAACATGAATTGTCTAAATATGTTTAATGAATCAAGATGTATACAGGATAGGAAAGTGCTTCTCCTGTAGAGATTGTGTTATTAAAATCACCTGCAAAACATCTCTGCTCGTTTCACTTTCAGATGATGACGTTGTTCTTTGTTTTCCAAGAGGCGGTATATATATAAGGCAGGACTGGTCAGCGCCACGATTGATGCCTCAGCATTTATCTGGGAAGTGCACTTCAGGACCCAATAAGTCTACAATCCTTGGTTTTACATTCTGGTTTGGATGCTTCGCTCCAATAGTTTGTTTACAAGGAATGTGACTGCTTGGGACTAAATGTAGAGTGGACCATAATGCTCAAAACACAAGCATTCCTTGTGCTATTTTTAGGGATGTGTTGTTGCTTCAGTGTCCTTTACATCAAATCAGTCCCAGTGAGGTTTCTGAATGTGCACTGCAGGACAGCCGAGTGCTTTTATTGACTCCTATTCCACTCATTGGAGTGCACAAAGGATTGAAAAGGGTGTTTTGAAGGCATCCGTGGCTATATCTGAAAGCTTGTACTGTTATTTAGTGGGTGTTTTGTGCATTATCACTCCATGCCATCGTAGCAGATGCAGTAAGAGATTTCAGACACACTATCCACTTGGTTCCAATGTGTCGAGAGAAACTCAGTCTATCACAGATTACAGGATAAGAAGGCAATTCAAAGAGAGCTTTGACCCGGCGTCCAGCCCGCAGTTTACACAGTAGGATTAAACGATGTGTGACATCACAGACTATTAATATCTCTCAGCTTGAGGCTAGGCTGTTAGCTTTTAGCAACAGTCTCTGTCCTGTATTGCAGCTATATGGTGCTTTACGAGTAACACACTGTACATGAACTGCAGCACTATGCGACCTCTAATAACCTTATTTCAAAGTTTAAAGGGAGCAGAGCAAGTACAAAACTGCAAGGCAACGGAAAAAGACATTCAGAAGTTAATAACTGTTTGTGCTACAGCTGCAAAAAAAAAACTGTTTGGCTTTTTTTCTTTTTTAATGCAATAGCGCTGCTTCTGAGGCATTTCACAATAATGAACCACTGCTAAATGTAAAATTCATATAAAAATCACAGGTGAATGGTGTTTGGAAATATTGAATGATACAAAAACCCTGTGACAGCAACTGGCTTGCTCAAATAAAGAGACACAATGAGGATGCTTTTACCGCTGAATTGTGAGGCTGTTAAAAGAGTCTGGAATGTAGTTAATAAAAGTACTGGAAGTAAAACAGCAAACAGCCCACTGTGAACGGATATACGGCAGCTGGTACAGTAATGTTTCACATGCACGAGCAGGACAAAGTGAGGCTTTCAACCATTAAAATGATTATGACTTAATTAAGATCATACATTCCTCAATTGTCTGGTATATTTTGATACATTCAACTACTATTTTGCCTGTTTTATTGTCCCAGCTCTCTTCGCTGTGTGTCTGTATATTGGTCAAGCCAGGCTGTGTCAGTAAAAGGCACTATAGAGGAGAAATTACTGCATCACAACTAGACTGACACGTACTACATCAGAACAATGTCTAATACATTACTACATTTTGAATTGTGTCCATGTCAGGTGAACATCGCCAGAAACAGGGTTGGACCAGAATTCACTTCTATTTTAAATATTCATATTATCAAATAAATGGATATTTTTTTTAATAGTTTAATCAATTTGCGGTGAATAAACTTGTTTTAGTTGGATTTTTTTTTCTGTTTAGTTGGAAATTTTACTCTAATTTATTGAACTGACTGAGGAGAAGTGGTAGTCACCCAGCAGGATTTAAAACGAAGCCCCTTCACCAACCAACAAAAAGGCACACACACAAACACACACGCACATACAGTGACATCAGCGGCCAACCGAACACGCATCGGACCGCAACAGCATCCCCAGAATCCTAGCTTTACAATCCTATACTAGTTTTAATCGCCAGAATCCAGGAGACACAGTGGTAGTTATTGAAACCCCCTGTTATCCATCTACCCTGCATTTTTAATGCAGACAATTATACAAAAAGAAAAAAAACATGTTTTACTTAAGTGACTGTTGCCTGTTGTGGAATTTTGAAAATGATATGGGTGGCTCAAACAATGACAGAAAAAATCCACTTTTAAGAATTCAGTACAAACATCTACAACATCGATAACTGTCACTGGTTTATATTCACACTGAATTACTAGAACTGGATAGTAGCCATACAAATGAAATAAGAAAAAAAGGTATATAACCTAGCCATTTCATGGTTAATTTGAGATTACATCTCTTTAATGTCCACTCAAGTAGAAAGTCGGTCCAATCATTTTAATAAATTCCTATGTCTTAACAATCATAAAACCCCTAAGGTTCACATATATTTACTCCCCACATATATGCACACACACAAGAATGAACACACTCTCACATGCACACACATACACACACACACACACGGACATAATCACACACACAGCCCTACTCTGGGGCCTCACAGTAATTTAGCTCTACAGAAGATAGAGCTCAACAGTGAGATTTGCCACTTTGCTTGCCGGTAGTTGGTCCAGGCAGTCATGTGATCGTCGCTGGTCTAGGACGAGTTCAGCAGGTTGCTAAGGACTGCAAAAAGGAGGAAAAAAAGGTCAAAACATTTCAGAGTATTGTATATGTGCTGATCTGTGTGCTTGTATCTTCTTAAAATGCATTTTGTGTGTGTTGCAGGCTGTTCTAATACACCATTCGTATGTATACCTACTAAAAGTAAATGCGATGTAATTCGTATATGTCCCACAAAATCAACTTGTATGTAATTCACGTAATCGTGAACAACGGAGTATAAAGAGTGGCACACGTTGCGTAGAGAGGACGTCAGGGTGGATGGGTGGGTCACAAAAAAACAGACCCTCGCCCAGGAGGCCGGTGTTTGTACCCCATGTGAAACCGGAAGTCAACGTTGATTTATTTGTCACGTAACTCCCGTACTTAAGTTACACTACTTTCAATGTTATTTTAACCCAAACCACAATCTTTTCCTAAACCTAAATAAGTAGTTTTGTTGCCCAAACCTAACCAAGTCTAACTTTTCCTAAGCCTAACCAAGTTGTTTCCAGTGAAGACGGAATTTTATTTTGAAAAGACTGGAGTGGAAATTGATGCTGGACATTCGTAGGAAAACACGCGAAAAATGAGGAATAACTTTTCGTAAGATAGTGGTTATGTGTGTGTGTGTGTGTGTGTGTGTGTGTGTGTGTGTGTGTGTATGTCCTACCCTGGGGATCTGACTGAGCCTCTGCCGTGTCAGCTTTACGTGCAACCTCTGGATCCGCTTCTAATCACAGAGATTGACAAAGTCAGATAGTCGCAAAAAAAATGCAGACAGACAGACAAACTGAAGCAGACAAGTCGTCACATGGCAGTTTGGATTTCACAAGCATTTAGATAACTAACCCATAAATTAAGTATGACGGTGAAAGCACCAGCCAGGGGGGACTTTCTGAGGATGTTAATGTTTCTCCGCTCTAATTTCTTATTATCACCACCATGAAAATGTATTTCATTATTTTTTTCTGGTGTAAAAGCTCAAAACTACTCGTTTCTGTGTAGCCGAGCCTTTCCATTTACTGTCAGTGGAGCAGCTGCTAATTACATTGCTATTTACAATCCTGACACTCTAAGGAGAATCACATTCATGAATACTAAATACATATAGAAATGACTTTTTACTCAAATTCAGAGCATTGGTGGTTTAATTCTTAATCTGAATCTGACTTCTGCCCCACATTGCTTAAGCTGAATGGCCTATTGCTCATGTTGACTGTAAATTAAAACTTTGCTGAATTGGTAGTATTGGTATGCAGGATGTGTGCGAGTTGACTGTATTAGACAACACTGTCTAAGGGATACAGCTGAGTCTGCTATGTCTCATAGACAGACTGCTGACCTCCAGAACTTGTGATATTCAGACAAAAAGTCACACACACCACCCATCATCTGAGCCTGGCTAAAGCAAAGTGTTACTAAAGATGCTGGCAGCTTGATTAAAGGCTGAGATTCTGCTATGGCCCAAGTCTCTCCTGCACCAAATAGCAATAGAAAAACAACAAAATCTTGACGTGCAGGTCATTGTGGAATTCCTTGTACAAGTGCTGTACTCAAGCAAACATTTAGTTAGTTAATTAGTCAGCAAGATAATTACCCTGTCTATTTTTGAAGCACAGTTTCTTCTTCTGATAGGTGAAGTATCCAACGATGGCTCCCACTACAGCCACGGCAATTGCACTAATGATGCCTGCTACAGAGCCGGAGCTGGCCTCTGTAGGTAACAAACAAACAAACACAAAGATAATTAACACCGGTGCATGAGAGCTGCAAATGTAAACTTTGTCAATATCATTTGAAAACATCATTTGAACTCTAAACATATTAGTTTGAGCATGTTTTATGATACAAATGTGACTGCACTGTGTTGAATATGTGCCAGTGTGAGATTGTAATGTTCAGTATCAACTGTTTCCAGTTGAAATAATGACAGTTCAGCAGCGAGGCTCAATGACACGACATACAGTAATGTATGCGTGTGTGACAGAGATGCATCATCTTGTCGCAGCATTTCCTGATCCCATTTCATTCGCCTACCCAATAATTTAGAACCCTGAAAGCATTCACACTGACAGCATATATCTGTCTGCACCTGTAACCCAGTTACTATGACAACACCCATCTGAATAGTTTTCATGCTGTGTCATAGCCGACAGCAAATACCTCTCTGTTAAAGGCACACGAACGATGGCACGCATGAAACCTGCAATGCAATTTTTTCATTTATAAATCCTAGAATTAAAAGCCCTGCATTAAATGATTTATCTACGTAAAAATAACGTGGTATTATCAGCAAATTATAGTATAATGTAACATAAGATGCCGATACTAGTGTGAATATCACTAAATGACTGAGTTTGTACATAAATTTAATTATTTGCTAGTCATTAACAACTGAGTCAACAGTAAACAGATTTAATTGCAGTAACTTATACATACCCTATACTGTATATGTAATAAGCAGGAATACCTATTACATAACCTATACAGTATGTAATAAGCAGAAATACCTACTACACAACCTATACTGTATATGTACTAAGCAGAAATACCAAGTACATAACCTATACTGTATATGTACTAAGTAGAAATATCAAGTACATAACCTATACTGTACTAGATATTTCTGCTTACTGATAAAATAAATGGCAGGTATCGACACTATGTTACACTATATATACTTTGTGCAGTATTCAAGGTTTGATGTAGGTGCATTGCCAGGCCATATGAGGAAAAATTAGGCTAATATTTAATGGCTATATTGTGCAGTTTAAGCTTTCTGAATTTACTACAAATGAGGTTGGTAGAAGTGAAGAGCATAGACTAGATTATAAAAAAATCTGTAACTTTTTTTTGCAATTTTGAACTAAAAATATGAGAAAAAAAATCAGACAGAAGGGATTGTATCCTGTAAAATTGTTCAGTATCATTGCTTTTCCTCACGGCAATCCTTTCATAAACTAGCTTTTTATTGACCCTGCGGTGTCTTCAGTCAACACAGAATAATAATGGCAGGATAAGCTGAAGTGGCAATAGAGCGAAAGATGGATGGGAAAAAGGATGTTGGGGTGTGATGGGTGAGTCAGCAACGTAAGCACACAACAAAGAATGAAAGTTTCGTAAATCCAGTGGTAAACAGAGTTAAAAGGTGAAACAACAAAGGAGCGGTATGAGTCAGAGAACTCGCGTGACTCAAGATTCATTTTTAGAAAAAGGGAATGGGTCAGTGGAATAACCCAGGAGAAGGCAGTGAGTCAGAAAAGGGAAGGAAAAGGTGTGCAGACAGACATGTGTGAACATGCATGTGGTGCACAAATGTAGAACACACGCCATGGACACATCAGTTTCTCTGGTGTAAAAAGGCCGTGTGAACACACACACACACATACAGACATAAATAGACAAGATGCACCATGGAAACACAAATCTATGGGAACCGTATGTGACCCGCAGCCACAACTATGATCACATGCCTGTATGCTACAAGGCTGAGGTCAGAGGTCAGAGGAAACACTGCAGTAGTCAACATAGCTAAAAGTTACACGTTTAGGGATGCACCGATACCGATACCGGATCGGATATCGGGCCGATACTGACTCAAATAGCTGGATCTGGTATCGGTGATAATGGAGCTGATCTATTCAATTCTATGTTTATATACTATATACATTATATACTGAAATTTTAATTCCTGTTTAAGTTTTGACCAATTTGTAGCTGCATTAAAAAGGTTTAAACTTGAATTGTATGTCCTGTTAATTTTGACGATTTTTTACCAAGTTGCTGGTGTACAATTTATTATTTTAATAATAAATAACAATTCAGTAAATCTATTTATATGTATTTATTTGATTCCAGTCTCTTCCACACAGTGAGGCATACAGCTTATTAATTAAACACTGGTATCGGATCGATACTCGGTATCGGCCAATACCCAAAGCCCAGGTATTGCTATCGGTATCAGGACTGAAAAAGTTGGATCGGTGCATCCCAATTTACAATGTAATGAACTAAATGGACTGATCCATGACTGATTTTAATACTTTTAAAACAGATGCAGTGATAAGAATTGAAATTGTGTACTGACTATTATAAAACGCATTCATCCATGTCTCCAAGCCCGACAAGCCTTTCCCAAGTTTAAACACAAATATCATTACACACTTCAGCACTGGTGACTCAAACCTTTAGCCATTGTCTCCTTTGCCTGGACTTGTCATTCATTATACTAAGATACTTAGTTAAGTTCAAAGGAAAGTTTTTTTTTTTTGTAGCATGCAGCAACAGCGCACCTGCTCAGGGCTCTTTGTATGAAACATGACAATAGGGGAATGTTTATGCTGCAGGTATGTTTGGGCCAGTGCATGGGTGTGTAGGTCAATGTATCCAAAACAAAAAAAGAGAAGAAGGATAGCTCACGTTGGGCTTCCGGTGCATCCACTGTTGAGAACAGAGAACACATAAATACAGTTAGAAACATAAAACCGTACCATTTAAAAAACTGGTTTAACACTTTATGGAAGTTAAATGGGACACGAGGGAACCGTTTTTTTAAACATGCACAGACATGCACCTGTTATTTGTGTCTGTTTGCCAATCAGGAAGAGAAGTAGCACTTCCAACAGAATTCAAGGTGAAATACTCGTACAGAAGACCAAACATTGTTTGAACTAAAACAATAGGGGAGAGGCATTTTCCGCTGAGTCGTGTATCCTGTTTGTATTGTCAGAGGCATGCCAGTGATATCCTGTGTCTTACTACTGCTGCTGTGGCTGCTGCAAAGCTACGTATCTGACTTGGGATTTGTGCGATTTGCACTGAAGATGGTGTGATGTGATTGTATTTTTGACCGTGAACACAAGAAAAGTCTTACCGTCTCCTGTGGCTTCAGCAATATGTGCTAAAGTGAGAAAGGAAGAGAGATAAGTGATTATTAAAGGAGGATGGAGAGAAAAAACACATTGTCATTTCACGTTTAAATGTGTTAATAATGCATGTAAAGCACAGAAGGCAGAGAAGAAGAAGAAGAAGGGAGGAGCAAGACTACTCTCTTTGTGGTAATTTACACCTCGGAGGCATTAAGAGGTCTAGAGTTTCCGTCCTAACCGGTCTGGAAACACACACGAATGAAATGTCCCTTCTGTATACTCACAGAGATGCCTTTATAATATCAGAGAGATAAAATATCTGAGGGAGACACACACCCTCTGTCTTGCTCTCTTATCTATGATTCGTTCCATATGCAAAACAACCCTGTTATCGCCTTCTGCGCTGCCTGTCTGTATACGCCTGTGCCATCACGGCTGCCCTCTACCTGCTCCAACTTGACAAAGCCGCTAATAACAGAGCACTAAAGAAGGGGCGCCTATCACGAGATTATGATGATTAAAACGACATAGATGAATCAGCTTTCAAACGGGGAATAAAGGGTGAACGCTGCAGCGTTCAAAGTGTTGCTGTCAAATTGTTGCTGTCAAATTGCTCCGTGGCTAGTGATTAAACTTTCTCGACCCAGGAGCTAAAACGAGTCAATTCATTGTCTCGAGTCATGGGAACAGAGCTCATAAAATTAGAACAGCATTCTCGCAGTATATAGACCACCGAGAGGAATGTCTAAAAGCGCTGTTTATGAGGCGCTGTCTTGACGCAGCCTCGTGCTACGAACCATTTGGAAAAGGTGTAACTTTGTAGTTTTGATGCCAGACTACAGCTAGCACATAAAGGTGCATAACGATGGCTGCCTCGTGATTTCATGTCATTGTTCAATGTAATACCACTTGATTGCAGTTACAACAGAAAGGGAAATGACAAAAGCAGGAAGAACATAACGTTAGAAAATGCTGTATGGTGAGTCTATTTGAACTCAATACACAAATATCTATAGTAATAAATAAGGGTTCAATAAGCTGCTTTGCTCAAATATGGTAATACAGGAAGTACAACTTTAAACGTCTCCAAAGAGTGATGACTGGTCTAACTAGGTCATATTGTTGTAATTACCATATTTATTAAATACGGCATCGTATTGCTGCCACACAGGAAAAAAACGGATCAGTATCATGTTATAACGTGAAAAGTTGATCATGATAATACGACATACAAACTTATCACGTTATAATAAGAAACTTTTCTTGTTATGACAATACACTATTTATCTAGTTATATAACATGATAACTTATTGTTACAACATAAAACGTTTCACATTTTAATGTAATAAATGATATTGTTATAAGATGAAAAGTTTCACGTTATAATAAAAGATAAATAGTATATTGTTATAACAAGAAAAGTTATAACATTAAACTTTTCATGTTATAACGTGATACTGATCCGCTGTTTTTTTTCTGGTGTGGCAGCAATGCGCTGCTGTAATTAAGTCACTAATTTCAGCATTTACAAAGAAATTACATACATTATCAAATGTCCCATCCACTTCCTGTTCACATGCGTTTGTTAACAGGAAGTTTAGGCAAACTGGGTCAAAGTATTAGAGAAGTTGTAATGTTCCCTAGAGCAGAGATGCTGCTGATCCCATACACATCCAGTTACTGCGGGATTTATCTAATTTTTCCATATAGATTCAGGGTTAATCTCACTGTTCCACATAGATTCAAACTGCATGCAGAGTGATAAAAAAGGTAGCTAGGAAAGACAGTACAATCCCATAAAAACTGAACTACCTCTTCACCAGTGCCTGTTTGTAATGCTAACTGTGTGTACCCAACGGTTCCTGTGTGCATCCCTACATACTTTTGAGGTTATTGGTTACATTGATAATATCATTAGTAATTGTTATCAGTAGTTACTAACCCCCAGATTCCCCCATACTGCGGCTCTGTCCTGAGTTGTCCACTTCTTTGTTATCTGGCCCCAGAGCATCTCCCAAGTCAAATCCAGCATCTGAAAAAAATAATTAGATATCATTGGTGACAGAAATGCAATATCAAAGTCCGTAGGGAAATTCACTTTTCACCGTCCCGCCCATGAGGGATATGTTCCAGATGTTCACCAAAAAAAGTCATCTCTTTAACACACTGTTCTACACTGTTACATGTTGAACTACTTAATGATAATATCAACCATCATGGAAGCACTCCCTACTTCAGTCCCTCGCGGCCCCGATAGTATAGTGAACACCCTGCAGAGGTGTCCTCGATGAGGACTCTGAAACACTAGCTGCTCCGAGGGTGTGACAGTGATCTTGTGAACTAGATTAAAGGATATTATCTGTCAAAAACAATACCATACCCTGAATCTATATTCATTAGGGGGAAAACCCCAAGTGACTTATACAACATGTGGGACTCGGTGAACAAGAACAGTTTCAGGGCGAGGTAGGATCGTGAATTATTTTAAAGAGAACCTCGGGGGCATAATTATCCAGTGACTTATTCGTTCATCACCTGACATTAAATCATACGTGAATGTTAAGTAACGAAATCATATTTTGAGCCAAGTTTCACTCCGGTACTCTCATTCTCCCGTGTTCATATCTATCTACTGAGCCTCCTTTCTTCGTCTATACTTCTCATTAACCTCCCCACCTTCTCTTCTCTACTCTTTCCCCTTGCGTCTCCCTTTATCTCTTTCCTTTTGTTTTTACACCTCGCGTCTCTTTTGCAGCTCCCCCCCCCCCCCCGTCCTTGTTCTCTTCTCCTTTCTCTCCTCTCATTTCTTTATCCTCCTTTCCATTTCTCAACTCTTTTCTTCTCGTCGCCACCGTGCGAGAATGTTTCCCCTGCCAGTTATCACATGGACGAAACCTTCCATAGCAACCGTGTCCTTAAGGCTCAACAGCACCCCCACTCCCTTTCTTAGTTGTTAGCATGACTAGGAGAGGAGATAATGACCAGCCAAACATAACATTTCTATCCTCGAGTGAGGGAAAGGAGGATGTCCTGTTGTAAAACAGGTGAGGACAAACAACAACACTTCTTGGAACAGGAAATGCTGAAATGAGCGAAGAGAGAATTAAAAAGAGAATACTCTTACAGGTGAAGTTAAATAGGTGAAGTTAGAGGTTTCCATACCACCCCTACTTTAGGAGGTAAAACTGTGTGCGCCAAAATCCCACCTCATAACCTTCCTAAGAGATTTGTGCTTTTTTGCTAGAAAAGCACATCTGTTTTCCATTAATTTGTTCAGAAAATGGGGAGTTGCTGCAAAATGATGCATGAAATCTCATGAAAAGCACAGGACATGTACAGTACATTTTTTTTTAAACACAAAAAATTACTACAACAACAATAATTTCATCCTGGGGTCAAATGTTGACACCGTGGAGATCTAATAAGTTTTGACATATTGTAGGTTCAGAGTTTGAGGGAAATACACGACAGAGGTATTCAGTCAGTTTGGCTCAAACACAATCCGTACAGATTTTAAAATGCTGCCGTGTAGGACTTCAACATTTTCGTCGAGTGTCAATTAAACAGATCAGCATGTTTGTGGATTCATTGTTACTGTAGTTACTGAAATAAACGGCTTTAAATTGTGTTGCACTGAAGTGCTCTTGTATGATGCGGTTCTGAGTCATGAGCAATTATTTGTGGTGTGCCTTCGTAATTTGTTTAGCTGTGAGACTTGGCTCCAGAAAGGTTTATATATTGTGGCTTTGGAAAGTGTTCAAATGAAAGAGAGAATTTATTATTCTACCTAACTGCCCAGGGACTACGGGTGGAAAATAAAACCTGATACATAACATCTCTCCTTGTTTTAAATAAGGTTAATGTTCTTTGTGCATTGTCCCGGTTCAAATAACAAAACATAACAATGACATGAAAAAAAAATGTTTACCTGAATGCACCTCAGGAGCATCCGCCACTTTAACTGTTGGCAAAAACAAAGAACCGAATCACACACAATTGAATTGTTCATATAACTGCACACTACATCTACTACACTGCATATTATAGATATTGAGGCTTCACATACATGACATGACACAACATGACGTGCTACATGTAATTAGACAGAATGTACCAGAACAAAGTGGAAGAAGAACATGAAGTTTTACAAACAAGTCTGTACAGTTTCCTCATGTAAAGGAACTACTTGCTTGCATCTACAGGATACATGTGTTCAGCTTTCTCTACAACTCTACACTCCTTAGCATGTAGAAATTTATAATATATCACCCACTGTCTAAGGGCACTATTCTGTACCAACGACATTAAGAAAAAACATGGAAACAATAATGGAAATTCTTGCTTTCATGAATTACAGTATATCAGGGATCCTTTTTGCCGTCTTTCCCGTACGAGAGTGTGAAAAATAAGCACTAGAGCCTTTATATTCTTACTTTCAGGGACAACAACCGCAGGGGCTTCTGTTTCTACGGCTGGTTTTGTTGTTTCTGAATCGGCGGCAGGATCAGTTGGTGTTTCCTCTTTTTCTGCTACAGCTGGATCTGCTGCTGATGTGGTCTCAGAGTCAGTCTATTAAAAATAAAGCATGTAGAAAGGACACGTTAACTTCTCATTAGCATAGCAGCTCTTGAATAATATGTTACACACAGCATGTCAGCAATTATACATAATTGTAATGTGGAAGTTTGTTAGACACGTTTGTGACAGTAGGTGTGAATAATGAGATGTTGTTAACTGCTACTGACCTCCTCCTTAGAGGTTGTTGCACCACTGCTTGAGGTAGCGTCCTCCTCTACATTAGCTGTTGGTTCCTCATTCTTAACCTCTGGAACGGCTTCAGGCTCTGGACAGGAGAGAGACACATAAGGGAGGGTGTGTTTTTATCATCCAAGTGTTATGGCATGGGCTGTGGTGGCTTGTTTTACTGCAGCAAAACCAGAAAGTGTTTTCTCACACCTTTGCACATTGTTAAGGCGAATGGAATGGAAAAAATGCAGATCTTAGAAGTGTTGTAGTATGAGGCCTCTGATTAGAGATCGGCCTCATGCTTAATCAATAGATTAGACTGACTACATTTATTCTTAATACTACAATCACTGTTGCGTCTCAGTATGAAAAATATTGTCTCTCTCGGTATGGGAGTGTAGCATTAAAGTGGAGGATAAGCAGTAGACATTATGGCAAAAAGTAGAATCTGCACATAACAGCAACAGTGAATGAAAAATCATTTTGGGAGCAAAGCACAGTGTGTGGATTCTACTTTGTTGCCTATGTGGGATTCGCTTAAAATAAGAAAAAGTAAGGAAATTTTATAGTTTTTGAGTCAGAATAATCATCTGAAATGAGCACACAAACTGTTTATTTTAATTTCACTGTATTTCATTTTTCAGTGTGCCTATTTGAACACCTGTTAATCACCTTTTGTTGTTGCATCTGCTTCTGCTCCTGCATCTGCTGCAGCAGTAGTCGCTGCTTCTGTGTCAGCTGCAGCAGGAGTCTCTGGTTCTGGGTCTGCTGCAGCAGGAGTTGCTGGTTCTGCCTCATCAACCGCAGGAGTCACTACTTCTGTGTCTGCTGCAGCAGGAGTCTCTGGTTCTGGGTCTGCTGCAGCAGGAGTCGCTGGTGCTGCCTCTTCAACTGGAGGAGTCGCTGCTTCCGGTTCAGGCTCAGGATCACTCCCCGTTGGTGTTTCTCCCTACATTCAGCACAAGATTTACATCTCTTGAAATTACATTCCCATAATGATCCAGAAAAAAGAGTCTCTGGTCAGGGGTATTAAGATCACTTCAACTTATTTGTTAGTGGTTCGCCATCTCTTTCTTGTACTAAGCACAACTGATTTGCAAACTGGAGCTTTGCCGAAATACAAAACACAAAAGTCCGTCTGAAAAGGGCAGACACAGAGCTGCCATTACATCTCAAGCCAATAACATTGTGCTCCATAAAACTTTCTATACCCAACTAAGAACTAACATGACACGTTTTTCAGCTATTTGATACGTCTCAGCTTATCAAATAACTGCCTAAGGATTTAGAACCTGATTTTGAGCTTGACTATAGATGCAGGTCGCACAGAGGCACTGTTACCAAGAAACACTGAATAATTCAGGTGGCCCAGAGCTGGACAGGGTGTATAGATATGTATTTATTGTGGCAGCACTAGTGTTGTGCTCTCGGCTATGTAAGATAAGAATTTGTCCGAGTTTGGAGTGAGGACGGGTATAAAGACAAGAAAGTTTGCAAAGTCACAGTAACCCAAACTTAAAAATAACCTTTTTGAACTATATTCACCATTACATTATTCACCCAAACATTACTCGAACCTGCACTTATGACACATTTTTAAGTCAGTACATCCATGATGGAACCAAAAGTTGTTGCTTTAAGATTTGTGATTTACCAGGAGACCTCTATTGAGATAAAAGACTGACTAACCAACAAACAACAATGTATTCAGTCGTCACCTCAGCTTCTTTTGGGACCTCTGTCGCTGCATCTGCTTCAGAGTCCAGGGCCGCATCAACTGCTGGATCTGTTGGTGGGGCTTCATCATCTACAGAGATGTGAGAAGAAAAAAGTAATAGAATAAGTATTGACTACTGGGATATATCAGTTTCAAAAAGTTGGAAAAAGAAAGAGCTGTCCTGAAACTGACATCACACAACTGACAGAAACCCGTGCAACTACCATTTTCTTTTTCGAAAAGAAGAAATGAGGCAACCCAAAATCTGTCTCAATGTCTCAAAGGGAGTTTCTTCTGCCTTTGAAGCCTCACAACTTGACAATTCAACACCCCTAAATTTGACTGTATTGACCATTTGTTTGTGCCCTCTCCTGTTCACAAACAAATATAAGTCTGACCTAAAATAGAACCAATAGAGCATGAAACTGGTAGTGATTAGTATAATTAAAAACAGCTTGCCTTTAATCCATCTGTTTTCACTTAAAACCATTCAAATCATCTGTCTGAACGGTCGTTAAGATGTTGTGGATTCAACACATTCTCCAACACGACAATCACTACCGACAACACACTCACACACACACACATACACAGAGCCACGCCCTGCTCTGATTGGTCCCTGATGTGGACGTTCCAGCAACCGCAACTGGACGACATCAATCGATCGCGTCTCACCTGCCTCTACATCATACGAAGACTCGACCTCAGCACTGGCATTGCAGCTCTGTACTAATGAGAAAATACAAAGCACGTGTCTTTGTCACTCTGTGGTGTTTGTGTGTGTTTGAGGCAGCGCTGTGAGATTCCCCTGTTGCTTGTGAGAAGCTGAAACAGCAAAAACTAAGCTCTGACTTGAGCATTCTTTGCTGTGCTGAGTTCAGCAGCGCCCTGATGCTGGCTCATCGGGCCATTACCTTGTTCCAAATAGTACCAATCGTTAAATAAGAGAGATAACCTTATGGTATGAGTGATGCTGTGCTTTCTGCTGGCAAAACTGTATTTAAAAATGGATTGAAAAAGTGGAAAAAGAATTGTACAAGAAGGCAGAACGGGTGCCAGACCACTACTAGAAAACTAGAAATTGACGTATCATAAAGTAACAAGAGTCATCAGGGTTTTTACTGCTCAGTATCACAACTCTCTTTCTTAATATGCTCGAGGAAAACAATTCTTCATCTTTTTCTAACAGCTGCTCTTGTTGGCAAGCGAGTTTCCAATGAAGGGTGGCTGTGTTGCCAAGTGAGATCGTATCAGAGTCACTGAAGCCTTGAGGGAGAGCGGCACGAACACTTCTGAAGAATTTTCATCACACCGTAAATTCTCTGGAGGCGTGCAGCGCTGGTGACATCCCGGCTCCCTTCACACACACACAAAAATCCATACACACACGCGCGCACAAGCATTACTAAACCACATGCACTCATGCACAAGAACATGAATGTGAGACATGCACAGATGCTGACCGCAATAAAAAAACAAGCGCTCTTTGTTTCCTCTTGATCCCTGTTTGAATGTCACTGTGCTAGCTTGAGAGCCAACATAAACAATAATCAGAGGCCTAAATGGTTTATTAAGAATCAAACAGCAATCGGGGCTGAATGAACAGGACAGCATGTGCTGGAACAGGTATGAGCGGTAAGTGTGATGCGTGTGTTTCACTATCTTCACTTGGAAATCACTGTCTTTACTTGGAAATCACAGTCATTATCAAAAGATGTGCCATGGCAGGACATTCAACTTGTTGATAAGTTTAGATGCCAGTCGTGCTGAGCGTCTCGCCGCCAGTGTTCAGATGGCTGATGATAAAACATGTACAAATCTGACAAAACTACAAACTTTCTGCTGACATGTTATTATTAATTTGTCAAACCAGGATCTATGATGATGTGTGTGTATGCTTATGTGGAAATTAGTGGGCACATTTTCTCGTGGCAATGTGCCTACATGCCCGTGTGCGAGGTATGTGGCTCTCATGTAACATGTCATGTGTGTGTGTGTGTGTGAGAGTCTCTTTCTGTTGCCACTCCATGGAACATTCTGTTCCCATCTATCAGTTTGCCACTTCCTCCTCTAACTACTTCCGCTACAAACACCCCCCGACCCACCAGCACACACACACGCATGCGCAAACACACACACACACACATATATGTGCGTGCGGACAAACTCATAAATACACCTTCTCCTCCCCTTTCACTCCAAACATACAAACAACCACATGTTCACACACACGTAAAGTAAAGTTCACATTGACTCCAACACTTTGAGAAAGCGGCGTCCTGTTTTGTGTTAGTGCAGCAGCAGCAGCAGCAACGAAACAAACTGTTGCACATCCAAACCTCTCTCCCTCCTTTCTTTCTTTTTTGTCTTTAAGACTGTATCCCCTCTTTTCCTCTCTACCAAAAGTCTTAACTCTCTTTGTTTCTCTGCCACTGCTTTCCCTGGAGGCTGATGAGTCATCTGTGTGTCTCTGACATGGCTGCACGCTATTGTAAGAAACTGTACAGCATGTGCAGCTTTGAGATGCAAAGAGCTCCCCTGAGGAAGACTCTTAACCCAAACCAGTTTACACATGTGGGAAAAGATCACACTGTCAGTTACACTGTGTTCTTTTAGAAAACTGGCTCATATGGCTCGATAGATCGATGAATTCACCCCACGGAGTACACCTATACGTGTAATACAATCCAATACAACAGCTCTGACACATGTTCTATATTAAACATATCATTAAACTTATTGAGAGGCAAAGTCCCGCCCCCTTCCAGTGGATCACCGTGGGAACTTATTTCGGAAAAAACAGGAATGTTAGCCAACAGAGAGGGACAAATATTTTTTTTATCCTGTTTGAATTGCGCCATGAATCACACAAAACATAATTTTGCAAGTCATGAAAGTGTCAGCATACTTCTCAGTTGAAGTATACTGTGAAAATACGTAATATGGGTGTCGCTCGTTTTCTTCCCGGCTGATAAAAAGATCAGGGGTCGCTGGATGAAACACATCAGGTCAGATAACATTTCATTTGTGCCTGGTCATAGATAAGTTAGATATTTAGCTAGTGTTGGTGACGTATATTGTGCGAGACGAGAGATGTAGGTCACTGAGCTGTTTCACACAAAACTAAATGATACCACGACAAACTGCAACTTTCTTGACTTGCAAAATAATGTTTTAAATTCTCAAACATCGTATGTGTGATTCATGGCGCAATTCAATTGGGATCCAAAAAATACACCAAACCCGGCAAAGTTGTTACGTCATTAAATGAACGGTTCAAACATTTTGGGAAATACGCTTATTCACTTTCTTGCTGAGAGTTAGATAAAGATTGATACCGCTTTCATGTTTGTAAATATGAAGCTAAAGCAGGAGCTATAGTTCGCTTAGCATAAAGACTGTTAACAGATATAGCCTGGCTCTGTCCGAAGGTAACCTCTAAACTAATTAACATGTTATAGCTCACTTCAGCGGCTTACGTGCCAGACTATTTCTTGGCTGGGCACAGTAACTTCTTGTCGTCAACCGGAATTACTGGAAGTTACTGGTCCCGGCCAGGAAATGGTCCAGCACATAACCGCCTGTAAAACAATAAATTGTCGTTATGTTGGTATGAATTAAACAAATGAGATCTTTAGAGGTGCCAGTAGGAGGAGGAGGAGGAGCAAGGATAGCTGTTTCTCCCTGTTTCCTGTCTTTGTGCTAATCTACGTTTTAAAGAGCTAAGCATGATGTTCTCCCCCCTATTGAATGTACTGCACATGTCCAGGGCGTAGCTTTAAAATGTTTCTGGGATTGGAATTTTTGGAAAACACCCCTTATGATGCACATTACATAACGTTTCCCCCGTTCTTTAAGTTCCAGCAAGCCGGACTTTGATATCATTCTTTTGCAAAAGTTGTTCCTGGCAAGTTACAACATGTTGGCGAGCTACTATCTGGTATATTAACAGCCAATTCAGCGTGAAAGCTGCACTTAAAGAGTTGCACATCCTGTTTCAGATGCTCGATTGATGTTTTAGGGCTGAAGTGATGGATGATGCAGGTGTTTTGATATCCCAAGGGTGACTCATGATGGAACTGCTTACCTTGGCAACTGATAACACTATTTGGTAAGTCTGAACTTTAGCCTGAAATTCTTCTCATCTCCGTCATATTCACCTTTTGTTTTGGAAATTACATGAGAACAAGGAAGTCGATCTTCTTCTAAATCATTGCACATTAAATATGTACCACGCATAATCCACGTGACATAAATTGGGAGTGTGAGGTATGTTATCAATGCCAAAGGAAGAGGAACTTCATTTTTCTGACTCTTTGGTTCCTGTCGTGAGAGTGTGTGTGCGGTTGGATGACTAATAGTGCGTGTTTATACACTAATACCCGTAATAGTACACCAGAAACTGTGTGTGTCAGGTAATACAACAGCACCTCCACGGCGCATTGTTCTGGCAGGTATGGCTCTATTGTGTGTTTGTAGGACAGAAAGTGCTGTGTTTACCCCAATCATGCACACCTTGAAACTACCCCCATGGGAGCAGAGAGAGAGTGTATGTGTGAGTGCCTTTCACTTATCCACCAAAAGAGTGATTTATGTGTTGGTAGTTGAGGGTGTAAACAGAGACAAGTCTGCGCACACTATACATACACACCTGGCACACATCACACCGCTCTTTTTAGCTTTAATCTGCCTCCAAGACGTACACACATGCCCTATAGCTGACTCATACACACATTAATGAAACACTCCCACATGTTCTGTACATTAAAGTCATATCCCACACCCACACACACACACACACACACACACACACACACTCACAGATGCAGAGGGCCCTGGGGGAGAGGAAGCCGCTGAAACTAGTTGTGTCGTTGGGTGTTGTCTACAGCTGGAGCTGGATCTGGTTACCGAGACACTCCCTATCCTTCACTTCTATAGCTTACACCGTGCACGGTGTGTGTGCACATTATGCCACTGACCTAACAACCCATCTTTTTCAGTGTACCTAGGAACCACTTGCATGCAAGCGAGCAAAACACACCCATTGCCTGTGTCACCGCGCACCAGCATTGGGGTTTACAGTTCAGCAATTGGAGAAAAAGTGTGTGTGTGGGAAAGAAAAAGTGTATGTGTGTGTGTGTGTGAGGGTGGTTCCTCTCTGGTGGTTTGTCTGTTAATAAAAAGTGAACCGGTAGAGTGAGATTACCAGATCACACGCGTGTTTGGGACCAACTGAAATTTTGTTTGCACAACAGATGAAGCTCACTGTTCTTTTCCTTCCTTGTAGATCTCTCTGTTTTCCCTCTTTAATCGAGCTACAACATTTCTCTTTTATCTTCTTCCAACATCTCCCCTACTTTCCCCTCCATCTTTCCCAGTGTCTGCGTTTTTTTTCCTCAATGCCTCCTTTCTCTCTCTCCCTCTGAGTTTTATTGCTCGTTTGAACAATCTGAAATCATTGCTTGAATGCGCCGCGGGGAAGGGCAGGGTGCCTATGGGCCAGCTGAAGAAAGAAGAAGAAGAAGAAGAGAGCAGATCATGAAGAAAGAAGACATAGAGAAGGAAAAAAAAGAGGAGAGACTTCAAAGACGTCAGGGATCAAATAGATAGATAAAAAAAGGAGGAAAGAGGGATGAAAGAGAGAGAAAAGAAAGGAAATGTGTACAGTATATAAAGACAATAGGCCCACTACCACACCCCATGTGGGCCAAAACTCATTTCCCAAAAAGATGTTGGCCACATTACATGAATGTCACACCTACAGTATTTCCCTGATAATGTCTGGGTTGCAGACAATCAGTATGGAGAGAAGAGACGCTTTTTATTCATTCAGTCAGAGCAGATTAAAACAAGCAGATTGCAGCTAAAGGTGAATTGAATTGGCATGCCGACAGGGAGTGCAGGCAGACTGGCAAGAGACTGGCAATCAATGGCACTATCTCACACACACACACACACAGACACAGACACAGACACAGACACTGTATGGATGAGTAATGAGGCAGACGGGCAGAGAAAGGAGAGAAAGATAGGTGAGACTGAGCCTGAGGGATATGAATGATGACCAAAACACAGACAGAGAACAGACTAGACATATCATATTTAGATAGATAAATACATAGATAGATAGATAGATGCATACATCCATACATAGATAGATATAGATAGATAGACAGATAGATAGATGCATACATACATAGATACATAGATATTTGATGTGCGTGCGAGCAAAAGCCCACAGCTTGAAGGCTGAGCTGAATTAATTGGAGAATAAATCATTACCTTGTGCCTTGGCGCTTGCAGCCAGCAGGCTTCCTAATAGCAGAATCCACAGGTATGACATCATGGGAACACGGTGTTCTGGCTGCGATTGAACCAGAGACTCACACACTCCCTTTTCTTTCCTCTGCCTTTCCAACAGGACAATGAAGCGGCTCTGGAGGGTTTCAGGTGGACCTGGAGCTGGAGGGGCGTGTGCTGCGTGTCGGTGTGCCGGTGCCGGTGCGTTCTTGCGCGTCGGATCAAACCCAGTGGCGTCTCCAAAAGGTGCTCAGATGCTGATGCTTAGTGCGCGCAACCGCGAATCCTGTCTCCCTTTTGTCTGGATTGGAAGAGAGAGGTCCAGTCTTTATTAAGGTGGGCGTGTCTCTCTTCTCCCCAAACACAGCTCGAGGGGCTGGGAAGGTATTACCTCCTTCACTAATCACGAGCGCTTTTACCATTACCATTCCGATGCTATGACTGGTACTAACGACTTACTCGTCTTTTTTATCAACCCCACATCTCAATTATCCAGTAACTCCTTATAAAACATACACTGTTAAGAATTTCCCAGTAAAATAACAGTAAAGAAACTAATGGCAGCAGGGTTGCCTTTATGTTACTGTCAAATTAACATTATCATACTGTCGCTGAAATTTACAGCTCTGTACTGTTAATGGAAAATACAGTTTGAACTGTTTTTTTTTATTAATTTAACAGTATTTTACAGTTAATTTATTGTTTAAAGATACATTATATAGCTGTTTTTTCACCTTTCTTTTACATTATCTTACTGATTTCTTTTAATGCACTATTTAGGTTGTATTTTTTACATACATTTTAATAAACATTATTTTGTGCCTAGATGAATAGACTTAGCAGGTTACAGACATAGGAATAGTCACACTAAATACAATTAAAGGCACTTGTTAGGAAAAAGGCTATAATAGACTTGACACTTTTCCCAAAATGTCTGTCTATAGCTGGCTACAAGCACAGAATGCAAACCAGAACAACATGTGAGTGAAGAACAATAAAGCTAATTCACTGATTTTACAATCATGTACAATGTACAAGCCTCACATGTGCAGATCAGGTCCCAGAATTAAAAAAATACTGCATGAAACTGTTACTGATGATACTTTAGACAGTTGATCAGCAGTAAAGTGATGTTTTTTATTCTTTTGTATTAACAGTAAAGCACTGTTTTTAGCAATAACAGGTTAATACTGTTGAAATCCTGCTGTAAATTAACAGCAATTGTTTACAGTGTATTATTCCATTCAAGTCGTCCTTTAGATATACTGAGAGCAACAAAAGCTGTTTCCCTACAGTGGAAGATAAAGCAATTACTTTTTAATTACGAGGTATAATTATGTCCCTTTCATTTTAATAACAGGTCCAGTACTGACAAATCCATCTCTGTTTTTTAAACTCATCCATGCTATCAGTTAAGACACTTTTTTCTTTTAGAAATGATCTCCCCTATCAGCATTTCTAGGCTTATAAATAAAACATTTCCATATGATTTAGTCTCTGTTACTTTTCTTACAGTCTCATAAGTCCTATCATTTACTTGGATTTATTAAAATATCAGGTTTCTGAAGAGAACACTGAATTACAGGTTTTTCTAAATGTTAAGGTTTTTGGTCTGTTTTTAATGTTGAATTAATGTTAGGTTTCCATTTGAGACAACCACACATGAGCTCATTGCAAAGCAGCTCAGCCAGTAGGTGGATCTGAAAACTAAAAGAGAGAGCATGTTGCTTTCGTTTCCTCAGGCTCCTCTCCTCTCCTTGTCATTACCACTTCATTAAATCTCCTCTGTGCCAAATTGAAATCCTACTACTGGTATTGATCAGCAGGTGGCGACATTCATTCATCATTTCCTATAGTTCACTCCTCCAACCAATAGTTTCCATATGAGGCGTTCAAATCCCAGTAGGCATTAGAAGGTCCTGGCTTTGTGTAGTCCTGCAGAACTGCAGTGTGCAAATATATAAAAGGAACTTTTGACAAGTTGAGATAATTGCATTTAAAACACCATAGGGCGAATTTCCTTAGTTTTCCTCATTATCTTTAGGCCTATATCTCAGCTGTTTTTCATATTGTACATGTTGAAGGGAGGGGTGCATCTGTTAAATCCTTTAATAACAAACAAAGCACATATTTAACTAAGTTGTATTGAATTCCTCATTCAAGAGTTTTTAATAATTTTTTCTCTCCAGTGGCTGATAATAAAATACCTTGGCGAAGGCCAAACTGTAAATTAAAAGGACTCATTTTTCCTCCCCAATAACACCATAAATTAAAAAAAAAATGTGTTTTTCCCCATTACCTCATTATTTATACTTAAGAATTATGCATGTAGTTTAAGAAAAGTATAGATATTAAACAGTTGATGCATGTATCTACTATGGAAGCAGTATATTACTACTGTTTTTTTGTTTTCTAAACAAATAACTATTCCTGTGTGATTTGATAATTCATGCATGGTGGGACGAGACAGGCATCAATGCAACGTCACAAGTGTAAACACACGTCCATCTGACTCATGTACCATCACAACAGGGGTCATGGAAACAAATAAAAAAAAGCCCTGCATAGGGGCGAGGCTGTGTGTTATTTTGACACATGACCTACAAGTCTGACCTTTAGATTGTGCTCATTAAAAGACAGTTTATTTTATCTTTTAGCCACAAGGACGAATGAAATGCCATGTGACCAAGTTCAAATATCCTGGCTCAGTAATCTGTAAACATGGTGTGAAACCAGACGCATCACATATTGTCTTATAGCTTTCAGCATCACCTTTGACTCATTTGTATATTATTTGTTATAAAAATGCAAAGAAAATGGTTTAAAAAAAGAAATATGTTTATTAGTGTCTTAGCACAATGATTACATCCACATAAAAACAATCTCTCATTGAACACGTTTATTATAAAAACATACATAAAGCCTCAATTTGGAATTATTTCAGTAAACTGATTGTTTATTCTGAAAGGAAAGTAATCTCTGCACAACTTTTACAACAATCTTTCCTCCTCAGAAGGACATCATTAAGGAAGCCACATGTATTGTGCATGTAAAGCATATGTATTGAGATCAGAATTTGAGAATTCAACATATCTGTAGTTAACGTTTTCAAACTATTTGGTCAGTATTTTCCATAAACATTGACCTGAGGCACGCTTGGAGCTCATGTCTATTATTTGGTGCAGTAACTTAACATCAGAAAAAGGGGTGAGGCACATTGACAGTGTGCAGAGAGGGTCAAACTACCCTATTGTACAAAACCAATGTTCGTATTAAGGCTATAAAGCTTGACAGCAAAGAAAAGTTTTGCTGATTTTAATAACACTTATGGTTGCACTTGGTAGATAAGGTAGTTTGTAGGGGTGTCAAAAAAACAGCCTCCACTAAGGAGTTCAAGGAGCTGTACTGTAACCAAAACGCCATGAGGCCTTCTTGACTGTATGTTACTCATGGCTCTTTGCTTTTGGCACAAAACGAAAAACAATCCATCAATTACCAAAACTACCCCAAGTTCCTCAACCCCTCTCCTGTGATCTGCACTATACAGACTACTTGGTCATAAGCACTTTGGTCGGCTATCGATCAATAACAGCATAAAGATTGACTTCAGCGTGAAGTGTATGAAATTATTTCAGGAAGAAGAAGAAGAAAAGGAAGTGAATGTGTAGTGACTTCCTAAAGCGTGGTCCATGTTCCCTTGCCTTTACAATCAGATTTTTATCAACTAGACTTTCAAAAGGTTCTACTATTTGAGGCTGAGAAGAAGTAGTGGTAGAAGTATTCTTCTGGAAATAATTCCTGGCAACAATTCACAGATTGATTTCCCTAATGTCTCCCCTTTTATTTCCCTGCACAGTTCTGCTACATTTAGGAAGCCTGGGACTAGTTTTATAGATGCTCTTGCAGAAAGACAATTGGAATTTTTGCAGAAAAAGGCGTGTGAATGACACGGTAATGTGCGAGGCAAAAGCGTGTAATAAGAATGCCGTTCTTCACAAACGCAGGACTTTCAACCAGGAGTGCGGTGTTTTTTATTTTGTAAGCTACGTTAGTGACGTTTGTGATGTGTGTTTTACATACTTATATTAAACCCAACCATGAGTTTTTTTCCTAAACCTAACTAAGTGGTTTTGTTGCCCCCTGCTGGTACAGCACCTTCATACATGCATGTAATATTCACGCCTCGGCGTGGCAAAACGTGACACTGACATGCTATCCTCTGGGAGACAGGCAGATCCATTACACACTATGATATTGGATTGAAATATCAAAGTAAAAGTTAAATCCTATAGTGAAGTGATCATTCATGTGTCAAAATTAAACCAAACAAGCTCGATGCTGTACTATTTTTTTCCACTCTGTTTCCTTTTAAAATATAGTCATCAGAGAGAGAGCATAGTCTCTAAAAGTAAAACATGGAAAGGCACAAAATACAGTTTGTTTCAACTTCTCTAAGGCAGGTAACTCTAAAAAGAGTCAAATGAACCTGTGCAGCTTCTCATGACTAAATATTCCTTATTTTCAGGGTGAGAGATAAGTCGAGAGAAGTGTAACAACCGAAATACACTGCACAGCCGTTCCCAAAGTGCAACTATCAGGCATTATTAGTGCAGGATTTTTCTCTTGGACATGCTGTCAGCCGTGCAACAAAGTACTGAAAATGTGGATCATCTGCAGAATGAAAGTTACATCAGCAGAATGCCATGAGAATGGTTCTGTTAAGACACTTTGATTTAAAAGGCTGGGATCCACTAAATGACTCTGACTTGGAAGCTTGTTCAAAATAAATGTGAGAGAGAGAGCGAGAGAGAGAGAGAGAGAGAGATAGAGAAAGAGACAGAGAATCATTCAGCATAGCAAACAAAGTGAGGGCAGTATTTGGGCTCCCATGGTCCATCTCCATAAGACTGCAGTTCAACAACTGTCTGATGGTCCCACTCTGACTATTGTTTTGGTGCAAGAGAGTGATTGGCTGGAAAGTGGCTCACATTTTGTTGAAACAGTCCTTGGCGTTGGACCACACCTGGATTCCCTGAGACAGTGATGGAGTGACAGAACAAGAGTGGAAAGAGAGCAAAAACAAGACAATCTTTAAGAAAAACAGATGGAGAGCAGAACCACTGAACGCCTGACATTTTTTAAGCAGGCAAGTATACAAAGAACAAACACACTGTAGGAAAGAGACCCCATACCTTCTTACACATGCTGATCTGCATAATGGCATAGCTGATTAGTGCTTCGCGCAAATCTCTGTCCTTCTGTTCCTTAAAGCGTTCGATGTCTTCCCAGGCTGTTCGCACAAACTCTCTGAAGACACAATCACAAACAAAGACACATGCTGTTGTCAGTCATTTAGAGTGGAAGAGTAGAGGTGGGGGAGAAATAGAAGTCATGGTAAAGGAGGAAGAACAAACAATGTGGTAGTTTTCTGTTTTCAAAATGACTATAGTAATATTTATTTAAATTCAAATGTGTTTTTATTGATTGTAAATGATGAATAAAACAGTTACTGGGAAAGGATTATTGTTTTTCTCAACAACGCCCACCCGTGTCACAACACATCCATCTGCTCACACAAAAAACAAACAAACAGAAAACCACAGCTGACAACAGAAGATAGTCATTTAAAATAATAGACAACAATACAGAGAAAATATCTATAATATACCTGAATAGTAATAGAAAAAGAAAGGAAATAGAAAAACTGAAAAAGATAAAACAAAAAAATAAATAAAATAAAAATATTAATAATCGTAAAAAAAATAAAAAAAATAGCTACTCTGAGATTACTGTAGCCTGATGTCTTTTTATTCATATATAATATTTGATTTTGACTGTTGGCTACCTGACCTATGATTCAGACTTTAAGAGAGTAACTCCATCCACCGCTTTGTGCTTGGAAAAAGTAATCAGACAGAGGATATACTGTATTTCCAGACAAAGAGTGGAATACATTTAAAAGACAGACAAATTAGAAGACGGTGGAGGATTGATTCATTGGTGTTGAGCTTACTGGCACTCTGTGTTCTTCTCCTTGAGTGTTCTATCTCCGTCCTGGATGCTCTGCTCCAGCACTGCCAACCTGCTGTCCCTCTGCTCCTGGCTCTCTTGGCCGAACAGTTTACTGGTCATCCCCTTCAGAGAAAAGACGCGTACTGTCTGCACACACAGACACAAACAAATTAATTGATTCACTGATGTTTTTATCAAATCAGATCACAAAAATGTTTATAAATACACACCTATTTCTGTTAATTTATATGCATATTCATGCACAATTTAGACAATTGACTTGGAGAAAGTGAAAGATAATAAAGCGAGTGTGTGAGTGTTAGTGCGTTACCCCGGTAACCAGCTCTTCTTTCTGTTGTTTCTTTGTGACGAGGTCCTGAGCTACCATCTCCAGCTCATACTGGATCAAATCATGTTTCCTACACACTGACCTTAATTCACAAACACACACACACACACACACAGAAATTGAAACATTTTTTTAAAAGTTGAAAAATATGTAGTCCTATTGTATTGTTGCACCCTGATACTAATATTACAAACAATCAAAGAGAAATGATGCTTCCATTTCCACAAATACTAGAGATATCATCATAGCAAGGAAACATCAGTGCTTGTTGACAACTGCAGGTCTGCATTGTGTGCTCTGTTGAAAGATGGTTTACATATGCTATAAAGCATTTGCATTGGCGCTGCTGCATGCCGCCTTGTTTTGAATAGAAAGATATAGAAGAATGGCAGCATGAGACGGAAGCACAACAAGCGAGTGTTGTACTTTTGTAACAGGCAGCTCTAAAACCCGCCTCAGAAAAGAGTGAAAGTACGCATGCATGAAACATTATTTCACTTTTGTTTACTGTGACTCTGTTCAACTCCGCTCATTGGAGTCTGGTTTTTACAATGTTCAGGACTGTGTAGTCCATCTGGAGACATGTGATGCTTTAACGTCAATTCCACTTCAACACATATGGTGCTATTTCTTCAAACCAAATGGTAATGAAGTGTGCTGATCTATTCTGATCGTTTGTTAATACCGATGAGAGCATAAATTAACTGATAATACGTGACAGCTTCTTGTCGGGCCCGGTATAGATATGTCTCTCTAAACACTTACCTGACAGCGTCAGTGTAGAAAAGGTATTCTTTCAGTTGGTCTGCATAGTGCTCTTCTTCCTCCAGAATGTCATCTATTGATGCAGCGTACCTGTACACAAGTCACATTCATAAGGTGTCTACACACTCAAGGGGAGTTTTTCCTTGCCACTGTCGCATAACAATGCATGCTCATGAATTGAAGAGAACCAATGCAAAAGAAAAGCAGTATGGCTGAAAATGTGTTTAAGTCTATTACTGCTTTATTAAACACATTTAAGTGTGAGCAACAGTTTGAGTCTATGAGCGTGTACACTAGCTGAAAGTGCATCTATAGTCTACTTACGTGTCCATGTGGTGGCCGGCACTCTGTAGTCCGTCTCCCATCTCTTTTTCAATAGCACTCCACTCACTGGAGACACAACAAATTCAGGCGTACTTAAAGTCTGCTCATGAATGTATATGTCATTATTTATTTTTTTATTTACAAAATTCCTCTCGAAGCTTCAAAAATCTTTAGCTGAGCATCTCACATATACTATTTCAGGTCAAAATAATACAGAAACAAAAGAAAATGGTGAAGACAAAATATGGCATCTCCATGAATGAAGGAATTACCCTGCGGCCCCCTTTTAATACTGAATTCATCAGTATGTATACTACATGTAGAAGAAGTGTACCTCTGTTTCTTTATGCCAAAAAATACTAAATCCTTACAGACACGAGGGAAAATGAAATTATGAAATTCAATCTGATGTAAAATATGATGTGGCTTACATGTTTCTATAAGCAACTGTGTAGATCAAAGGTATCTGGGTACAGTATATGCACCAACTGTGTTTTAATTTGAACATAGGGCTTGTTGTTGCTTTATTTCGTTTAAATAAATGCCCTCTTTTAGGCCAAAACTATGATTTTATTTATGTAGAAATGCACTAACAACAGAACAGGTCTTTCTCACCTAAAGACTCTGCCGTAGTTACCGTGGACTTTGTAAACTCCATACAGCCGGTCTGCTACTTTCTAGAATAAAGACAAATCAATCATTATTACATTATGGATAGTCAGAAACATATATCCAGAATAATGCTAGTTCATAAATAAATGTAGGCAGCGCTCAAAGAACGGGAGCCCACACAAGCTGACTGTGTGCTACTTGGCCAAGCCAAAATGCATGATGAAAATAAAAAATCTAGCGAGCTAAAGACCCAGATATTTGTCTCAGGAGTTGGCAGACTAAATGTCAGTGAAATATGGATACCCATGTTAAACAACAGTATGCAAAAAAAAATGTAAACCACAGGTCAAACATAAGCACACAGTTAAATATAGGTATAGGGGAGTGTGTGTGTTTTGCAAATGCCAAAACTCACCGCCCGCACCCTCAGTAACTGAGAGATGACAGTGTTCAGTTCATCACTGTACTGTTTCAGTGCTGTGAATCGCCTGGAGAACACAACAACATGGATCAGAACTCAAACAGTGTTTAACCGTATCTAAGCATTTCTTTGTGTTGCTCTAACGTGAGATGGTTTTCTAATGAGAAAACTCTAATTATCATACCTCTTACTACCTGTTTTGCTACTGGGATCATTCATTTTTAATGAAGTCTGTCTACTCATTAACAACTCTTAAGAGGCTATTTTACAATAATTCAGTAATCTGACTGAATCTCCTGCTTTGTATAAATCTTGGTAAAATGTTTCATAGGCAAACCAATGAAAAGTACACTTTTGTTCTGTCTGTTTTATACTTACTTGTCAGGGTTCTTGACTCTTAACATGGCACTCACAGACTTTAGTTTGGAGTCAACCTGGTGGGAAACAGAATTACACATACAGTATGTTAACAGTGTTATATTTTGGTAAACAGGAGAATTCATGAGGAGGTGCTTCTGATATGATCCAGTTTGCTCATCAAGTGACTGAAACACTGACAATTTCACAACAAAATTCTCAGTCAAGCAATTCAGCAACAGAGGAACTTCATGGATGTTTGTAAAACAGTTAGACGTGCACTATCCAACTAGTGTGGTGTGAAGGAGATAAAGATCGACTAACTGTATACCTTGTCTTGGAAACCGGTCTCCAAAACCGCCTCCCTCCATCCTTTCTCCTGAGGACAGATGATTGACAGATGACGGGACACATGATAGACAGGATTATCAACCACACTGTGTGAAAATGGGGCTTTCCAGCAGACAATTGCACTATAACAAAACATCACAACGGGTTGCGCTGGATTGAGCACATTGCTACAGGCTACAGGAAGAACATGAAACACAAAACCAGAAGTTCAGTTAAAGGTATATGGGGCCATTAACGTATCAAATCTATTTGCAAATGTGTGTGGAGAGTTGTGTAACTGTATCTCAACCCGGGTGTGCCTTATCAGATTTGTAAATGTGTAAAAGAATCTCTAAATGCGTACTGAGATTTGTGAATTTGTACAGGAATCTGCAAATGTGTATTTAGGATCTATGTGCGTTATCACATTTGTAAATGTATAAAAAAAAATATCTCCAAATCTGTTTTCAGATTTGCAAATGTATCGAGATTTGTAGATGTGTCGACAAATCTGTAAATGCGTACATAAGGCTTTCTTATTCATGTCAGTGAGATCACTGTGTGGGTGCTGCAGGAGGTGTCATTGCAGAGGGCTCCTACAATAACAAAGTTCAGCCTCCATCTTTTCCACTGCAGCGCGACATCTCTTCTGACTGGAACTGCCCTTTCATACTTCTTCTTCTTCTTTGTCTGTATCCTCCCACCAGCGCAGCCTCGTGCATTGTTTTGCCACAATGCTATTGTCAATTTGAAATCAGTTTGAGCGTGTGCATGTTTGCATATGTAAGGCAGAAAAATTCAATGGAACATTACGTGGAACATAATGAGTAAGTGCTAACCTCTGTCAGAAAGAGGAAGAAGATCTTGTCGTTAGAAAGGACAGGATGCGATGCAACGCGCAGCAGGAAGTTTTCCAGACCGACTCTCCGTCGCTCAACAAAGTCTGGGTCGAGGTTGTCTGCTGACAGCTTGTGCCACACAAACTCTGCCTGCAAGAGGCACAATCCAGGGATTAAAATAGAAGTGTGAATACCAACTCAAAAGACAATGGTGTATACCATCTACTACCAGGAAGAAACAGAGACTATGAAACAAAGACTAAATAAATGTCATTAACTAACTACAGATGAAGTAATTAAAACAAAAGTCTCCTTCCACCTACAGTATGTGTCACTCACCCTTTTCTCCGGTAGTGGAGGGATGATGATGTAAGGGTAGGTGACCAGGAGGAATGTTCTGAGCAATTCAAACTCGCTGTAGCGTCTCCACAAAGTGTCAGGTGTGGCAGGCGTACCTCCCTCTGGAACAGTTTCAGCTGGTCTGCAGACAAAGGAATGGGAATAAATAGTATTGTTATGAGGTGTCATCATAGAAGTGGTAGAAGATAGATAGTGATAGGAGTGGTAGGACATTTCAGCGACTGTTCTTGATCAAAGCAACTTGAGACACAGAATGAGCAACATTTCACATCTAACTTTGACTTTGCCAGCGGCCTTTTCTTGAGTAGGGGGTGAGGGGAAATAATCATGTCGGAGGCATAGCGATTAAACGATTCAGCACCTATGGACAAAGTTTCTTAATTGGAATCCTGAGAGCTCCCTAAGTGCCAGCTAAATAGTCAAGTAATGAGGACAAATTATTTTGGAAGAGTAGGGGGTCTGACAAAGTAATGAAGTAATCAGTGCAAGCAATTCTGCTCCTTGATCTTGTTTCGTTTAACCGGCTTAAATAAGCACAAAAGGCTAATTTCTCTTTTAGTAATCAAATCAAAGCCCCAAGAGCATTAAAGTCCAATCAAATAATAAGATACCCAGAGATTCACAGCCCTGTTAGAGGTTGCCAAAGTGCATCCCCTTCGAGGAAGTATTTGACTTAATTACTCTAAGGACACTATGAAATAACATTGTGCAAGATAAAGCAAATATGCCCTGTGTGCTTTAAATATTGATGAAATGTTGGAGTAAGCAGTCCCACTCTACTCATCTTGTAACTGCTGTTTTTTTTTCTCTGCTTCACCAAGTTGTTTTGCGTATGCTGTAACACTAATGTCACAACCAGGGTGAAGAAACTGAAAGTTGTTCATGTATTGCACAAAGTAGAAAAGGCCGTTAAATGGCAGCAGACAACCAGACAATCTAAGTTACGACCTACCGTGTTTCTATGAGGTAGACTGTGTAGGTTTCCTGCATGTTAACCGTGTTCTTTCCGGTTCTCTTCTCTGCCTCCGACACATTTATCTCCATTTTTCTCAACAGAGCTGTCCCTCTTTCCACCATCTACACAGACAAGAACAAATAATGTGTGAGCATGAGAAAAAAGGCAGTCGATGAAAGGGAAAGTATAACATTGAATGAATGAATGAATGACTTTATTTCGAACATAAAAATAAATAAAAACAGATACAAAATAATAAACAAAACAAGAGTAATAGTGTCTGAAAAGGAGTAAGTAGCAGTAAAACTTATATTTTCCTATACCCCTTTCTCACTTCTCCTCCATTAACTCATATATTATGGAATGATAATATAATATATAATATAATATAATATATAAACTATCCCAGATTTATTTACATCCCAAATTAAATATATGAACAGCATCCCAAGTTTATTTACAACCCACATATCCATCCAGAGTTAAAAAGTAGATATAAATCAACCCTTAACCTAACCCTTATCACAACTCTTCCACAACCATATACCTCCAAAAAATATATTTTTTGTATAGCTTTTTAAATTGATTTATATTTGTGCTCCGCTTCAACCCATCACCTAACCCATTCCGCAAATCCACACCACAGACTGAAATACACATACTCTTCTTTGTTGTACGAACACAATGCTTTTTAAAATTCAATTTTCCTCTTAAATAATAACCCCTACCTCCCTGTAACAAAACATTTTTTTGAATATTGCCCAGAAGTGAATTATGTCTTGCTTTGAACATAATTATTGCGGTTTTAAATTTGACCAAATCCATGAATTTCAAGGCATGTGACTTTAAAAACAGTGTGTTTGTGTGTTCCCTATATATCCCACATTATTAGACATTAGACATTAAAGCTATGTGACAAATATAGGAGGGAGAGCATCAAAAAATATACTGTATATATATCAGCTGAACATACAGGTGTGTGCAGGGTAAGTGTAGTTCAAGATCATGTCATTCAAGAAAATAGCAAAAATCTATTTAAAATATTATTGAAAAAACATCTCCTAGCTGAACAGCTCTCTGTGTCTGCTGATACTTAGCTAACATCAAATCATAAAAAGTTTAATGTTGGATAAATACAAAATCCTGTTAATACTTATGGTAAAAGAAGTTGCTTGTTCTGTTTTTGTATTTTGACATAATATGCTATGGTCCAACCACTAATGAATCATATCTACCTCTATTAACTTGAACCTATAGGTCCTGTGTTGTGTCTTATATATTGTTGTGTTTTTGTTGCTGTCGCTTTTGATGTTGTGGTCATTGTTGGTAAAGATTGTAGTGTGATTGTGAACTGAAATGTAGCCTAAAACAGTTCAAAGTGATTTAAGTGGACTCCAGGAAGAACAGCTGGGCTTCAGACACAACTAATGGAGATCCGAATAATAGATGAAAAGTTCTCAGGGACTACAAAAAAGACACATTTCCACTCCTGTGAACAACAAAGTTGTATTGTATTATAAAAAAAAGACTGACAGGCATGAAACCAGATGGACACAGAGTGATGGGACTTACTGTAACGTCAACACAGTTATGACAGACGTGTCACAAGACAACACAGGGCAATACTAGCACCATTAAGCACTAAACAAGTGGTTGCTTATGTGCTTGGAAATTGTCCTTTCTCACTAGAAACAAAAGCAATTAAAGACAGGACTTGCAGGACACAAACATGGCTAATTTAAACTAAGCTCAACTTTAAGGTTTAGCATGCAGACTTGCTACCTAGCAACCTAGCAACCTAGCAACCTAGCTAACTGAAACTAGGTTAGGCCTGTTGTGGGAAAGTTTTCACTCAGAAGTAAACACTACTTTAAACTCCTACAAAATGTTTGAGAGAGAAGAACAAAAAGCACGACCGTGTTTATGAGGTTGTTCTCGGATTCTGTTGAGGTGATGTCGGTGTTTCCAATCACTGCTACTACTTCTTCTTCTTGGATACTTGCAGAGTCTGCCATCATCATCTGGTTGTAGACGAGCTGCTGCTTGTTGTCAGCTGAGCTGGCAGGCTGCTGCCTCTGCTCTGCGCATGCGCGGTTCACACTTAGGACAGTGACTACTAGCCTAGGATTTTTGATCCAAATAAAAAATATATATATATTATTAATATTAATAATTAATAATTAATAATAATATAATACCAATATTATTAATATTATTATTATTATTATTATTAATAATAATAATAATAATAATAATAATACAAATAATAAATACATTTATAAATTATTGAATAAATGTTATTATCCAGAGTAAAATCCAATCCAATCCAAATTTATTTATAAAGCATATTTAAAAACAACAAAAGTTGACCAATCATACATTAAAAAACATAAAAACAACACAATAAAACACTAAGACCAACTTAAAAACCAACAGGACATTAAAATAATAAAAGCGTTAAGACCAATGGGAAAGGAAAAAGGATTAAAATAGTCAACTCTCATGCCGAGCCAAGCCAAAAGCCAAGGAATAAAAGTGCGTTTTGAGGTTTGATTTAAAACATTATTATATCTCAAATGCAACAATTCAGTTAGGCCAGGGGTCAGCAACCTTTACTATCAAAAGAGCCATTTCAGCCAAAAAAAAAAAAAAAATCTGTCTGGAGCCTCAAAACATTTGAGCATTGTGATGAAGGAAACACAGTTTATAGTCTAAGTATATAGTATATAAGTCTACTGCAGTGAGGGCCAAAGAGCTAAGTAGCTAGTATTACTGAGTATTAGGGCCACATTGAGGGAAAAAAAGTCGTAATATTACGAGAATAAAGTCATAACTTTATGAGAAAAAAAGAAAATAACACGTAAAATTACTACTTTATAATATTATGACTTTATTCTTGAAATCTCAGATTTATTTTTCCTCAATGTGGCCCTAATACTCCGTCGTACCATAGACCTACAACAATGATAAATGAAAATGAAAATGTAAACAATAAACAGTTATTCATTTCCATTTTTATAAATCCACAGGGAGCCACTGGAGAGGAGCTGAAGAGCCGTATGTGGCTCCAGAGCCGCAGGTTGCAGACCCCTGAGATAGAGGTAAAGATAAACTGAGTGCAAGTAATCAGACCTTGACTTTGTACTGAAATTGCTCCAGCATTGCAAGTGACCACATAAAGTCTTACTTTAGCTTCAATTCAGCAACAGATCTGTAATTCCCCTGTGTTAATTTGCAGGTATTGCAAAATGCATGGGATTAGCCAACATGATTATGGTTGAAACTGGTGCACATTTGAAGCAGATAAATTGATAGCTTCTTAAAGTTTCCAGGCAGCTGTGCTGACTTGGTGAACCCAATACCCTCCTGTGGCATTATTTGCATCTTTCATTTGACGCCTTCCTTTGGGTAAGGCTGACATCTACTGGTGGGATTTTGGTTTGGGATTTGTTTATTTCCATTTTGTCCCCAGAGCCTGTGCTCTTGTTCATATAGTTTGATTTCTTATTTTTGGCAACTTTGGAAAAAAAAATAATGACCCTTAGCCTAAATATTTCAGAATCTCAAGTGTAAATTAAATGTTTTCCTGCACTTAAAGATTACCAAGTAGTTACAACAGGAAATAATAAGATGCTTGTGTGTTGACAGCTACCCATCCTAAACTGTGATCCTAAATCAAGGCTTAAACATGCTGTCAGATACCGTTCGACATGAAGATTATGAGGGTTTTGTCATATCAAAAACTATTGGATATTGCACCATAAATTTAAGAAATAACACAAATTCAAATTGTTCTGACCTTTTATCCTTGCTTTCATGATGTTTGAAAATAATATTCTGAAAAAAGGTGCCATAAGTGATGAATTTCCTCCCTGTTGTGATATCAATTGGTCTCTCTCTGCCAGATGTGCATGAGAGGGATGCGGTATGCCTCAGGCTAGTAAACAGCACAGAAACACGGCCTTTTAGTTCCTGTGGTCACGCTGTTGTGCAGCGTTTAATGTTTAAAGAGAAGGGTGGAGCAGCGTTTTGTAAGGAAGCATTTTATATAGATGCCACTGGGCATGGAGTGGGGTGTTGGGGTGTTTTGGGATGTGGGGTGGATGAAAAAGAGATACAAAGAGGGAGGTATGAAGGTCTGAAGGTGAGATTAATTAACATAATGATTCATTGTAAAATCATCAGTGATACAGGTACTGTAGGGAGGATGGATGGAGTGATGGATGCGGTTTCAGACTGACAGCGTGTCAGGAAAGCTCTGCGCTTTGACCAGCCGTAGTCACAGCAACAGCATAGTTACCATTCTTTCCTGCCACTGACCTCAAACCAGGCACCACCACTTCCTGTCCGCACACACGGGCACGCAAACACACTTATACACACACACACCCACACACACCTCTGGCCCTATTTGGATGACTATAATCGGCCATTTGACAACTTTTTAGAACCGTCTGACCAACGTTGAACACTGAGCTACAATAAGCTATGTAGTGTGCTAGGGTGTGTGTGTGTGTGTGTGTGTGTTTCTTCCTGTCTTGTCTATATTTGGAAGCTCTGGTCCAAAGCTGCTGAGTGACTATAATTCAGATGGGTATGTGTGTCTTATACACTGAGTCATAATATTCATGTCAAACTGACTGGAGACAAACAACAATAATAACTATAGTTGATAATATTGATCAACTGGACATTGCACATGCCAAAAGGCAATTTTAAAAATAGCAAATAAATTGAAATTACAAATGATTTTCAAACATTTTTTCCAGGTACGTTGACTAGAAAGATCTCTCAGTTCACTGGTTTGTTTGACTTTTATCTGTTGCTCAAGTGAATCTCTTCTTTCCTTTGTACACTTAATGGTTAGAGAATATAATTTCCGTTAATCTGCCTGTTGAAGTTTGACTGTTGAGCAGCAGAGGGCAGCAAAAATCCAATAATGTTGATGAACAACAACCTGCGTTGGATCAATCAGAATCAGTATATGCACAGCAGCACTGCACTATGAGGTTGGGTGTACTGTAATATGAGTTTGAATAAGTACAACAGGAAACACACAGGTGTTACTAATAGCATTAACAATGGCTCCACTATAGTCTCTCAGTAAGCCATTACAGTGTGACACTAAACCAGCAGGCACAACACCAGGATTAAGGCATCCTTGTGCTTTTCCTTATGTAACATGTCAAAATGTCTTCCATGAAAAAGGCCTGTTACTATAATTTCTTATTACATATTATTATATGCTTGACACAATTCAATGGGAGCTTTTGTAATAGGTTGTCAAACTATTGCGCTATTAACATTCATGTTTAACATGAGTATCAATGTGTAAAATTAACATTACTGTGTAGAATATAGTGTATACATATATTCCACATTTGCATCCCATGGCTGGGTTCACTGTTCATATGCTATTCTAGAGTAGTGGACATTGCAGTATTAGTGAGTATTACTGAGTATTACTACCATTTTACACATGAGTATACTGTAGTGTGTTTATTAGGGTGTGTGTTTGTTTTCTCTTACAATACAATTTTTTAAAAGACAAAATGTATGAAATATTTATCTTGATTTAGTCGGGGTTCAAGTCTCATTACCAGTGGTGGGATCAAGTCATTGTTTTGCAAGTCACAAGTATAAATCTCAAGTCTTTGCACTCACGTCCTGAGTCAAGCCTGACAAGTCCCAAGTCAAGTTCAGAAATGTAATGCCATTTTAACAACAGAGTAATAATATATTAAATTTACAAAAATCATGAATGCTTTTTAAAACAAGTTTGTTAAAACAAGTGTGACTGAATTTAATCATACAAAAATGAATGCTGACATTGCACTATCATAGCATATACAGTATATGTTAATTAACTGATTTGTGGTACACATTTTAAATAACATACTTTTTTAATCTTTGGGCCTGGGGGAAGGTATCAAGTATTTTCAAGTAAAAAGGCTCAAGTTCAAGTGAAGTCATGAGTCATTGAAGTCCAAGTCGAATTGAGATTTTGTCAAGTTGAGTCTAAAGTCATCAGATTTGTGACTTGAGGCTGACTCGAGTCACACCTCTGCTCATTACTGTTGATTGGCACCTTTCTGTCTCAGAGGGTTTTCACTTTTCAAGGGCCAATATCAAAGCTAGACAACTTTATTCATGCCTTCTCTTCCTCCTGCCATGTCAAGTTCTTTTGTTTTGTTCTCAGGTTTTTTTTTTAGATCTGAATGTTTCGTATCATTTTAAATCATTTCACCTTTGTTTTGGATACATTCAAAATACAAATATATGTTTTTTTTTAATCAGATATTTAGTTTATAGGGAAGTCTTACAAAGTTGCACTTTACGTGAGTGTTTGTGTGTGCGTGCTGTACACAAGGCTGGTCACGAAGGTCATAAAGAGGAAGTCCTTGCGGTCAGTAGAAAGGAACACATGTTTTGCTTCATGTCATAGTCTGCGTCCTTCATTTTCCTCTCCTTCATCCATCTATTCTTGCCTTGGACCGTGGTGGAAAACTCAGGCAGTGTGTCCAGCAGTGGGCCTGTGTTTGTGTGGGTGAGACTGTATAGTATATGCACATGTATGAAATGCCATAATGAAGTGAAGCCTCGTTGGTATTATGTTGTATATTTATACCTTTACCCGGACTTGACCTTCTACACATGGGATTACCTTCAATTAAAAAAAACATTTGTATCTTTTTCAAATTATGTTCAAATAACCTCTTTTTTTAACGTTTTTTAATGTTTTTATTATGTAAGTGATCCTTATTACGTTTAAGAATTTTAATTTAGATTTACACAAACTTCATTCTAACTGCCACCAACATCCAGATCAATTAACAACTTACAACTTATATTTCAAATTAGTATTTGATATCTTTTCATATTTCTACCCTTATAGCAGCATTGCACATTCGTGATATGTAAACAGCTCATATTTACCCACTTCAAACGGAGACATAAGATAAGATCATATATCTTTTTACCAGATTTACTTCTGTATAAAAAAATAATTGCCAAATCAACATTGCTTTGAAAGTTATTTCCTTTACTTATGTCTCTTATTTCCCATTTCTCCTACTCATTTTAAAATTTTTCCTCTGGCTTTCTCTCCCATCCATCACCAGAGTGTTGACAAATTAAGACATGCAAGTCTCATTGAACGCTTCTCTGCATGACTGACGCTGCTGTCCAACAAGCTCACACATGCACACTTGTACGCATTTACTGCATATGGGCACTTCTCACACACACACACACACACACACATGCAAACACACATGCAGAGTGTGAGCCATGCAGTATAATAAGCAGCGTGGCAGCGATGTGGTCAGCTTTGCCCCATGTGCAATCGTTGAGAAGCCACATGAAGGCTTCTGGGTATTAAAGGACAAGCCTTGGTTGGCTGGGAGGGAATCTGTCATGCAACAAGAAAACTGTGTTTTTCACCCTTTTCTCCCTCTTTCATTTCTCCTCCATCCCTTTTTTTTCTCCTTTACCCCTCTTCCCAAGTTCTGTCTTTCAACAAATTCTCTGTCTCTGCCCACTTTTTTTTCTTCATTTCTTTCATTCTGTGGCATATTAGACTCAGTTGTAATACTCTCCAGCTCAAAATGCTTAGACCACAGGAATGTTCCGTCAAAGAGGTGGGCGGACCCGGGGGGCGGGACAGACCAACACGACCAATTAAGGAGGAGATTGAGGTAAGACGGACAGCTTCTAAATGGTGTAATAACAACCTACTAAAATGTAATTACAATGCAATAGCAATAGACACTTCTAATGACAGGATGTATATGCCAATGTGATTTCCTAACTATGGCCTTGGCATAATGGGTGACTGTTAACATGGCGTGGAGATTATAGAGAGGTGTCTGGATGCAGAGATGCAACCACATGAGACTTGTAGCAGTGATGGTCACTCAGAAGTCCAGCCAGGTGTTGATCGCAACAGGTAGCGTGTTTGAGACGGAGATTGAGAGTGAATGAGTTTGTTTTAGTTTATCCACTGAGCCAATGAATGGATCCAGTTGTCCGTCCAGTTGTCATCCATTCAATCTTTTTATTTGTCTATCAAGACGATCTATTAATTCAGGTTTTTGCTTATCGTTTGACCAGTTGGTCCAACTTCATTCCTCACAATGTCCGTCCACTGTCCATCTGTCTTCCAGTCCGTCCATATGTGATGCTGCCATCCATCTGTCCATCCATCCATCCATCTCCATCCCTCCATCCCTCCATCCATCCTTCCATCTCTAACAAGAGGAGTGGATGGTGGCATCCATTATTACAGAGCATCCCAGAATAGAGTCTCGTTTTATTACAAGTCCCTCTGGTCGCCGTGGCTACCCAAATTACAGGCCAGGCTTCTCACACATAAAAAAGGTTGCGCTGCCGAAAACCAGCCACCTCAATAAAGGATGGATTAGAAAATCCTTTGCTTTTTTCCCTTCCTTTCCTTTTTGAAAAGGTTTTCTGTACATTTTTTTCTCCTTCTGGTGTTTTGTTTTATGTTGGGGTGCAGCGGTCTTCTTCAGTGGTTTTGCTCCCCGACCCTGCGGCGGGAAAATACGCTCACTTGTGGGTTTCTGGGAAGGCAGCGGTGGACGAAACATCTGCTGGGAGCAAGATGTATGTAAGTGTGTGTGTGTGAGTGTGTGCATATAGGGACACTGCCCTGGCATAAGTTTACAGATGTGTTTGAGTGATAGCAAAATAGTAGGAGATATTGAGAAAAAAAGTTCAATACGAGCATTGTTTTGTAGTTTTGAAAGACAATTTTAAAGATGTCATGTAAAGTTTGATTCTTTAATCAAGACTTCGGACTTTTAAAAATATATTTTAGAGTTTTCACCTACTGTTTTCAGTTTAAACCCAGGATTTAAGGAATATCCCTGAGACCGCTATGTTTACTGTCAACCAAACATCTACCCAACATTACAAAATTGTATGGGAAATGTTCACATCTTCAATGACTACCCTTGTGTTCAGTTGAGGTTATCCCCCTGCCAATAACTCTGAATAATGTATTGGTAAATTGTGACAGGATATTATACATTAAAACAAAGGATGTGATTTGTTTGTTTGTTTATTAAGATCCGGATTAGCTTTTACATCGCAATAGCTATTGTTTCTGGGGTCAAAACAGTTCACATGGTGACAATACAGAAATACACATTCACACTACTCATCACACAATAACATAACACATCTTGATGCACGTCTACTGTAAATGTAACAATTGACACAATTAAAATAACATCAACACAAAGGAAATAGACCAGCTCCGACTGAATATACCATGATCTCACAGATAAATATCTTCATTCAACATAGAATGCCCAAGCAACCTTTACACACCAAAGAATACTTATTCATTATTAGTTATTATTAAAGTTTTTTCTATTTTAGCATTCTTTTAAAAAAAAAAAAATAAACATATATATTATTTTGTTGAGTAATATGACTTCAGTCTAATTCATCACAAACACATTATATTTTACTTGCCCTTCAAGACGCCTTTGACTTTATCAATATGAAATTACTGAGTTGCTCCAAATCCGAAACAAACACCTCCATGTCATGTTCTTGTTTTCTGGCCTGGGCATAATTCATGTTAAGTAAATTTTGACAGATTTGTATGCATAAAAGCATATTTTCGTAAAATATAATGGGACTTCAGACTCAACTGTGTGCGGACGGGTGCAGTAAGAATTATTTACGCTGAAATGTATTGCCATGTAGAAATGTGTTTCGTTCCCTTTTCCTGATCATTATCTTTAAGTGTATAACTCTGTGAGAAAATGATGTAGTAAGAAATTTAAAATGAATCATTCTGAGGTTCAGCTGGTCAAAGCAAATCTGCACATTTAATAACAGATCAGACAGTTTCCTTGTTTTACCGCAGATGTATACTGTTTCCTTAAAACTTCCCTTCGCTGTAAACTATATTAAGATCATTTATTTCCATGTTTACAGACTAGCGAATATATTTACAAATTACACAATAAAAAGCTTTAACAGTCACACATTTGAATATGTTTAGTCTACTGCTGTCTCGAGGTCTGTTTCATCTACTCATCAAGTGGCGTTTGTCATGGCCTGAGTCAACTTCCACTACAGTGATTCAGAAACAGATCCTCTTTGATTGAAAATGCTACCAGCTGATGGTTCACCAAAAAAAACGTCTGATGACAAACTAAATCCCGAACAACTGAGAAACTGTGGAGTGCCGTGTATAGTAATGATGCTGTGTCTAGTACAGTAACACCCTACCAGGTGTAATGAACAAAGATGCAGTCATCTCCATGGTAACGGGTTGTGGTTATATCTTGGGAGAGACAGATTACAGAGAAGAAATTAAAGCTGGAGACTAGAGCTTTTTGATGGATAGAGGAAGGACGGAGGGGTTGGAGAGATCTATCACCAAGAAAAAAAGGATGTTTATGGCAGTTTCTTTCACATCCTCTGCCTTTAAAGCCAAAAGGAGAAATATAGCCAACCTCATTAAACAATATGAGGGCTCTTTATCATGTGGCAACCCACCGGAAGCAGGGCTGCGACCCATCTTGGGCTCTGTCCCATCGTTTAAGAAGCCAGGGTTTGACGGGAAGTGTGAATGTGGTCTGTGATGAAAGGATGGGATGAGGTGTGTGTGTGGATGTCTGTTGTGTGTGTGTCTGCAGTGCACGCTATTATTATGTTGCTGCGGTTGTAATGATGTAAGATGCTCGCAAGGGCGTAAACAAGAGCAGCACGCTATCTACAAACAACATATGAAAACATGTTTCTGTGGGTCTCAAATAGATGATGACAATATGGAGATTTCCGACCCCTTTTGTACCAGAACAAATAAGGATACATTCAATTTACTTTTGGGATTTTAGGTATTTAGGGGAATTAATTATTGTATTAAACCAAGTACAATTATAAATCTGTTTTTACAAATACAGTTGATTGCGGTAGACATTTAAAAAAAAAAGTTTTTTAACCAGTTTCCCAAATTGCAACTCTGTTTCCTCGGTTTCTTTGTCCAAACAAACATGGCAGCTGGTTGGTTACCTAGATAGGAAACAACAGAGTCAAAAATATTTTTTATTGTGCAGTGGTTGGAATAGTTTTTCGTCTAAATAGTTACAAGAGCCTTTTAGGATTCTGAAAATACCTTCGGAAAAGCAGTACGTGTTGTTAAACAACCATCCAGATTTTTCAAAGATTGATGGATAATTATTTTTTCTTAGAAAGATAGATAACATAGATGTAATTTATTGGTCTTAATTGGGAAATGATGTGTTACAGCAACAGGTTATCAGGCATTGCACACAAACAGTAAAAACTCAGTAAATGTACATCAACACTATAGAGTTATATAGAATATCTATAGAATACGCAATATAAAGAATATATTTGAATACACCAAACTACTACAACTAACATATAAAATATAAATATAGGATAACGTACTATATACATTCGTAAAGTGTACAAATCTGTTGCAGTTTTTTCGTTTTTTAAAAAATGAAATTAAATGAAGTATGCAGAACTGGACATACCATAACCACTAACAAAAAGTAGCTCCTCTACAACGAAGGCTCACTAGCAAATCAAGTCGTCCGAAGACATAGAGCACAGAAAGACAACCAAACAACAACAAAGCTCTCACCAACCAAGTTATGCATTGTAGCGCTTATGTTCCCAAAGCTAACAGGCCAAGCTACCAACTTGCACGGCACCAACACAACCAATGACACCACATCCTCCTGTAACTATTTACTTGCCTACCATATGAACCACAATAACATCGAAGCCAAACAGTCCACAAAATATGCCGCAAAAATTCCCCCACAGATGCTATATCTGAGGAAAACAAATTTCAACACACTAACACTCAGAGCTCAAACAGCCCATACACAGCCAAACCATCACCGCAGCCCGGTCCCTCTACCTGCAAAACCACAAACTAACTAAACTCCCCCCTTAGTCTTCAGGTGTTACGTGCGGTGGGTACTTAACACACTGTAGCCGGGTGAAGTAACCATAAACTGGTGACCTACCTGCAACTTTAGATGTGCTCTCGAGACAACCGCTCTAACCACTTTCATCACAACACTATCAAAACCCTCTAACGAACTCCAAAGTAAACCCCCAGGATGTGCGACGGGCTTTGATTCAAATTTTTGTAGTGGCCTAACAGCGGTATTACAACTTCCGTGTCCGTCACGTGATGCCATTGGGCCCAAAAACACTTTTTCCCATAGACTTACATTGGGAAAGAGACGTCCAACTCAGCGGACAATTTTTTTTTAGGTAAATCCAGGACGAACACTTGAATAACCCTTATTTAAAACATCAGGTCCTAAAAGTTGTAAAATGCACTAATAGCTGAATACAGAGTTATTTCCCTTCCTCCGTTCATGTGAATGAACCCCAGACAAAGGCTGGACCGAGGGGTGGGAGGCGGGGTTACAGGAAACGCTTCTGCGCCTGCTCTATGGGCCCAATGGATCTGGAAGATCGGCAGATGATCCGGGCACTTTATCACTCGCCAGTCGAGCCATTTTGGCTTCATGCGCCACCGAGCAACTCTCATAGGAATGAACGGGAGCCGGCCTCCAACGCTGTATCCAGTTCTCTTTATAATTCTCCAAAAGGAATCCGCTGTTAAGCCTAACAGAGACAGAACGACGGCAATTTACTACGACTGTGCAGGACCAACAGAACTCCGTGCCACAAAAATCACTAGCATTCTCAGCTCAGCATCACAAATATACCAGAACAAATCAGCAATTGTTATCCAACACAGCTGTTTTTTCACCAAAAAACAGCCTACTTACAGAACAGAACAAACTTACAGAACTTAAACAAACAGATTGCACAACTCAAAATGAGGTACACCTGCCTACTAGGCTACAGCTGATCTCATCTCAAGCCATTTACAACCAGCAGAACCAACTGCACTACACAAATCTGAACTGAAAGTCAGTCATCAGTAATGTAGGCATGTGTGGGTGTGTGAAAATGTCAGCAGACAAAACTAAAACAGGTGTGTCAGCCAAGGATGAGAGCCATATGAGGGAAAGTAGGGAGCTTTTATATCACCAGCACACCGAGCCCAGGTATGGCTCATCAGCCTGACGTCACTCCGTCCTGCAACATAAAGAAGAACCAGCAAAAGACACCGGGACACCTGGTGGAGTGGACGGGTCTAGAATGGCCTTATGCATTAAAATATATCAATGCTGCATCCATAGCAAGTGAAGACCAAGTGACCAGATTGTACAATGTGTAGTGATTAGTCCTGTAGCCTGAGTTTGAAATATATTTAAAAGCAGGATGATTAAGTGGGTCGGGTAAGGCAAAAGTAGTGGGACAAGCAAATCTATAAATAGTATCACTATAGTGTAGCTGAGACAGGAATAGGCCTGTAACCAGAAGTTTACGTGAGAAATGAGAGAAGCAATACTTTTTAAAGGAACCCAGTGTGAACATGAGTTTCTGAGTTAGAGTTCCAAAGTGATTTTTGTCCAACCAAATGCCGAGATATTTCCATGTATCAACAAACTCAATACCGCTTCGCCATCATCATCATCAACGCCTTCAAAGATAGAGAGGGAAGGAACTTAGTATTAGTTTGGGGCAAATGATGTCAGATGAAAAGTTCATTAATATTTCAAGTCTAGTATGCTAGAAGACAGAGACACCACAAAAATAATAAATACCTACAGTACATACCTTTCTTTATATTTTAATATGTGGCTGTGGAATTTGAAAAAATAATTCACTACACCAATTGATAAGAAAAACGTTTTAATCCTCTCTGGCAGATTGATCCGTCACATACAGTAAATGCATTTATGTCAAAGTTCATGAACCCCATTTAACAAAAATCCAGAAATATTCCCTTTCGGCTAAAATGAAAAAACCCTGACGCTCTCTCTGTTATTGCCTTATCCACGTCCCATCCCACCACCACCACCCCCCTCCACCCTTCTGCCTTGTCAATCAGTAGAAGGAGGAAAAAGTCATTAAATCTCTCTGTTGGCCATATATGTAATTACAGTCTGCCTGTATGTTGCTAAATACGCCCCGGCGCTAGTCTGGTCTCCCTGGTCATGTTTTTTCCTCCCACCGGTTGTGTTTAAAGCCCTTATAATTGGCAGAGGCCGCGTGTCAGGATTAGAAGCTGCTGGTTGGAAACCCCGACCCCCTCGCCTGCTTGCCCCGCCACCCTAACCCCCCATGCAGACAACCACAACCTTAAACCCGAAACTCCTTCTTACCTCTCTTCATTATCTGTATGCATTTGGATTAAAGAGGGAATTAAAGTCTAATAAATGCTGAATTTTAACCAATAGGTACAGATAGTTCACTACTTCACTACTACTCTTATTAACATATTTTACTACAGCATCTCCCTTTGATTTCAGTCTACTCTATATTGACTTTTTGTGACTCATCAACACCAAATTTTAAGCATTTATCAATCAAAATGACTGTAGTATTACCTAACTTACCACCATAACCCTCCATGTTTTTCATAAACATGTATCTGCACAGAGCCGTGCATCCTTACATCTCCACATATATCATTACATTATATATGAAATCTATCACGGATCACATTGTTAGCCTTGTTAAGGGTTTCCACAAGTGTTAATTAAGTCAGTGTATATTTGACTGGTGCCTGCAGGACGCCTGTGGTCAGTTGTCTACCTCTCTCATCTCACACTACAGTCCTCTTATTCACAACACACCGCTTTCCATGTAGGCAGTCAGTGCAAAAAATAGACACATTTGGCCATTTTTAATCTTTTAGAGATACCAAACTCATCATTTAAGTTGGTCAATATTTACATCTTGAGATTTTTTGCAGTGCAGTGAAATAATTTGGCTTAATAACCTTTAATGTGTTTTGATGTTGCATAAACCTTTTTTTCACAGGGCTACAGGGCTACCCCTGTCTCACTGGCAGTAGTAAAACCCTTGTGGGTTCAGACAAATGAAGGTTGTTTGGGCCATCAAAGCATTTAAAGTTGAAATGATGGAGCTGATGGTCAGTGATGTCAGCAAAGATGTTGACTTTGTCTGAGTCAGAGCAGTTTCTGGTCAGTAGAGCCCCTAATTTCTCGGTCTGTCCGTCGCTGTCTCCCTGTTCCTGTCTCTCTCTTTTAACCTCTCACATCATCTCACTCTGTTCTCTCTCTCACACATCTAAAAACTGCTGCCCTCTCATCCAGGTCACTGTGCTGACCTGAGCCAAAAGTGTATGCATTCACAAATCTTAACATGAACGCTAAATGATATGCATTATGTACATTATAGCGTGATTTGTGTCTACTGCAGGCTCAATTTCCATCAGTAGCAAGGGGCAACTTTCGGTTTTCAGTTATTCATTTTTCTTTCATCTCATGAGATTGAAAATGAACTTTGCAAATGAGCAATTATTCACTCTTCTTCTCAGTCAAGGTGTATCCATGATTGATTTACAACCTTGGATGGTTGCACTTGTGAGTTTTAATGATAAAATCTGAATTCAAAACATGACAAAATGAATCTGAATTATTATTTCTGCAGGCTACATCAGGAGAAGGCTTCTTTTTGCATTGAAATGTTAAAAGTTCCCGTTACTGACCATGAACTAGGAGGCTTTTCGGTTCACTGCAGCAGCTATACTAATTATTTCTCCCTTTTGGGCCAAACACGCTTTGGCGGCGCACGTTACACTGCTGTGACTGTACTTTGTCTGATCAGACAAAAATTGGAGCAAATGTAGGGTTCCCAAGGTTTCTTAGAACTGTGCTATATTTATGCTGCAATAAACTCACTATTTAAAGTAACACTGAAACACGAGGAGGAAATCTATCATTTCCAGGTGTCGGCATGATAAAAATCAAATCTGATATAGATGTGTTCATCAATTCAAAGATGGATGTTTTGTTCATTGACGGTGTAATCTTAATGCTGAGCTGCTTGATGGAAATGAAGTGCAGATGTTGTTGTCAGGGAATGGAGGCTGGTTGAGGTATAATTATGGGAAGGTAAAATGAGGCAGTTGATGGTGAATGAAGTCAAATGAAGACGTGGTTGACTGGGGTGTTATTTTCAGTGAGGCCTCTGTATGTGTGCGACTCAGACGCAGGGGGAGTGGTACATTTACGCTACACCGACAGGAACCCGCAGATTTGACACTTTTGTTTATGAATGCACACTGAGACAGAAGATGATGAGTGACCTGGGTGAAATATTTCAAGTTCATGAGGTGTCCTTGCTAAAGCCCAAATAGGGAAATCAGACTGTCTTCTGTATTCTACACATACGCATGGAAAAACGAGGGAAATCCATCAGATGTTTTCAGGACCTCTACAAACACACGCACACACACACACACACACACACACACACACACACAGGTCACGTATGTTCCACTTCTTTACTGCTGGCTGACTGTATAAACATGCAGCATACGCACAGTTAACAAGTCAACACATCCAACTGACCCCGACAATCTCCCATCAGTAAATGCATTCATAAGGTAGCTACAGCTTCCTCTGTAACACAGAGGAAGAGTTTGGTTAAAGTGGCACTTTTAGTAGGGACATCCTTTAAGAAAGTGCCAAAGGTTACTAGAGAAACAACAAGTCTATATGCCAAGTCTGCATAATGAGCTTTGCTTAGATCGGGCAAATTTCACACTCAAGTTGTATCCTTCTAACTTCATTTACCTCCTTGTATTAAAATGCATTCAGTCTGATCGTAATTATAAAACTAATATGTTACGTGTAGAAAATGCATAGTCGTCACAATGCATTGTTGTCAACTTGAAGTTGTGTGAAGTGTGATGGAATTTATTGATACGTAAATTAAAGGAACAGTGTGCAGGATTTAGCGACATCTAGCAGTGAGGTTGCAGATTGAAAGCTCTCCCGTGCCAAGCATGAAAACTATACGGTGATCGACGCATTAACGCGAATGGCCCTATCTAAAGCCAGCTGTTGTAAGACGTAGGTCATTTGGAGAATAGTAGAGCCAGACTGTGTGTGTACATGGGAAGTGAGTGGTGAAGCAAGAGAGAGAGAGAGTGAAGGCAAATGTGTGTGAGCCAACAAGTGAGCCAGCGGAGCAGAAGACAGAGTTAGTTTAGCTTTGAGAATATCAGGTGAATGTACAGTGGGAGTTGCAGTTTGTGCAGAAATAAATGCTGCAGCTCCTCAAGACCAACAGAGGTTTCCCGTGTCTTGTTTCCCAGCGGCTGAGTGGAGTGACGGGAGTTTACTCCAGAGCGAGTAGCGACTATATATCAACAGCGGTTTGTCCGTTCTCGGCTACTGCAGAAACAGGGCCGGCTCCGTAAAGACAGATCGCGCTCCTTATGTAGATATAAACAGCTCATTCTAAGGTAATGAAAACACTCTTATTTTCAGGTGATTATACACTAAAGAAAACAAACATACTACATAATATAATATTCCATTTCTGCCAACAGATCCTCCTAATTGTTACACACTTTAAACAAAAGCACAAGGGACTTTTCAAGCTTAGCTGAAATAAGAACTCCTTCATCTGTGATATAAAACCTTGAAAGAAAGAGTATTACGTCTATGACACAATAACTGTCCCATCCCTGAGTGGATTAAGGCTTTTTTTTAAGCGGTAGGACTTAATGTTATGATTTCTGATTGGTTAAAAACTCTTGAGACATGGCAGGTGACACGTGACCAGGAATTCATTTCCAAATTTTGGTACTTATTGCTCCTCTGTGCTGCTGACACAGTTCAGTCGGTGCTAAAAAAGTACTAAGATTTGATAACCAGACTTTCATGTGGCATCAACTAACAGTGACAACTTTGAAGAACTTGAACTGCGGATAAAAGCCGGAAGGGGTTTTCTGCATACATAAAGTGTACTGTTAGAAAAATTCCCCTGTAATAACATAATACGCCAACAAATGCCCAACACCAGCTCAGTGGGCCTTCATTAACTTATTATATCAGCTCCATGTTAAGAGGCCTTGCTAATGCCTCTGTGGCCTTTTCACCCTGGTTGCCATGTTCTAGATGGCACGTAGTCTCTTGCTGCTGTTTTGAATGGACTTCATGAAAACCATTGTAACCGTAAGAACAATAGTGAAGTATCTAAAGGGGCCTCTGAATGGGAATGTCTTCATTCAATAAACAGCTGAACAATAAAACACCATGTAATTCCCCTAGCTTCTGTTTTCCACAGAATAAATATTTCTCTGTCTTTACACAAGTGAGTCTTTGGGAGGGAGTGGTGGTGCCAATAAAATAGTATTTATTTATTATTTTCCCTGTTTCCACTGGTAATATGGCAGCAATATGGAACGTTATCAGCTATTTTTAATTTTTTGTTTAATTTTTCATTGAAATCTGTCACTAATTCTTTCTTTCCCATTTGTTTCTCATCTTCCTCTCAGTGCACTGACTGGGTTTCCTCTTCCTTCATCTACTATACGTCTCTGTTAAACGCCTGTCCCTCAATCTTTCCACTTGTTCTCTGTTACCCTGCATACCCCCCCTCCACCCTGCCCAGTGGCCAACGCCCCCCCACCCCCACCCCAGACAGCTGTCTCACCGCAGCACAGAGCTACGATGTGACACCGTGCTATAAATATGAGTACACATAGACACACACAAACACACTCACACACACACTATAAATACCATCTCTGTGCAAAACACACTGCTGCTGCAGTATAAATATTTAAGTATAAATGTGTAATGAATTTATTGATATGTTGCCCATGCCAGCAGGCACTGTTTTGAGCCGCAGAGTGGTGAACCAGTGTGGTGGGATTGAAGTGGTGCTGAGGGATTGTGGGAACGCATGTTCCGAGTTAGGCAGCTGACCAATCAGTGGGCTGGAAGCTGGAAGCCGCATCACAGAGAGAGCTACTGATCAGTACCAGTCTTCAGAGCCATCCATCTCTCTCTTTTGCTCTTTATTTTTTCACTTTCTTGCTTTCTTTATCTCCTTTCTTTCTTGCTCTCTTATTGGTATCAACTCTGATTCTTCCTGTGTCTTTTATTTTCATCCTTTATTGTCTTCCCTTTCTCCTACTCCATTCTGCCAAACGCTCTTTTTGTTGTGCTTCTGCACGTCTTTGTCACTTATTTTGTCTTTCTTTGACAGCCTCTCTGTCTTTACCCCTCAATCAGTCTTTTTACTTCACACTTCCTCATGCTGGAATTTTGTAATTGATAGTTGCACACAAGCTCTGCAAGTATGTGTCTGATTTATGAATGAGGATGTGAAAATTTGTGCAAAATGAGAGAAAATTGTCTGAGAATAGCAGATTTTACCCCACAGCTCCACCCAGACAGATTGTCTGGTAAGCAAGCAACAAGTGACTCAAGATGTTAGTCTGTATGGACATCAAGTGATGGATTCCTATGCTGTTTAATTAATACCTACACTATTTTCATAGTTGCATAAGAAATGTTATCTTACCTGACTGTGATAGAAATAATAGAAACTGTTCAGTTATTATGTTATTAATCTCTAAATTACAATGACGGAGCACATAGCCATATTTTCTATTGTGCATATATAGATGCAAAAAAGTCTGAGGTACAAAAGAAGTAACAAAACCTGCTCTCACACGAGACACTGTGGCTATTGTGGTCTTAGTTTTATTGGGAGTCGCCAGTATCACTTCCTTCCGATAACAATCTCGATTAACTCTGCTGTTTGTTCAATAAAATTGTTCCAATGTCCCAATTTCCTTCCTCAGTAGCTGTTCCACTCTGGTAACCATTTGCCTCATGGGAAAGTGAATCCGATCTCTATAAATACCTTTCTGTGCAACAAGTGCTGTGGAAAGTTTTAGTTTTACTTCTATTGCTAAATTAGCAAGTTGTTAATGTGCTGAATTTAAAGTCCTGTTCCACTATTTATGCATAAACCTTTATTTTTGCTAGATCTTTTTCAGTTGCAGACAGGGCATCAAGAGTTGCAAACAGAACACAACTTTAATGTTTCTTCAAAGGAAACCACGGCAGATGTGTTTTCTCCCCAGAATAACAAGTTGATGGCAACAGATGTTAAAATATTCTATCCCGAGGCTTTTTGAGATTGTTCTCCATTGGATCGTCTTTGAATCAGCAAAGATACATTTACAGATATAAAGTGTCACTGATAAACCTTAGATTGCATATAGAATGGATTTAAACATATTAGCAACATGGTTCTCTTGACCATCATCATTCTGGGTTCTTGATGCAGTTGATGTTGGCATTAGCATCAACAGCTGGAGACTAATAGGGTTGCTGATTATTTTCATGCTTCCTATGTGGGTAGACGAGAGGTGTGGTAGCTAACAGCTAAAACTATTGTTTTATTTGGATCCGATTGCTGATAGAATAATTTAGGGAAGTGGAAAACCTTCTAGACCCTCAACCATCTGGATTGAAGGCAGGCCACCTACCCGCGATAACGCTCTCTGTGGTGACAGTGGTGCTGCACACTACAAGAGCAAACTCATTCTCCTCCGTCCTCCAACTCCTGGGTCTGTCTGCTGCGTTAATGACATGGTTAACCACCTGATCCTCCTCTCCCCTCCTGAAGGGTTGGTTGTCTCAGGCTCTCATGAGTCGCTCCTACCAGTTGACATAAAAAGCATCGATGTCTGAAACATGCAGCCTGGGGCCTCTCATCTGCTCCCTCTACACAAGGACACTTGGTATATACACTTGCATGGCTTCTCCTGCAACATCCCAACATACTGACGCTTGGTGTCACTTCCTAACGCACTGGGTATCCCAACGCGTCACACTATGACCCTCCGCTACATCCCAGTACACATGTGGTTAATTCAAACAAAGAACACTTGCTTAGGTTTAGGCAACAAAACCACTTAGAAAGGTTCAGGAAAAAAAGCATTATGGTTTGGCTTAAAAATGTTACATTTATAAAGTGAAAGTGAAGCTTAACGTTGTGAACACAAGGACAAACAACACGTTGTTGTTCATGGACCCTGGATGAAAGCCTTGTGTTTGTTGGATCCATCCACCACACCTCCCACCCGCCCGTAGTTTGTCTTTTTGCTCTTTAAACTGCGTCACCACACTCCCTGACCACCTTCTCCTAGCTTTTAATATTGACGTGGATGGATTTACTTTACTTGAAAGCCCAGTGCATCCCATACAGGCACTAAAGGGTGCCTTCTGAATCGGTATCACACACCGTGGGGCATGACAAAGCATCGGTATTTGACGTATTGAGAACGGCCTGTCTCCTGCCACTGCTATGCTGATGACACCGAGCTATTCTTATCATTTCACCATCTATCAATCAGGTGGAGGCATTCATTACTGCTTGCCTTGTAAACATGTTTCTTCAAGGGAAGGGAATGCGGAGACCTGTCACTGTCACCATACAATCACCGCCAGGTCTCCAGGATTAGCAAAGACCCTATAGTGCTCATCTTGATCAAGGTTTTTCTTTGTACAGGCCCCATAGTATTGAAATAAACTCCCAACTGCAGTCAGGACAGCAGAGATACTGCCTCATTTCTAATAAAATACAATAAAACTTTAAGCACTTTTACTGTAGCACTGAACACAGTCTTGGCTCTTGGTCCAATGGAGGCTGAATACAATTGTTGTAAGTTCCTTTGGACAAAAGTATCTGCCGAATTAATATAATGCAATGTAATGAAAACATATGAATGGAGCTTAGAGATTTTGCTTATAGACTGTGTAATGAAAAAAGGGGTAGGGGAGAAAAGGTGAGGACATTTTCTGATTACTTACGCATCTCTCCATACAATTATTTGGGCCTTTATGCTTCTCTCTGTATTCTCTCTCACTTTTGTCACACCTTCCTGGTTGTGTTTACATCCTCTCCCTCCACTCAACCAAATCTTCCTGTCATCCCACTTACCCTCCCCTGACCCCCTGCCTCCTCATCCGTGGACTTTCTCCCTTCCTCATCTCTCATCAACTGTCCCTCCCTATGTCCCTCCCTGCGTTCTTTCAAAGCCACGTCCCTCTGTCCGTCCTCCAGCTCCCCTCATCAGAGGTCACTGTTGTTTTTTTCTGATTCCGGTTAGCGTGTCTGTATGTATGCATGTGTATGTGTGTGCACGTTGAGTGTGTATCTGTGTAAGAGCAAATTGACTCAAACACTGTTTTCATATCCCTCTTCGTTAGCCCATTTCTGTGTTTACCTTTGAGCACCCAGGGTAATCATATTGTCACAGCCTATTTCAGGGAGCCCGCTCAACCTCTCTGTCCACTTCACCGCCTCACTTGTGCTTTTCCACCCTCTCTTTTGCTCTTTACTCCACTTAAATTTGTCCTCCCTTTTCTTAATTTACCTGTTCGTCTTTCTTTATCGTCTTTTCTGTTCCGCCTGTTGTTTGCCTCTCTCCATTTCTCTCCATCTTTCATTCCTCTCTCTCTCTCTCTCTCTCTCTCTCTCTCTCTCTTTCTCACTTGCCCTCCTCCCCTTTCGCCTTCTCTCCCTCTTTCTGCCCAAAGTTCTGCAGCCCAGCTGGCATGGTTTTCTAGTGGTGTAGTAAAATATAAATATAATAAGGACGTTTTTGAGCTGGTGAATCCATTCTGAGCAGAGAAACATCACCACAGAGCCCACAGATGTGGCACACACTCAGGAGAGAGAGAGAGGGATGGAGAGAGGGAGGAGAAAAGATCCCTCATTTGACATGGAGAGAGTACAGCAGGAGCACTGACTGCATTATTGTTGGCATTACCTAGCGAACAGACTTGTTATTAGGACACTTCATACAAATTTGAGTCAATTTTGTCAACAACCTTCAAGCAAGTCTCCAATCTTTTGAGCTTATTTTGAGACTAGTCTTTTGAAGAACCGTTTGAAAAACTATCCACATGTAATTAATAAATGTGCCAAAAAGTGCAATTATGAGGGACTTCAATGACTCATAGAAATTAGATTTGTCAGCTGCAGCTGCATCAACCCAGTGTGAAAAGTGAAGCCAATGCGGAAGTGCCTTAAACTTGCATTCTTTCCCACAGCCAGCAGGGTGCGACTCCTCTGGTCTGATTGTATAGAAGTCTACTTCTCACTAGATTTATTCCCTCAGTTAACATTGTAAACATGAGTTTATGGTCTCAATCGCTAGTTTCAAGTCTTCTTCAATACAGCATGATGTTCATTTAGTAAATTATGGTCCCATTTAGAGTCAAATAGACCATAAAGCAGGGTATGCTTTAGGGCGTGGCTACTTTGTGATTGACAGGCCGCTACCACGGCGTTGTCCGGTCTGGGAGTTGTCCGTGTTTTTGTCTTACAACTTGAACCCTTTCACAATGTGTTTTCAGTTCATGAAAGTTAATTATAACCTTTTTGGTTGCCTAAAAATGTCTTATTCAGAGTTCGGTTGTACTTAGCTCCACCCTCTCGTGTCACTTCTGGTTGCAAAAAAACCAAGATGGCCACAAACCAATTGGTGACGTCACGGTGACTAAGTCCACTTCTTATATACAGTCTATGAGCTGCATATAGGGTCAGTATTCAATCATGGTCAAAATCAAAATGAATTTCTCTTCTTTTCTTTTAAAAATCAAAACGTTGTTTCGTCATAGCTAAAGGCCCAAATAGTTCCACAATGACCATACCTTGAAGACAACTAATGAAAACTATTTAATTATAATGTATTCTGTCCTATTCTTTTCTTTTCTATGATGGACAGAAATATTTGAAGAAGCAGTGTGTCTATGTGGTTGTATAAGACTGTTTGTAATAATGCAATTTTACAACTGAATGTTGCATGTGTGACAACCCATGGCTGTGGCTACCTGCGTGCCTGTATATTCTTACGTGCGTGTGTGCTTCCGTCTCTCCGTCCGTGATATGTGTTTAGTGTCAGAGCACAGCGTACTTCAGTCCCTGGGCAGCTCTTTGTTTGCTTTAGCCGTGCGGTGGCTAGCCTAGCCCGCTAACTCCAAGACACATTTAGCCCGTGCTCCACTTTTATATCACCCTGCGTTTTATTTTCCTTCTGTCTGCTCTCTGACCAAACACGCTGCACCGAGCTGGCCTTTTAGCAAGACTAGTATCAGTGCCACTCTCAACCATTGATAGGCAGTTTTGGTCATTGTGGTTTTCACTGGCTGCCGTGTTAGCTCCGGCTTTGCTCCTAAACTGCTCGCACCGGCCAAGTGGCACTCCCTGCCAAAAATGTATGTTGAAATGTGTCAAGGCTACAGTTAAGTGCTTCACATCCAGGAAGTTTTATCTCCTTGTCTTGGAAGATTAAGGCTTACAAGGTTTCAGAAAGAACCACTCTGATGCTCAGAAGCCTATGGAGACGCAGCGTTAGGTGTTTATTGTGGTCTGGGGTTGGACGCTGGAGTGTGTGGAGGGACAGAAGGAGGAGGAGAAGGAGGAAGAGGGATGGCGGTTTCAGCCGCCAGCTGTTGTTACCTTGAGCATAACGTCCTTTAACCCCCATTACAGCGAATCACCACAAGCCACAAACACGCTAGCTTCCACTGAGTGCAAAACAACCAAAACTCACTTGTTTACCAGCCAATGTGCCATGTATCAACTCTCTCTTACTCATTCAACCCCCTCGCCCATATTTCTCTTTCTTTTATCAACATCTTGCGCCCTCATTTCCCGACATGTTCTCCTCAAACCCCTTTGTACAACTTTCTCACCCTCTCTCATTATCTCTCTGTCTGTCTGTATCATCCTTTTTCACATGCTCTTCATTTCTTTCTCTTCATCTCCTTCTTAGCATTTCCTTTCATCTGTGTCTTCCTCCTTTTTGCCCCACTCAGAGCCTTTGTTGGTTAGGGCTCCGGGTATGCGTGGGTAACCCCGATGCCCAATGTAAAGGCCCTTAGCTGTGGACTCATGGAGCCCCAGTGCCAGTAGATGAAAGCGGAGGGAGATTCTGGGGCTGGCACCCATCTCCCTCTGTCCTGCCACCGTGGCCTCTTATTTCACAGAGAAAATTAATAACTTTAACAAACATCAATGAGCGAGGGCCTGATGCTCGGTTGGCTTGTCGGCTGGCCTGGTGTATGTGTGTACTGCGCACACAAGCCCGGATATGTGTTTGTGGGCCTGCACGTGTGTGTGTGTGTGTGTTTGAGCTCATACCTTAAATTATGTGAAACCATTGCAGTAATGCAGAAATAGGCTGAGAGAAATAGTGTAAGAACTTGACAGGTTTGATGAAAGAAGATTTTTTTGGGGGGGTGTCAGGCTCCTCTCTGCTTGAAAAGGCCATGGTGTTCTTTCTTGAGGCAAAGAGGAACTGAAAGACGGACGGATGAAGGGAGGGATGGATGGATGGATGGATGGGAGAATGTGACCACTTCTGAAGCATTGTCGACAGCCACGCTGAATAGGCAGCGGGCCGGCCTGGAGCCACGCCCGTATTTATGATCTTCAAAGGAAGGATGACACACACACACACACACTCACGCATAGCCACGAAATGTTGATAGTTACAGGAAAACATATGCTTGGCGCGAACGTGGGTACACACAAATTTGCATATAGATTATCTGCTCACGCATGCACGCAGACACAAAAACAAGAACTTTTGTACACATGTAGAAGTATCACATATACTGTGATGGGTCACAACAGCTCTGCAGTTGGCTCTCTAAACTGAAATGTCATCTGCATAGCGGTTAAATAGTGTAAATGGAAAATGACCTGCACATACGCAGCCCCTTTACCGGAGAGTTAATGAGAAAATGCCTTACGTACACCAACGTCCACGTGCCAACTGTGGCAGAGCTGCTGTGCAAACTTGCAAAAAAACTATTGCGAGACTCGCTGCCTGATGACCTTAGCCTTAACCATTAAAGGTCAAAGCCTTACCTTAACTAATCGAGATCAATGCCTAACCTTAACTATTCAAGGTCAAAGCCTAACCTTAACTAATCGAGATCAATGCCGAACCTTAACTAATAAAGATCAAAGCCTAACCTTAACTATTCAAGTTCAATGCCCAACCATAACCATCTCGCAAGAGTTTCACAATTTGCGTGTTACCTTTTAGTCACAATCATATTTTACAGGGGTCATGTGCTGGACTATTTCTTGGCAAGGAGCAGTGACTTCCTAAAGTAAGGTCCGTTAGGTAGGCAGGCAAACAACGGAAACTCCAAGAGGTTACAGTAGCCCCCTGAAAAACAGCAACTCGTCCTTAATGCAAATCAGTGTTTGTACAGATTAAACAACCAAGATACTATGCGTTAATTATTAGGTGCTGGTAGGCGGTGCACTGTTGCAAGAAGATCCCTGGTTCGATCCCCGGTCTGGGCAGGGCATTTCTATGTGGAGTTTGCATGTTCTCCCAGTGTTCATGTGGGTTTCCTGCGGGTTCTCCGGTTTCCTTCCACCACCAAAATAGGTATCACAGCGCCCCCCCTCCCGGGCGGGGTTGCATCAGGAAGGGCATCCGGCATAAAACCTACGCCAAATCAAATACACGGATCATAAAACGAGATCCGAAAGACGAACAACAACAGAGTTGCTGGTTTGCGGATTTTGTTAGCTTTAGACAGAGCGAGGCTAGCTGTTTCCCCCTGCTTCCAGTCTTTGTGCTAAGCTAAGCTAACCAGCTGCTGGCTATAGCCTTATACTCACTGGACTGACATGAGAGACATATTGATCTTCTCATCTAACTCTCGGTAAGAAAGCAAATTAGCATGCTTCCTAAAAAGTCAGAGTTTAATGGACGCCAGGCTCTACCACCTGATGCACTGGCACCCATTGATCTGCAAGGCAACATTTTAGCAGTAAGATTTCACAGAAGGTGGTTGATGACTCTTCCAATAATGGATTGGGACTTCTGTAACACTTCTGAATTTACAAGTATAAGTAAAAAAACACTGAAAACAGAAGGGGAGATATTCTATAATGAAGTAATACTTCCTTATCAGAGCATTTCCACCTTACAAAGCTAGACAAAATTCAGTAAAACACTGACACCTCTATATGACACATTTTGATTTCTTTTCACTGGCTCGTATGTTCCACACCAGGAATGAGTGCTAATGAATTTACACAAGTCTCAGTTGATGTTCTATTTCAGCTGAAGGGTAAACATGGCTATAGATGGCTGTTTACTGTGTGAATCCCTCTCTTTGCTTTGCTCTGTTCCATCAAGAGACATGAAACGCGGTCGTGCAGCAGAAATACTTTATGGTGTTTACACTCACAAATAATAAAACACAAATTGTGGAAAGCCCTCGGCCTTGTACAGTTCAGTTCATTCAAAGGAGCCTGCCCTGGGAAACAGGGGTGAGACCACTGATTTTCTGCAGGCAAATATTTGAAGAGCTAATTTGGAGGGGCACTGGTTTGCTGGTGTGCATGTGTGTGTGTCAGCCACACGCAGCCTGTAGGGAGCCAGACAGCCAAAAGTTATTAAATTAAAGATGTAATTCGCCCATTTTAGGAAGTTATTAATATTGTTGATTAATTAGGAATGGACTTGACTGCATTTATATAGCGCTTTTCTAGTCTTCCGACCACTCAAAGCACTTTACACTACATGTCAGTATTCACACACACCGATGGCAGAGGCTACTAAGGTGCCAACTTTGCCCCTCAGGATCGAATCTGAATACTCAATCACACACCGATGGCTATGCCTTTGCAATTTGGGGTTAAGTGTCTTGCTCAAGGAGACATCGACATGTGACCCGGAGCAGCCGACCTTCCAACTGGCGGACAACCTGCTCTACCCTCTGAGCCACAGCCGCCTGTAAACAATTGTTGTAGGACAATTGTCTAGACTAATTGACACTAGTGTAAGTCAGGCAGCCAGCCAATCATAGATTGAGTCAGTCAGTCAGTCAGTCAGTCAGTCAGTCAGTCAATGCTTCAGCTAGTCCACCTGCCAAACATCCAGGAAATCAGTCTTTCTCGTAAATTACCTCATTAATAGTCAGTCAACCAAACGCTTTAGCCAGCCAGTTAACCAGTGACCCTTGACCTTATTTGATATTGGAATGCAGCCTGGGGAGAAAAAACATTATAGTCCAGGAAATTGATTGGTTTAATTGATTATGATTGCCTGTTGTTTACAGACTAAAACAAAAAAAAACAAAAAAAAAGCATGTAGAGCTGTCAAGGGCACAGACTGACAGACAGACAAAAGACTGGAAATGTGAAGTGGCAGCAATAAAGGGCAAAGCTTGTGTTTGTGCTGCCTGCCAGCAGAGTGTGTGTGGACAGGACTCTCTCAAGTGTGTGCCCAGGAGGGGCAGAGTAGGGACAAGAGGGAGAGAGGGAGAGAGCAGAGAGAAGGAGGGCAGGACTGGCAGGGTGCGGTCTGAAGTGGCAACAGATCGTTTTGGATCACTCAAATCTCTTCAATTCAACTGGAAAGCTGCAGCTTGTTGGAGAGAGAGGAGAAGCTTTCAATCCACAGAGAGAGAGAGAGAGGGCACCAACCAAGCAGAGAGTGTCTGATGGTGTGTGTGACAGTTTTCCCAGAGCAAAAAGAAAAGAGAGAGGGAGAGAGAAACCACAACACTGCAACTTGGATATCAGTTAGTAACCACTCTCTCTCTCTCTCTCTTTAACTCTCTCACCCACCAAATCGACTTTGAACCTGTTTGTTTAAATACACGGACTTTACAGCCTTGCACACTTTACTGTTGATTCTGTGAAGGCGGAGGGAGCGAAAGTTTCTCAATTTTGGAGTCCTTTTTTTTGGTTTTTTGTTGGAGCTTTGCTAAAAAAAAACAACTTGTGTTGGTGTCCTGATGGTGCCTGGAGCCGCCGAGGTGAGCTGCGACTGTAGTAGTCGAGTATCGCGACTGTCACGATGGACGATGGAGTCGGGAAGTGAGCCGGGGAGGTACTGAGGACGATGCGGATCTCCTTCCTCCTTCTCACCGCCTCTCTGTGTGCCTTGGTCCTCCTCCTCGCACCTGCCTCGGAGGGCTGCGGACCGGGGAGGGGGTACGGCAAGAGGAGGCTCCCCAAGAAGCTCATCCCGCTGGCCTACAAGCAGTTCAGCCCCAACGTGGCCGAGAAGACCCTGGGAGCCAGCGGGAGACCTGAGGGCAAAATAACGCGCAACTCCGAGCGCTTCAAAGAACTGACGCCCAATTACAACACAGATATCATCTTCAAGGATGAGGAGGACACGGGAGCAGACAGGCTCATGACGCAGGTAAGGAGGGGATATATGCAAAACATCTGGCACAGATGCGCAAAATGGACCATTGTTCCTATAGTGCCACTGCCTGATACCTGCTATTGTACTGTCCATTGACTGTAATATAAAAGACATAATTTAAGATATTTTATTTTATTTTATCTGAAATAAGAAATGCAGGTAAGGAAGACAGATGCAAAACATCTGGCACAGATGCGCAAAATGGACCATTGTTCCTTTTAGTGCCACTGCCTGATACCTGCTATTGTACTGTCCATTGACTGTAATATAAAAAACAGAATTTAAGATATTTTTTTTTTATTTTATCTGAAATAAGAAATGCAGGTAAGGAAGACAGATGCGCAAATATGGACCATTGTTCCTATAAGTGCCACTGCCTTATACCTGCCATTGTACTGTCCATTGGCTGTAATATAAAAAACAGAATTTAAGATTTGATTTTATCTGAAATAAGAAATGCTTCATCCCTGGCTCATGACGCAGGTAAGGAGGACATATATGCAAAACATCTGGCACAGATGTGCAAATATGGACCATTGTTCCTATAAGTGCCACTGCCTCATACTTGCTATTCTACGGAAATTTAAGATTTGATTTTATCTGAAATAAGAAATGCTTCATCCCTGATATTTTCAAAAAACACCTCAAACACCACCTGTTCATCAAGGCTTATGAGCTCAGCTGACTCTTAGATGCAAAACATCTGGCACAGATGTTCAAATATGGACCATTGTTCCTAAGTGCCACTGCCTGATACCTGCCATTGTACTGTCCATTGGCTGTAATATAAAAAACAGAATTTAAGATTTGACTTTATCTGAAATAAAAAAGGCTTCATCCCTGGACATTTTCAAAGAAACACCTCAAACACCACCTGTTCATCAAGGCCTATGATCTCAGCTGACTCTTCCTACACTGTTAAGAATGTCCCAGTAAAATAACAGTAAAGAACTGGCAGCAGGGTTGCCTTTAAATTAACATTATCATACTGTCGCTGAAATTTACAGCTTTGTTTTTTTTTTATTCATTTCACGGTATTTTACAGTTAATTTATTGTTTAAAGATACATTATATAGCTGTTTTTCACCTTTCTTTTATCTTACTGATTTGTTTTAATGCACTATTTAGGTTGTATTTTGTACATACATTTTAATAAACATTATTTTTTGCCTAAATGAATAGACTTAGCAGGTTACAGACATAGGAATAGTCACACTAAATACAATTAAAGGCACTTGTTAGGAAAAAGGCTATAATAGACTTGTTGACACTTTTCCCAAAATGTCTGTCTATATCTGGCTACAAGCACAGAATGCAAACCATAACAACATGTGAGTAAAGAACAGAGCTGATTCACTGATTTTCCAATCATGTACAATGTACAAGCCTCACATGAGCAGATCAGGTCCCAGAATTAAAAAAATACTGCATGAAACTGTTACTGATGATACTTTAGACAGTTGATCAGCAGTAAAGTGCTGTTTTTTAAGAATGCATTATAGTTCAGTTAAAAAATGGCCTATGAGCGTAATTTAACAGGTTTTCTTTTGTATTAACAGTAAAGCACTGTTTTTAGCAATAACAGGTTAATTCTGTTAAAATCCTGCTGTAAATTAACAGCAATTGTTTACAGTGTAGATGCAAAACATCTGGCACAGATGCGTAAATATGGACCATTGTTCCTATAGTGCCACTGCCTGATACCTGCCATTGTACTGTTCATTGGCTGTAATATAAAAAAAAAAACAGAATTTAAGATATTTTATTTGATTTGATCTGAAATAAGAAATGCTTCATCCCTGGACATTTTCAAAAAACACCTCAAGCACCACCTGTTCATCAAGGCCTATGATCTCAGCTGACTCTTCCTACACATCACTCTTTTAATTACTTAGCTATAGTTTCTCCTCTGTGTTATTTATTAGTATGGTTTTGTGTGCCCCCTTTGTAAAGCGTCCTTGGGTTTTTGAAAGGCGCTATATAAATCTAATTTATTATTATTATTATTATTATTATTATTATTATTAATAATCCTGAGCTGACTGCAGCAGACTTATTCCATGTAGTTGAGACCTTAGATTATCCACACTGTTGCATCCAATTGTCTCCTGAATGTTTGCTGTCAGTTAAATGTTTAAACCAAATGGATTGATTTCATTGACTCTCCTCTGGATTTTGCTACCTGACATTCTTAGCTGCTGATATTGCCTTGAAGTAGACCATTACTTCCACTCCCAAACTAAGCCATTATTTTGTTCAATCATCGTCAATCTTTCCATCGGGTTATAGACATGTGGACATGCGTAATTGCGTAAAACCCCTCAATTTTAGGGCTCAACCAAAGTGTAAGCAGGGTACATGTCACAACATGTAGCCTGCATAGACTTTGGTTACAACAATACAGCCAACACATACAGCCATGTTAATCTAAGTTTCATATCATAGTCTTAATGTTAATTTTTACCCTCAAAGAAGGAACCTCTCACCCATAAATAATTGTAACTGGAGCTGGGGCTACTTTACGCACAGTGCGCCAAATCTCTGCCCAGACAAATATCTTAATCTAGCATTAATTCATTCATTCACCAACTAATCCAATGATGGTCATCAACATTAATAATTGACAATTCATGGCTTCAAATCAGATTCATTACATATGAGAACATAGACCTGCTGAGAGGCATCTTGACCTCCAGCCTTTTATGTAAGCAGCTGGGAAACTGCTAAATCATCCCAAGCAAGCACACATGGATAGCTGTGTGTACTTTGATCATTCACCTGACACAATTCACCTGCCGCAACTGTAATAGAGTTACATTTCTTTGTACGTGTCTGGAGTGTGTGTTAGTTAAGCGGTCATCACTTCTGATGGGCATGCTGTTTGCTTTTTTAGTCACTCTCTTGCTCTCCTTCTCTGGTCTACGCTCTTCCCTGTCTCCGCCTTAATGTGATGACACTGATGTCTCTGACTATCTGCTCCACCATACAAACCCACACTGTCCACATATGTGACTTTTTTTCTCTGAACTTGGGTATCCATCATCACACCCAACTTTTCTCACAACATCCCTCTCTTCTACTCATCAGTTAATAACTGCTCCTTCAGCATTATTAGGACAACAGTGTATTTGTAGTGTTTCTGTCTAACTCCTGCCTTCCTTTTCCCCCTTCCTTTACCTCTCTCTTATAGCGTTGTAAAGACAAGTTAAACTCTCTGGCCATCTCGGTGATGAACATGTGGCCGGGCGTTAAGCTGAGAGTGACGGAGGGCTGGGACGAGGACGGTCATCACTCAGAGGACTCGCTGCACTATGAGGGAAGAAGTGTCGACATCACCACCTCAGACAGGTACTCATGCAATACAACACATCATGTGGTGTAAATAGGCCAGACTTAAGACGGTCCATAAGTCACTCACAAGTCAGTCAACTTATCAGTAATGTGATGAGTCAACCAATTAGTCAGCGATGTTTTTGCTGACTCAAATTTGGATGCAAAATGTTCAAATCCAAGTTTCAGTGTGTGGCCAAATTCCTCTTGCAATTACAATACTTTACGTGTATTAAATTCTACAAATAAATGTGCATGTTTGGTAATGTATGCAATCACATGTATATTTCTATTATTTTTTTAAAGGGACAGAAATAAGTACGCCATGTTGGCCCGGCTGGCCGTAGAAGCTGGATTTGACTGGGTCTACTATGAGTCCAAAGCCCACATTCATTGTAGCGTCAAGTCAGGTAAGAGATGGATATGAGCTGTGTGTGTATGTGTGTGTGTGTGTGTGTGCATTATCTGTATGTTTGTGTGTTTGTGGCCAGCTGTCATTACCACTAATGAGGTTGATGTCTTTGTTGGTGATTCACTAATGCTTCACCTTGCCTTTCAGTGCCGCTATCATCAGTTTGTGTGTGTGTATGTTTGGCCTATTGGGAGCCAATCAAAGCAGGGTGGAGCACCTGAGCTCTTTGCTGTATTCAGTGTCACTGATCATTCTTTATGATCGTATAATATTTAGCCCTAAAACTACCATTTTTGACACGTAGACTACACTATGTTTAGTGGTGGGACAGTGTAATAGCCGATACGACATCTGACTCTCCTTCCTGCATTCCTACGATAAAGGGTTTAATTTTTTTTCTCCAATTTTATCGCAAATCAGATACAGTCCTTATGCAAACAATACTTGACCGCATTCCAACTCGAGCCGTTCTAACTTTTCCAGACATTTTAGAAACCCATTTACCCATGTCTGGTACCACCAGTTATTCGATGCCAAACTGCATTCTAGCAGTCCACTGAGGTTAGTAAGCTGTGAGATGATTAACTCTCCCTTTGTTTTGCTGTTGCTTCTCCTTCAGTAGGTTTCTCTCAGATCTCTTATCACAGTCTTATCACCTCCTCCCGGTCACAGCCCTCCCTCCTCTTTCTGTAGAACCTCTGGCTTACTAGACACACACACCTTGGGCAAATATTTGGCTGCCTTAAGACTGCTTTAACACAACCCTCCCACACACACACACACACACACACACACACACACACATACTGATGAATTTCTTATTTCAAACTGATTTCCTTTCCATTTATTCCCAGTTTCGTTAAGTCATAACTCATTAGCAGAGTTCATTGTTAGGGAATCAAGCTCATTAAAATGTGCCAGTGCTTCTTTCTTTGCGTGGAATCATTGAGCGTTTGAGTTTAAAACACAAACTGTGCTGTAATCCAAACAATATCTCGACCCAGGTCTGAGTCTGTGTACTTTCCTGTTTCTCTGACCCCGGGCCGTGCTCTGACTGTGGTGATACAATCAGCTGGTTATCCATTAGCTCTCGCTGACTACCTCTTCTTGCCACCTCGTCTCACTGCGTCTTAAAGGGCCACCTTATTCAGAAATACTCCAACAAGAGGCCTACATGCTGTGGCATCTTGGGCAGCCTAAATGAATTACAATATCCCGACAGAACAGATGCATTCCTGCTTTTCTAAGAATGTTGTATTACTCATGTGATACTGATGTCACCATGCCACATTGGGTTTTTACAAATTAAGTAGAGCAGCAAAGTAAGGGGGCAGATATTACAGTAACATTGTATAGCAGGAAAGACACATTTTTCAACACATTCCTTTAACCCCACCAAGTATTTGATGTACCTCAGAAATAAAACAGTAGGCTAGTGATTTTAGAAACTACATAAGGGATTTCAGGTCACATTCACAGGCTTTGGAATTGCAGAATGCTTAGAGGGCCACACAAACCTGTTTAAAGACAAATAAATCACTAATGAAGTTTAGAAAATCAAATGATCGACTGTGGATGGGGTTAGAAATCCTCACTTGCTGATAAAAACAGTGTTTCTCTGTGTGTGTGAATGAGTCCTGAGAGCCAGATGCAGACAGAAAAGACAAAGCTCGAACATGAGTCACATTATATGCATATGTTAACAATCTCCCGCTGATCCACTGAGATAAAGTCGTCCTTGAGTCAGTGTCAAAGTCTCGCCTGTTTTATGGATCACTCAGTGACCTGGAACAATCTGCAGATGCAACATGCACTGTCGCTCCTGAGAGAAATTCAAACTGTGTTCTTCTCTCTTCTTGTCCTTGCATCATAAAACAAAAAAATCCAATCAATCTTATTTCCCTTTCTTTCATCTCTCCAGAACATTCTGTGGCGGCCAAAACCGGCGGCTGTTTCCCTGGCGATGCTCAGGTTATCCTCGAGGGCGGGGCTACAAAACAGATGAGTGAGCTTCACCCTGGCGATCGCGTCTTGACCTCCTCAACGACAGACGGCGCTCTTCTCTACAGCCCGGTCTTGTCCTTCCTGGACCGCCAACCCAACGTCACAAAGATCTTCTACATCATTGGCACCAACGCGGGACTTAATATTACTCTCACGGCCGCTCACCTGATCTTCGTCACAGACTGCACCGTTGGGCCGAGGGAGCCAAAGTGGGAGGAAGAGCCGCTTTCGGGCTCCATACGGGAGGGCGGGCCTAGCTGGGAAGCAGGTCTGAGGACAGTTTTTGCCAGTGAGGTCCAGCCAGGACAGTGCGTACTGACGTCACAAGGGAAAGTGGGGTCACTTTCAGTCGTGACCTCTGTAGAAGAACAGAGGAGCACCGGGTTGTATGCCCCGCTAACCCAGCATGGCTCCATAGTGGTGAATGGTGTGCTGGCGTCCTGCTACGCTGCCCTGGACAATCACCGTTTGGCCCACTGGGTCCTGGCCCCGCTGAGGTTCTTCTACAGCCTGATGGGACCCTCAGAAGCGCAGACCGACGGCCTGCACTGGTACCCTCGGTTTCTACACAAGCTGGGGCTAACGCTGTTGGACGCTGGACACTTCCACCCCTTGGGGGTCGAGCAAGCACGTGGATAGGAGCCACAGAGACATGTTTCACACTGACATTCACTTACCTGTATTCAGGAGCACCAAAGCACAGATTGAGGGAATCACCAAAGACAATTTTATAGTGAAAATATGTTTTTATCCTACTTGCCTGTATTTGCTGTACTTCAACAAACTCCTTTTTTTATAGTAAAATTGTGCAAAATACAAAGAGAAGAGACTGGGAGGATTAGTTTTATAGATTTAGAGGACTGGAAAGACAATCAAAGACAGGTTTGTAAAAGTTTTATAGAATATTAAACTTGAATACCAACAGATATACTGACATAAATATCTCCCGTGTTCAATTTAAGAGGTGAACGTCCATGTCGATGTGTTTAAGTTCCGCTCAGAGCACCTCAGAGATCAAAAACAGGGACTGTGATTCGAAACAACAGCTTTCAGGAACAGTGGGACGTGAAGACAATCATCGTTCCTTTGTACTGTATTTACTGTAATGTGTCAACTTTTTGTGCAGCTTGACATCACGCTGGGGCTTACTGATAAAGTTAGAGGAAATTAAGGACGCCTTTTGTGACACATTTTGGGAGCGTCAGAATTCAGAGGAAAGGTTAAGGTGAACACATGAAGGAAACATTTGAGGAAGAAAAGACAAAATAGCATGGAGCAAACTGAACAAGGTGTGATTTGAAGCTCTATATGTACATAGGTATTTATGTTAAAAAGGAAAGAAAGGCAACAAATTAACTTTACTGTCAGAATCATCACTCATTCTTTATAGAGCCTATACTGTATATTAGAATTAATTTACTTAATATTATTTAACTGGACAATGACGGGGATGACGTTCTGTGTATTTACTGAATGCAATATGGTTGTGTTGCATTATAGCTTCACATCGTAAAAAGGGCTTTGTTGGAAAACTATTGAATGATGATGGACACTGTGTGTATGCGTAAGTACTGAGGTGCATGGGGTTATAACAGCCATGCTGTCAATCCGTTTTTCCAAGTATGTCATCTGCTTTCAGTCTTGATTGTCACAAACTGATTCATATGGTTCATATATACATCTTCATGTTATTTTATTTAAAAGATGTTTTTTTTTGTGACATGTTTTCTAATTGTTTCGGGTTTTCCAGTTTTCAGGTCAGTAGTATCTAGTTAAGGTATACACAACACTCAGGCTGTATTCAACTACTGTATTAAGCAACAGCTATGCATCATATTAAACAACAGAATCTCTTTAATCTTGAACAGTAACTTACTTTGCATGGTCTTCTTTTTGCATTCCATCTATCACCCTTAAGACCTAGATTGGCAGAGGTACACACACTTTGGGAAGCAGATGTGATAAACGTGTCGTTCATTATCCCCAAAGTGTTCTATACCGGTCGTCATGTATTGAGTATGAAGACTCAAACTTTGCTATCTAGGAACTTCAAGGCATTATTCTATATGCCTTCTAAAAGATGTGTCACATTTGTATATTAAGCTATTGTTGGAGAGACTATTTAAAGATCTATTTTTAGAAAATAATGTAAACTATTATTATTTTTCGGCAACTCTGTGCATACAGTTTGTATTTGAAACATAAAGTTGTTGTTTTTAAACCCAAACTACTCTGTGTTTTATTTGGTAGCAACAAATTTAGAATAGATCATAGTACTAATCTCTATTATATACTGTTTACTCCTTGTAATAAAGTTGCTTTTCTATTGAAATCATGATTATTCTGATAGAGAGGCCCTGGATTTTTGGATTCAGAAACACCAACGAGGGCTAGCAGATGAGATTCGAACGTGTGCCGATAATCATCTGTTACATGTAAACAGCCGTAAAAGCGAGTGATTGCTGTAAATGGTGATGCATCACAATGTGAGTGCAGCACATGAATGGCTGTGGTTACAGGGTGGGCTGCTGGTTGGTTTCAGTACCACGGACAGCAGCACACAGCAACAGGCTCTTCTGTCCTCCTCATGATGCCTGAATGCTTCTTTTCTTTTTTTTTTGTCCAGGATGGAGAGTTAGTCCTTGAAGGCAGCACACCCTGCTGGATGCTTCAGTATTTGCAGAGAAGACGTCAAGAGAGCAAAATGTGCAGATTAAACCTGCACTAGGCAGAATGTTTTTGGCATCATTGGGCAAAAATACCATAATAACCTTTCAGCATATTGTAATTCAAGTGTTCTGAGAGATAACGAGACTTCTGCACCTCCTCATGGCGATGTTTTCAGGCTTTAAAAAATCTATCCCGTGAGAGGAGACTTTGGCCAATCACAAGTCATTTCAGAGAGAGCGTTCCTATTGGCTGTTCATTCAACGGAGGCAGCTGTCAATCACTCAAACTCCGATCAAACGGTCAAACTAGGCAGCACTGATCAAATATGAATCAATATTCTGTTACTGTAATGCACATTTCTCGCCTCAAATGTTTTCAGAAACATCTTGTAGTGTACTGTTTAGCTATAAAATGAGAAAGTTTGCTCTGGCTGGTGCTTGGTATTTCCTCAACTGATCTCAACATGGCTGCCGGGTCACAAACTTTCTCATTTTACAACTAAACAGTACACTACGAGATGTTTCTGAAAACATTTGAGACGAGAAATAGGCATTACAGTAACAGAATATTGAGTCATATTTGATCAGCGCTGCCTAGTTTGAATGTTTGATCGGAGTTTGCGAGTGATTGACAGCTGCTCATAGACGGCAAGGCTCCAGCTCGGCTCTGATTGGTTGTTTTCCTCCGGTCTGTGAAATCTTGCAGATACCATTAGGAACACCGGAGCGCATATAAAAAGACGCTAATCAATAAACAAAAGGAGATTCTACGTAATCTTTATTATTATTGGTCAGTTAGGTACAGGAAAAACCTTTTTGTCGTATCCCATAGCTCATTACAGGAGACAGCATAGAGAACCAGACCCAGGTGAAAACACTCACCAAGTTACATATGTTTAAAAATAAAAAAATATGACCGGTTTACCTTAATGTGCAGGTGATGTTCTCACATGTGAGGCTTTTTTAAATACATATGAAAAAATCATGCACATCTCAAGTGGATAAAATACTGAAAACCATTACAAAAGATTTGTCCACCTGAGTCTGGTGGTTTCTGTATGCGTCCCGTCTCCATGTAATCATGTTTAAGTCTGTTTGGACCACGATACCCCGGCAACATTTGAGGCAACTCTGACGGAGCAATTATAATCAGGACTTTATTTATTATACAACTGCCCACCATCCCTCTTACTAAGATGAACAAAATAAATAATACAAAATAAAAAAAAATTGCCTGTATCAGCTGCCTCAAAAGTGACCCAAGTATCATCGCCTTTAAATTAAGGGTGTTCACACAACAACACATGGGAAGTCAGCATGCTCACAGTTAACTCACATACAGATATGAATGTCTTTATAGAATATGTATCTGTCATCACAGCTTGGCAAAATTACACTTATACACAACAAATGCACAATAACACCTGGAACCATAATACCAGCCAGTGGAAAAAAAAGACCCAGATATACCTTTGAGTTTTCCAGTCAGAAAAAACTTCCTGTAAAACAAACGACCTCTTCCTCTGGTAGGTGGCGGTGATATCGTCCAATAACAATAGCCTATAGATAAAGAATTTATGTTTCCAAACACACACACACATACAACCGCACACGACCGTTTTCTCACACACTTATTACATGTTAATAACATCATGAGAAGTCTCTTCTGAGTCTGAATGAATGATGACCTACAGTAAGCGGCTATGTTGAGAGCAGTGAACCTGACAGAAGTACAAAACACTCCGTAACATCCTACAGTAAGTTGGCAATCATGTCGACATAGTTACATTAGGCTATATTATGTAATCATTGCTTGGCAGCATACAAAAATAAAAGAAGTTGCTCTGGTGCATATTCTGAGTCATCTGCATTCGAGTTAAGTCGTCCTCGTCTCTATGCAAACGGAAGGAATTGTTTTCGGCACATTTTTTTTTCAAAAAACGAATGAGGCTGGCTCAGTTATTATATGTTTGATTAGCATTGACCATATCTGCCTAACTATTATACTACCAGTAGCAGCGTCTCATTGTTGTAGTTTAGCGAGCCCGGCTAATGCATATTTGGAATCCCTTGTGAAAAATAAATAAATAAAAATCCATGAAAAGATTTTTCACATGCCCACTCCACACAACTTCACACAAATTTAAACAACAAGGAATAAAAAACAGGACCGTCAAAGATGAAAATAGTCTTGTTTTTCTACTCTATAGATCATCAGTATTTCTGTTTTGATTTTTAAATATATTTGCATTGAACTCCTGCTGTCTTTAACTCGGTTGGAGTCAGATGAAATTTGGATTTTAACAACAGGTTCATACTATTGAAACCACTATTGGATCTAAACTATTACAACAACCAGGGGCCCATGTTTCAATATCTCACAAGTAATTAAAGTAGGAATAAAAGATGGTCTGGATGTATCCAACAGGACTAATTTGAGTGATTGTGGATCAGTAAATAGCAAATACTGGGGCCGAAATTGCAATTGATAAATGACACACTCCAGCCAGCCAAACACCAAAAATAAGCAAATGGCCACAGGTGAGGAAACCTGCATGCCCGAGAACAAAATGACACTCGATGGCTACACATGTGGCTAAAACAGACTATTGCCAAAAATAGAGATTTGTTTCAACAACCCGCTTCAGCAAGAGAAGACGGAGATGTGCCCCAGCAACACAAGTGAGTGGCTGGTTAGGTGCTGATTCTGCATCTCATGTGTTCAAAGGTCTTTTTTGACTGAAGGGGAAGATGCCAGCTAGGAGTCGGATCTACTTGGATCTACTTTTTCAGTGTGTTACTGGGTGAATGTGTCTGATGATAGAGAGGACTCTACTCAGTTTGCCTGGCTTTAGTAAATACACCCCATCCTTTATAAAAACAGATTTTATGACCTCGGCCTGTATGTGTGGAAGGGATGCTCTATTATACTTTGTCCTAATAATTTTACACTGTTTGCAATATTTCTCAGTATCAGATGAACAAAAGCACGTCTCAAAAGACATGCTCTCTGTTATGGTGGTGGAATATGCCTTGGCAAAGTTTGTGATGAGAAATGGCTAAGGAAAAAATGCAGTTGCAGCAGTAGCCATTTGCAGAGGCACCCATCCCCACATCTATCCTGTATGATCAGGATTTTCTAATAAATTCCTCCTGTATGGAGCAGCAACACTAGTGCAACCAAAGAGTGGGACCTGTGAAATGGCTACAGCTGTAACTGTAAATGTCGGCAGAAATCCACAGAAATGCCAAGATCCGCTTTTAGCACAGTGTAGCAGACCTTAGAAATGCATGATTTCAGCCAGGGCTGTGACAGCTCTGCTTCTATGGCCAAAGTCCTAGTAAAGATACAGTATCAGGGCAAGAGAGGGAAAGAAGGAAGGAAGGGCCGAGGCAAGAGGAAGAGAGACATGAAGAAGGGAGCTGGAATGACGTCCCGTCCTCCTCTTTCACAGCCTCTGGGTGAAGTTTTCAGGGAATACTCCTTTAGCGGCATTTTCTTTGTTCTGCAGCCAGTCGTCCTGCTTCATTCCCATCAGCCAGCCATCGTCCTAAAAACACACAGACATGCCATAAATAAATATTCACCTCACTGTCACTGTGACGCCCCGGTACGTAACTGTTTGTGTGTGTGTGTACCTGTTCGTCAGGGTTGTCAAAGGTGATTACCAGCACCACATCGCCAGTCTTCATCTCCAGTTCGTCTGTGTCATTGGCAGCATAGTCGTGCATCACCTGGAGCTACACATCACATAAATATCAACATGAAAGATCTCCATATACTGTATACAGTACGAGATATATTTGGGTTAAGAAGTTGGCCGATTAGACTGTTGTAAGGCTATTAAATAGGCATTATCGGTTGCTAAAAGCACCATAGATGTGGGTCAATAGGGGCCTACTAAACCCACTAGTAGGTTCACCGAAACAAGGTATAAAAGAACACAACATCGACCTCTAGTGATCTTAGTAATTATGACAGGAGCATAAGGGGAAGTCAGGCACTGTAGTATAGACACAGGACTTTTACCCAGAAGGTTGGAATTCGCAACCCATGTGAAACCGACAACGTGTTGTTGTCTTTGTCTTCACAAGCGTTAAGTTTTGCTTTCATTTTTGAAAAGTAGACTAGTTATTTTAAGCCAAAACACAATGTTTTTCCCTAAACTTAACTAAGTGTTTTTGTTGCCTAAACCTAAAGAAGCCTTTTTTTTGTGTGTTCGAAACGTAGCGTTACATTCAGTTTTACAACGTGTTGCTTTCACTTTTACAACATAGTAGGTGTAGTAGGCCCCTAATGACCCACATCTAAGGTGCTTAATAGCGACCGATAACGCTTATTTAATGGCCTGATGAACAGTTGAATTGGGTGCAGAAATAGATGCTCAGCTCCACTGAGATGTTTTTATCCTGTATCCTGTTTTACCTTGAACAAGAAGCCAGGTGGCATTTCCGCGGATTTCTCTGATGCGGCTTCTGTTGATTCTGCCGCTACTTCAGGCGTCTAGAAAAAACAAGAAGTTCCATTTACTCACACATTCATAATCAAACATTATCATGAAAACATGTAAGGGTGGTGTATTATAAATACTGTATACACAATATTACATCATTGTAATGATTTCTGCAAATTTTAAATAAAAAGCACATTATAACAGTTCCTCTGTCACGTACCTCCTCTGTCGGTGCTTCTGCCTCCGGTGCTGCAGCAGCTGCTGCAGACTCACCCTGGGAGCAATAGAAGAAGAACAGAGAGGTCAGAAAATGAGACGGATGAAAGACTGAAGTAAGGAGGGAGAGAGAATGAAAGAAAGAAGAAACAGACAGACAAGACAAAGACAAACAAGCCGCACAGCCTAAACAGCAACATTACAAGCAAGTAGGTTAAATAGACAGTAAGCTTGGATACTAAGGCACAGTTGTCATATACAGTAGGTAAAGCTTTTGCACAGCATACTATGTGCGTGCATTCGTGATTAGCAGTGACTGGGATTAGTTGTGTGTATTAGGAAGCAGATGTCTATACTCTTCTCTTTCCCTTCACTTGCCCTCTGTGTCACAGTTGATGCATCCACGGTGCTGGTCCAGATGCATCCTAAATCTTTCCATCTCAAGATTTCTCCGTCTTTCCACCTTTCATATCTCTGTATCATCTGTTTCTTTCCAGCATCCACTGCTCAAACCTCCTCCTCAAAAATCGATGCATCCACCATTTTCGTCCAGATGCATCTCCCCACTTTTTTTTCTCTCCTCGGTTACCTGACCCTCCTCATCATCCAGCGTAGCGGCAGCTGGTGTGGCCTCTTCCTCAACAGCTGGAGCCTCGGCTGCAGGTGTTTCATCCTCTGGGGACACCTCCGGGGCGGGCACCTCTGTGACCGGCTGGTCCCCGTCATCGCCCCAGTCCTCCTGGGCTTCAGCCACAGGATCGTCATGAACCTGCTCATCATCCCCCCCTCCTCCCTCCTGAGCCGGAGCCACAGGGTCATAGCGAACTGGTAGGGTCCCGTCATCCCCCCAGCCCTCTGAGGCCGCCGCTATGGGGTCATAGCGCACGGGCTGCGTACCATCATCCCCCCAGGCATCTGCAGCAGTAGCCAGAGGGTCATAGTGCTGCTGGGTGTCCTCTTCCTGGGCACCACTGTCCTCATGCTGAGGGGCAAGGGTCAGGTTTCAAGGGGTCAGAGGTCAAAAGAGATATTTTACCTTATATGTACTATAAGGGGTTCATAAATCAAATGGTTGGGGGAAGTTTAAGGAACAGAATATAAGGGATGTAAGGGATATTTAAGGCTAGATTCAAGGTTTCAGTATTTCAGTGGGGGGGAAAGGGTTTGGAAATTAGCAGTATAAGGAGAATAAATAATTTTAGTTTGGAGGTATGGCCAAAGTATGAACAAAGAAGTGGGCTAAGGAACAAAGTAAAATATTTTTGATGGACAAGGGATTAAGAAATTGATAGAGATATTAAAGGGGCACTAATGGGGTGCATAAGGGTTGTATTATCAGGTATTCAAAAATTAAGGGAGTTCAAACTTTAAAGGACCATACAGGTGATTTTGTATGCTTTAGCCCATTAACTAAAACATGTATTCGCTTTATCTTATGCTAACCATATTCCATCATACCACTTTTTTAGCTACGCAACCGGCATGACTCTATAGGAATGGCAATGACGGTCGGTCGGTCGACTACTTTGGTCCAGACTAAAATATCCTAAGAACTATTGGATGGATGGATTGCCATGCAGTTTGGTAAAGACATTATAATAACGTTGGTGATCATCTGACTTTTCCTCTAGCGCCATCATCAGGTCAAAATCTTATTTTGGTTTATGACTGAATACGTGCAAAATGACATCAGCCTCAACTGTGGTTTGTGTTTTGTGCTAATTAGCAAATGTTAGCATGCCAATGTGCTAAACCAAGACCGGGAACACCGTAAACATTAAACCTGCAAATCATCAGCATGTTAGCATTTGAGCATTTTAGCATGGTGTTAGCATTTCACTCAAAGCACCACTGTAGCCATTTGACAATGGTTGATTAGTAAAAGGGCTAAAACCTGCCAAACCACAAGGATGGGTTTTTAAGGGATTTGAACATGGATGAGGGTTTGGGGAGTTGGCATCAAGCATTATTTAGATTCAACATATTGGTAATATTTAAGGGGAAATGGAACAGTTTTGCAACATATGAGCAGAAAAAGGGCCATGAGAGATGCCATGAGCATCGATGGGAGGAGTTCAGCAGCAAGTCATCATCATCACCATCATCATCATCATCATCATCATAAGACCCAAGAAGATTGATGTAGAAGCATAAACCTTTACAGGGAAGGTTCAGAGTAAATTAAAAGACAGATGAAGATAAGGAAGGGTGGCAGCAGAAGGCAGAAACGCAAAAACTGTCAGCCTTTTCCCATCAGAAAATAGATGTTGGATCTTCTGCGTGTACATGGTTTATATTCCCACGGCTATGTTCAGATGGAGAAAGAGGAGGGAGGCTTTGTAAGAGTAGAAGTGTCCTTCCTTTCTGAGCTATCACTGTTTTGCCTCAAGCTCTTGTTGAGACACATCTCTCTTACAGTGATAGAGATGAACAAAAAGGTTAGTTGATGGTCAGAAATGCCAAGTTGCAAGCAAGGCTTTGTGAAGTTACCCACTAGCTCTTATTTGTTCACCTGTCTCATTCCCATGAGACAATCCACTGAAAACATGAGCAACTTCACTCAACTTTCAGGACAAAACGGTTCCCTGTGTGTCACATGGAGCGAACATGTAGACGCTACATCAGTGCAACATGTGAACATACAGGGACGAGAGGGGAAACAGAAAGAAAGGAGGTCGATTCAGTTACAAATCATTTCACAAAGATTTATTATTTACGTTTACAATCAAATTCATGCTAAAAGAGTGTAAGTTTGTTATCTTTTATGGATGCCAGTGGTGTTCTACAATCAATCCTTTATAGCAGTGATTTCCAACCTGGGGTGTTCCCTTTAGAGAGACGCCAAAGATCACAGAGGGGTGCGTCAGGATTTGTCTGCTCTGAGGCTGTCAAAATTAGATTTATATGTATAACTAAAATCATAATAACGCATTTACTGGATAATTTATACAAAGGTCTGTATATAAAACTATTTAAAAAGATATATTTTTTTGCTACTTAGTCTGCACAGTTGCAGATTACGCTACACTTATATTATTAGTATTATACTATTTTTAGTATTAGATTCCAGTGGTGGCTGTATAGGATTGTTTCCGACTTGTGTGATCCAAACATTTCCAATAACTCCAGGTAGATAGATGTAATTGTTAAAAAAATTCAAAACATGTTTTTATCTAACGAAATATTCTGCTTCAATACATATTTGTTGGCGTTTAGCCTTTCAAAAACAACATTTTCAATGCGGTCAAAAAACGATTTGCTCTCCCGCTTGATGCAGACAAAAGGAGGCCCTCACCTGTATCAACGGGGCGGTTTAGCATCAATTTAACTGTAACATAAATTACATTTATTTAACCACAATAACAAAAAAAAACATTTTGGCTCTAGCACTATTAAAGTAAATTAATCAAGTTGTTGACTTATGTTGACGAATCTGATGAGATATATTCATTAAAGAAAGTTGATTTTGTTGAAAAAAAAAAGAAAGAGTAATTTAATACACAAAATCACCTAATTCAAATTGAGGATTTTTTTTTGAGAATTTGTAATTTCTTAAGGGGGGTGACGTCAGAAAATATGGTACTTAGATACAAGTAGAGGGGGCTTCAAGGACAATAGGTTGGGAACCACTGCTTTATAGGTTTTAGGTCTACAGTATAATCAATATATTGTGCATTCTGCACCTATACTGTAGAAGAGAGACTATTGATTGCACATCAGACACCATTTATATTGATTCAATATATATAAAAGTGTAAAATGCCGATTTGAAACTGAATTGACCCGCGCTCATTCCCAACTTCTATTTGTGCTGTACAACATTAATCTTCAGTGTTTAGTGTTATCACATCAAGCACTGCAGACACAAAGACAACGCACAAACAGATTTGGGACAGACGAATGAAAGATTTATGGAAAAGCTTGTTTAAATGCAGTAATGGCCATTATAGAAGTCCCTACCCAGCATGATGAGAGTGGGGCTTATATAATGGTTACAGAAGTAGTAAAGGATGAATTGATGGTTAATATGAACACAAATAAGAATATGCTGATGAGGATGATGATCATAATGATAATTATATATTTGTGCACATTAAAAGTGAGGACGATGTGCTTACCCATGAGTCCCAGTTTGTAGGCTGTGGAAAACAGAGGAAGCAACAGAATGAGAAGACAGAATTAAACTCTTGCTTTTGCCCGTTGCATTCAGTAAAAACTTTCCAGTGCAGGTCCCCTCATGCTCTTAAACCTAAAAGCCCATAGCAGAAGATCTCCAGCAGAAAAAGAGGACAGGCAACAAGTCTCAAGTACTAAGTGATGTAAGACTGAAGAGGTGGCTACTGTCAGATGTTTATTGGGTCACCCACAAAGAGAACGGGATGTAGGAGAAAGTGTGCACAGCAAAACACAAATGTTTATTCTACTAAAAAGAATTCATCTTGCAATCACTCTCAACCATCCCTGCAATCCTCCCTAACAATGCAAAATGTTACTTGCATCAGAGTGATGTAGTGAAAATCCTTTTGATGAGGCAAGTGAGAAATATAGACCTTTTTCACAGCAGACAATTTGACTTCACAGCCTGACTCTATAACTGTGACAAAAACAGAAGACAGATGGGTATACTGAACAAATAAAGTGATTTATTAACCAAAAACTACGTACAAAAAAGATTGTTTGGGAGGAATCTGTAGAGTCAGTGATGTAGGGAGTGGATATGTGAAAATGTGCTGCATGGGTACAAGAAAACAAAAAAATCCCAAGGAACAGAGGTATAATGTGAGAGGAGCTATGCTGACCACAGAGTGCTGCGTGCTCAGGCTCTTAAGCAAAGAGCACACCAGGTCCAGGTGTGTCTCATGCTGCTGATTACACTCAGAGAGAGAACGCAGACACAACAGAGGATCCAGATACAAAGGAGTCATAGTGGGAAAAGCACAGGTGAAATTGATAACATTGACGATGGCTCAGTTCCATTAGGTGTCCCAGTAAGCTATTAAAGTGAGCCAGCGTGCACAATACGTGGATTAAATACACCTGTGCTTTTCCTACTATAACATGTCAAAATGTCTGCTGTGAAAAAGGTTTATTGGCAGATGATTAATGATTAATTTGATTTTTAAAGTTTTCAATGGACCTGTACTAACGAAGTCATCCCAGAGCTCCAGATAACATAATCTGTAACAGGGCTGCAGTGAGTTATCACACATTTTAGTGGGTACTAATTGAACTCTACGTAGCTACTCGTATAATTCTGATAATAGAAATCATTAGTATTACTGACATTACTGTTGTCATTTTCAAGCCCTATGACCACGAAAGCTTGACATTTATAATCACTTTATGATCTGAACTTCATTAAAGGAGTAGCACTGACAGCTAGCGTTTAAAATGAGTAACAGCAGTCCAGATTCAAAACATTAGAGCCGTGGCCCGTCTGCTCCTCTGGTATAACTGATGGCAGTTAGCACACCTTTTTGTTTACCTTCTAGACCGCTTTAGCCTCTGGCCAACAGTAGTCAGAATCACTTTGTGTGTCTCAAATACTCGCTGCCTTGATAACACAGCTGCACACGGACCATAGAGAGATGTGCCGAAGTAGAATCTAACTTTAACGTTATCTCTGTTGATCCAGTTCATTTGCTTGCTTCCACGGCTGCAGAAGGCTGTTTGTGTGTCAATTTGTTTCATATGTAGCAGCGGGGTGTTGAAATTTTCTTAATCCCTGATGACATATCATGGTCAATTTATGATTTATTACAATATATATATTACATATTGGTCCTTTAAGGAGTTTTGAGGTGTAGAGTTTTGGGATTTTGATATCACTAATCCCCCAGGCGTCCTAACTGCCTCTAAGAACACTTGAAGCATAACAGCTACATTTTGACTGATAAACCGGTGTGTGTTTTATGGTAGTGTTGTAATGCTGCAGATTGTGTGGTAACTACAATGATTCACTTCGATGCTGACTGAAAAATCACTAAACTATGCCATCTTTTCCGTACATTTTCTGTCATGATTGAGGCCAGTTTGCCTGGCTCCGGTACCTACTAAATGAGTCATGGTACTGTATACAGTTCATCTGTCACGGATGCTGTACCGAGTAGCAGACCTGGATCAAACAACAGCTGAATATATTTTGAATGAGTGAAAAAAAAACATGAGTTGTTCTTATTTTATCTCACCTTCCAAATGACGTGAGCAACTTTTAGGTTACCCAGGTGTACGCTCAGATAAAGTAAGTACAACTCATCACACTAGTATCTAAAACTACATACAACTGTACAGTTCAGAAGAGAAAGAAGTAAGAGCAGAGCAGAGCTTTAGTCTACAGTCTATCCATGCCATGACTGATCTGTGGATAGTGCTGAAGCAGAAGGAAGTGGTCACTAGAAGCAGGTTTCTACAGATCATCATGCCATCATCCACCTCTCGTTTGGTACTGTACATTGGAAAAGAAGCAGAGCAGGTAACACCTCAAACTATGCCAAGCTTACCAAGTGATTTCATCTTCTATCAAGACTTATCAAGTTTGTTTCAATATATTTAACGTCAAACAACGAAATGTTGTTGTTGGTGATGTTGTTGCCCAGCATTACAAGTGCTCTTGAACTTAAATAATATGAAATTAATTTAAAAACATTTCTGAATAAAATCTAAAATCTCTTGTGAAGCTTGACATTTCTAGCAGCGGAGGGTCTCTCTACGATCTATATGTTCATGCCGTGAATCATCCACCTGTGTGACCGAGGAGGCTTTGGTTGTTGCACTGAAACAGTCCAGGTCCATGTCCAACAGGCTGCTCACTGCAGGACTGTCAAACTGATAACAACAGGAACAGGAGGGCTCATTGGCTGACTGGGTGCATTATAGAGGGTCAAGGAACAGGACAGAGGAGACAGCAGGATGGACTAGAATAGAATAGGATAGAATAAAGGGAGGAGGAGGAGGAAGAGGAGGAGGAGGAGGACGAGGAGGAGGAGGAGGAGGGACAGGCCAGATGAAGGAATACTTCAAGGCTCTGACCTGCGCAGGAGAGGGGAACGTTAAAGGTCTATATGTCTGTTTGTGGACAGCAGCTGCTCACTAACCTCTGAAGGGGAGGTGATGTTGATATCAGGAGTAGCCGCAGCCGCAGCTTCATCAAACAGGCCGATGATGTTCTCTGTTTTCAGCTCCTTAGACGGGGTCACCTTGGGTGGAGGAGGCACTGCAGGCCGTAGCTGGGACAGAGAAAGAAACACGGTGACACATGAAGTTGTGCCACAAAGTCAAGTAAAATATAAATTCAAGGCTCAAACACGTGCACCAAGTGCCAGAGGGGGCACAAACAGCCGAACCATAACACTGCCATTTGCCACTGAGGTGTTGCGGACCTCGTGGTAAAGATATTTACCCCCTTTCTCAGTAAGCTAACATGACAAGTTTGGTATCAATGGATTCATCACAATCTCAAAATGAATATGATACCACTATATGTTGCCTGTTTTAAAAACTGAAACCTGCAGCGGCCTGCAAATGACAGTAATGTTAATGCCAGTCAGATGATCCACCATCATTGTCAGAGGGTTAAAAGTATAGGCCAAGTAAACCAAGAACTGAGGAGGGGAATAATTCCAATTTTAAGATCATGGTGATCAATGAGACAGGCAGAGTGAGTCTAATTGAAGATAACCTATGGTTCTATTTTTCACTTTTAGATGGTTAAATTATGTTTGAAATAGGCCTACCAGTAGGCTTTCATTTTTGGCCTATTCAAACAGGACAATTTCATTTAAAAGACATATATCAGCTCACCTTGTTTTTTTTTTTTCAATATGTTACTGTAACTGGTGCATTCTGGTCAGACTTCATTCTTTTTTGTGTGTCTCATAATCAATGTCAATATGGTAGCCGTATTATAAGCAGGTTAAGAGGCTTATGTCAATCCTGTCTGCACAAAAATAACACACAAAACAAAAGTGTGGAGGCGCACCAGCTTAAATCTTGCCTTGGGCACCAAATTGGTCAGGGCTGGCTCTTCACAGGTGTAATTGATTACACTAATGACGGCTAACCAGCATCATTGTTATTAGTCACACCTGGAGACACAATTCAGACTTGAGTGTGTGTGTTTACCTTGGATGGAGATTTGGGGATCGGCGGTGGTCCTCCTGGCCTGAGAGTGTGGTTAGATGCTTCTTTTTCTTTTTCTTTTCCACTTACAGCACTTACAGCACTCACACTGAGTGAATGAGAGAGAGACAGACAGATGGAGGGCAAAACGGAGAATACAGACAGATTACAGAGAAAGTAACAAGATGCTCAAACGATGTGAGAGAAAGGCCAAGCAAGGGTTAAAAGGTGCATCTAAAAGCTAACACAATGTGAGGTGTTACAAGGCATGCTCTACAAGAGTCCAAGAGCTGTCATGCAATAAAAGTGAGTCTCCCCTAACTTCCTTCCCTCCATTCCTCTCCTCTCCTCTTCCTCCCTCCATCCCATGCAAGCAGGCTCTGTCTGTGCCTCCAGTACAGTAAATCCTCCCAAGCGAGCAGTGATATGGAGGCATTTGCTGTCATAGTGAAGATATTCTAAAGCTGACAGATGCAGCACCAGATCTGTAGATATTTTAAGGGTTGGGAAACCTGCAGTTTATTGCTGGACCAGGAAATGTTGCACATTAGTGGCTTTAAATGGCAGAAAGAGGTTGAAAACTCAAGCAAAGACTGAAAGTTGGAGGGGGCCGAAAGCTCCCGGCTTCTAGTGTGTCAGCAGGTTTTTGTTAATATACTGTGTTACACTAAAGCAACCAACTGACTTGATAAAGGCCCTAAGGTAGAGAAACTGTACACAGAGTAGGGGAGTAGCAGGGGGTTAATAGTTGCCCAGCCTCCCGTAGTGAACTCATCCTGCCATGTACATTACCCCACTGCGTAACTTGCATTTTGGGCTCTATTGTAGCGTAACAGTGTTGCCTGGTGGCGCGTTAAACATGCAGTTCTGCGCAACTCTTATAATTTATATCTGCATCTCTGGGTGCACAGCTCTAGTTCTCCCTTAAACCTTCCAAGCCTGCAGACTGACTGACAGACAGACAGCTGGACAGACAGGTCAGCTGGACAGACAGACAAGAATTGTGTCACCATGGTTACCACAGTCGCTGCCGGTTACCTCCTATTTGCTCCTGACGATGAGGCGCCGCTGGTACCTGTCTTTCTGAAAGGGGGGGGGGGGTTCAGGAGTGGCTCCAGGTTAATGCATTTAATGCCATTTTGTTTTTCTGTTCCTGTAGCTTAACATGTTTCAATGAATAGTGTTTTAAAGAGGACCTATTATGCTTTTGTGCTTTTTCCCTTTCCTTTAGGGTGTTATATAGTTTTTTTGTGCAAATAAAAAAAGTCTGCAAAGTTACAAAGCTCAAAGTCCACACCAAAGGGAATTACTCTCCCCCACAGAAACACTGCTCCTGAACTGCCTGAAACGCTTTGATTGAAGTCCCGCCTTTCTTCTGTAATGTGGTGATGTCACCAAGTAGCACATTTTGCATAATACCTCATAATACCTCCTCAAACAAAGCTAGTTAGAGCGGAGCTGGATCGGAGTCCAAAGAGTTTGGTCCAGTATGAACATTAAAGCATGTAAACATGCTCTAGTAGAAACCCAAAATACAAATATACACCTGAAAATAAGCATAATAGGTCCTCTTTAATCCATGAGTTTCATATATTTGCGAGTTTTTTCCTCTTGGCTTACAGCAAACTCATAGGGAAAAGAAATAATTTTGTTGAAAAGAACCTCGCCACTTAATGTACTGCCATTTTAACTTCTTATGCAGCACACTACATTCATCAAGCACAATTAATTATGTGCTCTCAGGAGGTTCAAACATTTGCAAAAGGTTCCATAGATATACAACATAGCAAGTATTTTCTTTGTTGGTTTAAATGACAAACCGCAGTGATTGATTGATGAGGTTCAGGTAGACTAGAGGATAACCTCGAGTACTGAATAGCATCACTGTCTCCTGTTGGTGTTTATCTATATTGCTTATATTAACAGATTTCAATAGATGCCTATATGCTGAAACGATATCTTGACACTTAATTCTGTGAATCTCTTCAGAATCAAAATCCTTGACATTAAAAAGAATATGCAGTGAAACTAACCTGCTTGATTCCTGCGTGTCTGTTCCCTCCAATTTCTCCAAGGTGTCATACAAATCCTGATCCAACTGCAGAGGGGGAGAGACGGGGTGTTAGATATCATACCTAACACCAACTGCATTACACCATCACCATCACCATCCTACACTGTCGTGGTACAATCGATGCACATTCTATGACAGAAATCAGTACGCTGTTATTTTGTGTTCCTCCTGCTCTGTAATACCATCCAAGTGCTGCAGAGTGTGTTCGTCTGCTGCAGCTTGTTTGCATCATCATGTCCAAATTCAGCTAGATAGTGTTTACAACTCTAAAGCTGAGGCAGTAATACAGAGGATAATCTCTCTGCAGTCACTTAAACCCCAAATGTCCTACAGTTGTTTTGCAGGGGAAATTAATGAGCAAAGATGTTTTTTTAGATTCAATTTCTGATGTTGTCAAAACTGCCACTGTGGACATTTCATATCAAATGTTATCTGACACATCATGTCAGTTTGTGTTATCTGGTCTGTATTTAAATTCAGCATTAATGGAGGTCTATACACGAGACTCACCCGGCCAATTTCCTTGTGGAACTTCTCCTCAAAACCAGACAAACTCTGGAAGGTGCTGACGTAAAACCCAACACGACTAGAAAAGGACACAGAAGAGAGAGTGAGAGAGAGAGAGAGAGAGAGTATTGACTGCATTACTGGCTTGACTTAATTTAACATCCTGTTGGGGCAAGCGATGTAGCAGCACAGATGTAAGTGAAACGTAATTACAGCGTCCATCCGTCAACAGGAAAATCAGTTTCCACAGACGCTCACACACACACATTACACACCTGTTCCACAGTGAAGGTAATTCCTCTTGCAAGTCAATATTAATCTCCTCAAACACCTTCTGGGCTCTCTCCAACTCTTCCTCAGCCTGAAATAGACACACACACACACACACACACACACACACACACACACAATGTGTTGGCACATTGCATTGGGGGCGTTTGTTAATAAATGACGTGCTGTATGTATGTGTGCATAACATCCCCTGACTCTTATGATTAGGCTTCAAAATGGTCTGTCTACAGTTGTTCTGTTGTTGTCGTTTTCAATTTGCCCTCGTTAGATGTTCGACAGTATAGCAAGTGACAGGGAACGTGGGCAGGAAAAAAGAGAGCGATGAAATGCAACAAGTTTAAACTGAGGACCTCCTTGTTAGAGCCAGGGTTATTATAGTAGACTAAAACTGAAACTAAAATGAAAATAAGCAGTGAAAGATATTTTTAGTAAACTGAAACTAAATAAAAATTAAATCCGTTCAGAAAAACCAAAACTAAACCAAAATTATATTTCCTGGTTAAAAACGAATAAAAATTAACGTAAATTCATTTCAGTTTTTTAACTATAATATATCACTACCGAAAAAAGGAGACAGCATGAATTTCCGTCAAGTCTTGTGACATTGAACCACAGAAATTGAACAAACATTCCAGGAGACGGCGCTGTGACGCAATTGCTTCACATCAGACACTTAACGAGAGTAACGTGAAGATTAAACATTAAATATTATGGCCATTCCTACACAGTTCTACAACCATGTATATTCTATGTATATGAAGCTACATACCTCTGAGACATTATACCCAGTCCCCGTCCTGACAAAATCAAACTGAAAATATAAAAACTAAACCTTCCTGAAAAGCTGAAACTAAACTAAATCTAGCAAACACACTCTGAAAACTAACTGAAAGTAAACTAAAATGAAATTGAAAAGTCAAAACTAAAATAAAATAAAAACCAATTGAAAATTCAAAACTATTATAATCTTGTTTAAAGCCTGTGTGTCTTTTACTGCATGGTTACCAGGACTCCCCTTATCATTGTTTCATAGTCACCAGACTTTGTAGGAAGAGCAGTAATATTATAGCGTACCTGGCTCCTTGACAGACTGCTCTGGGCAACATTGTGTGCAGACAAGATTCCCTGAGCCCAACCTGGAGTAGCCCTCTCCAACAAAGAGGAGGGCTGGAGGAGAGAGCGAGAATACATCAAATAAAACACAATATTTATTTTTATGTAAATTACGTCATTATCGGTGTGCCACTAGCTTTTGAATCAAAATATATTTAATGTGGTTTACCTTGGTAATTTTAATGCCCCCGTCCTTTTTCTTGGTCTTGTGTGTGGTGGCATAGTTGTGCCTGGCGCTGTCGTAATCCACCAGCTTTCTGTCTCTCTTAGCTATACGTGCCTGACAAAATAAGTAATTGTGTTATTCAGTGTTTCCACCTGCAAGGAAGAACTCCGTTTTCATCTTCCAAACATAAACTTGTTGTTCGGTATAGTGTATGATTATTAAAAGGGGAACTACGCCCATTTTCAAAATCCATACACGTTATTCCTTTGGTCTAAGACAGTGCAAAAAATGTTAGAAAAACATGAACAACTCTCTCCCAAATCCAAAAACAAGAGTGCTAAAATTCAAATTTGTGATGTCATCAAGTATACAGACCTTATACCCGATGACATCATACATTTGAGACTTACTTCTCTGGTTTCTGGCTTTGAGAGAGAGAGTAGTTCATGTTCACAAATATTGATTGAACTGTACTATGCCATGGAAATAACATATTGTAATTCATAATTTAGGTGGTGTTCCCCTTTAACACTTCGGTAAGATCACAATATACAGTACTAGATGGAGGAGGACAGTTTTTGGTCGTAGTTGCTACAGTACGGGCCTCTATGACCACACAGCTTACCTTGATATCAGGGAACTGGCCCAGGTAAGTATCCATGGAAATGAGAGCATGGTCAACCAACTTTTGGTGGTAGTCGGTCCACAGCACATCGCAGTCCTGCAGCACGGATGAACACAACACTATACCATTGTTTTATTGCAATAGTATGCTTTTGAGTTAATTCCAGTCGTTCTGTTGCTATGTATTGGCTCATGATCTTGTATCTAAATTGTGAATAAACTGAAACCCTTTGACCTGATTGCAGTATTTTCTTGTAGTAGTTTTGTCACATAGGAACCATTAATCTAAGAGTAATTTCAAGAGTAATGTACTTAATGGAGTTGGAGGAAATTCAACTGCTCAACATCCCTCATAAGATATGTTAATGTATCATTTGGCCAATTCTGCCAAGAATCACACACAGCTGTGCGGACCCAAGGAAGAAGTTGTGATGCATAAGCTAACCAGGAGCCAAGCGCACACACACTCAATCAATATACTATACAATAAAGTGGTTGTGACCTCTATATGGGAACCAGATTGCTCTCACTCTCTCACACAAGCAGGTCATCTCTGTATTTTAAACACATTGATAAAAAAGTGTTTCTGACCTCCACAATGGAGTCCACTTCGTTCTTGCCGTACCAGTCCGGCTCGTACATGTCAGCCAAACACGATTGTACGTTCTTGGAGGACTCGTGCATGGCTGAGAACAAACACACATTATTCGACATTAGGGGAACACCGGTGGATACTTGTGGTGTGTATTTGTACATCCCTGATTGTGTGTACAGCTTGGTACATGCAAGTGTGAATCTGTACAGGCTTGTGTGTGTGTCACCTTTCACTGCCTCCAGGTACGCCCTCAGGTCCCTTTGCAGTTTGCTGCCTTCAGTCTGGGGGGTGAAAACACAAAACAAACCAGTGTGAAGAGACACGTTCACAGCCTGTTGAGCCAGTACATATTCCAGCCCTAGCAGGTGCAAACCTTTTAGAGCTATTAATGTAAAAATTCAGCTTCAGCAGAGGGCACAGATGAGACTAAAAAGTCTGGCAAGCTACAGCTTATTTTAAGTCTGCAATAATTAGTCACGTAGCATTATTGATTTCTGGCCAAATTAGAAATACGACTCATCACGTCATGCAATACTGTGCCATTCATTCACTGTTCTCACATATTGTTTGTTGAAGTTGATCACTCCCTCCTCAAAAGCAACATCTTTGGTCTCGTCGGCTTTGCCAAGCTTCTGGAGAACCTGTCAGTCAAACACATAATAGTATCAGTTACAACACCAAGGGTGAGGTTAGCAAATGGGACATGTTCCCTAAAAGACAGAAGATTTCTTTGCATTCATGCATGGGTAAAACGAATGGGTTGCAAAAGCAATATATGACTCAATGTATATAAGCATTTCTAAAAAGAGTAACACATTAATCCATATTTTCTCGCAGCTAAAATGTATGATTTCCTGTGGTGGAAATGTTCTCTGGCTTTGCCATATGCACAAATGTGAAGGAATTTTCAAAATCATTTGGCCGTTTGGTTAAAAAGTGAGTTTTGCTTATCAAAGTATATCTAGTCTTTGAGCACTAAAAACACAATTATATTTTAGGAAAAAAAAAATAGTCACATGTGCCCAAATACTAGATGTAGTATGATAAGAAAATAGCTGTATCTCAGAAACTACAAGGAGCACAATCAAGTTTGGTGTCTATGAAGTCATAACAAGTTGAATATTAAAGATATGCACTCATATGCAGTGTAAAAACTTAAACATTTAATAAACACGTTACCGTTTTTCCTCATTTTTAAAAAAGAAAATCCTGATTTTGACTTTCCATGTGATCTAAAAATGTCAAAGTTGATCTGTTGCCCAAAATATGTCTATAACAAATTCAAGACTTTTTAACCAATAAGAACAAATGATGTGGCACTTTTCCTTATCATACTAAATATAGTCTTTAGGGCACACATGGTGTTAAACAAATACTCATCTAATGATGAGTAAATAAATTACAGAGATAAGTCACATAAATGCATGTATGCAATATATACATTATACATTCATATACTGGTGTCAATACAGTGGCATTCACTCATATATTACGCACACTGGGTTTACAGGGGCACCATCATCTGTTCTCTCCTCCTTTAACCCTCCAGTACTTGATGCATTATGACAGGCAAATAGCGCCCCCTGTGTTTTATCCAGAGCACAACATATGCAGGTGCATGAACGCATATAGCCTAGGCCTCGTTATCTACCACCTATGCATATTGCAGTATGGGTCGTAATTATCATCACAGTGCTATAGCAATGTAAAGAGAGTATTTCTGCAGTCACCAAACACTCATTAAGAGTGATTATTTAAAAATGCCAGAAACACACCAGCCCATGGGTTAAATCATGAGTATAGGCTTACAGTATATCTCACTGCAATATGCACATGCCCGCTGTGTGACATTGCCTACAGTAAGGATGTGTGTGAAGTGGACATCCCCATCTCCAAAAACACATATGCCCATATTATTATGATGATGTCGTGATGCGACACTGCGCCTCGGTTGGAGGAGGATGGATGCGCCACTGCAGCTCGTATAGGCCTGAATAATAATACCCCCCTCCATGCATTAACACGTCAGTGAGCAGCTCTTACCTTCTCCTGGGCTCTCGTGAGCTTTTTCTGGACGTTGCTGGCCACTTTCCCCGCGGTCAGCCCCTTCCCCAAATTCAACTCAGCCATCTTGTAGCGTGTAGAGAGATCAGGATCAGTCTCTCTGGATGATGCGCAAAGGAAGGAAGAGAAATAAAATGAAAGAGCAATAACGATCTGATGGACCGCTACGGTGATCTGTGAGGCAAAGGCATCAATGTCCACTGGAGAAATAACGATGTTAAAGTGTGAGATGTTATGGTGGATCTTCAGGAAGATGTGTGTGTGAACTGTATTCTCAAATGTTGAGCTGCTGTGTGTGTGTGTGTGTGTGTGTGTGTGTGTGTCCGTGACAGAGGAGGAGGATGCTGTCAGAGATGCTCTTAAAGGCGCAGATGCTGCTGCTGCTGCTGCTTCCACACAGGATTATACATGCACATCTATGAGACTAAAAAATCAACTGCTATTTTTGTATTGGGTTTTTTTATGTTTTTTTTGTTTGCTTTGTTGTTGTTGTTTATTTTAACTCTACTCTTTCTTTTTGTCATTATTATTATTATTGTTATTTCTTTTGTTGTTTTTTAAATTTTATTATTATTTATTTTATTATTTTTTATATTTTTATTTATTATTATTATTATTATTATTATTATTATTATTATTATTATTATTATTATTATTTGTATTATTATTTATTATTATTATTTATTATATTATTATTTTTTATTGTTTTGGTTTTGAATGTTGAGGTTTTTTCTCTATAGTGTACTTGATGGGTTTGTCTGTAAACTCGTCTACTTAAAAGTTGGTTTATAGACTGCTGTAATTACAAACAGTGGATATGAAAACAGCCTTGAAAAAAAGGAAAAAATAAAGTATAAAAAAAAAAAAAAAAAAATCAACTGCTAAATGCTATGAACATAGTGTGCTGTTTTTGTAATAAAATTAGGTACTTATGATGCGTAAAAGTGCTCATTGTTGATCTTTGTAATCTCAATTTGACCTTAAAATTGCCCTCAGACCTTATACTATCATGTACTCAAATGTTAAAATGATTAATGCCTCAAATCCATGGTTAATAAATATCTTATTGCACATTCACAATTAACCAAAAAACGCACAGGAAACACTGGTGAGAACCAGCCCAGGCCTGTTTCCAAGCATTCGTCTGTTAAAAGCTTCAAAGAGCCATCTGTCTTAATCTGATATTATATCGTTATGTAACATGTGAAGTGACTTTATAGTGTCACTGAAGAGCAGCCCAGCAGTCAAGTGACTCAAGGAATAAACACTTTCTAGACACTACTGAGGACACTCTTAAAGGTCATATTGATAACATTTTTATGTAGACATATATCACATAATATATATATATATATATATATTTTATATATTTTTATAATATATATTTTATTTTTTATATATATTATATATAAAAAAAACATCCACAGAGCTTTTAGAAAGGGAATAAAAGTATGGCTTATATATATATATATTCATTTATTTAATGTTTTTATATATATATTTTTATAATATATATATTATTTTTTTATATATATGATATATATAAAAAAAACATCCACAGAGCTTTTAGAAAGGTAATAAAAGTATGGCTTTTCCTGAAAAAAAATATTATGACTGTGAATTAATCATTTTAAAAATGTTGGCGGGTCCAAAATGAATGTTTTGTTTATCTCTGTGGAAGATATCTGACGTTTGGTTCCCACTTCTAACAAGGCTTGTGAGCCAATAGTAAAACGACGTTGGTATCACGTGCTATCTCTGGGTCGTCAGTTATTGTGGAAAAAAACGGATAAATGTCTGAGATTGAGGGTAAGTGGCTGGCAATGACATGTTGTGAAGTAAATGCAATGGAGCAGGGGAGGGAGAATGTGACATCTAGTGGCTGAATGTTATCAGTCTTATCAATAGCACCTTTAAGTTTTAAAAATGACATGCCGTGCAGTGGTGCAGAGGATATATGATGGAGCAAAATATCCCAAATCAGTGTTATGTGACAGTAAATTATTAAAACGAGCCATCAATTGTATAAGATGGAGTACTTGTCAAGCACGGCCAAAGAAATTCTCAGTCGACTAACACTCATACAATTTTGTCGACAAATCTGTAGTTTCTCCACAAAGAATCACACAAAAGCACCACTTTAAAATCCTGTGTTTGCCAGAGATGTGCTCATAATTTCTTGGAAATTAGTCACTCAGCATAAAAAATGACTTAGTCGACTAAAGACATCTTAGTCGAATGAGACCAAAACAACTGATTAGTCAAAATCGATTGAGCCCTAGGACAAGCACCAGCTCTGAAACCCTGATCTTGTCCTGGAAAATCAATAGCTCTCAGGATATACTGAACTATTTCTACCACTATAGACTACAAATAGGTTTTATGTTGTGCAAACAAAAGTGTTTAGCTTCCACACATCACCACAAGGAGCTCTCCAGGAGATGGCGTCATTGACCCATATCACATCCACATACAAACAGCATGTTCAGAGCTTTGAGTGAGTTATTCAACTTTTAAAAAATCTGGCTGTTTTTTGGCTGCAGAAGTCTGACAGAGGCTCTGCAGACTCATCAGCCATCAGCACACAGATCAGGCTGTTCCCAGTAATATTATGACTTAATTCATAGTCTTTACTCTACAAGTTTAGGCTAAATTTGTTAAATCCCCTTCTCTTGGTGAACATCAACCCCACAAAATATTCTTAAAGGTCCCATATCGTGCTCATTTTCAGGTTCATACTTGTATTTTGTGTTTCTACTAGAACATGTTTACATGCTGTAATGTTAAAAAAAAACTTTATTTTCGTCATACTGTCTGCCTGATTATGCCTGTATTTACCCCTCTGTCTGAAACGCTCCGTTTTAGTGCATTTCAACGGAATTGCAATGGAATTGCGTTGCTAGTCAACAGTTTGGGTCCATGTTTCTGAGACGCATTTAGAATGTTTATGTTTAAAACCGTATAATGATCTATATATTTTGTATTTGTGACATCACAAATGGATAGAAATCCTAACAGGTTGTTTCAAACGTGCAATTTCTGAATACGAGCTGTGTGTTTTTCTCCGTCTATTGAGCGTTTTGGTAGTTTGACAGTATTTATATAGCACTTAAACCTGCTTTATAATATAAAAGACATGAAAATATCACTTTTTACAATATGGGACCTTTAAAATAAATCATATTTTATGATGAGAAATAAACCACAGCTCTGTATTGACCCTGAAGGTGGCTGGTTTGCAGGCTGGGAGCTCTCCAGGGTCCTGAACCAACACTGTGCTGCTGCTGCTGAGGGAAGCAATGGGCAGCAGAACAAAAGGCTCTCTAAAAGACTATATAGGCTGTACTTATGTTTTTGTTTTTTTTCTCCCCCCTAACATTACACTGGATGTAATTATATCTTTGTTGCATAATCTAGTAGCGTGAGAGGCGTGCTTTACCAGACTTGCATGTGAGAGGTTTAGTGTGTTGGAGGGTGTGATTACACAGTTTGGTCATAATCTGCCAAGAAACTGGAGAGAAATGTGAAATTCTGTTTTTGCACATACCACTTGGTTTTTCATTGCATTTGCATTAGATTGTGATTACAGTAAAGCCTCTGCATCCTAACTCCCCCTCTCTCTTCTTTCTTTCTCCCTCCTTCCCTTTCCCCCCCTCATCTCTTCCTCCCCCCAGTCTCTTTATCCCCGACAATAACAACATTTGGCCACGAGTCACCAAGCCCATTCGTTCCCATACATACGTCCCCATGAATAGCTCTCCTCTCCTCTGCACCCCCCTCTGGAGCCGCGGGAATGGTTTAACCCACAGCGAGCACAGAGACACTAGTGATGGGAATTCCGGCTCTTTTTAGTGAGCCAGATCATTTGGCTCAGCTCACCAAGAAGAGCCGGCTCTTTCGGCTCCCAAACGGCTCTTCATTTTACCACTTCTGCCTTTTATAGTTCAGCCAAATTTAGCTTTAGCTGTTTTGACATATAATTAGTATGTGTGCACATATATCACTTAAATTATTCAATATAATTATACTAAACCTTATAATTTCCAGAATACCGTAATTTTTCATGCTGCTTCGTTTCCGACTGTCACTCATCTTGTCTGCTATTCGCGCACCGCACTCACTTTCTCTCCTCCTTTTCCTCCTGCTCTGTACCTGTAGACCGTCGGCGCGCTGCTCAGCCCCGCCCCTCCTTGCTTGATGGTATGATCCTTGTCTGTCATCACCTGATTGGTCGCACGGACGTCATTAACACAACATTCAGTCACAGTCAGTGCATGGAGTGCCCGTGGCGCGGAGAAAATTGTCCTATCATTCTGCCTTGAATTAATAAAAAAAAAAAAAAAAAAACTGCTCTTATGGTACGTGTCCACAGGGGCGTTTTTTATCGCTAGGGGACGCGACGCTTCCCAACATTGGACGCTTGGTAGGCGTGTCGCTAGGCAGGCTCTCCCCACCTGATTGGATGAACGCTTTCCCGCCGTTGGCTGCTGCTCCCAGCTTTCAAACTGAAACCAGTATGGAGGCTCGTTTGGAAACTTTCTACTCTTATTTCATGAAAACAATTCTCCGAAATGTGTTTTTGAAAACATTTGAGGCGAGAAATAAACCACGCAGTTGCTGAATCTGTCTTTATTTTGGATCGACAACGTTTAGTTTAAAAGATTCTCGGAAGTTTTGAGAGGCGGCAAGTCGCGTTGGACGCCCCCTGATTTGCATAAAATAGACTAGCCCTCAACTTTATGCAAATGAGGAGCGAGCGTTGTGACGCTCCGTTTCTCGAATCGCGACGCCACGCTACCGGAATGCATAGCGCGGCTGCTTACATGGACAATGAATGGGAAGCGTGGAACGCACGGAGGCTGTGGACACGTACCATTATCGTTCACTTAAAAGAGCCGGCTCAAAGAGCCAACTCGTTCGGCACCGACACATCACTAGGAGACACAGAGAGCACAAAGGAAGCAGCAGCGCATAGACACACACTGCTGCTCGGTTTAAGGAGGGATAGAATAGGAAACGGCGTGATGTAAACACGGAATAAAAAATCCGCAAGGCAGCGTTTCCATTTCCCCATTGCACCGTGGCTCCATTATTATAGTGTTCAATATTACATGAGGGTAAACCGGCTAAACAACAGCGGTGCGTCTGTCTGGACACCGAGAGAGAGGCAGAGAGGCAGCAAGTGGAGGAGTTGAGCATTGTTTCATCTTCAGCTTCAGGCTTTAAATGGAGTTGCTTTTTTTTGGGTCACTGAGACCATAATGTTGACAAGCAGACAACTGGATGTTATTTTCTTCTTTTTTTAAAAAAAGCTGTTTCTCCTCTTTTAAGAGTCTGGGATAGTGACAAAGGAAATAATATGTTGCATTTCTGAGGTGAGTTTTTCTTTGTTCACGTCTAATTAACTGTCATGTGTTGTGTCCTGTTATCTGTTACCCAGCATCCTCAAAGAAGAAGCACATTTCATCCTGTTGGTTATAATTGATCCTCATCATGCCCATCACTGTAATTGCCTTTGAACATTGGACACACCACGCAGGACTGTCTGTCTCCTCCTCTCCTCCTATTGTTTCCCTTCTGTTGTTTTCAATGCTCCAACACCACGAGCACCTCCAGACCTCTCGCTGGTTTCCCTCTATCAGTGGCAGCCAGATGAATCCTTCATGATGTGTATAGGAATTAATAATTGAAACGACTAAACTCTGAATTTGATACCCGTGTGCATAATTGGGTTGGACAGGGTGTAAACAGTGGGAGCCAAATTGATTTTGCACTAGCAGAAAAGTCACATCCCTCACATCTATCTATCCATCTATCTAGGAGTTTATCCATAAACAAAACAGAGACAGGAAAAAAACATGTTCTTTCCTCACTGGATCCCTCTCTCCACCTCCTCCTCCTCTTCTTCTTCGTGTTACAGCAATAGCAAATGAAACATCTTCATAATTAGCAGCTTGCTGTAGCAAAGAAGAAGAAGTAATTATAGGCAGCCAGCCTGCTGAGCTAAGTGTGCAGGCTTTTTTTTTTTTTCCTTTTTATTTCCTTTGTTAAAAATGCAAATGTTTGTCTTTGCACCACGTACTGTGCTGGAAAAGGCACAGCTTGAACTTATGTGTTCTCTCTCTCTCTCTCTCTCCCACTTCTGCAGTTCAAGATAACATTATTCATAAAACTAAACCATTTGACATAAATAAACCATATTTTGTGGTGCTAATAATAATCTATGTTTGGTATTGTATTTGTGCAGAGCTGTCCAATGTGGTGCAAGGAGGAGACGCACAAACCCAACAAAAGAAACGACTTGTTACATACTGTACTTTTTGATATTGCAGCAAAAGGAGTGAGAAATACAAGAGATGTAAAGAGCATAACATGGAGAGTTTGATTATACTATTATTTAGGTGTCTTTATATTTCCAGATTATAAGGGGCCAGTTTGGCCTTCTCTAGGCGCAGCCTATTAGAAAAAGGAATCCCTGAGCTGGAGATCTCTTGAGATATAATGATGGATCAGAAGGTTGTGCAGTGTTTGAATAGAGGATGCGGAGGAAGAAGATGCCATGAATAAGACGGAGTGTATAATAGTGATAGGAAACCACTGTGCAGCCAGTTACTGACTGACTGTGTGCTTTTGTTCGACCGAGCGATGCATCAAGAGAGTGCACTGATGTCAACCCACAGAGTTTCTTACTTTGTAGCGCTGTTAAATCTTTTAATAAGGCTCTCCTTCAGTTTGTGGCTCATTTCCTGGGCTGAACTTTGAAGCTGTGGTCTTGGTTTTTGGGGAAATGAATAGCTCATTGAACCTGTAGATCTTTATCTCATTTTTTTTTACCACCATTTATCAGATAAAACGTAGCTGAGCGTGTATTTTCAGGAACATATATTTACATTCACCTCAGTGTGTGCACCAAGCTTTCTGTGTTGCTTCACTGGAGCAGTTGGGGGGTCACCAAACAGGGCGCTGTTTACAGGAGGTATTGAGCAAAATGAAAGTGTTTAACATTTACCTTTCATTTCCGATGATGTCCAAATGGTCCTGCTGGCAATTTTCCAGCCAGAACCCATTCACCTAAGGTACCCAATGTTGGTACTCTGGTTGCCAGGTGTTATTTTCTTGCACTGTGCTCTTCCTACACTGATTCCTTCAGGTTTGACTAATGACAGCTCTTGATATTGCATTAAATCTCAGTGTCATTTAATGATTGGTTTGTTTTAGATAAGATAATGAGGAGATAGTGAGGGGATAGAAACGTGAAAAGTAACACACTGGGATAAAGCCAATTAAAAAATAGTTTGAATGAGGCCCCCCATATGGCGCCTTGCTGATAGTTATGTCACCATAACCGAGAGCCAAGCAGTCCTCAGACTTAGGACTTCGGCCAAAGTGACAGACTCTGAGCTGATGAAAAGTCTGGCCAGACAGAAGTCACAAATTCTGTCTCTTTTTATAGCATTTTACCTTTCTCCACAGCTGACACAAGTCAGACCAATCTGGTGATGGTTAGAGTCCCTAAGGATTCGAACAGCCAGAAGAACAACATCTTCATTTTTACTAGGGATGCACCGATTGCAAAATGATGGGCCGATACCGATGTTTAAAATAGAAATCTATCCGATACCGATATTTTGTTGTTGTTTATTCTGTTATTTATTCTCCTTAATTCACTCTTTTAAGTCATTCAGCCCTTCATTCATATCTTAAATGAGAACAAATTAAATCGTACAAATTTATGAAACAAGCTTTAATATAGCCTTCTTTCACATGATAAATAACTGCTTCAAAAGCCTCTTTAGCTATACAACTACCTACTCAGTGTGAGGAATTTAGTTTTGAATGCAACACAACACATAAACATCGGCCACTGCCATCAGTGAATGCAATCTTATTTGCCGATAGGCCGATTGTAGTCAACGAGGTGAAAATCGGATACCGATGTTTGGCCGATAAATCGGTGCATCCCTATTTTTTGGAGAGGAAAGCATTCAACCTCACAAATATTGTTTCAAGTAACTGTAAATAAAATTGCCCCGTCACCAATCAGTATTAAGATAGATCTAAAATCCTTACTAGATCTCAGTGTTGAGGTGTTGAGGTATGCTACCAGAGAGATTTTCATTCATACAATTCATGGATTGCCTGTGTTGCTGCGTACTGCGCCGTGCCTTGATGACAGGTTATGTAAGTACAGTGAACATGAGCCAAAAAGAGTCAGACTCAAGACCGAGCACAAAACGTCTACAGGGGCTTCTCTGTCTGACAGAGCTCGTCTGCAACAGGCCTCAGTGTTTTTGTTAGATATTAAAGAGAGAGACAGATGGAAGGTTAAAGAGAAAGAGAGAGGAAGGACTGTGAGCGTTATTAGAGCAATAGATACTAACAGTGAAGTGAAAAGAGAGAAGGGAGGAGGAAAAAAGGTAGAAGGGGTTGGGTTATTACTTATGAAAAGTGGGGACTGAGATGAATACAAACAAATAGAATTACCATACAATGGGGAAAATGGACTTGAAGAAGAAGAATGGGCAGGGTGGAGGAAGAGATGGGGGAGAGGAGTTAGAAGGGAAAGGATGAGGGGAAGAGAAAGGGTAAAGTCGATCCTAATCCCATTAATACACACCACAGTGCTGTCCTTCCCACTGGCGTATTCACATGCACACTCCACACACACACAGGTCATATGTTGCTGTTTGTTGTGCAGCTCCCACAGTATGCTGTCTGGATGTCCATTTAATGATTCGGGCACTATATACTCTAAATGTGCATGCACTAGTCTGGACGGGGTCAGTGTAATGAGGACAGCGTCAGGTTGGGAGCAACTGGTTCCAACCAGATCTGACTCACAGCGTGTAAGAGCCCTCTGGCAATGTGACGTGTGTGTGTGTGTGTGTGAGTGTGTGCCTGGCTGTCATGTTGGTTTGCAGCTAAAAGAGTCTCTCCATACCGTCCAGACACATCTGCTGCATCTGCCAACGTTTATGTTGTAGACGCATTATTATACAATATCTGAAAAATATGTGTGTGTGTGCAGATGCAGGATGTTGTGTGTGTGTGTTGTGTGTACATGAACTTTATGTGTTGACTGCAAAGACTCAGGATTATTCATTTTTGGAACAGGAAATACTGGTTCATCTTCATGAGGCAGATGTTTAACTTAAGTCTGGTTAAGGAATTGGTGAGGTCATTGGATATTCTTCATTTGTAATACATTATAATACTCTATGTATGTGTGGATCTGTGTGCAGGCAAATATCAACTAATAAATGGAGCAAATTAAGCCATCAGAACTGCAATTGAATGCAGTAACTCAGGACGGGTCTACAGGGAGACAGAGCTGAGAGCAGCACGGCTGATAGAAACAGCGACAGATAGAAGGATTTATACAGAGAAACTGTGTTCCCGTATGTGCAACAGAGCCTCTTGTCCTGTTTTCACACCATCACAGACAAAATGTACTTTGTGTTTTGCCACTGGAGGACAGGAACCAAGTATATTTGCTCAAGTCCTCTTGCACTTCATTTACGATTCTAACGTACTTGTTCCAATACATACTGTATATTAAGAGCTATGGTTACTAGCTACTTTGCAGATTGTGATTTTAAAAACCTAAATGGATTTTTCATACAGTACATAAAACTACTCAACTCAATTTCTCTGTGAGCAACCTCTGGTTTAGAAAAGTGAAGCCAATGCTGAAGTGCCTTAAACTTGCATTTTTTTCTAATAGCCAGCAGGGGGTGACTCCTCTGGTTGCAAAAAGAAGTCTGATTGTATAGAAGTATGAGATAATGAGCCTACTTCTCTCTTGAATTATTACCTCAGTAAACATTGTAAACATGAGTTTATGGTCTCAATCGCTAGTTTCAAGTCTTCTTCAATACAGCATGATGTTCATTTAGTAAATTATGGTCCTATTTAGAGTCAAATAGACCATAAAGCAGGGGACGCTTTAGGGCGTGGCTACCTTGTGATCGATCCGGTCTGGGAGTTGTCTGTGTTTTTCGTCTTACAACTTTAACCCTTTCACATTTGCGTTTTCAGTTCATGAAAGTTAATTGAAACATTTTGATCACCTAGAAAATGTCTGACTCAGCGTTTGCTTGCTTCACGCTCTCGTGTCACTTCTGGTTGCAAAATACCAACATGGCGACTGCCAAAAAGCAGCAGCTGTACTGTAGATCCCCAGTGTTTGAGCATACAAGGCAGTCGCACCTTCAGAGGAAAAAAGTAAGAGCAAAATGTTTTTCTTTTACCGCTCGCTGAAAGTAGAAACGGCATAGTCAAGCAGCATGAATATGATTATGTAAGAAATGGAGGCATAATGGTTTTTGAAAGAAATGGCAAATGTGTTTACGCTGCTAGAAACATTATGTATTCAGCTGTGCGTCAAATAGATTGACCTGAATACCTGTAAAAAGATATTGCTCTGAAAGCTGTTCATTTCATGCATTTGGGGTGTTATTTTGATGTGCAGTCACAGAACTCTGAACAGCCACCATCAGCTCATGGGGGACATTTGGAAAAGAGACAAATGGATCCAAGTGGGATTGAAGACAAATTTAACGCTGTGGCTTAAAGTAGGTCTAGTGTTCAAGCAAAGAGAAAGAAAGAAAGAAAGAGAGAAAGAGAGAGAGAAGTGGTTGAAAGCAGCAGCAGTGAGATAAATGATGCTGGGAAGAGAGGCGGTGAAAGACAGAGAATGAGCTGTAATCTGATTAAAGCCTCTTTACTCCCCTGTCACCTCACCTTCAGGCCACAAGCAATGACCACGGCTTAGAGGGGGATCAATGCTGAGGCCACCAACATGCAGGCGGAAACACACCCACACACACACACTCACTGCAGATCACTTCACTTTAAGTGCTCCGAGGCTGCCCACGGTACACATGCAACATCTGAGGATACACCTGAGAACACTGCACGGCAAAGCAGTTTCTGTTCATGCTTGTTGTGTTGCACTTTATGAGATAGTTTGCTAAAGGATTTGTTTGAGAGAACGATCAGCTAGAGATGAGGACATTATGTGTTGAATAGTGGACATACTTTTCTCTCTCTGTGTTTCTATATGTGGGTGTGCGGGTGCATGAGGGGTCTACAGGTCACTCCGACATTTCAATAGGCCCGCAGCTCAAAGGGAGAGAGGGAGAGTGTGAGGAGAAAATTAACAGCTCCAATACAAATCACCCTCCTGCATTTAAAACTAATGACCCGCGCAGCCAAATGACCCGGGCCGAGGCTGTTTCACTGCGAGTGTCCTCTAGTTTAGTTTTATTTCACGGATACAAAAAAAAAGGCAAATGAAATGCATGTATGCATGATTGAGGGGGCTGAGAACTCAAAGAGCTTATCTGGATGCTGATAAGGAAGTGATGAAGTGAAAGACTGTTAGCGGTGAAAGGAATTCAAACTGTTTAAATTGTGACCAAATTTGTTTTTGTTAATTGCTTCCCACTGACTTAATTCCCCTCAATTTGGCAGTGAAATGGACTCGAATGGCTCTTGATACCACAGGTGTGGATAATAGCGCTATAACATTTCTCGCATCTATTTATCCACCAATGTCGGCGCTTTATTTATCAAAAGACGTGCGTTTTGTTAAGATTGTTCCGTTTTATATTGCCTTTAGGAAGTGATGTTTTTTACTGGTGTTCACATTTTTGTCTGTGCTTATGCAACATATTTATTTTTGTAAACCAAGCAACCATAGACCGTTAGATGTGATCAAGACATGATTAAAATTCAAAAAGAAGGAGATGCGCAGAGAGGAAATTGATTTGGAAGTAGAGAGTAGAGAGGCTATGAAGAGAGGCGAGGCCAATCTCAACTAAGACTTGTAAAACTAAATTACAGTAAGATAAGGATGCGGCTTTTAATACCGTAGTCTCTCGGCTAAGCAGTCCAGTTAATCAAAGATGCAACAGTGGAGGCATTTCCAATAAAACAAGGCTATCTGTGCCTTTCTCGTTGCTATGTCAACTGACCAGGAAGCAGTGTAACGGCACAGTTTGGCTCGCTAAGAAATACTGTAGGCCTGCAACAAACAATTACCTTCAAAATTTTTGGATCAATGAATTCATCGTTTACTCTATGAAGTGTCAGAAACTAGTAGTGCCTAATTACAAGTTCCCAAAGCCCAAGCACTTGAAATTGCTAGTTTTGTCCAACAAATAATTCAAAACCCCCAAATATGCAATTAGCAATGACATAAATCGAATAGAAAACAGATAAGTGAGTGAATAAACAGAATAAGTGTTCAAATGTTTTCCTTCATAAACAACTTGAAGGATTAACTTAATAGTTTTCTCTTGTTTCCAAGCGCTTGCCGACATAAATAAAGCATCTCAAAGCTTTGTGTAGTAAACCATTGTAGGAAACGGTGGTAAGTGGTATGAATGCTGCCTATTATACCTATTATCACAGTAAGGAACATCCTCCTGTATAACAAAGGTCACCGGTACACATGTACTGCACTTATAGAGCTATACACATCACATAGTCATTATTGAAATAAAGGGCATTTGATTGAATGATAGAAGTGAGATAATATTATGTTACATCTCAGTGGTCTGTGGAATAACAGTAATTACTCTGTGAATTAATCCCTCGCTGTCTTTATTCTGCAGCAGATGAGCGTGAGAACAGCACTGATAGATAGATAGCACTGTTTTGTTATATTTCACTCATGTCAGATCTGTCTTGAATCTTAAGCAGATTGGAACTCTGCGAGTCTCTTTCTGCTTTCCCGACAACACCCTCCTCTCACAACACACACACACACACACACACACTGTAGTAGTCTCCCCAGTGACAGATGGGCTAGATGGATACACAGTCATCCTGTTAGTAACCATGACATCAGCAACACTCACTGTCACATGCACATGAATGCTCTCCCTCTCTCTTTCTCCAAATTGGATGGACTTTCCTCTAGGATATGGAGTAGCCAGCCAGTGGGACCAAGTAGCCAGCTAAGGGGGTTCCGGGGGGCATGCATTATTGTAAAGGAGAATTAGTTTTATCCCACAGTCTGTAAAAAGCTCTTCATATATATATTTTTTTATTTATCTAGTGACACCTTCACTCCCTTTTCTTCTCTACTGATATACTCCACATCTCTAGGGCAGTAAGCAGGTATAAATTAAGAATGAACATTCACTTTGTTACACACAAAGCATGAGAAAATTACACAATGGCAGGATATCCAAAAATGTAAACCACAGATAAAATTTATGATATGGAAAAAACATATATCCTCGATGATATAGATTACTGCAGGAAATTCCGTTACATTATATTTTATTTTTAAAACATGATTTTGGACATCTGGCATTAGTTTTTTATCAGACATTAAAAGCGGCAGCAAAGTACTTTTTAATGCTGACTGCGCAATTTTCTGAAGTTGCTGTCACCGGTGTTTTCCGAAGTTGCCCCGTCTAATGAGGATGTCCCCTTGATGTGTTTTGTCATCAAATGTTTTTGCTAATATTTGTCAAACGCTGAAGACGACTCTCCGCTCTCTACTTGGCAGGACACAACCTCTCAGCTGAGCGTGCACACACACACATTCATGCACAGCATGTAGGGGCGGGACTGATACAGACAGATAGGCACGTTTCTCTATCATCATGCTTGCATTGTTTTTAAGCGGAGGCTAGTGGTCGTAAAGCATAACAAATCACAACTTGTTAATCAAATTAAAATATAAAAATGTATATAATAAAGTAGCCGGTGGGACTTAAATGAGTAGTCGGCTGTTTGGACGGCAGTCGGCGCTCATGGAAAGCTCTTAAGATAATACCCATGACATGACTTTCACTGTCTCTCTGTTCAGAATCAAGATCCTAAGTCGTATTGGGGTGTGAGTCTTCGCCCTGCAGAGAAGAATGAGCACATGGATGGTCAGACAACACAAAGACTGTAAATGTCAGATAATTCCAGTCCATGGATGACACATCAACTACCCAGAAGCAGTGACACATTCCTGTCCAATTTATGTGGTCATGTGTTTCCTGTAAAATATTACAATGTGAACACAACGCATAGGAGAAAAGGTTGCTCTCTCTACAATCCAGCGATCATGTTTGTAGTATCGCCAGGGAAAAAAGGCTTGATATCTCAGTAATAGCTTTAGTGGTATTAACAGGTTCACCTCTACATTTCACCTTAGAGTAACCCAGGCTAAATCTCCATCCTGCTTTAGCCTACTGAACTATAACCCACTGAACTCCATTCTCCATACGGGAGGTTGTATTGTGATTTATCCTCACACAGGTTATCGGATACAAAAGTAACTGACATTAGTTACAGCCGTGATCTCATATTTGGTCTAATGTGCTGAGCTAAGTACACTTAGGTGCATTTAAAAATCAATATCACCGCTTCATACCAGAGTTAAACCCCCATAGAGTATGTAGGAGATAGATAGATAGATAGATATCCAATATAATAGCATTGATTGAATTTTTGTTTGTGTTACTCGTAGCATCGGAAAACCACACAACAAAAAATTCAATAACATCATTTTCTCAGGAACAAGCCGTTTCTATTACTCTGGACATTTCACAGAATACGCTGTCAGTTTTCTGGGGTTCATTTCTTCAGTAGAATGTTGTTCCAGTGAAAACTGTTCAGAGCAAGGTCTGTTTATTATCCAGAGTAATGACACCAATGTTTCTTGAAAGGCTTGCTGCTGTTGTTGAAAATTCACTTCACAGCTGTTGTATGGCGGTCGAGGCAGAAATCTCTGAGACAAATGTCTCGAACCCTAGATGAATGGAGCTAAAACCATAAACTAAAACTGTGCTTTCACATACTGGAGCTTTGTAGGAATCGTGGTCAGATATTTAAAGAGGACCTATTATGCTCATTTTCAGGTGCATACTTGTATTTAGGGTTTCTACTGGAACATGTTTACATGCTTTAATGTTAAAAAAAACAAAACATTTTCTCATACCGGCTGTGCTACAGCACCTTTTTTCACCCTCCGAAAACCCAGTCTGTTCTGATTGGTCAGCCGGCCCTCTGTTGTGATTGGTCAACCGAACCAAACTCTTCGGACTCAGCTCCGCTCTAACTAGCTTTGTTTGAGGGTGTACCAAACTAGGCAGGTATTAATTATTTTTCTTCAATATTATATTATTATTATTGTAAATGTGTTACTTGGTGACATCACCACATTACGGAAGAAAAAGGCGGGGCTTCAAGCAAGGCGTTTCAGGATCTTCAGGAGCAGTGTTTCTGTGGGGGAGAGTAACTCCCTTTGGCGTGGACTTTGGGCTTTGTAACTTTGCAGACCTTTTACATGCATAAAGCACTATATAACACACTAAAGGAAAGGGAAAAAGCACCATAGGTCCTCTTTAACTTTCACAAATCAACAAGTTAGAGAAAAAAACGTGTTGATTTTGTAATGCTGATACAAATCATGTGATGAACACTTTCAAGGAGATTATTTTCGCTCAATACCAGTATACAGTCCCAAGAAAGAGTGAACCATATATATGTTAGTCTCCAGGGCTTTAACTTTCCATCACTTCTGTTGTGTTGTAATGTTTTCTTGGCACAGGAACTAGACTAGGTTTTGTCGAGGATAACACTCTGCCTTTGCAAACATTGAAAAAGCAGGAAGCCGACCTATAAAGTTGCCGGGAGGACAAAAAGATATACTTTGATTTTTTTTTTGTCAAGCCAGACTCGCTGTCTTTGAAGAAGCATTCATTTTAACTTTGTTGTTTCCCCGCAAACCCACTTTTGAAAAGAGGACGAGGTTCCTCTAACCTGCAGAGACTTTCTAATCATGTGAAATCTTCCTGTTTTTTTCTGTTTGTGAAACATCTCCGTTGTCCAAACATTGCCGCTTATCTGGCTCTCGTTCTTTTCTCCGTGCCTTTCTTTCCTTCTTTCTCCCTCTCTCTCTCTCTCTCTCTCTCTCTCTTTCTGTCCAACCCTTCCAATCCCCACCCTGGAGAGCAGTGTGTCCTCGTTCTGATGATGCTCTGTCGCCACCACTCAGTGTGGGGCCTCTGAAATATTCATGCTGACACACATAGACACACACACACCTAGAGACACACACAGGCACAAACACTTTCAAACCCTTCATCTTTTTTCCCTCCCTGTCAGTTTGCCCATATCAGTAGAAGATTAGAAAATATAATTTATGTCGCAGTACATTTGGGGGGGAAAAGTTTTTACACACTTCACAGTAAAGTCACTCCTCTTCACATTCCTCTGAATTTCTGCAGAATACAGTTTGATCTTTACTTCAGTTTGTATTTGAAATGATAATCTAGTGTTCAAGTACAGAGTCGGGTATTTACACATGATGACAGTCATTCAGGGAGAGCAGCATTTTTCACCTCAACTATTTATATATCAGTTAATAGAACTGTAAAAGTCATAGAGTTGAGGAAGGTGAAGTCACACTGCAAATACATGTTGGATGCCAGAGCTACAAGCTGGCATACAGCAGCAGAAGAAATCATAAAACCCTTATTACAGTGCCAGCAGTGTTCCGATTTGATCCGTGACCTCAGACTGTCGACTCATCTCAGGAGAAGAGGAGCAGAAGCAAAAACTCCAGCAGAGAGCACATCAGCACGCAGAAAGGTTATTACGCTGCCAGTGGTTTTGATATGTAACCTAACATTATTGGGCTGTCGGGCTGATGGGAGGCGTGCAGGCGAGGAAACGGCTGAGCAAATCATCATGTGAGCTGTGATTTGTGTCGGAGGTGCTGCGATGTGATTCAGTGCTCCCTGTTTGTCAGCGTGCAGGGCGGAGAAGCAAGCCTGCGAAACAGCATCTAGATGTCGGTTTCACTGCAGAGTTTACATACGAGCTCTCAAGTCGAAAAAAAAAGAAACGCCGTGCTGCTATGCAAAGCTGTGTCGCTGCAATATGATTATTTAGATTTCCCTGCATCGTCTTAATTTACCTCACAGGGAAAACGATGTCAATTGACAGGAGTGTCATCACATGTGCCAACTTAAACGTGCATTTTATGAAAGCAATGTAATAATTAGATCCATAGTTCAGTCTCTATGGGAACATAGAACAAATAATGTTTGTGCACCGAACCATAAATGTGTGTTATTATCACACAGTAATACAGAGCTGTTTCCTGTGTTCATATTAATTTATGGTGTGTCTTTCCCCACATGTTTTCTATAATCCCATGATAATTTTGGCTGTTTTTGAATTAGTACAAGGCATCAATCACACATGCAAAAATGAGCACAGAGCACATCTGAGACTAAGTCTCATCTTAGCTGCAGCTTTTTCAGACATTTTCAAAAGTGTTGCTCTTCAGTATGAAAGCTATTCAAATCTACTATGGCTACGGTTGTTTTATAAAGCTAAAGCTTACTGTAGAATTTATATTTTGATCCATTAAATCTCTAAGGTTTTGGGCAACTAGTTACCGTTGGAAATTAAACATCAAGGATGGGACTGTTTTTTTTTTTCCTCCTAATGCACTCAGTTCAGTGCATCCTCTAATATGTTGGTGAATTATAAAGAGGCACTAGCTGAATGGGGTCAGAGGTTAGGGCCGTCTGCTGCCAGGAGACTCAAAGAAACCATCAGGGATTGGCTCTTAACATGCACATTCCCATGGAGACGAGCCCCGTTTCCCATTTGCAGGGTCCTTGTGCGCTGCCGGTTGTTATAGCAACAGACAGGACGTGACATTGTTGCATAATATGCTGTTTTTCCTTCTACCTCGTTCTGACCTTATTGGTGGGCCGTTTTCTAATGTCATCTTCTCTCAGGGTGTAGCAGCAGTGAACAGAGGTAGTGTCAGGTCAGAATCTGCACAAAACAAATAATACATTTTTTTTTATATAGTTAAAAATCATCATACTGTGTTATAATACTTAATTTATGATCACCAATCTGTAGTTTATTATATTACTTTTTTTCTCATTGGGGCTCGTTTTTTAAGACCCACTGGAATCAAACTAATTGTGTGACATTATCTCCGTCACGTCACCTTGAGACTGTGGGGGTGTCAACGATTGCAAGCGTAGCACGTAGCTTACTTGTTAGCGAGCATTGTGTAACTAAGCAACCGACCACTTTCTCCAACAATTTATGTGTTATTTACGTATTTCCCCTATAAGCCCCTGACCCAAGCATCAAGGCTGCTTCTCAGGACATTCTGCAACCAACACCATCACTCATTTTAATCTACATTTATTTATTTACTGCTGGGTATCATGCCCTGTTGTGATGTTTCAATGGACTCCAAGAACAAGAACAATCCACTCAGCACTTTTTTTATTACTGCCACTTAAGATGCATAATTGTTGTTGTGTGTGTCTGTTGTGTATTGTTGTGTATGGTTTGTATTGTCTTCTATGCCAGTGCCAAAGACAAATTTCCATTTTATGCAAATGTAATGGACTATAAAGTAATCTGAATCTGATTTGACTTTATGTTATACAGAAATGCATTTTTGTTTGCGTGTGTGATTTTTGGAGGCAAGGGACGTACAAAATTAGAAAAAGAAGAAACAGAAATTGTAGTAATAAACATTTTTCCACATCTGTTAAAGACTAAACTTCTAAATCACTGTGGAGATAACAGTCGCATAAAGTTAGAAATATTATAATGCCTGAGAAGTGCAAAAAAGTCCTTTGTGACTCGAGATGTCTCGGCTTAATATTTATTGTAAAGAAAATAAAAAAGAAAGGATTAAAGGCAGCTTTAGAGACCAAAACATTTGAGCATATTTTCACTCATGATTCGTTTTGGCAGTGCGGTAGCGTCCCTTGTCGTGCGTTCTCGGTTCGATCTTCCTCCTGAGTCAGGGCGCCTGTGGTGGAACTAAGCTGCCGTCTTCACAATCTGTTTCACCCTCGGAGTCTCTGTCTCTCCAAGACAGCCAATTATGAACTGGAATGCCTCCAATTACTTTTCAGGTTTTTGACCCACTCTGCATGGAATACAAACTAGTGCAGGCGTTTTGTTTGAAACTACAGATTTGGATGCAGGTGTCCATCATGTTTTGTTTTTTTTAATATTTCTTAACTTGCAAAATAATAAATAAGGCATTTTTTTTTGCTATTTTTCTTTGAACCTTGAAAAAAACACATATCCCATATCCACACATATCCCATGAGTGTCAATTACTTTATGTATTTTAATATTGATCCAGAAGTAGATGTAGCATTTCTCAACATTTCCTATTTTAAATAATACTACTTTTAAATTTAGAGGATTGTGCAGCCTTGGCAAAGGTAGTGCTCTCTTAAAGGTACAGTGTGTAGGATTTGGTGGCATCGAGTGGTGTGGTTGTAGATTGTAACCAATTACCGCTCATTCCTCCTTTTCAAGACTGCGGTACCGTGAGGCAACTTTAGGAGCAAGGGGATTCAGACGGTGGCTGGCGGTACCACGGTTTTGCACTCTGCGGCTCACGTAGTCGGAGAACTACAGTGGCCTTCAGGTAACGTAAAAACATGGAAGGCTCTCGCTAGAGCCAGTGGGTCGTGTCTAGAAGGTAACCCACAAGTTGCGAAAACTCTCGCGATATGGTTCAGGTTTGGCATTGACCTCGAATGGTTAGGATAGGTCGTCGGGCAGCGAGTCTCGCAAGTGTTTTCGCACGTTTTCGCAACATGGGGGTTAACTTCTCGACACGACCGAGCCAGTGTTTGGCGGGGCTACTATAGAAATATGGCGAAGCAACATGACGGACTCCGTGAAGAGGACCTACTCTCTATATAGATATGAAGGGCTCATTCTAAGCTAACGAAAACACAATGATTCTCAGTTTCAGGTGATTATACTGCACACTAATGAAAACATAGTTATGAATATTATATTCCATTTCTGCTGATAGATCCCCCGAAATGTTACACAATGTTCCTTTAAATGAAAATACTTTTAAATTCAAAGGAATGCGCAGCCTTGGCAAAGAAAGTCTCTAGTTTCTAATGCTGTGAAAAGGGAAGTCGTTTCCAGAAGCTTTCCCTCATCTTTCCTCACCTTAGTATTTTCGTTAAAGTTTGACCATTTCCGCAGCAACTTCTAATGATAAGCAGCTGTCAGGGAATCACAAGTCTGCCAGGCAGCAGGATGCTGTGATGCGTAGGATCGCTCAATGAACCGGACAGCTTTCTCCTGTCGATGAGCACCTACTCAGTTGATGTTTCCTGCTCTAGGAGTGCTACTGTGCACCTGTGAGCGGAATTAACTTCAGAAATCAATACAGCATTATCCTCACAGTTATTGTTGTACTTGACACGGCTGTATAGTGCACGTTCTGTAGCTAACATGGTGCCACTGAAGACATTCAAACCCCCTGTTAATGCTAATCAGCTTTCGCTTAGCTCTGAGTCACGTCCTCCTGACTTCCCCCACAGGGAGCATCGTTTACACCCTATCATTAAAATGTTTAATACTAGCTTATAGTTCATCTTAATCTATGCTAATGCTTTTAATTCCATATTAGTGGTGACAGGGAAACCCAGAGGCACAGACTCAGGTGGGTGTTGCTGACATAGGGAAGGATCTGATGAAAGGTACCGTGGCTAGGGGCTTAGAAGCAATTATAGCAGCTGACATTTAGTAGACGTCTTAATGACACCTGGGAATGTTGAGCAATTATTTATCGAGCTACTGTAGACTTTTTCATTTCATTTGGCTCATCCCTCTCCACACTTCCATCATTGTTATACAAGTGTTTTTTGCAGATGAATGCTGTTAGACTCTGATTTATGTTGTGTGTTTTGGTGACATTCTCCATGATGTGAGTGCAGAGACGTTTCTTTTCTGCAGTGCTGATGGTGTGCTTGTTACGAACAATAAAGCTACAGGTTAAACCACTGAGTTCTTCCTACTCTAGATAGCCACAATATGATGGTCAGTATTTTACTGCTTTTTAACTTATCTTAACCAGGGATGCACCGATTTGACTTTTTCAGTCCCGATAGCGATACCTGGGCTTTGAGTATTGGGCGATACCGAGTACTGATCCGATACCAGTGTTTAATTAACAATCTGTATGCCTGACTGTGTGGAAGTGACTGGAATCATTATTTTACAGTATGTATAAGGAAACATCGGGCTTGACTTAAAAAATTGCTTTCAAACTTTGTAACACAAAATGTAACAAATAAATACACGGCTTTGTTGAATACTTGATTCTGATTGGTCAATCACAACATTCTACTGTCTGTTATTTCTTTATAGCAGACCGTTGCTATGTATAACAGACCGTTGCTATGGCCGCAATCCTGATGTCGGACTCTGGCAGATCGTCTTTGGGTTAAATTATCGATTTCTTAACTAAGTAGCCGAGTAATAAGCGGGATACTGTACTGCTAGCTTGTCATTGTTGTGAAATAAACCCCTTCAGGGCGATGCTGCACAGTGGACCCCGACGCGAAGCACAACAGTGACCGGCTCGCTGTACATTATCCCTTAAATAAATACGGAATTGTTATTTATCATTAAAATAATAAATCATACTCTAGCAACTTGGTAAATAATCTTCAAAATGAACAGGGATTACAATTCAGGTGTAAACCTTTTTAATGCAGCAATAAATTAGTCAAAACTTAAACAGGAATTCAAATCCCAGTATATAATGTATATAGTATATAAACATAGAACTGAATTGGATAGAGCTGCCCGATTTTCACCGATTTCCAATCCAGCTATTTAAGTCAGTATCAGCCCGATATCTGATTCGGTATCAGTATCGGTGCATCCCTAATCTTGACCACTGGAAAACATTTGTTTTTAGCAAAAATACATAATTTCCTTTCAAAAGCTTGTCTAGAATTACTCAGTATTTCATTATGATTTCTTCTTGAATCCCACTTCTGTGTCGTTTTGTTTTCTCCAAAGCCCACATGTCATGCTGAAATGATAATCGATCTTGAGTTTGTCTGTTCAGTGCTCCAGAGGTGCCTGCTCGTGTTTGTGTGTGTGTCACATTGCATCAGCTTCTACTAAATCGATAAGGATTACCTCCCCTGTGCAGCCAGGCAGGGGAATATGTGTACAGTTTGTATGTTTGTTTATGCGTGTGCAAGAGTAAAATGCAGGAGAGGGAGACAGAGATTATGTGAGTATGTATCATCTGTACTCTGACATGACAAGTGCAGTGACCTGGAAGAGAAAAAAGGTAATGGATCCAGAATAACAGAACACAACCTGTAACCCACAGAGGCCGTAAGAGAACAGCAGGTTTTGAGTGCATTTCTGTAAGTACAGTAAAAGAAGGTGATATGCTTTGGGGGTAGCACTACTGTACTCAGGCCGACGACAATTTGTACATCCGTAAAACCTTCCCTTTCAAGATTTCATGTTCCTTCTGAAGTCTGGGGCTTTGCCAGACAGACAGCGTACGTGCAGATGGGAGTAAAGGAGATGAGAACAGGGCCAGATCACACATGGCTAATGGAAACAGTGGAAAAGGAAAGACTGGAAGTGTGTGTGCACACATCCCTTTGCAGGAATTACTGCAATTGGCTGCATGAAAGATGTATAGTGCTTGTTTTGTGACATAATGGTGATGCAGAGTAAAAGACTGCCACTTAGAGGAAGCTCCCATTTAAAGGTATCCACTGCTGAGCGAGTCTATACGCTTAGTAGGTCTTAATTTGTCTCACCTGGAAATGAAATCACTGGGATTTGGTGCCTGAATGAGTGTGTGGTTAACAGTGAGAGTCTATTACACTGCAACTGGATGTGTTTTTGTGCACACTTCACTTAAAAATGTGCTTTTAGTGTTTACTTTAATGCAGTTTTTTCTTAGCAAAACGGTGTTCTGCTGTTACATGTATGTTCGGGTAGAGCGTGACAGTGATCGACTGAATTTACCCTCGGCTATCTTCACACAAAATATGTGAAACACAGCTGACTTTGATCACTTTTATCAGGCTGATGACACAGATACAACCAAAGTGGAAGCCCCAGGCATATTTTTTATCCTCAACAACAAAAAGAAAATGACTGTAATTTCTAAGCAGCATGTCTGTAGCTGACACCACACTCCTAATTGATCTGCTTGTGTCTTTTGGTGGACAAAAGGAGATCAATTAAGAATGATGTTATCAATACTGAGCTATACTATGTAACAGTACATAACAACTCATTAGATGATAGGTTGTAATATACGTTACACACTGGGTACAAAAAATGAATGATGAAACCAGTAATTGCTCACTTATCCGACAAACAATGTAATGGAGAAAGCTGCCCTATGGCATCATTTACACATTGAAGTCAATCCGTGGAGTCTAATTATATACAGTAGGTGATGACACTGAATTACTGGTGCAATATGCTTATACATTATTATTGTACGTTGGATTAGGTTAATGAACACAATGAATGCTTTTACTAAAGGTTACAATCAATCAAATTGTTTTCATGTAAAATGAACACACTGCAGTCCAGATGTTGTTTTGTTCTTCATTGGATGTGATGTGTTTCTGCCGCAGCCGCTTTTGCCTCATAAGTTTTGCCCTTTCTATCCCAAATGTAGAAAATGATTGCACTCTATGGCTCAAGAGTTTTCAGCCTGTTCTCATTCCCAGGGCATGAAATACCAACGTTTTGTCACGGCCATCGGCGTTCGATACCGCCGCACACGGCACCCCTTTAGCGCCGGTATGAAACGCACCGGGCTTTCCATTAACTACATTGTAAACCCGTCTGCAGCAACAGTAAACGCCCAGAGAAAAAGTGTGACAGGGAAGGGGAGGTGGATTGGTCCAACAAACACAGGGCTTTCATCCAGGAGACCGCTGTTCGTCTCCCATACGTCATGTTACTATCAGCTGTTCATTCATGTCCCGTGTTCACAACATTCAGTGTCATTTTCACTGCACACACGTAGTAGTTCTAAGCCCAACCATGTTCCTATGATGATGATCCTAAACATAAATATAGTGGTTTTGTTGCCTAATCCTACAGCGATGCCAAGGGTAACTATAGCGGTTTTGATGCTGAAAATAAAGTGACGTCTAGGAGCATGACAAAGCGGCTGTATATGACGAGTTGGGATGAAAACGTGTTGGAGTTTTTGTTCCTGACTTCCTACTAAAATCCAAAATAAGCTGTTTGGTTGCTCGTGTTTTTATCTTGTTTTTACACTCAAGCATACATACTTTATTTTAGACGGGTTTCCCCTTTACAATCATCAAATGGTGGATACTAGACGATGCACTTGATGAAGACTGGGGCTTGTAGCAGTGCAAACATAGTAATGTTCTTCCCTACTAGTTATAGAAGCACTGATTCAACTGGGTTCAGGTGAGCTGGTGGCTCCTCCCAGAGCTCATCAGTACCATGACAGACAGGGAAGACTTCCAACACACTATATTCAGCATTTGCAGCATGAAAAATCAATACTTGTAATGCTCTAGTATTTCTATTCCCGATGAGCATTTCACAACAATAGTGAAACATGATACAAGTACAATACTGCAGCGCTACTTTGTACCATATAAAGTTATGACAGAGCAGTCTTTCAGCGAGACAATACAACAGCAGTGAGTGAGTGTTTGCTGAGGTATTATTTTCAAGTGGGTAATTAGAGCAGCGGCAGATCAGGACTAAGTAGAGATGCAAATATTTAAGGGCTTTTAAGCTTTGTGGTGCAAACAAAAAACTCTAAACTTCCCATCACGTGTAAATTTATACAAATTAGTTGATGTTGATCTTTCCATGGCAACCACCATGTGTGTGCTGCAGATTTTCTGCTGCCGGTCAAATACTTTGTTGGCAACAATTTGTTGCTACTGTGTATCCAAGTGAATGATGGTGGCTGAATTGCTATTTTTTTTTAGTATGCACTCATTTCCATCTGCTGCAGTAGTTGTTAGAGTGGCTGAGATGTTTCTTTTTTTTCCTGAATTGTAATGTATGCTTACTGCTCTGTCAGCATTCACAGCTGAGTACTTAAAATGAGCAATCAATAATCACTTTCTCCTCTGTCTGTCTCTCATTCATTCTCACTCCCGCCCACTCTCTCTCTCTCCATCGCTTTCTTTCTCTGCCTCCCGTTTGCAGGTAGTCTCGATGGGTGAGGCCCACTGATCCAGTCGTCCCAGCACCACCCCTCACCCCTCCACCCTTGCCCTCCTCTGTTCCCCCCGCCCCCTTCACTTCAGTCACCATGACTTCCACCGCCCATCAGCTGCTGGGTTTGGCTGATGTGGGGCTGAAGTGTGACCAGGAGATCGAGAGGAGATATGAGATCGTTCCCTCGGTGGTCTGCTCCATGTGCTGCCTCTTCGGGATCATCTACTGCTTCTTTGGTAAGTGATGATGTAGTCAAAGCTTTGCTCATTAAGGTCTGAGCTGGTACTCACTAAAATATATCTAAAAGGTTCTCATGCATTAAATGGGATCGCTGAAAAAATGTGATTTCATAAAATGCTTGAAACAGCTTATACCATGTTCTGGTATTATTTCAGAGCCACTTGTGCCCACCAGTGTCAGATAAAAAAAGCGAATCGCCATCAGTTAAGAGTACTGTTGCTGCTCTATTATTGGCATAAGAGGTCTACAGTATGTGTCTTTTCATCCTAGTCACATTTTGTATACCTACATAAACTAATGTGTCCTGTTCAGTTGACAATCAAAGGAATATTTTTTGGAAATTCACTTATTCTCATGTCTGTACTTGAAATATAAAGCTACTATCAGCAGCCAGTTAGTTTAGCTTAGCACAAAGACTGGAAACAGGGGGAAACAGTTAGCCTGGATCTGTGCAAAGGAAACAAAATCGGCCCAACCAGCCAACGTATCCACATACAACGGTTCGTATGATATCTTACGAAAATGTATTCCTAATTTTTCATTTAGGAAAAGATTGACTTTGTTGGGTTTAGACAACAAAACTACTTAGTTAGGTTTAGGAAAAGTTTGTGGCTTGGGTTAAAATAACTTCAGAAGTGGCATAACTTAAGTACGTAAGTTATGTGACCAATACATCTAAGTTGACTTCTGGTTTCACATTGGATACGAACACCGGTCTCCTGGGTGAAAGACCCATGGCTTTTGACCGACCCATCCTCCCCGACCTTCTCCCTGTGTGTCGTTTGTCGCTCTTTATGCTTTCTGGTTCAGGATTATGTGGATTACATACAAATTAATTTCATGGGATATATATGAATTACAGTGCATTACTTTATGTAGGTATAGCTACTAACGGTGTAAAAGAACAGCCTGACCAGCACATCTAAAGCTCATTAATTAACACGTTGCAAATTTGTTTAATCCATACAAGTTTTAAAAGGACAAGTCCAAGTTACTGCAACCAGCCAAGAAATAATCATGTGCAGATAACCTACATGTAGTCCCCCGCAAAACCACAATGATTTGCTCTTACACTATGGTTTTTGTACGTATTAAACAAACAAGATATAACATGTAAATTAGTGAGCTTTAGAGTTGCTAGTCAGACGAATTTGTTACGTTAGGACGGAGCCAGACCAGCTGTTTCCCTCTGTTTTTAGGCTTTACGCTAAGATAAGCTGTCTTCTGGCTGTAGTTTCAATCTTCTCATCTAACTCTCAACAAGAAAGTAAATAAGCGTATCACCCAGCATCTTGAACTATTCCTTTAACATTAGTTTGACAGAATGTCAAAATGTATAATCAAAACTTTTTATCTGCTTTGCTGTGTGATTTTCAGTCATCTAAAAGCTGCTGAGTGTATGATTGCAAACACAAACTACTCTTTTACAAAAGCACAAAACTGTAGATCTAGGATCCCCTAGACATTAATTAAAAAAAAAAAAAATATATATATATATATATATATATATATATATATATATATATATATATATATATGGTTATCAGCCAGTATCATTAATGACAGACATGATGGAAGCACTGAAGAGTGACATGCAGCTGATATATACTTCCTATACTGTATGCGTAAGTGCCAGGAAATAATTGGAACGTGCTACAACATGTAGCCAAAGAGCCCTGAAATCGAGTTCATTCTGCTCTGCTGGTGTATGATATTATCGATTTAAGAGCAGTACAGGGAGGTTGTCTTGTTTCTGACTATGTGAATCAATATGGAAATCTCATTCCTACAGACTAAGCTATTGTGGCATTGCTATATGTTCATATGTTTTCAAGTCTTTGAATATCCAATACCCCTACATCCTATCCCAAATTGCTGTCATAAGCAGACATACTAAAAAGGATTGGACTGCCCGCTGTCTTTTAAAGGGGAAAAAAAGCATCTTCTGCTGCTTATTCAAAGGCATGTTCCCGTTTCTTTCAACTAAATGTTGCAGCGGCACTGCTGAAAGAAAAAAGAAGCGGCTTTGCAATTAATCAAAAATACCAGACCCAACTGGCAGCGGACCCCTGTTGTTGTTGTTTAATTTTATATTCCCCTGTGCCATCAAACACCCGGACTCATACTTTATGGGTCCATTCATATGTGAAGTTACAAAGTCCTTACTTGAGGCTTACTCTTGTGCCCAGTGTGTGACTGCGTTGGATTGCTTCATAAGTATTAAGGGCTCATCCTAATGAGTTTGGATGTAACGTCATTACAGGAATGTGTAATCAATAAATAATTAGAGAGAGAGCTGCTGTAATGGCTACAGGCGTCTTACATTAAGAGTTGTTTTTGTTGCAACAAAAAAATGTTGGATTAAAAATTGTATTTCCACTTGAATAGGGACTGGCTAAATCACATAAAACTGCTCAAATAATGACATTCAGAATGACTTGTGCATTTTTGTACAAAGGTACAATTAATTTCAGTATATTGCCTTGGGTTGGCTTACGGGCCTGTGTAATCATTCACTTGCAGCTATTTTCTAGTTAAAGAGGCAGTCGGCAGAGATTTTCATTTTGCTTTGGCTGTGTCAATTAATGACTGTAGGAATGCAGGCACAGATCAGAAGCAAATAGTTTTTTAATGTTATTTTTGCATTTACTGGACAGTAAACGGTGTAGAGAGACTTGAACTCTCTTCCAGTGACACGGTATGCATCAGTAACCACTTGACCACCAGGACGTGCTACAAATGCTATTAGAGAGTCGATATACACTATACTTTTTTGACATTTTGATTTCCAAATAAGAACACAACATGGAGCCATGAGAGTTATAAATGATCCCCCAGAAGCAGCTGGAAATGTGTTTAATTAAACCTTACACACAATGCATTGCATTTTCAACTTGTATTTATTGTAGGGCTGTCAATGTTAACGAGATAATGATGCATTAACCCAAAATTGTTTTAACGCCACTGGTTCTTCTTTAACTCATTCACTCAATTGATCTTTTGGAGGTTGTAGCGGGCTCATTTGTAAAGCGAGAGTAGAGATATTGGCATGATATGAAACTGGAATACCTAAGGAATCCATTGGACCAACCATGTTCTACTAGCTCGTCGCAAAGGAGGTTAAATAATGCTCCAAATTTGCGCTAAATGTTGGCGAGGAAAAAACTCTCATGGCCATTTTCAAAGGGGTCCCTTGACCTCTGACCTCAAGATATGTAAATTAAATTGTGTTCTATGGGTACCCACGAGTCTCCCCTTTACAGACATGGCCACTTTATGATAATCACATATAGTTTGGGGGACAAGTCATAGTCAAGTCAGCACACTGACACACTGACAGCTGTTGTTGCCTGTTGGGCTGCAGTTTGCCAAGTTATGATTTGAGCATATTTGTATGCTAAATGCAGTACCTGTGAGGGTTTCTGGACAATATTTGTTATTGTTTTGTGTCATTAATTGATTTCCAATAATAAATATATACATACATTTGCATAAAGCAAGCATATTTGTCCACTCCCATTTTGATAAGAGTATTAAATACTTGACAAATCTCCCTTTAAGGTACATTTTGAACAGATAATAAATGTGCGTTTAATTTGCTATTAATAACGATTAATTGCCCTAATGTATTGTCTTGTGATCAATCATCCTTTGTTACATTACTTGACCACTAAAATCCCATCCTTCACAGCTCAGATCATTCACCTTCAGACCCGTACAGGGATTTTAAAATCTATACTGCCAGTAACAAAATACTGCAAGACAAAAACATCCAAGAAAGTTAATGTTTCATAGAATGAAAATACAGAATTGTGTTGTGTAGAAAATATATAGAATTACAGTTTTGGGAAAGCAACCTCTGTGCCGTTTTTGGATGAATATTGATGTATGTTGAAGCTCTAAGCAGATGCGTTGCATACAAATGGAAAAGAGAGAGACACAGGACATTAACATTCGCTGTACATGTCTTGGTAAAGCATCAACAGCGTCAGTCTCTGCATTACAAACAGGCTACCCAACAACTTTATTTTACAAAGTAGTGGCTTGCAGCCCCCTACATGGAATTGTCAGATGGATAAAAGATGTAGGGAGCGATGCTATTTGTAGATCCTCACACTAGTAGGGCAGAAAATGTCAAGTGTGCCCTCAGGGTTGTGCCAGACAAAAGGCCATGTTGTATACCTCTTTAAATATACTTTATCTTGTTAATGTTTTCTGTATCTGTTCTGAAAGTCTCTAGTTGACAAAAACTTCAGTTTAGAGAATCACACTAATTAAAAAGGTTGTTTCACATACATGCTTCCAAAAACATTAACAACAAAGTGTTGTATTATACGATAGCATCATTTTACTTCAAATAGCTCTTCAGTCCTTCACCATCTGTTGTCTATGTGTTTCTCTCTTTGTTTGACAGCATACTCTGTGAGAAATAGAAGATAAAGAGGTGCATTTTCACCCTCAGAGCCAGATATCGCTCTAAACAAAGTCTCCATTCTGCGAATGAGTCCCAATGCATATTGTTGACGTTCCTCAGAAGCACCGCAGTCACATTTAAAATGGCATTTCTGCAGTATGAAAATTGAATCTCCCTGCTGATGGATGCCTCTTGCAACTGTAGAAACTGGTTTAGTTCCAAGGTCTCGAGAAGAAAAGGTTAGCTGTCATTTATTTGATCCCAAAAACAACAACAGCAACAAAGTTGCAGCAGAAACGATGAGTGATGTTATAGGGACAAGATGGATGAGGCGAAGGAAAAGAGAGAGGAAGAGAGAGACGGACGAGAGCTGAATAAGCCAGAGTGAACAGATGGGATGGAGGGTTTGATGGCTGGAGGAAAAGTAAGGGAAGCAACGAGGAACAAAAGAGGGAGTAGGAGGGGTGGGGGAGATAAAGGACCGAGCAAAGGATGGGTCAGAGGAAAGTGGACCAGAAGATTAGGAGCAGTCATGATATTTCAAAATGTATTCATCGATTGATGCAGGCTCTCTGATATAGAAGAACAATTTGTGACGGCTGCTGACCAAACGGATGTTCGGATGGCTGTAGATGCTTTTGGAAATGCTCCAGTTACTCCATGTCAGAGTATTCACTGAGACATTCTGTTACAGAAGACAGAAAAGAGCTGTAAAAATACAGTGGCTTTCTTATTTAAGGGCCTGGTGGCTGAAAGATACAACAGGATTGAGTGGAGGGAAAGTAAAGAAAGCTCGAAGAAGTGCATCAAATATGAGGTATGGCCACGAGGGAGGAGCATGGACGGTGGGTTGGATGAAGGGAAGAGTATTGTTTGGCTCAGCTGTGCAATGCCTGATTACACACAGATAACAATCTGATGTTGGTTCCCCCTTGAGACGGACGGAGAAAGAAGGAGATTTAGAGCAAATAGAAAGAGAGACACAAACATTAATAAACGCCGAAGCAAGGGCCAAGGAGATTGTAACGATGATAATTTGAGCTTTTAATGCGTTGGCGTCGTTGCAATAAAGCACATTAAAATGGAGATAAACTGGTGGGAGATAAAAAGAGAGAAAGCCAAGGACAGGAGGGACCATAAGATGGGAAAAGAAAAAAAAACAAGGAGAAGGAAAGCAGCTGTTCTATTCAGCTGGCTGTTGACTAATGAATGTGGATGACCTTTTGTAATACGATGATTATCATATGTTAAAGCAGTTTCATGAAGGTTTATAGAGACCGTTTATCTGCTCATAATGAAGAAATGCCTCCCTTATACCCACCACAGGAGGCTGGACGTTTAATGTTTTGCTTTTCATTATGCATCACATTTGATCTTCTCTGTTTAGATAGGATAACACCGTTTTATTATCAAGAAGTCTGTAATATGTAAGCATGAAAAAAAGACATCAAATACATGTACCGCTTTATAAAGGGTTTTCTGTTGCAACTAATAGATGAATTACCGGTCAATATATCTTTTATTAATCTGGTATATATCAGTCATAAACCATTTGTAAGAACAATTTTAGGGTTGCTACCAACATACAATTGGACCAGGAAGGAGTTAAAGTGGTCAAAGAGTTGATTGGTGTGACCTGCTAGATGAACTGAAAATTGTTCATGGATTTCCCCCCGAGTATCAATAAAGTATTTCTAATGCTGATTCTATAATAAGACCTGGATACAGCGCCGCCACTCAGCCTTGCTTCCGATTGTTTCCAGTGGCCACTCTCGGTATTGCAGCTGTTGACAGGACACCTCGAACTGCAAACAAGGTCGATTATGACTCTTTCTATTATGAATTTTTGATCCATGGAAGTTTTATATTTGTAAAACTTTCCTGGAGCTGAGAAAAGCGATTTAAAAATCTGTAAAGTCATCACAATGTAAATTCTACGGGCCGAGCGGGAACTCGCGGGCGGGGTCAGCAGGAGAAAAACTACTGCACATATTCAGTGGGCGAGCAATTCTCATTGGAATGAAAAAGCGTCTTGTGATCCAGTATCTAGTTCTTATTATACATTCATAAGCTAAATTGAAAGAAAAAACAAGTTATTATGGAGGATGATAAACATCAGCCAAAATAGTTGCTTTTGCTGGATTATTATAGATCTGTAAGACATAAATGTTTTATTAAAATGAATGAAACAATGAGTTAGGTTCCCTAATACATATTCTCTATGTGATGATTCATATGTTGGCTTTATTACTGTTGCTGTACACTGATTGCGGTATGTTGATCGATTAAGCATCTGTTCAGGCTATGTCGATCCCAATGTATCATTAGAAAGTACTGCTCGTGTGTGTGTGATTAAACAGAAACGGAGTCATATACACACACCCGGGTACAGCGTGTACCAGCGTTTGTATGCTTGTGACAACCTCACAGTGGTCTGTTTCCCATCTCTCCTCCAGGCTATCGATGCTTCAAGGCCGTGTTGTTCCTCACAGGCCTCATGTTTGGCTCCGTGGTCATCTTCATGCTGTGCTACAAGGAGAGGGTGATGGACACTCAGCTGAGCGTCGAGGCGTCAGTGGGCATCGGCCTGGGCATCGGGACCCTGTGTGGCCTGGTGACCATGTTGGTCCGCAGTGTCGGACTGTTTATGGTGGGCCTGCTGCTGGGCCTGCTGGTCGGAGTGGCTTCACTGGTGGTGAGGAGACGCGTTTGACATATTTTACACTATTTAGATTAATGTTGATTTTATGTACAGAATGCCAAGGAAAATAACACTGTAAAAAAAAAATGGTAAAAGCATTGGGAGCCAAGTTTACAGACGGATACCGCCAAATTACAGTAAATAACCATACTACAAAATTACATGTAGTAAACTGTAAAAATATAGAGCAGGTTTAATAGTCAAAATTAATTGAATTACAGTATATTATGGTTGATATATGTTTATTAAACCGTGGGAAAACAGACATGTTGTGTTAAAATACATGAAAAACAACTACCTTCCAGGTTAGTCTCTGTAAATTCACGGCATTTATTAGTTAATTTATAAAACAACCCAGTATATTTACAGTAATTTCCCATTAAAATACAGTTTTTTATGTACAATAAGTAAGAAATAATGTATAAATACACAATAAATACATAAAACCAAAGACAAGTGCACATTTTAAGTATTAATCTGTCAATTTAAAGAATTACTTGATTTAAAAATAGGCACCTTATGTTGATGCAAATGAGCTTTACGAAGAAAGCATTGTATTGTATTATTGCACGAAAACCTTCTTCTGGGCCATAGTCATAAATTGGCCAGCAGCAGATTACTGCATAGGCAGAAACCAAAAGCTAGCTGGCTTTCTATTTAGCTTGTCATTTTAGGTGCACGCAAAAAAAAATAGCTCGCCAACTACAAATCAGCACATCAGTATTTAACACATCTAAAGTAATGTCATAACTAACTGTGACCAGGCCCTAATTCTGCTGATGAAAACAATAAAAAACCCTTAACCCTCCCGTCTTTCTCTAAGGTCATGGAGGAGTTCTACCACCCCAAAACCGTGTGGGTTCCTCTGGGTATCCTCCTGGGTTCTGGGACGCTATTTGCCGTCCTCACTCTCCAGTGGCAGCGCTGCTTCGTCACCCTCTCCACCGCCACATTTGGCTCGGCCACCATCACCGTCACCGTGGACTACTTTATAGAGCTGTTCGCCTTGGTGCACTACGTCTACGAGAGACTCAGGGTAGGCTTGTTTGTGTGTTTCTGTGCAAACTGTTAGTGGCAGGGGAGAAAGAAATGCTACCTCGAGGCATGTTTTTCTTTCTGTGTGTGAATAATCTGTATGTCTGAGGGTGGTCATGTGTGACAGGGAGGTCTGTGTATTTGTTATGTTTGTGGATGTAAGCATGGATAATACATCTTCAATGAGTGTATGTAATTTTATGTTGTCATTGTATACAGTCTGCTTCCTACAAATTCAATTGAAAACCCATTTGTAGATAAAACATCCAAATGGAAATGTCTGTTTTTGAGCTCAGTGAATTAAATAGCTGACAACACTAATGCAAAAACACTGTAAATCCAATATTGCCATAAAATAGTCCTGCATACTGGCTTAATCCAAAAATCTATTCCCTCATTTGATGTTTTGATGTTGCTGAAGAGTGCACATCCGTCCAAAACCTCCCACAGGTGTCCAGTTGGGTTGTGATCTCGCAACAAAATGGTCACAGTATATCATTTGCATCATTTTCACACATTTCAGTGACCCTTTGTTCTCCGTATGGAAGCATCTGAATTTTATTCAGTTTCTCCAATCATTTATTTAGGTCTTTCATTCAATTTGTCTCTGTCTGTATTTGGTTTGTAGCCCCAAAGTTAATCTAATTCTCAACCATTATCTAATTTGCAACATAGGCCCTACCTCTCAGACCTTTTGTTATTTACTCAACAGAGAATGGATGAGGAGCCGTCTTCAGAAACGCGCTCTTTCACATTTGCTTGCTAAGTTTTATTTGACTCAACCCACAGACTGCTGAAGCAACTGTGGTTTATGCTCCTTTTTTAAGACCTGTAAGATGTAACATTCAGGATTAAAATATAAAGCAATCATTTTGAGATGGTCTCATCTTCAAGAGTCATATTTTGCAACCAAACTATTTGATGTTTAACACTCTTATTGATATTTCAGTGTTTCATATGTTGTGTTTTTTGTGCACGAATAACTCTGAGAACTCTAAAGCTGCCTTCACATGATAAGAAATGTGCTGTTCGCTCAGCACAAGTAGCCTATAATATGTCATCAAACAGTGTGCAAGGAACCATTCACTGTTTCTAGGCAACAATAACTAAGGTCAGAGACAACCGAGGTCAAAGTTAAAATAATTTGAACTCTGAGCGCAGTGCTTGGTGGCAGTTTCGAGTGTTTTTGAGAAACGGACAAAAGTGTCATAATTTAATTAGAAAGTAGTTCTTTTTGCACAAATTAATGATTTTGTTTGATTTATTCAAATGAAATTATTCATCTAAAATTATGAGTGTAATGTTTACAGGTGGCGCCAAAGAGGCCGGTGTGCTGGTTTACGTGGGTCATCATGGGGGTGTGGCCTGTCCTCGCGCTCCTTGGAGTGCTGATCCAATGGAAAGTCACCGCGGAGGGATTTTCTCACACAGAGGGTGAGTCATGCTGCTTTACACACACAACCAGACTCCCTTAACCAGGTTCAAAAGCAAAATCAGGACACAGATATTGTCGCGTTTGTACCTCCATATTTGTGGAATTGAGTACTATAGTTTTGATTTTATGAACATGTGAAGGAAACCGTGTCATATGATGTCAGTATGTTCAACACTTCAAGACCTTTTTAGAAGCTCGAACAGGTGGAGAGTATGAAAAAAAAAAAAAAAAATTGTTTAAGGTATATTGCATGATTTATTTGAGCTGTTTATGGGTCATGTGCAAGAGTACAACAGTGTTTCTATAGCCGGAAAAGCACCATCTGATGAGATGTTTCTCTTAGAGTACACTATAACCTATGAATAACAATAATGTAGCAAAACAACAACAACACTGACTTCATACTAAACAAGAAAGAAACTGTTATTTTGCAACTCTTGATAGCTTCTGTTGTATTGGTAATTGGATATTATGTAAAAAAAATATGATTGTCACAATACTGATAAACAGGGCTGAGGACACTTGTAGGCAGAGCAGGTTGAAGAAAGGGATTTCTTGTCAAAAACAGGCTTACTCAGCAATGTGAAGTCAGTCCAAACAAGCAAACAAAGCCAACAGAGGTCAATAGCAGCAGGTCCAAACACAGGCAGCAGATCACGGGCACATTTACAGACAAATGCAGGGGGAGATGGATAAAGGGCTGCTGAGGAGCTGCTCAGGGAATTGGGAGCAGACTTGCAGTGTGGAGGTCAGGTGATATGGAAAGGCGGGAATACACCAGGGACATTTTCTGGACAAAGGGAATGGCAGCTTTGGAAAATCCCATAAAAATTTCAGGGACCCGGGGGAAATGAGAACATCTGAGGCTGAGGGGACGTGTCATCATCATGACGTGTCAGAAAACCGTAGCCAAGACTTTGATCTTTTCCGTAAAGAATTTTAATTAAAAGCATCATAAAAGCTATAATGAATTCATGAAAATGCACAAACACACACATCTTGTGATTTACTGCTGAAATAAAGCCACAGTCTGACACAGCTTCTGCTCAGGAACGGCTGATTCAAGAGAGGTGGTGCTCACTTCACTGTGTCCGCTCTAGCTTTATGGCGATGTAGGCCACAGCCACAAGCTTCAGGCAAGGCTGCTGCAGACCTCTTGAAATACATGTTGTATATAGTGCAGCTTTAAATTCTTATTCACAGTATGTTTCACAATATCGCACATGACAGCGACTATAAAGGACTCAAAGAAAAAGCCACTTAGCCTCCCATCTATTCTTACATTTCAGGGCGATGTGATTGAGTCGGTATCTTCATATAAATACCGAGGATTCTTAATTAATAATGCTCTTAATTAATGATGCTCTCTCTTTTAAACCTCACGTTCAGCAACTTGTGAAGAATTTGAAGCTGAGGCTGGGTTTTTTATTTCAGAAATAAGTCAAAAAGGAGTCTTGTTGCTGCTACTTTAATGTCTCTGATTGAATATGGTTATGTTTTATAGATGCATGCATCTGCTCAATGCCTTCACTCTTTAGATACTGTATATATCATGGAGCATTGAGGCTCATTACTAATCTTAAGGCCCTCACTCACCATTGCCTGCATTGTCTATCCGTAGACTTAATCACTGGCATGTCTTCATTTATAAGGCTTCTTAATTTGCTTCGTTCATATCTATTTAAATGTATCCATCTGAAAAATGCTGGAAGCTAGCGTTTCTGCTCTGTGAGATATTGTCTGTCCCCAACGTCTGTCTTGAAATGGGAAATAGGGCTTTTATGCTGCTCCTGCGTCTTGAATTTGTTACAGATTGATTTTGGTCTCGGGGAGCTGGATCTCTTGTGTGTCTGAAACTTTATTTAATCTGCTGCTACCTGTCTTGTCCAGGGCACTCATGTAAAGGAGATTTTAATCTCAATGAGGCTCTTCCCTGGTTAAATAAATGTTAAATAAAAATGAAAAAGAGGACTGCTGCTGCTGCTATGCCCAAATTGTAGGAACGGTGTACGTGCATATGTTGAAGTTTGTGCACGGGATGTGTAATTAAGCATGCATTCAATCCAGTTTCATGCAATAAATGTGCAATCAAGTGTGCCAAAGTACACAGAATGATGATGAGGTTTGTTTCAGTATCGATCTCACAAAAGCCACTACAGGCTGGTGCCATTTTATTAAGACTGACAAATCTATCCTAATTTTATTAAATAGGCAGCTTTATTGGCAGTTTAAGAAATCCCAACCGCTATATGTGTGTGTGCGCGTGTGCGTGCATGCGTGTGTGCGTCCGTGTGTTGTCAGCAGAATGTGACGGAGGCAGCTTTAATCTGTTCTGAAAGCCGCCACAACACAGATGGCAAGATCTCTCTCTCTCTCTCTCTCTCTCTCTCTCTCTCTCTCTCTCTCACTCACACACACACACACAGTGTACAGTAACTGCAGCACACAGACACAATGCACACAACTCATAAAGCCTCAGACAGAGAGAGACAGAAATATACTGGTCCATGCATAGTCTCTCACTCACTCATACACTAACTGCAGAGACATTGAAACACATTCATTCGTACAGTCACATACACACACAAACACACACATAAACTCTTACATTTGATCTTTGCTGGCGTGTGACATGCAGAGTTAAACAGTGTCTTAGAAGAAGTCACACATGGCCTCAAATAATGGGATTAAACAGCAGGCTGCCGTGGCTTCCAGTCAGAGGGTGTGGGCCAAGAGATGGAAGAAGCTTTTTACTGCTATTTTGAAGAAAATGTGCAGCTGTGTGTGGGGGGGAGAGACCTAGAAAGAGGTAGAGACATGAAGGACATATAGGCTGTCTATAAGAGAGGGAATTTATTCTCCAAAAAATGAAAACACAGCTTTATTAAAGTACAAAAAATTGCCTTTATTTCTTATCATGTGGTGGCTATATGATTAAGAAGGCTCCGGTCTTTCTCTTTCTCACTTTCTCACTGATCTCAATCAAATATGTGAGATTATTTTGGCAGGTAAAGGACCCCACAGAAGGAGGGATAAAAAGAAAGAACGAAAGTGAAAACAATAATACTGACATAACAAAGAATAGAAAATAAGAAAGCACTGCATGTGTGTTGTGTGTTTGTTGCCATATATACAGCCTGGGATTGGGAAGAAGAATGAGTGGGAGGCTCTAGCGAGAGAACTATTTGAATGTTACTATAGTTACTGCTGCTTTGTGATAAGAGACAGGTCAATAAGGGTCATCCTTGTGTTACTTACTGTAGAAACCCCTTTAAACCTACCTATACAGCATGTCTTATTTGCAGCTGTCAGAGCTTGTCTGTCCCTTTATGCTGACAAGCACTTGATTGACAGAGGAAGGAGGCAAGGCTAGTTTATTTATATAGCACATTTCAGCAACAAGGCAATTCAAAGTGCTTTACATAAAACATTAAAACTTGGGGTTGTCAATCGATAAATATTTAATCGCGATTATTCGCATGATTGTCCATAGTTAATCGCCATTAATCACAAATTTCACATTTTTTATCTGTTCAAAATGTACTTTATAGAGAGATTTGTTAAGTATTTAATACTCTTATCAACATGGGAGATGACAAATATGCTTGTTTTATGCAAATGTATGTATATATTTATTATTGAAAATCAATTAAAAACACAAAACAATGACAAATATTGTCCAGAAACCCTCACAGGTACTGCATTTAGCATTAAAAATATGCTCAAATCATAACATGGCAAACTCAAGCCCAACCGGCAACAACAACTGTCAGTGTGTCAGTGTGCTGACTTGACTATGACTTGCCCCAAACTGCATGTGATTATCATAAAGTGGGCATGTCTGTAAAGGGGAGTCTCGGGTCAAGAGACCCCTTTGAAAATGGCCACGCCAGTTTTTCCTCACCAAAATTTTGCGTAACTTTGGAGCATTATTTAGCCTCCTTCGCGACCAGCTCACATGAGATGATGATTATATAGTTTCATGATGCCAGTATCCTCACATTAGCATTCAAACTGAGTCCGCTGCTACCTAAAAATTACAAGTTGCGTTAATGTGTTAAAAAAATTTAGTGGCGTTAAAACAAATTTGCGCTAATATGTTATTATCGCGTTAACTTTGACAGCCCTAATTAAAACACATTATAAAAGATAAAAGGTCAAATTAGTGACCTAAACAATCCCCTGAACAGCAAACTGTGGGTTCCTCACTCTACATCAGGAGGATGGGGGAAAGGAGAGGGGGAAATGAGGGAGCAGGTGTACTGGGGGAAGGGCAGTGGAGGGTAATAAACTGGGGCACAATGGATAAGCAGGGCACCCAAGTGGAGCAGTAAGGAAAATCGTCTGTCTGTCAGCTGATTGAATAGCGTGCAGGACACACAGGCATGAATGAATTAGCTTGCACATGATCACACATTTTTGCTTTTCCTTTCCTTTTTCCTCTACATTGCTCCCAGCATGTTTAATAGTGCAATGTTTCCATCTAACACAGATCTTCATTATCAAAATCACCATCACAAAGCCGAGGAGGTAACATATAGACACCGACACATTCATCGCTCAGTTGATTGTGATCTGCATGATGGAGAGTCAAGCTACACTCAAGGTGGCCAATCAGAGCAGAGCCGAACAACCCTGTCTGACATCAGGACTGCACCCATAGCAACGGACTATTATACATAGCAACGGTCTACTATAAAGAAATAACAGACCGTAGAATGCCGTGATTGACCAATCAGAATCGGATATTCATCAAAGCCGTGTAATAAATAAACATATCATTCCCAAGCCCCTCTCCTGAATCATCACAACTAATTCCTTAACCTTAACTTAGCCTAACTTGAACATAAAGTCTCAAACAGCCTTTTTAAAGATGCGGGGACTGGCCAAAGTGTCGCAAGGTCTAAAGCTCATATTGGTCATCACAAAGACAGATGTACAACACACACATACACACACAGTAGCATGTAGCCAGAGGGGCCTGAGGTGGGGTGAGCTGAGGAAAAGGAAAGGGGGGTGTCATTAAGCGGTTTCCCTGGCAGATGGTGCCTCGTTAGCTGTCCGCCCGCACAAAGAAACAACAATAGACCTCATAACAGGTCCACACCCGCCCACACACGTTAACTGTGACGCACGCAGCACATCTTGTCTTCATGAAGTTCAGCAGGGTCGCTGTACTTGCGGCAACATTTTGACCTCACATAATGAACATGAAACAGTACTGCTGCTGAATCAAGATGCTTACAAACCCAGAAATAATCAAGTGGGTAATCAATGGACAGCGAGACAGGATGGATTGTGGACATCCTTTGCCGGGGAGGGTGTGAAAATAACACGAACACACTCACCCACTCACAATATGTCATGCGACTGAGCAGCTCGGTACGAGTACATGCAGCGAGGAGAATTATCTGTCTGCCAACGCACTGAATAGACTGAAGGAAACGGACATCAGTGGGTTTTTCTTTTTGTAGCCTGTACTTACAATAACCCCCTAGGGGATGGTTCACCGTCAGCATTTCAGAGATAATTTAAATATTCAAAAACATCCGATTGAAGGTTTCTCCTGTTTTTTTGTCAGTCTGAGTGATTATGAATGTGTCCTTTCCTCTTTATCACTTCCTTTTGTTTCTCTATAAAAGCTGTATTGTTCTGTCTTTATCATCCTCTCTCTCTCCCTCATAATTATCTATCCTTCTCTCTCTCTCTCTCTCAATCTCTCCACACATTATCTCCTCTTTGGTCTCTAGTGGTTTTGAGTCGACAGCAACGGAGGGTCCAGCTCATGCGCATCCGGCAGCGGGAAGAGAAGCTGAAAAAGGAGAAGGAGAACAAAAAGAAGAAGAAACGAGAGAACACTAAGACCAACCACAAGCAGAAAGCCCACACCCATCACCACCACCACCAGCAGTACCATCACCCGGCGGCGTCCCACCCTCATCACCAAGCCCAGAGCTCCCAGCCTCCTAAAGTCCCTCCTCCTCAGACTGAACCGGGCTACCACCGCAAGGTCAACCCTAAAAGGCGCTTTGATGGAGACGTGCTGTCACCGGTAAGATGCCGTAGCCTCATTATTCTTATAATGAAATGAAGTTGAGATTCTGGCAGTATAGGGAAAATGGCATGCTTTCGAAAATATTTCAAGAAATAAGAAATAAGCTCCTTAGTAAAATTTTCAATATTATTTCATGTGCTAATTTACTTAAAACAAAGATACAAAATACAAAAATATGGGGCTTTACACAGAAATATTGGGTGTATATAAAGACACCAGAGTCTGTTTTTCTTATTTTAACCAATTTCTTTAGCCATAATCTATATTTTACTTATTCCATATTTCACCTTTAAAGGAACAGTGTGTAACATTTCAGGGGATCTATTAGCAGAAATGGAATTTAATATTCATAACTATGTTTTCATTGGTGAATAATCACATGAAACTAAGAATCGTTGTGTTTTCGTTAGCTTAGAATGAGCCCTTCATATCTACATAGGGAGCGGGTCCTTTTCTCCACCATGTTGCTCCGCCATGTTTCTACAGTAGTAGTAGACAAACCAAACACTGACTCTAGAGAGAGCCTTTCACCACGGTTTTGCACTCAGCGGCTCACGTTACCGCAGTCTCGGAAAGGGAGGAGTGAGCGGAGGGGTACTCAGTTGGTTGCAATCTGCAACCACACTACTAGATGCTGCTAAATCCTACACACTGTACCTTTTAAAGGAATAGCTTGACATTTTGGGAAATACACTGGCGCACTTTCTTTGCCAAGAGTTTGATGAGAAGATTGATGCCAATCTCATGTCAGTACGTTCGATATGAAACTGAAACCAGCAGCTAATTAGCTTAGCTTAGTAAACATGACGATTGGAGACAGCTAGCCTGGCTCTATTCGATGGTAACAAAATTTGCCATCTGGGTTTTACCGGGGGACTCTGTGTGGGACGAGGAGCAGTGACTTCTCAAAGTCTTGTTGTCTCAGTGAGGTTCCTCTGCAGATAGTTGAGACTTCAGGTGCTCCTGGCCAAGAAATAGACCCACAAATAACCACAAAAACCTCACATTTTTGTTTTTACACTAAACCGTTTTTTGCACACATTAAAACGAGGTATAACATGGGACTTATTGAGCTGTAGGGGTGCTGGCAGGCAGATTTTGTTACCCTTTGGACAGAGCCAGGCTAGCTGTTTCCCTCCTCTAAGTGTACTTTCCAAAATGGCAAACACTTTCTTCAACAATGTGTAGTAGTCAACCATTTTCTGAGGATTGTGTCTTCATTTTCTTTTGTGAAAACATATTTTTTCCCACATTCATTTTGGCTGACTCCTGAGGCAATTAGCATATGATTCAGATCACCTGCTGTGCAGGGAGTGGAGCCTGGCTCCTGAGTGATAGTTGGGAGCAGCTGGCTGCATTTTCCCTTTGGCCAATCAGGGTGTGACAACGCCCTTCCTGAAGGCATAAAAAGGGTGGAAATTGTGACCAGTGCAGACCTCAAACTCACACCTCTTACAGATCAGCAGTGGTTAGGAGAAATAGGGTTGTCTGCTGCTGGGCTCTCCACTGCGAAGTTGCCAAAAGCCAGATTACCTGCCATGAGGAAAAAGCTTGTTGCTATATTGTGCAAGCATTCTCGCTTGACTAACATTAGCAGAGCAACTGCAGGCTTTATTTTGTTCATTTATTTTTTTTCGTGCACACCAGCATTTTTTTTTGTGTCCTTTTGAGAATATTTAATTTGGGGAAAAACTTGTGAGCGGAGAGACCAGGAAACCGTATAATAGTATATTTAAGTTAGCTTTATTAAAATCGAAGCAGCATTTGTGTATTAAAAATAAGAAGGCGTCATGTTCATGGTTTCCTCCAAATAAGTTTTTGTTTTTGTGTAGTCATTATGTTCTATCTATCACAGCCTGTGCACTACAAATTCCTACCCCAACCCTGTATCCTCCGTCTGTCCACAGAGCTACATCAGGAGTTTCAGGGACAGACAAACAGACAGACGAGCGTACTCCCAAAGTCGAATGATGAGCCGCTCCCGCATGGCCGAACTCGACTACGACTGCGGCTCCCGAGTGCCCCTCACGGCTCCCAGCGGACCTCCAGCTCGCATCTGAGACGGGGGGACATGAACACGTGTACACCCAACCACACACACAATCACACAAGGCTACTTCAAACCTCTTTGTCACAGTTTGGGATAGAAAACCTAACCCTAATGTGCCAACCCAACAGAACCTCAATGTGTCCCAGTAAGGTGGTTAGTCCCACACTGGTTTTCTCCTCTCAGACCTGTTACAAGTTGTATTTATTTGGCCAGTTTAGGTCCTGTTTTGTTCTTTTTATGAATGTCGAGACACAAAAGCAGAGCCTTTTTGTTTGGATGGAGCAAGAACTGATTGGTCAAATCTCAAACATGAGTCATCACATAATGTATTTGACTTCAAACCTCTTATGTTGCTGTATTGGTCTGAAGGAAATAACGGACCTGTCTGATGGGGAGTTGATGGAAATATCTCTGTTGAACATTTGATTTAAGTCATAAGAAGTCATTCCCAGTGGGATCGCAGTGGGGGTAAACAATCAAAACACTAGTTTCTCCACAGGAGGGCTGCACCATTTCAGATAAAAATGCATCACATGGCTTCCATGGAGTCAAGGTAGCACAACCTTCAATAAACCTTCCTCAGCATCTTTTAGTTCAGGGGAAATTAAGGAGGAAACGCTTTGCTTCAAGGATTCCATTAAGAGCGCTCGGAGGAAAACGACAAAAAAAACCACACACAGCTCACACTGAAACAGAAAGGCAGCTCGTCTTCATCGTTTTCTCCCCTGAAAGGTCACCGTGGGAAGGGAGGTGAACATGAAGTCAGCCTGTAATCGTCACTGACAGCCTGTGAATCCCGACATGTCTTCTGCTGCTTCACAATGCAGAACAGGGACTGCTTTTAGGATCAAAGAGTTAACACCGAAGACGATTTTCATGTTATTTCACCCACGAACACTCCCCATGTGTCATCACCTACATTGATGCCATGTTCCAAGGGGAATGTGTTTGCACTCTCCTTTTGCCCTCGATCGCCAGCGGTTTTAACCACGGACCTCCCCTCTTCTTCTCCTCTATCCACTGAATTTAAAACACTTTTTTGTAAGCTACTGTATGTAATTATCTTTGTTGACATGTTTCCAAGTGCTATGTCCTTTTTCCTCTTCTTATCCTAAAAAAATCTAAAGTCTAAACATGCATACAAAAAGACAAGAAACTGCTATCTGATACTGGTCACTGGTCCAGGGATTTGAGAGTTTTGAGGGGACAATACATGGCAGTGATATGTTAAATATAGTGTGTGTGTGTGTGTGTGTGTGTGTGTGTGTGTGTGTGTGTGTGTGTGTGTGTGTGTGTGAGTGGACACAGACGCCCTGTGGGAAGTGATGGATTGCACCACATATTGGCCCAGGAGAGGGGGATTCATTGTAATGTATGTAAAACATGCTCTATTGTTTTTCCTCTTTTTTTTTTTGTCAATATTCCGGTTAAAGATGAAGTGAATCTTATGGTTTGGATGAAGTGTTATATGATGAAAAGAAGAAGGAGGAGGAGGATAAATGATGCTGTAAATGATGATGAAAAGATGAAGTCATTTGCAAATGGCGCCCTCTAATGTTTACTATTGGACCTTTCTTTTTCTAGACTTGCTGTTTATATGTGCATAACGTCTGTGTGTTACATGCGTTTGCGTGTGAATTCAAATGTGCTCCAAACATCGATGTTGTACTGCTCATCCAGAGAGGTGGGGGATTTATACAGGAAGTATTTTCAGTACAAAGGAACTATTTTTGTTTTATTTGAACCTCCTGAGGTGCTGTAGTTCCACTCAATAAACACCAACACCTCCAATGTTACAATTCCCTCTGAGACTAAATGTTACTGTAAACACATTATGGCCACTTGGATTGTGTTTTATGTCATTTTTTTTTGGGAGGATTTTGCTTTATGAGGTTTAGATGAAGAAAACGATTCCACAGTACTGTACTTAAATACTAAATACCTGCTGGGATGTGGCGGGCTTGGCACTGTAGGACCAATCATTCTCACCCTAACCCATTACTGCATGAGAATCCGTGTGTAACTGTTTCCAAATGTGTCAGTGTTTCAGTGTGTCACTGTCGTCATGTGAAAACCTCCGATTTCCATTTCGAGTTTGTTGGTCCCGGCGTGCACAAAACAAAATTTACATCTGTCTGAAGTGTTTTGAAATCAACAGTGTACAGACAAGGAACATCCTAATCTCATTGTTTTCAGTGACCTCAGTCAGTGTTTACATAATTAAGAAACTCATTTATAGTGATTTTTAGTGAATCTTGAAAGGACCAATCGTAGCCTTTTCTGCCACAGTCAATAGGTTCAACTCTTCTCTTCTTCTCTCCTCTCCTCTCATCTCTCCTCTCTAGTCTACGCTGTCCATGTTAAAGGGCTTTGAAAAGGTATTTGAATAATTTCCCTACTCTTGACATGCATTATGCTAAGACACCTTTTATTCTGCTGTATCATTGTTACGCCAATCATGTTTTGCAGTAGTGGCTGTTCAAGTGTTATTTGCTGTTTTGCTTACACTTCAGTCCAGTTTGGGTCTTCTTTTGTGTTTTTACTGTAGTCATCACTGTCTTTTACATTTTAGAAAGGCAAAAGTTAACAAAATGGTAAGCCCCGTTTGTAATGTGGGTACGAAATTAATCATTATAATTAAATTGTCAGTTGTATTTTTTGTTTCTATTATTTTCTGTGCCCATCACTGCTGAAAATACGTTGGGGAAACACTGTAGATATTGAACTGTAAATACTTTTTAAATGTACAAATGTGTTTTCTTTCATTTCCATGATTGCTTATGTCATTCATCCAGCTGATTGGATGAGTTTTATATTGCGTTACTACTGTACTGTCCGTCCGGTTGGTTTGGTTTGGCTGGGTGGTTGATGCACTTCTATCGTTCTCATCCTGCTGTTGAAAATCAGCCAACAAACTGAGCCTTGACTCTGATTATCAGCAGCCATCAGCAATTCAATAATTGCTCCACATTACGAGAAGAGACGGCAATTAATTTCCCTACCACCTGTTTAATTGTGTATTATTATTATTATTATTATTATTATTATTGATAGCATGAATTTATATGGACCTAAAATATGATAAACATTGTGATTCTACAATCTAATGGTCTTGTTTGTCTTTACTGTTCCTACATTGTGATTTATGTATATAGAAATGCATTCATTCACACACACATATTCACGTTTCCATCACTTAAGAGGACATTGCATTGACTAACGTTCATTGCCTGGAGACTTATCCTAACCATGACTGCTACTTGCCTAATCCTAACCGTAACCTAAACTCAACCATACCCTAAACTTATACCAAGTCTTCACCCTAAAATGTAATGATTTACGTTATGGGGACGTGCATTTTGTCCCCAAAAGTAAAGCGAGTCCCCACAATGTGACTGTGTAAACACATTTATGTACCCAGAACATGACTAATACAGACCCACCACACATACACAAATATACTATTGGCTGATATATCATTGTCAGATTGTTTTAAACTTTCAAATATAAGTATTGGTCGAGCTATACAGTATATCCTTATTTATGCAATACTTCTTACTGCTCTGCAGGCCATGATAAAGAACTATGAGGGAGTTACATAACATAACAAAAGCTAAGCATCTGATTGGCTGGTTGAGTCCATCTTTATGATGTCTCTCTTCCACTAATACATTGAATTGGTTCGACAGTAGGTTTCAGGCTATTGCAGCTTCATAACAAGCTACAGTGCAGCAGTTATGGAACGCGGTATGTATGTCATGGTATGAGCCATTGTACACTGACTCAGTCAAATACAAATCTAATCAGGCACAAAAAGCTTTAAGCAGCACAAAATGGAGCCACATGTGACATTTTCTATACGCCTGAATGCCTCAATATGCCCTTTCACCAGATGATAGAGGAGAGGTCACAGAGGTCAACTGACTTTATCTGAAGGAAATGAAAGAGCAAAGTGCCGCCCCTATTTATAGTGATTGGGAAGCTGTTGGCATTGGAAAAAAACAGTGATGGAGATAGAAAGTTCTGATCAATGTTGCACAAAAGTCTCCCACTTACTTTCTCTCTGTGCTTCTTCTATCTTTGTTCTGCCTCAACCCTTTTTCTCGGTGTCTCTGAATAACCTTTTCATTATATTTGTACGCTCTCTCTTTGTTTTCTCCCCCGTACCACCCTCCCGGTCTCGCTCTCTTTCTTGGCGCGCTCGTTTATTCACTGCCTTCACTGCATCTTTCTTTTCTTTCTGTTTTTTTTTTTATCTCTGCTGACATTTTCAGTCCAGTGACTTCAGACACAAACCGCACACACTATATAACTCTTGATGCTGTGCTAATCTGCTTTCCTCTGGAAACAAAGAACGACCGAGGCCAGCTCATTAACAAGCCATTGTTCACTTTCCCCTGCACCGAGATCAGCCCTGTTACTGATAATTTCAACAGGGCGGCAACTTCTATTCTCTTCATAAAAAGTGAATTAAATGTTAACAGAAGCCGGTTACGCTTGGCTGGGAGAGCTAGAATCATTTTAGAAGCTAACACAGGCCACATCAGATGATGAATGCAGTGGGTAGAAGTAGTTCATAAAGGGACCAATGCAAAGGCGTGAGCGCTATCTGAGGAATGCTAATGAGTAGAGACTGTCTTACACAATACATGTGCTATACAGACTTAAAACCCAAAATTTTAAGAAATTGGCTCACTCAAGTGACACAAGGTGATAACAAATGTCTTTATTTGAGTTTTTGGCCGCAGTGAAGCAGCATATCATGGTCACTCATACTCATACAACCAAACAGCCAGCACAGAGCTCAAACTTCAAACATGACTGAGTTCCTTTTTCTTTATTAGATGTTTGTGTTTCTGACACAACATCCCACATTCCTTAAATCAGTTATATAAAGCCCTTCTTAATCAAGCCATACTTGTACATTTGCACAGAGAGACTTGGAATATGTGCAGTGAAAAGTACCGTTAAAATATAATTTTTTGACCATGTTGTTTCAGGCCCATTGCAAACCTCCCTGTGGATACTGGGCCAATACAGCTTCACAAAGCCTTGTTGTTCATTTAAAACTCTACTCTTGCCATTGAAATATTCCTGCAGACAAGATTATGACAAATTCAGGTGTGTTTTTGAGAGAAGGAAAGTAACACGAATAGAGCATTATTCCTGGAATGACCTTTATTTAAAACCAGGCTAAAGGCAGTGCGTTGTGCCTCCATACTGCACATCTCCTGAAAATAATGTATACAGTGGTTGCATTCACTTATATAATTTCATGTTTCCTTTTAAATCAGCTGAAATGATCAGCACTCCGTCTCTAAAAATAGGCTCAGCTTATGAATCATGGTAGGAAAATGTCCATTTTTGTGCTATTTTTTTTATTAATTTATTATATATGGTGTTTCTAACGTTGCCCTCTTCTGGTTTACATGATGTCTTGCTGATGCTGTGTGGACTCGCTGACAACCTGAGGAGGAGAAACATAAAAAAAAAAACATATTAATTATCAATGTTAAGGACTGCAGAGTGTTGCAGGTAATATGTGAGAGTATTTTAACATCAGCAGTGAAGCAGGTATTGTTTGGAGTGAAGTGAAGGTGAGGAACAGAGGCCGCCTGACAGTGAAGCTGCTTCATGGAAGCAGGTGAGGTTCACTTAAAGTGTCTTTAATAAAGGGTCGACGCAAACTACAAGATCTCAGGGAACAGTTAGAAATGTTTTTGCAGCTAGGATTTCAATAGATAGATTGCTTTATACTCTCTGTAGGATCCATGCTGCCATAGCCACATGCAACTTCAGCCTATTTTAGATCTGAAATCTGGTAGTTTGCTTCAGTGAACAGATGATAAAAACAGTAGGTGGGATATTGGGACCAGACTTACAGACTGGGCACTAGCACCCTGGCTCATAGAAAACTTCATCTGGATAAGAATATAACACATACAAATTATTCAGTTTGAGAATTATTGTTATCTAAAATAAATAGGTGCAAAAATTATATCACATATATGAAGTTTTTGGGAACAAAGACCATGCCTCGAATACATCCCATTCCCGCACAAAAGTTAAAGCACACCTGATCCGTTCCCTTCCCCTATGACTCAGTTTTTACATCCCTGTTCCACAAACCCTTTCTTTTGTTTGAATACAGGAACCACTGGGGGCTTTGCAAACATCAGAGCTCACAAAGAGACGGCTCCTCCACTTAGTCTCAACTCCCCGCGGTACCCTCATGCCTCCAGACGACACCGGTCCGACATCGCTTTCCTCCATCCATCCGGCCCAGTCCCTGATTCCTTCCTTCATCCCTCTTCCCCTTATCCCTCCATCCCTCTACCCACAACCCTTCATCCCCTCATCCCTCAGCCCTCATCCCTTACCCTTCATCCCCTCATCCCTTCATCCCTCGATCCTCATCCCTTCATCCCCTTACCCTTCATTCTCCTTCTGGACCCTTAATCCATCCCTCCTACATCATCATGGCTCCAACCATCTTCTACGCATATGTCAAACCCATATTGTTATTGGCGTGGTCTTTGTTAGTGAAATAGGGCTATGGGTGTATTGGAGCTGAAAGTGCATTGTATGTATATATACATAAATATACAGTATGTTTTTTGTGTGTGTGTGTGTGTTTGTTGTCACACCTCTCCATCGCGGGTCTCGATGGTCTTGATGAGAACAGTCTTCTTGGAGTGAACCTCTGAGGAGCGCTGCTGATGCTGGGACTCAGGACTGGTCTCTGTAACAATACATTCATACAGCTCTTACACTGCCTCATAAACTCACACAATAAGCTTTGCTACAGTTACACAAAGTTCATTCAGTTGGAAGACTAAATGAATTGGCTTTGAACAACATGATGACATGCCTTGCACATGAAGGGGACGACCATGAAACCATCTGCGCAGCAGGTACGACTACCACGTCAAAGTGTAATATTCAATCTGAGCTAATGAATCGTGGCTGCACCTAATACATCACCTTTAATCACTGCACACTGTTTTCATTTAACCAGCCGCAAAGTGGACACAAGGGAAGGGTATATTGGCAAAGATTAATTGCACATTTGGACTGTTAATACATCAAGTGGGCTAAGATGTGTGATTATTGATGTGTGGCTTGTTGGTGATTGCCTCTGTGCATCAAAACGCAATGAGGGTTTTTGACATGTCATGTATCGCCACACAGTGGTCAGAATGTGTCACTGCAGGTGTGCAACATGCAATAGCCTCAGAATAGCACCTTCCATATACAGTCACAAGCTATAATTAGTCCCTTTTGTATCCCCTTTCTGACTCATCTGGAATGTGAAATGGATTTTATGGGTAATTTAAGGAACAATGTGTGCTGTTTCTCCTACCTCTGAATCCAATAGAGGAATAAGCAGACTGGACAGGCAAAGTGATCCTGGAGGAGGGGACACAATATTCAGTATTACAAGAGGGTAATAGGAGGGAAATACAATATAGAAATGACATATCTCAATGAGCAGCACACACACACACCTGCTCTCCTCTCCCTCCAACAGCTTGCGGTAGGTGGCGATTTCAATATCAAGGGCCATCTTCACATTGAGGAGGTCCTGGTACTCTCTCAGGTGACGAGCCATATCATCCTTTAAACCAATACATAACAAGTTTTATTGTCTGCTCAAATACACTTCACACCAAGCACAAACTCACCTGGGGAAACTGCAATAAAAGGGTCCAAAGACTGTGTGAAGAAAACCTGTAATAGCTGTAAAGTCACAGCGTTCCCATTGGAGGTTTCAGTGGCACTCTGCTGTCAGTTCATTTTTATAATCAGTAATGTAGTGGCTAAATCTATGATCTTGTCACAGTTTGGCACTGTGTCCAGATGCTCTCAGACTTTTTGTAGACTGGAATGGTTTTCTGTGGCTACATTCCAAATCACATACTTTATGTTTTCACTTTTAGTACATACTGCAGCTACCCTTACAAAGTACGTACAGTATGCATACAATTTGGTCATACTTTGTCATAACATTGCACCTTGAACTTTGACCCTCTTGCTCATATAGCTGCTGCACAGAGGATTGTGGGTCAGAATAGCCAGAAAAGCATGCTGGCTTGCATACTGCAAAATGAGACCGGATGTAGTTGGACATCCTGGTATTTCTGTAACACTGCATTTGACATACTATGTATTGGAACAAACTATGTGTTTTGGGTTTTCTGCGTTCCTGTACTGTATCTACACACCTGCTCTGAATCAGCCTCTTTAGTTCCTCCCAACCAATCAGGTCCTTTCCTGCTCCCAGTGTTTTCCCCTCAGCCAATCAGCTTTCTGCCCATTCTCCTGTGGCAGCTGCCAATTCTCTGGTGTTTGCTGTTGTTTCCCTTTTCCCTGGTGTTTTTTTGGTTGAGTTGCTGAGTGATTAGAGGGTTATTCAGTTCACCTGTTGCGCAGGGTGTGGGGACTGGCTCTTAAATGATAGTTGAGAGCAGCTTGGTGCATTCCCCTCTTGGCCAATCAGGGTGTAACGACGCCCTTTCTGTAGGGCTTAAAAGAGGAGGGAAACTGCACACCTAGTGTCATTCTGATCTCTCCTTCACTCAATGCAACATGTGTTATCAGCTTTATCAGAAACTCTGGTCTGTTTTGGGCCCTTTTGGGATTCTGTGATCTTTGTGTTTTGTTTGTTGAGAGTGTTGACTCTCCTAGTTGGGGAAACAAGTTAAGTGCCAACCAATTGGGTTACCTGCACTGGGACGTTTAGGTGCTATTTGTGCAACGATCTGGCTTGCCTTACAATAGCCTAACGCCTGCAGGCTGTATTTTTGTATTCTATTCATTTGTTGATTTTCAATGAAACCCTTTATACCCATTTCTTTTAGTGTATTTTATTTGGGAAAACTTTAAAGGAGGGTAAAAGGAAAAACACAAACCAATATTTCAGTTTCCTTAATTGTTTGTTAATATAGAGGCATTTGTTCATTATTGAAGAGGCATTTGTTCATTATTATTATTAAGAAGGCATTTTATTTTATATTATTATGTGGATGGGAACTGTTTTTCAGTCTTCTGACTGAACAACTAAAGTCTGGGGAACTCAGTACCGCCACACTCCTATCTAATCACCTCATTCCTCTCACCTGCACTTCATCCTCTCGTCAGGTTAGTTTGTATTCAAGTTTTTGGTTCAGTCTTTGTTGGATCCTTGATTTTGTTGTGAGATGTTTATCGAACCTTGAATAAAAATTATTTCTCCAAGTTCATGTTGCCTGTAATCTCCTGTGTTTGGGTCCACCTGCTCCACTCATCTCTAGTCAATGATTATCACCAGAGTGAAAAAAATATCCTGAATTCTGCACCAGTTTGATACTACTTTCTATAATCTGGTGGCGTCCTGGACTGAAGAGTCTGTGTATAATCATTAAGCTAATTACCTTCATCTTAGCGATTTCTTCCTCCAGCCGTGAGATACTATCCTGGTAACCAGAGGCCTCGCGGGACATGCGGTCCTCCATGTCTCTCATCTGACGCAGCAGAGACTCATTCTAAAGGGGAGCAGAGACAGGAAGTCAGAAGTGGTCTAACACAGCATGAATGATTGAGATAAAGGCTGTGTGTCTTTGACAGAAAGTATATGCTTATTAAGAAACTAAAGATTTGAATAAAACAGATGCTGAAGACAACACTCACAGTGCCCTTGAGTGAGTCGATCTCACAGGTGTAGGACTGGATCTGGTGCCTGTACTCCATGGACTCCTGCTTGGACTGACGCAGCGCATCGTTGTTCTTGTTCACAGCCACATTCAGATCAGTCACCTAAGGAGAGAGAGAGAGAGAGGTGGATGAGGAGGTTTTAGCAGTGCAATTCATTCCTCAAGCACGCTGCGCTCAATCAGGACATTGTCACATTCACAGTAAAAGCCAGACTACAAGTCCTCTTCACCAGACTCAACTAAACCTTTCTATCTGGTTTCCTACCACTCAGGTTCCTCATTGTTTGCATCACAGTACAGAACAAATCACTGAGACAATGTCTCACATCTTCAATGGCTGTTGTTCTTACAAAGGGATGCACATCATGACAGAATAGTTGACTTCATAGTAGAGGACATATCAAACTATTTTCCACCTTCAGTGAGAATGTACAAGCATTCCTGTGCCAAGGTCATTAAAGACTGCTCCTAAATACCATCTCAGAGCTGGGTTAAAGGTGCACTCTACTTGTTTTCACATTTGGAAGCCAAGGACACACTCACAGGCTGATCGTTAGAGGGATTCAACAACTTGGGATATCCAAAAAGAGGACTAAATGGCTTGCAAAGCACTGTGCTGTCTCTGCTATCATTGGCAGGCTCCATATATGGTGGGGACGCTGCTACTTATATCCCTGAGGACTGAGTAGGTCTACTGTGTTTTCTATTGTTAAGACCTCACTGGTCCATGATTTTGTGAATGTATTCAACAGCACCTTTAATATTTTGTGTCCTTGTATCGTTCCTCTCTATGCCGAAATAAATAAATTGTACCTTAGACTTGTACCACTCTTCAGCCTCTGAGATGTTCTTGGCGGCGATGCCCTCGTACTGCACGCGGATGTCCCTCAGAGCGGCGGTCAGGTCGGGTTTGGACATGTCCATCTGGACCTGTACCTGAGTGTCCTGCATCTGGCTCTGCAGCTCACGGATCTCCTACAAGGTGACAGGATGATTAAAAAAAAAGACAGAAAGGTTATAGAGAAGAAATCATTTTTTAAGTTTCTCTTCACTTTTATGGCGTAGTAGGCCCCTACTGACCACATCTATGATCATTCTAGCGACCAGTAATGCGTATTTGACTTCTCTGATAGCAGTCGAATCAGATGCAAATTCTCATTTAAGCCTTGTCTGCATTAATCACTAATGTTGAAACACTTTTACTTTTACTAAGTTCACATTGGAACTCATGAAAGGGAAGGGTTCAAACATAAATAAATCAATAAAATCAGGGTAGGGCGGCCAACATCTATGACATTTACATATTAATATAGTGGAAATGTAAAATGTCAAACCACAAATTAGCCCAGTGGCACGTTATTAAGATATTTTTAGAAATCAAGAATAGCACGAGACTGGTTTAACATTATAAAACTAGTAAGCTTTGGTCCCACTCAGCTGTCTTATGGTCGAACCAAAAGATATAAAAAGCTTTGCATCTGTTCACATGCACACATTCTCTCTCCCTCACAGACACGCACAACAGCTGACATGCTCTTCTACCAATCGGCAGTTCAGCATTTCTGAGAGGTCAAAGTTGAGGCAAAATGACAGGAAGGGATCTCCACTGGGCTGGCATGTGTCCGAGTGTGTGGCTCGGCATATCCTTTGATGTCTGTGGGTGAATGTGCACGAACGGGCACTTATTGCATTTGCTTTGTTTAAGACGTGTATGCCCAAACTGTCATTTTCGTACAGGAAAAGAGTGTGTGTGTGGGACTGTGTAAATGTGCACATCAGTGGGTGTGTTTAAGTGTGGAATATTTGATCTCTTTGAAGAGTCTAATGTTACAATATAGCCTTGCACTAAGCTGTTATATGATACAGTACACACCATCCTACTGACATACATAGTACATAGACATACTGCAGGTGTGGTGGCCAGAATTTATAGACATATCAACAGACCTCTTCATGGATCTTCTTGAGGAAAGCGATCTCCTCTTGCAGGCTCTCAATGCGTCTCTCCAGGTCCAGCCTGGCCAGAGTGGCATTGTCAACATCCTGGATACGAACGCAGAAACAGAAGAAATATTATAATATAACTAACAGAAAGGGTCAAAAGGTGCAGGTAGAACAAGAAACTGAGATAAAGAAAGTGTGAAGTTGTCATAGCATGGGGTGTTTCATTTTTTACTTCAGGCTTTTGGGGATAAAATTAGATATAAAGGTATGATTTTATGGAAATACATACGGCTCTGAAGGCAGAAAGGTTGCTCTCAGCCTCTTCCTTCTGGTGGACCTCCTCCTGCAGTCTGGGGAGAGCAAGAGCAAGGAAAGTTGAAAGATAAGTGAATACAAATACGACAACTGTGTCGGAAAGCACAGCTTCTTCCCCTGGGACAATTACTAAACAGCTAAACTAGTTCCACCTCTCATTCCTGCAGCTCTCTGCTCAAAAGGTCCTCACTTTCCAAAAATGTCCTCACTCTGAAGGTCTAAAACTCAAATTGGTCCTCACAAAGATAGCTGTACAAGCGCACACACACACACACACACACACACACACACATGCACTCGCTCGTTGAGTCCTAAAGCTGTGGTGCAGCTGCTGTCACACTGTCACAGTCAGAAGGGTAACAATGAGAAGGAACAGTCTGCCCTTGACTGGTGCTGTTTCCAGAATTAGCATTTCACTCTGCCCCCCTGAACAACTGGAACATGTAGAAAATGCATGCATGTAATGTATGCATTTACAAACTGCAAAGGTGTCACTAAATGCATCTAAAGTCACCGGTTTGTTAAATATTAATTCAATGCAGTATCTTGTTTTTGTTGCTGTTGTCTGTGCGGCAAATACCTATTATTTATTTTGTTTATTTTTTCACTCCCTGCTTTTTGCAGGTGCAGCTGGAGAAATATTTTTTTAGATAAATGTGTTTTTACACTATATAATTCAGCATGTTTAGTGTGTGTGCGTGTGTGTGTGTGTGTGTGTGTGTGTGTTTGTGAGTGGGTGTGTGCATGTGTGCATGCATGCATTGTAACTGTTGGCAGGCAGGGGGTCTGTGTGTGTATTTTGATCTCAGTCAGAGCAGCAGGTGCTCTGGTGAGCTTCACTCAATGCTGCAGGCAACAATTTAAAAATGGTTGATGGAAAGAAAGTGATAAGTGAATGTTTGTTGCGTTTGTGCTGTGTGGGTGTGAATTGGAAGTTCTGCATGTGTTAGTGTGTGCGTGTATTTCTATATAAACTTCAATTTAAGTGATGCTGCTTTGCTGTTGCAGTGACAGAAATACAAAAAGTCAAAGAGCTGACCTGGTAGCTACAAATAGACCTCTCAGAGAGATACACCCACATCACAGCTCTCTCTCTCTCTGTCACACATGCACATGCACACAAACACACAAGCAATGTGTATAAGGAGGGCTGTTTTTTGGCTTTTTAAAATGTTTGCTCTGTTTTTTCTTAGTTTTACGCTCACTATGAATTCACAAACATAACCGACTGTGTGTTCATCTGTTCATTTTTGTCTGTTTGCTTCTCTTTCTGTCTGACTGAAACTTTATCTGTCTACTTCTCTAATCTCTCTCTCTCTGTCTCTCTTTCTTCATTTTCCTCTGCTATGTCTCTTGTGAACAAATTAGAAAACAAAGCTGGTGGACCGTAACACTCATTGAAGTGTAGCTATTCTACTTTGTTGTTTCCCTTTTCTCCAGAAGAGAAGAGAAGAGACACCCTCTGGAAATGAGCCAGTTGTCTTCGCTGCCACATGCTGATGGGCATTCACTTCTTTCATTGCATTAACTATCTCTTTCTCCCTTCTCCTGCTTTCCATTTATTCCCATTTTCTCTTCCTACAAACATCCAGCAATGAGTCACCCTGTTTTTCTGATGGAGACAAGCAGTTGGCAACCTGGGGGTCAAGACCCCCTATAGGGGTCGTAAGAAAAAAAATTTAGGGTCATTAGATGATTAACATGAAAAAAATGTTTTTTAGTTTGGTTTCAGTTTTGTTTGAGGACTTTTCTTTAATATTAGATGTATTATTGTTGAATACTGGAGAGTTTCATGAGAAGGGAACATCACTCATTGGTTAAACTGCTCACAACTGCATATTAAACCTGTGACGAGGGTTTGCGAGTACAAATTGCTTTGCTTTAAAGGGTCACAACAAGCCAACAAGTTTAGGAACCCCTGATGAAGAAGACATTTGTACTACCCAATAATAGAAGTGTGATGTGACTGAGACCCTGTCTAAAACCAGTTGGCGTTTATTTTTCTGGAAGACTTAACGTAGGTTTCTTGCTCACTCAGTTTTCTGGGAACTTACTGTTAAAACAATAAGCCAGCGTCCTCATTCATTGACACTTTTTAAAGGTGCATGCATTGAGCCATCGTCTGACTTACCTGAGCCTCAGTTTCTGCAAGTCATCAGCCAGGTTGTCTCTCTCCACCTCCACGCGGGCGCGCTGGTTGGACAGGGCCTCTATTTGCCTCCTCAGCTCCCTCATTTCATCCTCATACATCTCAGCCACGCGGCCGGGCCCCTCGCGGCCCTTCAGCTTCTCGATCTCCACCGTCAGCGCCGCATTCTGCTGCTCCAGGAAACGCACCTTCTCGATGTAGCTGGCGAAGCGGTCGTTGAGGTGCTGGAGCTCGGCCTTCTCGTTGGTCCTTGTGTTGAGGAAGTCCTGGTTCATGGCATCGGCCAGGTTGAAGTCAAGTTTCTCGCCAGAGTAGGTGCGCACGGCCGAAGAGGAGCCGTACCCAGCTCCCCCAGCTCCCCCAACGCCGGAGGACACCCGGTAGCCGGAGTAGGAGGGGACGGCGGTGTTCCTGACCTCATAGACTCTGGAGGACATGTGGCTTGCGGAGGAGCTGCGTCCACCTCCTACTCCTCCAGAGGAGAAGTGGGAGGACATTGGGGTTGAGCTGATGCCAGAGCCGAAGGTGCGACGGTATGAAGAGGCCGACTGGGCCGAGTTGGAATACTTGCTCATGGCTGGTTGACTGGTTGGTTGTTTTCTGGTTTGGATGGAAGTGCTGAGACCCAAATGTCCCACTGGGCAACTGGGAGAGAGACGGAGTGAAGAAATGCCAGACACTGAGCGCAGCTATTTGTAGATTTACCACACCCACTCCCACAGCAAACCCCTCCTCTCCGTCCGTCCTGTCCCCATTCACCCCATCTCTACTCTCACTACCTCCTACTCCACCCCTCCACTGCGCCTCCCATTTTCCTTTAATTGATCATGCGTTAAAAGTGGGAAAACAATCACATGTTAGCAGAGAAAGTTATTTCATTCCTACACCAGATTACTTTTATCGAATCATCTTAAATCTGTAAATTAACATGAATGGTGCCGTTTTGTAGAGACTATGAGGTCACTTTCGAAAAACGAGGTAACCGTTAAAAATAGAATCAAATGGCTGCTTTAGTCAAAGAGCAAATATAGTTTAATTATGTGCTCATCATCCCAATCACAATTGCAATCCTTGGATGACTTTTATCAGAGACATTCCTGTATCTGTGTCACGTGGGTTTCACCATTACCCCGCTTTAGGAGACTAGCGGCAGGTCCCGAGTCTATTAACTCCAATGGGAGAAGTGAACGTGAACACAGTTCATGACTGATTCTTTCACCCCATAGTCACCAAAGTAAATATTGGACCCATTTTTCACAAGCCACATATATTCCGAATATTCTGACACTAAAATGACATTTTCCCGACGGACAAATCAGGAGAAAAGTAACTTTGTTCAAGACCTTTCGCTCTAGTTAAGACATTTTTGTAATGCTAAATATTGCTGTTAGCTGTGTAAATATCTAATGTTGGCAAAAAATATTAAATATAAATACATTATGCAAATATAACCCAATCTGTTTTCATCCATCACATGACGTTCACAACACGAGGAGGAGTGATGGGGGGAAGAGGCGGACACGTCAAGACCACGCCCACGTAGGAGGCAGGAAGTGTATACCATTTCAAACCATTGAAATGCGTCATCTTTGTTATAGAGCATCTTTTGCTTTTAGTGATGTGACTTCTTCTTTTTGGTCATTTATTTTGCCAATTTGAGGTCAATTGTATCAATAACATTTCATAATAAATGACTACCTTTTAAAGAAGAATGTCATATTGCTATTTTTGTAAATCACTTCATTTCAGTATCTTGATGTGTCATCCATTATTCTACAGGCCTTTCCTCCATATCTCCTCCCCCTCTTCTCTTCTCATTTCTCTCCCCATGTGCCTGTTGCGAGCCCTCGATTCAGCTGTCGAAGGGTTCTGGTTTCAACTGTGAAAGGGCGGTGGCCTTCTGTTTGTGTGTGTGTGTGTGTGTGTGTGCGTATGCTTGCGTTCTTGGATGGATGCATGATTGAGTGATTAAGTAAGTATGTGCGTGAGTAAGTCAGTCTCTGCAGTTGTTATAGAGTAGGGGCTTGCTATCACTATCCGTATACCCCATCCAGAAGAGCTACAGTCTATATGTCAATAGACTAAAATAGATCACATCCACTTTTAAATCAGGTTTAAATAGCTTCACGTTTGAAATAGCCAAAGCTACTTACCGTAATTCAGTGTATGCAAGATCAAACGGTGCCAAAGATACTGGCTCACAAAAGCACCTCTTCCTGTTGAGATATACAGCCTCATTTTTATCGATGCATGACACGTTAATGACTGTATTGATTTAATCCCTTCAATCACATAAAAGTTATACTTTTAGCAGTGTCTTAATGCTGCACAACAGGATCTATCTTATATAATTTGTGAGTTAGGACCGTGCCAGTAGCAATAGAGCTGGAGTTATGTGTTTACCCTTGGTTACATAAGGAGCAGTGCAGTTTGACTGCTAGAGCTGCTGTTGGGAAGGTCACTCACTCTCTCCATTTTGTCATAAGTGCTCTCCACTAGACTCACACACCCCTCGATGTAAGTGGACCAATCTGTGCATATCAGCAATGCACTATTGGTTAAAATAGGCTTTAAAGCTCCATGGAGTTGCAGAGTTGGGTGATAATTCTCTGATGGTTTGTCACAACATGCAACCCTTTCACATTATATATTTTATTCCATGTTAATCATGTTTGGACATTTTTGAGCATTAGTTAGATTAAGGTTAGGCAAAGGGTTCAAGCGGTAATGTGAGCCGGTGAGTGCAAAACCGTGGTAACGCCGTTCACCTCGCTCAGAGGTCATCCTTACCATAATAACACTAATTTAGGAGCAACGAAAGTCAGAAGGCGGCTGGCGATACCACGGTTTTACACTCTGCGGCTCACATTACCGCAGTTTCACAAGCGCGTCGGTGAACTACGGTGGCCTTCAAGTAACGTAAAAACATAAAAGGCTCTCTCTAGAGCCAGTGTTTGGTTTGTCCGTTCTGGGCTACTGTAGAAACATGGCGGAGCAACATGGCGGACTCCTTGAAAAGGACCCGCTCCCTCTGTAGATATGAAGGGCTCATTCTAAGCTAACAAAAACATGACTCTTAGTTTCAGGTGATTATACACTAATGAAAACATAGTTATTAATATTATATTCCATTTTTTCACACTGTTCATTTGAGGTAAGCCTCCAGGAAATGAATGCATTTAAGTACAAGGTCCTTCGCAGCATACTGTATTACTAGTTGTGCATGCTTGTGTATATGTGAATGTATATTTGAATGAATGCTGTTGGTCTATAACAGAAGGACATTGCTCAGGGCTGCACAGCTGAAAGCCAGCTGAGACTCGTGAGGCATCTCTGCCGTGCCCTGTGTAAAGGACACTACTGTGTGTGAATGTGTTGGTGGTAATGATAATGAGAATGATGATGGCGATGATGACAACTCTAGTCCTGTAAAATGTTAAACATTCCTCGGAGAGATGAATAGAGGCAAAACATTTGTTTGACTTCCTACACACGTTATACATGTAGAGGTCCTGCACACCCACATAGGTGTTTTTGAATTGTTGTTGTCGATTGCATCTCTAGTCATATTAAATCTGCCTGATGTCCCAAAACTCTATGGACTAGTAATAATTATTACAGGGTAAGTTGTTACGCCCAACAGGTGCAAGAAAACTAACAGGAGAGTAAGGGAGAAGTCAATCAAGTGCAGTTTGTACACATGGTGTCTTTAAATGCGGTCGTGTTTATCGTGTTCACAAGAAGAGTCCATACAAACGCCCCCCTCTTGGGGTATTCACGACTTCATAAGTGGAAAGTTTCTGAAAGCTTTATGACTTGTGACGTGTTATTTGACGTTGTCAGAAATGGCAGAGGCCATAGAAGTTAGGTATAATAAGTTAATATATTGTAATTTTAGTCGTATGTTGTAATTCTTCATAATTTTATAATAGAAAATTGTGATATTCTCAACAACCTCATCCTTTTCCTCTGTAATTATGCCGTTGCATTTACTGCATTATGTTACCCACTTGCAAGCTTGCTAAATTGTTAGCCTCTGTGGCTTCTAGATGCCGATAGTAACGTTAATATTGTCGTTGCTTAGCAGCGGTGTTCTCACAACTTAACCACTTGAACGCCAAGCATATTGTGTACACGACTTCCCATGTTGTAAACACAAGCTCACGAGTTTCATTTGAAGGCATTCACACTCCTGGGACTAATTAGGCGACAAAGTGAAATCACATGTTTGGTTGGACCATTGGTGTATGAAGACTTGAACTTGGTGAAGTGTTTTCATACTGCTTCTGTCTTCTCTAGTCTCACACTGTCTAAACTACAGGTTTATGACCTATGACATATCAAAGCTCTCAGCAGAATCTGCAGTCACCCCCACTGCAAAGATCTCAGCGATTTGAATGTGTAACACTAGAAAGACTCAGTAGTTTGCCGCCACTGAAGCCATCAGATGTAATCCAGCATTGCAGTCAAGGAGCTTTAAATAATGAACCAACACATATTACATATCAGACTGTTCAGCTACTCTGGCTGACACAGCAAATACAGTTTAGTGGAGGTTTTGTCTCTGTCATGCATGCAGACACACATCTCTACACACAGCCACACAAGCTTTGTTTAAACTGGACGCAAAAAGGGAATTCAGAAGGGGAGGCAATGCAACATACAAAGTAAATGATGCGAGCGGGCATGAAATGATGCAAGTTCGCTTTAGATAGTGCAAATTGTGCATCTGTGTGTGCTTTAAATGTTTTAAAGTAACTTCAGCAAATCGTTTGTGTTCATCCTGAAGAAATACATTTTAGGAGTGTGTATGAGTGTCCCATGTGTGGGTATAGAGTTTGGGGGTGGGGGGAGTTTGTGTGTGGTCGTGCGTGTGTTTGAGTTTCACAGAGCAGCGTGTGTGTGTCAGCTGCTGGTGGTGTCAGCTCTATTTTTAGCGTTTGAACTCTGTTGTCCAGCCGCTTTCCCAAAGGATCATGGGACTGAAGACAGAAGCAGACACCGTCAACAAAAATACGAATAATGATGCTGCTTTTACTGACATGTCCTGGGATAAATATAACTGCTGACAATCAAACTCTGATATCAAATATCTAATGAAAAATAAAAAAGTTGGTGTCCAGGCACAACTGCAAAGTATTATTGAAGGAATTTTAGAATCAGAATAAAGTCTTCAAATTCCACGGTAAGAAGGTGATAATTAGCAAGTAACCTATTTGAAATTTATTTTAAATTACTACCAAATTACCCCAATATTTACCGCAAAATTTAACAAAAATGACTACAACATTATTTAATGATTACCTTCTGCTATTTCCCAATAAGCAATAATAAATAGCTGGTCATTTATTTAATACATTTCCAGGAAAGTAATACAAAGTTAATTGATAGGCATTATTACAACTTTATTTTATTTCCATGCCCGCTGGTATGCTCTGCAAGCAATTGACACAGTGATCACACACTACCTGTGTGAGTTGTTGTCTGTGAGTGTTTGTTGCGTTTGACTTTTTTCCCCTTTCTTTGAAGTCTGGCCAAACCCCTACCTGCCCATGTGCCACCTTATGTTCTCCTTCAATTTACTTGAGATGTATTTGTTTATTAAAATAAAAGAGGCATTTGTTAAAGCAGCAGTGGGTAGAAATGGAGCAAATATGATTATTTTTTATAAAACTATCATTATATCCTGACAATAGTGCATGAGACAGATAGTCTGAAAAAAATCATGTACCTCTGTGTCGTCCGGTGCTCCTAACGGCATCTGTAAAATTTCACAGACCGGAGGAAAACAACCAATCAGAGCTGAGCTGAAGCCTGCCGTCTCTGTGCAGCTGTCAATCACTCGCAAACTCCGATCAGACGGTCAAACTAGGCAGCGCTGATCAAATATGAATCAATATTCTGTTACTGTAATGCCTATTTCTCGCATAAAATGTTTTCAGAAACATCTTGTAATGTACTGTTTAGCTGTAAGATGAGAAAGTTTGACCCGGCAGCCATGTTGAGATCAGTTGAAGAAATACCAAGCTCTCTCTCTCTCTCTCTGAAATGGCCTGTGATTGGCCAAAGTCTCCTGTCACTAGGTAGATTTTTTAAAGCCTGAAAACAGAGCCACGAGGAGCTGCAGTTATTTCTCAGAACACTTGAATTACAATATGCTGAAAGGTTATTACAGAGTTTTTGCCCAATGATGCCAAAAACGTTCTTCCTACTGAAGCTTTAAGATTTAAAAAACATTTATTTATTAAAATTGAGGCAATTTTTTATTTAAGAAATGTTTCAATTACATACAGATTAAGTAAATTTGATTTATTTTGTGTGGTTCGAAAAAAGGCCAACCTGGCACCCCTTCCTGGCTGCAGGGGTCATGTAGCTCCAGTACCGTATGTTACTCTCCACGAATAATTTTTGATGTACAACTGAATATGTTCCTCATCATCAGATAGTCTTTCTGTCCGTTGTGGCTCTGGGAATCCAGGACTCACCAGGCCCCCTTCCAGGACCATGACTTTGCTTGTTCCAATGCCAAAGGCCCATGTGGTCCGGGTCAGATCCCTGAATAGACGAGGGCTCAGTTTGAAAAAAGTGGGATGTAGACACTCCACAAAAAAATGACTTCACTTCTAAAGTTTATTTAGAGTCATATGTTAAAAGTGTTACCAGAAATGATGGAGGGGCTTTTCCCTTCCACAGATGATGTGAAATGACCTGATATGAGCGTGATGTGACTTTATATTCCCATGTGACTGGAGCATCCTGGAGTTTCCCAGTTGAAGATCATCAGCACAGCACAGAAAATGAGCTACCTATGAGTTGCAATACCTGACCTGTGGCCTAATAAAAGCCTCTTAAATTAGCACCAGATCCCGACACAGCTGGGAAAATACCTATCACACACAGACACACGGAAGTCTGAGAATATCAACAGTACAGACTGTAGCAGCCAAACCCTACTCAGCCATGCCATCATGCTATTTTGGGAATAATGCAATATAAAAATATATAAATATGAGCAGTAAGTTCCCCAACCATGCATTAGAAAAAGCTAATTAACCCACGTTATACACAGCAGATCTCTATCTGATTGTGTTGTCTGGATTCTTTAAAATATGACAGAACGAGTGAGTCAGAGATCATTTTCACACATTAATTTGATTTTAAAGCCCGTTCCTCCCCCCTCCTTTCACAATGAGATATTATCACTGACATTCATCCTGCCTGGATTTACATGTCAGTGCATTTCTTGTTACAAAAATGACATTTATAGAGACACAAATGTCATCTTTACTCATTCACCACATCCCAAGGGTGGGGTATTTGGGGTAGTGTGAGGGCCCTCTGGCCTGTGGAATGCCGTCAGGAGCCAAGCAGTGTGGATGACATGCCAGGAAAATGTCTGAGGATCCTTTTTTAACCACCGTACACGAGAAACTAAGATAACACAGACAACATTACAAAGACGCCTCTATGTGAGTCTGCGTTAAGGTGAATAAACAGCTGGTGGTATATCAGATCTGGCAGCTGTAGGATGTGATAATAGTGGCGGTATAATAGTGATAGTGAGAGAATGCAGAGTGATAAATGTTGAAAATCCTCTGATGTTTTAATATAATTTAAATAGTGTGTATAGGTGAAGGGTGTTCAGCTGGTTTCATCCTTCACAGACGCCGAATGCAAGTTGCCCGGCAACCAACCAAACACGCATACACACATGCCAATGAGTTGAGCTGTGGCACAAGAGCGACAGACGAGAGTAAAGGAGAGGAAGACAGAGAGATAGACACAGCCAGTGTGTGTGTGTGTGTGTGTGTGTGTGTGGTGATTGCATGCAAGCGTGTAACATGGAAACCAGAATATCTTTATAGACATATTTTACGGAGAAGCAGATCTATTTTAGGTCTATCTCAGTAGAGATATGATATCATGAGCCAGCGACAACACAATGTGCCAACAATTTGCCATCAAATTCACCAACCACTCATGAATCATACTAGATAGAAAAGGCCACTTCCTGTTCTATCACAGTCCAGTTGCCCCGGACTTCTGTCAGTAAAATAAGCGCTGTTTCACGAGAGGACAATGCACAACTTAACATTCAGTACAAGTAATGATCCCGTGACGTTATCAGACATTCACAGGATGCTGCCTATGGTAATAGGGATGAGGATAGGATCACTGTGTGAATATCAGGGACAAAGCCAACAATCTGCTCTTTCATTGGGCTACTCTGTACATCTGTTAGTTTGCTTAAATTTAAAAAGGTTTCAGTGTTGTTGGGAAAGCTCCAGAGCTGACACAGCGCTGTCAGCGGATTTCTCATTCTTTTATAAGTTCAGGAGCAGTTTCCTAATTTCTATCATTAGTAATTAGTAGTATTTTTTAGTCCTATTATTCTCAAAAATGTGGTGCTGTAAACGTGTGGCCATGCATAGACTTCTTCACCTAATGAGCTTACCCATGGATTTAATTTATACAGTTATTCACAAAGACTGTTATCATGTAAATACAATTTGCTATTCTTATTCTTATTCTTATTCTTATTCTTATTCTTATTGGTAGTAGTAGTGGTAGTAGTAGTAGTAGTAGTAGCACTAGTAGTAGTAGTAGTAGTGGTATTTATATCCTCCTAAAATCCATAGTGGAAAACAAACTCAGCTCAATAATAAAATGAGGGTTTGTAAGTAGAGCAGATTGCTGAACATGCAGAAAAGATCATACTGTATGTAAATGTGCATATATAGGCTATATCTTCAAATCAAATTGCATAAACAGAACATAGATCACCTACAATATGCTAAACTAGACAGGGCCTGTGGCCTGTGCAACCTGGAATAGCTTCGGGCATGAAAAGTTTGGACATTGTAGCTTATTCCACTTGTCTCACGCAATGTAATGATATTAAATCTCTATATGGTTTTATCAAACTATAGGCTTTACCCTCAACATGTGAGTAGATATTTCCATTAATTACTGAGTATGTTATATTTACAGTTAGCTACAGCATGGGAGTTCAGTTTTAATTCTGTTTGTGTTTTGACAGACACAAGAGGGAGCAAGAGGACAACTGGACAACATGAGCTGCTGTGTGGCTCTCTGCCTTATTCAGTGCAGTTCCAATCAGAAGGGATCAATGAAGATATATAATAATAAACTGAGCCCTCAGTTTGGAGATTCCTGAAGTGCTAGATTGAGAGACAAATATGTACAATGACAATATGTTGTGGTTTAGTTTCCATATATTGGATCTTGATGCACTGTTGTCTTACCTGGGCTGAGGTGAACTGAGGAGACTATTCTGCATGTGTAGGCCTGGTCCTGTGAGATAGCTCTTGTTCCCATCATCGCTTCTATTAGTCTTATGGGTGGAAACAGTTCAAGCTCATTTTATAAAGGGATTTAGTAAATAATAATGCCATCAGGCATTTAATAACACAACCAGGCATTTAATAGATAATAATGATAACACCACCAGACATTTAATTATTATTAATAATAACAATAATAATAATGCCACCAGGCGTTTAATAAATAGCAATAGGCTAATAACGCTATCAGGCGTCTAATAAATGCGAGGCTTTTAACAAATAATAATAATAATAACGTCACCAGGCGTTTAATTAATAATAATAATAATAATAATAATAATAATAATAATAATAATAATGATAATATTAATAATAATAATAATAATAATAATAATAATAATAATAATAATAATAATAATGCCACCATGCATTTGATAACATCATCAGGCGTTTAATAAATACATAAATAAATAAATAAATTATTAATAATAATAATAATAATAATAATAATAATAATAATAATAATAATAATAATAATAATAATGACACTATTTTAACCTCAATTAAAATAAATACAATTTGGAAACCTTTAGTAATAAAGTTGAACAGAAATGAACATGGAGCCTAAATTCTTAATGATGAGCAGGAAAAGGTAAATGTGCATGTGAAATTATATATCAAGGTATATGAATTAAACTGTGCAATAAATCTGCTTATACGTATACTAGCCCAAATCAATGATAGGATGCTTTGTGCCAGTCACAATTAATAATTGGAAAAAATAACCTATGCCATAAGAGGTAGCCCACAGCTTTTCTATAGGATATGGGAACCATGGATCACTTATATAGAATCTTTTTAACCTTTCTAGGGTATTTACTTAATTATGAATTATTATTTTCTACGTGCTGTTTCCTTTTTTTTTCTTTTTCTTTTTCTCCCTCTACATTTATTTAATTTATTTATATATTTATTTAAGGTTTCTATCTTACCACCATGAACTATACTACTGCAGTGCTTATTACTTTTAATTCTAACTAACTAATTAAATTATTTTAAACAACATTTTTATGTTATTTCTTTCTGTAACTTTACCTCTAAGGGTGGGAAGAAGGCTGGACCTGTTGGTATGTGTGTATGTGTATTATGTATGTACATATTAAATGTTAAATGTAAGATATCATTTTTCTTTGTTTTGTTTGTTATGCTATGTTTGGAGAAAAAAAAAGGAATACAAATATTTTTCGAAAAACAATGAATTCCCTGTAAGTGCATGACGTTATAGAGTTATATATAGGTGGAATGATATACACCTTCTCATGTGAGCCGTGATGACGTAGCAGCAGCAGGTGGATCCCTGGTGGTCTACGTTATCTCCGCAGCTCCAGCACACACATCCTCCTCCTCCTCCCTCCTCCCTCCTCATCCTCACGCCCCGCCTTTTCCACTGTGAAATTAGTGTTTTTCAGCCATTCATTTCTATTTTTTCTGTCACATGGACTCTCTGGGTGCAATGTGAGGTTGTCGACACAGAACTGGTCGTCTGCTCGTCTGAACATGATGGGGATTTAAAAAAAAGAGGAACCAAAAGCAAAGGGACCAAAAGCATCTTTGCATCTCTGCATCTCCTCCTCCTCCTCTTCCTCGGAGGCTTCAGAGGATCATGCAACACCTTAAGCCATGGCGAGCTCTGCTGCTTTTAACCGCACTGTGCCAACCAGGGATCTCAGATAAATACGGTAAGATGATGGTGATGGTGATGGTGATGATGAAACAGTCCTTATCATGTCATACTGCTGTAATATTCCCTCAGGTACATGGTGTGTCTAAGTAGCTCATGATCTCATCCGGCTGTAGGATACTTCATCCTCCTGTGGCATCACTATCCTGTTCCTGTATAGGCTAATATTCCTCTAGATATCTGTATTTATGTGTCCAAAATAAAGTATGAATTGACCTGTATATGATTTGACACAGAGAGAGAGAGAGAGATAGAGGCTGTGTGGGTAAATCTGGAGGCTGATAATGAGATTAAATTGAGGCAGAGGAGAGATGGAGGATGCAAAAGGGTGATGGGAAGAAGAGAAAAACCTCTAGAGTCTAGTGAGGGGTTTTATTTATTATCTTTTTTTTTTTCTGGGTCCATTTTAGAGAATCATGATACATGTCATGCTATACCAACACTCCTCATGCTGTTATTGACATTATGTTATCATTTGTTGTCCTTTCTATAGAAAAAAAGGATTATGATAAATTAATAGAGCCCAGACCAACATACATTAGTACATGATTTTTTGACAGCAGAATTATGTTTAATTATTATTAAATTATTATTATTATTATTATTATTATTAATAATAATGATTATTATGTTTATAAAATAAGAGACAAAAAGTTATGTGCCACTAAATTTTATATTATGCCACATACACTGAAGACAGAAAAGCCTGCTTTTAATCAGATCTATACTGTATAGGTTGCATATTCTATATTGAATAATACATATAAATAAATAAAACAAGTTAAGTGAAACTATTTGCTACATTTTAAAAATGTGTTTACTGATGCCTGAACAGTGCCGACCTCACATTTCACTTAGCAGTGTTAATATTATTGACAATGGCAGCAGTAGTAATTTTCAGCTTATTGATTATTGCTAAAGAAAAGTGATTTAGTTATTGTTCTTTTCGTAGACTGATGCATTAAACTGGTATCATTTGTTATTGATAAATTGATGCAACAAGTGAACTGTTACACCCTATATATATATATATATGTATATATATATATTTTCCCAAAGAAAGGTTATATGTTTTTATGTTTTTTTTTTGCAGACAAAAAAATGTGCCTGTCTGACATGTGTAGGTGTAGATTTGTGAAGTGAATTGAATGAGTAATTCAGACTGAGATTGAGAAAAAGCCAAATGTTATTCTCTCTAGACAGAAACAAGTGAGCGTGGTTTTGTTCTAACAGAAGGTTTGCCACCTCCATCATTTCCCAAAGTCATTTGAATTTTTGAGCATATGCTTTATTACTACACTTTTATCATTTAAGTGCAATCACCCAAATGCAATGCATTAAACAGCTTAGAAATAACTGATTACGGCTTATTTTAGACATCTAAAGCAGCTCATTGTGATAGCAAGGGAGCCGTAATATACTTACAATTGATCAAAACAACTATAAAAACAAGACACACAAAATGCTGGTAAGATATTGGTCTTCTTTGTCATTTAAAAAAATCATACAGAAAAACAATGAACAAAGGACAGCTCAGTGGGAAGCCATTCTGCAAGTGGTTGAGATTTCAGCACCATGGAGAGAAACCACTGTTGCTTCCCTCTATCTATTCATCCATTAACGCCTCTCTGCTTCCATCTCTGTTCTTTCACACATGCATCCATCCATCTGTTCATCTGATTAGCCATCCAACCATCACGTCCCACTGTCCGTCCTCACGCACGCAGTATGATGTTTATGTCAGAGCTGACATTTCCTTAAGGGCGGATGTCCTGTTGCTATAGCAAACGCTGTACAATAGGTCAGGTTTCTCCTATAATTGCTCACCAAAACTTATGAGATTCATTGGAACCTTGGTGCTCTTTTACTATGATAGGGTGCACATTTTTTTTCTATTAAAGGAATATAATTGCTCAACTATTGTTGTTGCTGTTGCTACCTTGGGGGATGCTTGTAATGTGAACAGAGTGTACAGGAAATTAAAACAAGATCCCAAAATGGAAAGTTTTGAACCCTATAATGAATAAACAGTGGAAGTATTTTTGCCATTTGTGTCTTTGTTTTGGCTCCATGTTGCTTTATTGGTCCAACACTACCAGATGTCTTGTCAACATGGTGGTGATGTGTGTGTGTCAGTCCCTCTGTAAGCCCCTTTGTGCTATAATTACTCAGATGCGTCATTATTTCAGCCCAGGTCTCTGAGATAATGGGCATGTTGTTTTGCAAAACGGCACGTAGACACTCTACTGTTGTTTTTAAGAAGTCATCAAATTTGTGTGCAAGATTGAGGGTAAGATTTGGTCCAAATAATTCCACAGAAAACCGATTACTTGCACCCATTAGTCATTAAAATATAGGATCAGGTTTCAGAGTTAAAAGTGTAAGAAGGCATCGAAGAAATACAAGATACTCTCTTGCACTGTGTGTGTGCACTGTGTGTGTGTGTGGTTATTCTTCAAAGAAAGTAGAGGTGAGTCACTGAATCCGCTGTTCAGGTTCTGCGTCACTTCATTTAAAGGTTGAAGAAACAGGTCTGAAACTTCTCTATCCTAGTTTGTGTTCAGGTAAACATTCAATCTGCCAACCAGCTACTCACCTATGCCATCTTTTGCATTTCATTTGGGATACATCTCTCATTTCCTCACATACTGTATACAATCAGATATCATTCCATGTATTTCTGCATTACATACAAACAGAGTCAAAAAGTAAATTTCCTCTAGAAAGTAGGATCAAAAACAGACATGAGCTGTAATGTGACAGACAGACAAACAGATTTATCCAGGCATATTCTGCTGTGTTCCTATCTACCGTCAGCCACCTGCTCTTTCCCACACTGCCGTACCCTCCAAGGTCTTACTCACCACCCTAAAATAAAAAGCAGTGGAACAGCTAAAAATGAAATGCAAAGGGATTACCAAAAATACTACTGACGACACTGTTCATTTACAAACCACTTAACAAATCAACATAACTGTAGCCCCAAAATAATCTTGTCCCTCTAACCAATTTCATATTCACAAAATGTATCAACGAATTATGTAGAAACACTATTCAACCTGTAATACATTTTGATGATGTCAATGCAGGAGTGCAAAATTGAGAAAGTGAAAAAAAAGATAAGGTTTTTAGTAAGTTGCAGGTTTTATGCTAATGAATGACACCACTTGAGGATTGAGGGGGCTTTTAAAATGCCATGTGCAATTATATAAAAGTCTTATAAATGATAAGTGCAGCGTAGGTTGGCTTTGACAATGGTAGCATTTCAATTTGAAAGACAGGGTGCGTGTGTTTTAGTAACCGCCGTGTGCAGTACATCTGAAGCTGATTATAATGAGTAAGCCAGGGTTAAGCTCACTTTGTTGTGTTCTCATCTCAACCCTCTAAATGTGAATTAAAGCAGTCGTTACCATGGAAATTGATGTGAAAGATTTTTACTCTTGAGTACGTTGTTAGCCCTTTTTTTTGTCTTTCTACCTCAGGTTGCCTGTTTGAGAGAAAACTGTGCGCAAGGGATCAGTTCTGCTCAGATGGTGAGTACGACACGCACACACACATACACACACACACACACACACACACACACACACACACACAAACACACACACACACACACATTTTAAAACAACTTTTAAAACAGTCTACTTTCTTAATCCTTTCTACCTCTACAGCATATTTAATTATTAACCCTGCAGCTGGACACACACACACACAAACAGACACACACTGGATGAGTGCCAACACAAAGCCTCTGTTTGTAACACATGTCAAGGATTTTTCCTCTCTCAGCCCCATGTGTCTATAGCTCTCACCGTCACCTGCCCCTCTCCTCTTTTCCTCATCCTTATCTAAGCCCCTCCCCCGCTCCACTGTCTCCATGGCAACACTGACATCATCGTGAGGTCGACACCCCCACAGTTGTTGTGGCAATACAGCAATGAGTCACTGACACACACTTACGCACTTGGACTGTGGAAATTGCACTTACGCACACGAACAGACATTGAGTGGAATACAAAATGGATCGGCGTATATACTTGCAGCTCGGGAGCAGACGCAGGGCTGTGGTTTATGCACATCTGTCGATCTAAGAGACAAATAACGGCCACTCAATGGTTTTTGGTCTGGTTGAGATGAGCCCTTTGTCTCTGACTCTGTCTCTTCCTAACAATCTGTTTGTTAGACACCAACAAATACTGATTGACCTATTTTTTTAGCTCGTGGGAGGAAAATATCAAAGTCCACAGACAGGCGTAACTAACCAGCACGGTCTCCATAGATACACAAAGGTCTCCCTGTGACTAAAGAATATGCAGCTACTGTGTTAGAGTTTAGATGAAGAGGAGTTTGACTGCATGAGACAACCAGGAGCAACAGTACAAACAATATAAAACATTCAGACTCGTTTGGGTCTTCATTAACTGAAGCAACGTGATCTCATCCTAATGATTTATACCTTCTGTCTGTGTTCAGCATCGTCTCCTTGAAGCAAGTATTTCACTGCACAATGTATCAGATTTCACTTGTTGGATGACACGTTTGACGCCCAAGGCACCAAAGATGTTATAACATATTCTAATACTGGTAACATGTTTGCTAAATTATCTAAAACAACAAGATATTTTCGCAATAGCTCAAATGTTTGCTGCTCTATTTCCCTGATCCTCTCACAGATCATGCAGCAGACATGCATATTGAAAACACATAAGGCAGTTATCGTTAATGTTTCTTTTCGTTTATCATTTCAGATGCAAATTGAGCAGTAATTATATCACAGGTATTACTCCGCCTGCTTCATTACTCCTACATTTTCTTTTGATGCAGGCTTGTTTGCTGACGCACCAGGAGTTGAATGGGAGTATCGATGTCAATTTGGTCTCTCAGTGTTGAGTGATGTAGAGACTGATCGGGTACACACAGGACCGCTACAGCAGCCTCTGCCAGAGACAAAGGAGTACTCATTCTAGCTTAGCTTAGAAGTAATGTTTCCACCCGACACTAATGACAGAGATGCCGGCGTCCTCTAAGGTTTTGTCGAGGCAGTGATGCATCCACAATCGGCCTATGAGGAATAATTTGTCTAAATGTCTAAGGTTTCTTGTAGTTCAAGTCTTTTTCTTTCCGCTGGCCTGCTGGCTGCCACTCGTGATAGGGAAGATGGATTGTGTGCTGTGTGTCTTGGTGTGCTATATATCATCTTTTAGGAGCTCTGAGTAGTTAAATATTTGTGTCTGTGACGGGATGTGTGGCACCTTATAGACATGGCTGTATGTGTGTTTCAGGTTATTGCTGTTACACATACATTTGGTTAGAGGTAGTGGAGTGTAAAGTATTGTACACTGGAATCTTTCCCTTTTTTCAGCCCTCTCAAAGACAGTCAGAGGTGGAGGTGTTGGCTGTTTGTGTTGCCTTGTAGGGTCACGCTTATGATGTTGCTGTAGGCATCGCCTCCATACGCCTGTAGAGTTAGAGTGTGAAGCCTGTGTTAAACAGAATAAGGTCATACATTTTCACAGGTGTATAGCACCCTGACATTGTCAACCAGCTGCTCCTTGAGGTGCTGACTCTGTAGATACCAGGTTGATGTACAACAGGTGTCCGGGAAGCCCACTAGGGAAGGTTTGGTGGGTCTGTTGTAATTGGCCATAGCAACACATGCAAATTTTAGGCAGCAATGGAAAGATATGAAGATCATTAATAAACCATCTAGTATACCATTTGTTTATATACGTAGTTTGGTTGGCATCAGTGGGCAACCTCAAGGTCTGAAAAGTGTAACCAATGCGGAAGTGGATTGAACTTGCATTCTTTGTAATGACCAGCAGGGGGCGACTCCTCTGGTTGCAAAAAAAGAAGTCTATGAGAAAATTAGCCTACTTCTCACTTGATTTATTACCTCAGTAAACATTGTAAACATGAGTTTATGGTCTCAATCGCTAGTTTCAAGTCTTCTTCAATACAAGATGATGTTCATTTAGTAAATTATGGTCCCATTTAGAGTCAAATAGACCACAAAGCAGGGTATGCTTTAGGGCGTGGCTACCTTGTGATTGACAGGCCGCTACCACGGCGTTGTCAAGTCTGGATGTTGTCCGTGTTTTTGTCTTACAACTTGAACCCCTTCACAGTGTGACTGCCCAAATGCTGAACTCAAGGCTTCAAAACCATAGTCCACAAACCAATGGATGACGTCACGGTGACTACGTCCATTCTTTTAATATACAGTCTATGGTTGGCATGACTTTACTGTTAATACACACACTTACTCACCCAACCTTCACCTACTGTATAATGTAGCACCAATGCTTGTCATCACAATTCATTTTGATGATAGTTATTTGGAGCATTTTTTTAATCATGTAAGTTGAGCCAAATATTGCATTTCTTTCACATGTAACAGATATCCCCTGTCCCACGATGGATACTACACCATGTTCCCTGCACAAAAGTGATATCTACAGAAATAACCCAAGCTCCAGAAATAGTCCCAATCCAATCGAGCCGTGCAGTTTGCTGTCTTCACTCCATTCATCTTCTATTCCTCCTCCTCATGTTCCTCTTCTCTCTGTCATCACTCAATTCACCACCAGGGATAAGAGCTACTGTATTTCTGCCCCCGCCGGTGCAATTCATAGCCAGGATACAATATCTGAGTCAATTTGTTAATTTGATTATGGGTTTCACTGACTGGGATGGAAAATAGTAGGGGAAAGATGCACAAGTTTGTATCTGTATCAATATTCTGGAGGCCTATCTCTTGTCAGACTAAGGATCAACTTGGTTGTATCATAACACCAACACAAGGCTAATGGTTGTATACCCACCATAGACTGTATATAAGAAGTGGATGAAGTCACCGTGACATCACCCATTGGTTTGTGGACTGCCGTTTTGAAGCCCCATCTTGGTATTTGGCCATCGCCATGTTGTATTTTTGCAACCAGAGGTGACACGAGAGGGTGGAGATAAGTACAATCAAACGCTGAATAAGACATTTTTACGTGACCGAAAAGGTTAAAGTTAACTTGCATGAACTGAAACACACTGTGAAAGGGTTGAAGTTGTAAGACGAGTCCCAGACCGGACAACGCCGTGGTAGCGACCTGTCAATCACATAGCCACACCCTAAAGCATACCCTGCTTTATGGTCTATTTGACTTTAAATGGCACCATGATTTACTAAATAAACATGCTGTAGACTTGAAACTAGCGATTGAGACCATAAACTCATGTTTACAATGTTTACTGAGGTAATAAATCAAGTGAGAAGTAGGATCATTTTCTCATACACGTCTATACAATCAGACTTCTTTTTGCAACCAAAGTCGAAAGAATGCAAATTTAAGGCACTTCCACATTGGCTTCACTTTTCAGTAGCCCACTTGATACCCATAAAAACGTCAATATACTTACTCTTCAATACATTGAGTGACAAAAAATGTTGTTTCCTATAACATTTTGTGGCTATATGAAGACATTAATCCTCACTAATCTGTTACTGTTTCACTGTGGCAGGTTGGGTTGTGTGAGGTTTAGCCAGTGTAGTGAAAGACAGTGGTGACTCATCAGTGCGCCAGATAATACGTAGTCTGCTCCACTTTGTCTTCATTCCCATCACATTGCAGTCTGACTCTTTTTCTTCAGATATATCTTCATTTATACTCACTTTCAGAAGACAGCCCTGACGCGATATCAATAATGAGAGCTCTACATAAAGTACATTTTAGATTCTCAGTATCTAATTCACTTGTGGTGGATGACTTCTCTCCTCATGAATCTTGTTTACCTGATGCTGAAGCTGGTCACTGAGTAGGTCAGGAGTTATCCATTATGAACCACTTGATCCCCTACTTCCAGCCACTTTTCATTGTATCTTATATCCAAAAATTATAATCATTTGTGTGATTTAGAAGGGATGAACCATCTAAATCATCAGAATGATGCATCAGTTAGAGCGGATGCATGAAATTACGTGGGCTAAGGTTGACATAATGTACATTTCTTCGTGTGCTGCCGATGTTTAAAATATGGATTCATTTATGATAATGAGAACAATTCACAGAAAATAACACGGAGCAAATGCTCTCATTATTTCTGTTACCATGAGGCTGCCTGCAGGCTAGCAACTATTTCAAAGGACATTTTCTAAGGCACACACGCTGACAGTGGCAGAACCTCGTCAAAAGCAGTGACAAGCAGCGTAAGTGTGTGGGCTGCACTTCAATGCTATGACTCACTGTGTGGGCTACATAAGAATTACGGTTCTCATTACAAAGTACTGTACCCCGAGGGCAGCTTCACTGACATATTTTGTGGGAAAATGTGTACAGTTTTAGCTAAAATTCTAAGAAAAGAAAACATTTCTATTACTGTAGTGCCTTGTTATTACTGTATTTTCTATAGGCCTTGTTTTCACAGCAGGAGTTTTGATCTGTCACAGTAGGAAAAAGCACAGGTGTTACTAATAACATTAACCATGGCTGTGTGTTCATTCCAGATGGGCTGTTTGGTCAGTGTCACAGCTCTAAGCAGGACCTGGTGCAGTACCAGGTGTCAGTTCCTGTTCTGAAGAGGATGCAGGAGGTCCTCAAACAGCTCATGCAACAAGGTGAGATGATCAAATCATCACTGGCCTTCCTTGACAAAGCTAAAACTGTCAAAGAAGTGCTTCTAAGTAGGTTAACTGAAAAAAACTGAAAGGTTTAGGGACATTAGTGGTGTGTGATTTTGTGTCTCTTAAAGGGTCATTTTTAACTTGTTATATGAATTGTATCTAGTACCTATGCTCAAAATGACATGCTGACGTTTAGCAGGTACAATTTTTGCAATATTCACCACCTTCGTTTAGCCAGTTTGCATTCTAGTACTAAACACAAAGTAGTACAGTAAAAATACAATGTACAGGCAGGAATCCACTCATTATACAAGCTCTTCAACACAACTCCCATAGGAAACAGTATTGATTTCAGGGAGTCTTTCTTTTTCTCGTGTGTGTCTTGTGTGTGTGTGCAGGTCTTTCCTGGCAAGACGACATCACCCAGTATATTTTATCAAAGGAGCTGAAGAGAGTTCCTCATACCACCCACCACTCTAAGCCAAACTCCTCGTCCTTCTCTTCTCATTCGTCTCAGTAAGTACTCTCTAGTTACAGTGATATTCAGTGGAGGAATGTACATTTTACACAACACAACGAGTCAAAGGACGGAGTCAGAGCCATCCATTCATTTCACCCTGAGTCACCATTTATTTCCCTCTGGACTTATTCCCTTTATCCCCCCCTCCTTTCAACCCCTGTGTATCCAACCTAATCCACTCTTTGTTTCTCTCTGGGTTGCCAGGTCCAAACAGAACATCCCCCACCACCACAGTTCTAAGTCAGGGTCCGCACCTCCTGGAGGCAACTATGTGGACTACATGATTGTCGAGCCTCCTCAGTCTCCGCTACGCATGCAGACAGCCTCCATGGACCCATACACATACCACCAGGTACACACATACTGAACGCACACATCATTAGCGTCCAAAAGCAGCCGTGTGTGTGTCAAACTACAAAACTAGTCCCAGAAATAAGTGTAGTTGCAATAGACAGCAGTTCACACATAAAATCCCAACTCATATAGGCTAATATTAGTATAACATATTGTATATCATCTTAGAACATTACAATAGTGGTCAATATGTTTATGAAAAAATAAGAATCTTGCATTACACACAGTACTAATCCAGTGTAATACCTCTCCTGATTCCAGCATAGATATCAAGATGAAGTAGAGAGATCTCTTATTGGAGCAGGAGCCAGTTATGCCCGACCCTCTTCAAGGTCCCAGGCCAATCAAAGAGAGCGCGAACGTGACAGGCAGCTGCTACAGGAAGCCTTGTCTGTCTACCTGGCGTCTGCGCAGCCCTCTTATCGCCACCGAGGGGCCGCTTCCATGGCTCCTGCAGGTGAACCACTTTCTATTTTCCAAAATAAAACACACAACAACATACTGTCAAATAAGGTTTTTATAAGCTGTTTCTTAAAACAGTTAGAAACACATTACAACAATTCTCTTTACCATCATAACCTGTAATGGTTGTGAGCAGGTCTGCCTTATTATGAGGACTTGGAACTGGAGATACCAGTGGACTATGTGGAGGACTACACCATAGAGGAGAGACTTGGTACTGCTGGCAGACAACAAACGCCGCAAAATAAAAAAGTTCCTCAGGAGATCAGCGCACTGGCTGGAAACAATGGTGAGGAAAGAGAACTTGATTTTACTCAAATTTAATTTACATGATGTATTACATCATATCATCGGCGTACACAGTGTGCATTAGCCTACAGAACATCCATGCAATTTCTAAATTGGACAGTGCAAAGCTAATCCTAACTTTGCCATACTGTGTTAGATGGCCTTCTCCAGAGGATGTCAGGAGTCTTGAAGAGGTACGGAGTCGACCCCAGAGAGCTCAGTCAAGAGCAGCTCTACAAGCTAGCCCTCATTCTGCAGCTGATGCAGGCCCAAGAAAAAACAGGTAGTCTTTCAGTCATTTCAAATCGACAACTAATAGAAATACTGAGTCCCCTGTCCCTTCTTTTACACATAACAGTAGGATTATAAAAGCTCCAATGTATATGAAAGATTAGAAGTTCAAATACAGTTAAAATTACTATTATACATTAGGATTTTAGTGAAGCAATTGTTGCTTTTTTTAAGATGGTGGAGATGAATTTGGGAAAAAATCTTACAAATATCCCAAGTAAATAAACAGTACACCTTGATAGCTGACGCTGAAAACATATTAGGCTGAAATTGAATTTTAGTATTTGTGTAAAAACACAAGTTTTTCTGTCTTAACACAGATCCTATTGAGAAAGACCTCATCACCCTTAAGGAGGTATGTCAGCATCCATTGTCAGCAGTGTTCACAAGAAGCAATCATGTACTTTTCTATCACTGACGGGTCTTCTATCATTCCCCCGTAGATGCAGCTGTTAAAAGCAGACAGTGTGTCCCATAAACCAGAGAAGCCTGCCCCTGTTCCCGGTCCCCTTAATGCCCCTCCGGCTCCCTCCTCCGCCTCAGTCCCAGCTACACTTCTAGCCAAGAGCGCTGTCCACCCCCCATCTGCCTCCCGACCTCCACAGGCTGCTCCCGCCGCCGCAGCTGGACAAGGCTTGAAGGAGCAAGGGCCGCCAGTACCACTGGTTGAGGGTACTGGAGCCAAGGAGGAGTATGGGTACATTGTCACCAACCAGAGGTCAGCACTCGATCAAATTCAGCTTTCAGCTCTTCTGTTATTATCAGGAAAGACCTACTTGTAGAATGAATGCCATACCATTATGTGGCAATAGCTGAAATCACTCAATGTCATATTAATTTCCAGGAAAGAGCAACAAATAGGACATTTATTAAACAAGATGTTTACAATGATGTTTTTCATTCCTAGTCATCTGAGTTTGAATGATGGAGTGAAGCTGTTGGAGCTACTGGCTGATAAGATACACCTGACAACCAGCAGCTTCATCAACATCAGGTAACACCACCGTCAGTGTGCGAGAGAGTTGTCATTTTTTTCGATTTTACTCCAAACAATAAGACTATTTTTTACAGTTTTTGAAGCATCCAACATATGTGTCCCTGTGGTTTTGTGTTGCCAGTGTGGTGGGCCCCGCGCTGACGTTCCGCATCCGCCAGAATGAACACAACATGACGGCTGCAGAGGTGGCTGCTAAAGCTGGTGAGGCTCAAAAACACAGACACAGACACACTAATACCTACCTACTCACACATACACACAAACATGAAGTGAAAAATATGTGGGTGCATTGTACTGTCGCTCTCACAGTTTTTTCCTCAAATACCATTCCGCTAAATTTTTTTTTTCTCAAAACTGTTTGTTGTTTTTTTCACCTCAACAGTATCTGAAAAGAACTTCCTGGAGTCTGAGACAGGCCTGAAGATTGTACAGACCGGTGTGGGAGAGGTACTTGATGCACACATACAGTACTGTACACAAAAACTCACTTAGTCTCTGAGGAAAATTTCCTTTGTAAGCCCTACTCAGTCAGTAACATATGGAGCAGTTGTCAAGGCAACATAGATTTAATCACTCCTCTGTATTCCTTACCATTTCACTTTAATATATTCATTTATGAACCCTACCTTGATAGATTTAAGTGTCAAATTAGACTCCCGACAGACCACCAGCTCCTTACTGTATTTCTTGTATGGATCTACCACCTTACTTTATTAGTGCCTGCCTTTTGTAGTTACAGAGTGACTTGATTCTGTATCTTAGCCGAGCAATGTCAAGTGATTTGTATCAGGCCATATTACTGGTACTGTGAAATGGTTGCTTGTGAAATGGTTCAGATACACAGTTAGGTGTGTTAGTGTTGAGCAAGACCTGCAGTACAAATCACCTAACATATGACGCACAGGATGAAGGACGGATTCAGATATATTGTGTTTTCAAACGTAGATGAAATATTTGGTATCGGAATATCATCAAATACCATCAAAAGAAGGTGTTGGTGAAAAAAACGTTTTGTAAGAAAAATGACTTCATGAGCTCAACCACTGTATACTGTACTGTGACGCAGTGCATCTATCTCAGTTATAGAGCTCATTTCCCATCCACCACTACACTTACCGTGCTGTAATATTGCGTGTGGGTGGTAAAAGTCTGCGTGCGTAAACCCGGCTGTGAGTGTGTGCCACCTGGAGGGCAAGTGGTGGCCAGAACAAATCAGATCTTCACCTCATAACAACCATCACTTCACTTGTTGCCATGGTGCTCCATCTCCCCAACCCCCACCCCCCCTACTGTGGCTCCCAGATCCCAGGTGCTATGGCAACAGTCACAGGTGTCATTAACCTCATTATTCGCTGTTCGCACAAACAGCCTGATTCCAGGCCTCTGAATCATCGCCTGCACCTCGAACTTTGTGTATAATGAATCGGTAATGAAATGCCCTTTTAGACTGAATGTCAGGATAACACATACAGACACACACACCGATTGACTTCAGGGCTGCAGATAATAATGTCATTATTTCTTTTATTAATTCAGTTCAAATGAAAGCATGATTTGTATATTGATTTAGGTATTTGACCCACACACATCAAGAGTGAGCAAAAAAAAGGTGCAAGATATTTGTAAAGTTATAAACAGTAGTGATACTAAAGCTGGAGGAATTTTCTCCACATTGATGACAATTTATTTAGCTTTAAATGTACTATTTAAGTGTTGTTGATGTTGTAGCAGTTTTAGGTTTTACACGTTTCTCCACATTTTCTGTGTTCAGGCCTTTAGTTGCTTCCCTTTTAGAAGATAAAAATCCAGTTTACTTGCAGCACTTGATTATGGAATTCATTTTTTTCTCTCTTTATTCGTGCTTTTTTTTCTTTGGAGTGACATTTTCAGTGAACAGGATTGCGGTGATTCACAGTGACACCTACACCTCTTACTTAAAACAGCAAGGCTGGGACGTTGAATTCGGGTGTATTGGGCAGCGTCGTGAAAACTGTCTTGATAGAAAGAAAAGAAGATGAATGACACTGTGTGTCAATCTCAAACTTCACAGCGTGGATGAGTGGCGTGTACCGTACCATGGTTCGATGATCTCCATGGAGCCTCTGCTGTCTTTGTAACGGGTTGCTGGTTCATCTTACCTTGAATTCTCAGACCCTTGTCTTTAAAACTCAACATCAGCCTCTCACTGAGCACACCTTGCTGTCACATACAGTTAGATACAAAAGTGTTGTTAAAATTAAATGAGTGACCTTTGAATTCCAGCAGTAGATTCCCTGCGGTAGCTCAGCTTGGGTTGACTTCTCTCAAAAGGCGAGATGTGCATGTCAACAAATGGAGACATGATGATATGTTTTCTTTGTGTTCCTTCCCTCCTGCCAATATCTAATACTCACCGCTCTTTATGACGTCTTTTTCCCAGAGGACAGATGCACGGGGTCTCCCCCAGGTGACCAGGGTTTCCCAGGGCTCCAGTGGCACAGTCATCACCCTTGTTTCCATGGCAGTCGTAGGAGGCGTGCTGGTATTGGCCATGGCCGTAGCTTGTCTCAGGCACTACGCTCAGCAAGTGGCCAATGGCAAGCTTGGACTGGGGCCAGAGGGAGGAGCGGAAACACACTTTGACTACCAGGTAAGCAGCAAAAGAAGATTCAGGATGGAGGAAAGGCCATTGTATATCATTTCCTAGCAGTTTTGTTTGTTCTTTAGTTAGTTTTTACCTTGGTGTCAATGTCTCGATGGCATAATGGATTGAATAAGTGTAAGAAACCAAATTATGTATGCTCAAAAATGTGTGAATTTGCATTTGTTATTCAGAGAAGAAATGTCTCTTAGATCAGACAGAAGAATGACTATAGGTAAATTATACATATAATGTTAATGACATGCAATAAGCATAACATGCCCATATTAATGCTGAAACAATCCGTTGATTAATCCAATCATCAGAAAGTAGTCATCAATACTAAACTGATTACAGCTCCATTAAAGACAATCATTTTAATGCATTTGTTATAGTTTTTCATATTAAGCACACACAATTATACAATAACTGATGATTCAATCAATTAGTATTGATAACAATGCATAGTTGCAGCCTTGTTATAAATTAATTACCTTTTTTTCTACCCTTCAACCGCTCCCTCCCTTCTCCTTACTTTCCACTCAGGAGCTGTGTCGGCAGCACATGGCGTCCAAATCCTCCCTGTGTCGCCAGGACTGTGTGGCCGGGGCGAGCAGCAGCATGGTGGGGTCCGCCATAGGCCCGGGTGCCGGCGGTCGAAGGGGCACGGACACGTCCCGCGTCAGCAGCGTTTCCTCCCAGTTCAGCGACGGCCCCCAGCACAGCCCGTCCTCCACCCACAGCTCCACCCCGTCCTGGAGCGAAGAGCCCGCCCAGTCCAACATGGACATCTCTACTGGTCACATGATACTGGTGAGAGTTCATCACTTCTTGGTGTAGCAAAGGAATCTGCTGCTGTAAAACTCATCAGATATTAACCTCCTACACTTTATGTGCGTGTCATCTCTCCCATCAGGCTTACATGGAGGATCACCTGCGTAATAAGGACCGCCTCCAGAGGGAGTGGGAGGCTTTGTGCTCCTACCAGGCCGATCCCAGTTCAGTCGCTGCGGCTCAACTGCCCACCAACATGGACAAAAACAGACACGCTGAATCCCTCCCCTGTTAGTTCATCTATGTGTCACTGTGATCATGTCTGCCTTTCTCTGCGGCGGTGTCATGTACATATCAATCATAGATCACCCTGCTTAGTCATTCATTCATTCAGTGAATCGTTCCTGTTTTCTTTTTACAGACGATCACACTCGGGTGAAGCTGAAGACTGAAGTAAACTCCAATAAACAAGACTACATCAACGCCAGCATCATTGTAAGAACAATCTAAAACATTTACAGTAATTACTGGTTTGTTACATGGTGATTTATCCCCTAATACAGTCATTACCAAAGAAAGGGTCGGGACCCACAGGTGGGGCGCAGGAGATATTATTAGGGTCGCCAAATACATTTGCAGAATTGTGCCTATTGTGAATCGGGTCGCAATGGTTTGTCATTTTTTTAAAAAGTGGGTCACCAGAAAAAAAGTTTGGGAAACGCTGCCTTAATACAATATGAGGATTTGAATAAAAAAACAGTATGATTATTATCATGTCTGATGCGCTATAAATAAGTTTGACCTAGGTCTGTATTTGAACTGAAGTATATACTATATACTGTATTGCCGATTTTCATTGTAGATGAGTTCAGAAAGAACTAAATTCTTTGTTACAACTGAAAGAAAAGCTGTGATTATTGTAGCAACAGTATTTGGATGTGTCTTACAGTTATATTCTGTTTAGCAATCTGCAAAGCCAAAGCCTGTCTCTCTATCAGAGTACCAACACTTAGACCTGATTCAAGTCTAATCTGTAAAATTCAATCCATGCCCAAGAGCCCAAAGAAAAGATCTTGAAGCTTCTATATCATGTATTTATAACCATGTCACTGTATACGGTTATATTGCTCCCATGCTGTAACTCGTATCTGTTTGAGAATCCTCTGCAGGGAAAACCTAATCTGCTCTCTTTCTTCTCCTTTTGAACCCGTAGTTTGATCATGACCCTCGCCAGCCAGCTTATATCGCCACACAGGGACCAATGGCTCACACCGTCGCTGACTTCTGGCAGGTCAGTACAATCTTCCCTCTGTTCTTTTTTCTGTCTTACTCCCAATGTACAAGATTCACTTGCTGTTCAGTGACAAATTAAAATAACGTTGGCCACTGGACCATTCAGCCCATCTGCAGGAAATCTGCGTTGTTACTCACAGATTTATTTTAATGTGACAGTCAGATGTGTGTGTATATACATCCGTGTGTTTTCTCTCCGACCGACAGATGGTGTGGGAGAACGGCTGCACGGTGATAGTGATGATGACAGCTCTGGTGGAAGATGGAGAGAAACAGTGCGAGCGCTACTGGCCCGATGAGGGCTCATCACTCTACCACATCTACGAGGTTCATTTCCTGTCGTAACTCACAACCTTTAATTTCACATTTATTAGCACAGTGTCTTTTTTATAATGTTCTTCTGGGAACAGATTAATAGGTATAGCTTCCCTGCATTAGACCTGTCGTCATAATGGTTTTGTTCAAAACACATTATGTACAAAAGCGGGGCAGGGTTATATGTTTAAGATTAAGTTCAGTTCATCTTTATTGTCCCTCGAGGGGAGATTTGGTTTTACAGTAGAAGCCTCACATCTGTAATCACAACATTAAGGCCTCTCTCTCGTTTTTTCCGAAATAAAAACGAGAAAAATATGCTGCTGTACAATCCCTTTTTAGTTGTGTTTTATATGTGCATAGTAAATCATTTTGGGATCATGGGTGTTATTTTGTATCTTGTGATCTCCTTATTGTGAGTGGAGCTGTCAATGTTTGTCTATATATACACACTACACAGCTTGATTTAGGTTCACGTGGATGTTTGCCTGACAAAGACCTAGCAGGTTGAAATGTTGCATCCATCAAGTCACATTTCTTGTCCTTATCTCTTATGTGTCTGTCATCCCTCCCTCTCTTTCTCCCCCCCCCCCCCCATCTGTCTCTTTGTGTTTATCAGGTGAATCTGGTGTCGGAGCACATCTGGTGTAAGGACTTCCTGGTGCGCAGCTTCTACCTGAAGAACGTCCAGACACAGGAGACCAGAACTCTGACGCAGTTCCACCTGCTGAGTTGGCCGGCTGACGGCATCCCCACCTCCACGCGACCGCTGCTCGACTTCCGCAGGTACGAAACTACACAATTATCCCCCACATGTGCCCTTGATTTTCAACAGGTGCCACAAGATTCAGTAATTCTCAATAAGTAGGTGGTCAGGATGCAGTGTGTGTGTCATGTTGTGGTGACTCACATCAGTGGGTTTGAATCTTCCTGATCGTCTTCATCACATCCATGTTTTTTTCTCTGTTTCCAGTCTTCTCTGTCATGGTGTCTTCTACATTTCATCCATCATCCATCAGCTCTGTCTCTCTCTCCCTCTCTCCCAGTGTGCAGGTTGATAGGTTTGTATTTTAACATCTCCCAGTGTCATTTTTGTGGTTTGCAGCTAGTACTCTGGCTCCAGTTGCATAGTCACAAAAATGAGCATTGGCAGGTGTGACTGGCTACTGCAAGAGGGACAGTGAATCTGTGGCTTCCTCTCTTCACATATTCTTTCCAGTTTTACCACGTCACCTCATGCAGTTTCTATTTTATTCCTGTCCTGACATCCTTTACCTCATTTCTTTATTCTTCCTACTTGGTCACATTCTGCTTTCCTGTCATTGCCTTTAATTGAACCACAACCCACAAGTACCTGCAATAGTGACATTAATAGTTGTGTTGTATGCATTTATTAATGTCTTGATGAGTTTACTGACTGGAGTAATTTATGTGTATTCATTGAATATGTGAACGAGGTTAGTTGGGTAACACTTCATTTTACAGATCCGCAAATCTCATGGTAATTAGGTGATAATTAGAAAGTAACCTTTTTGAAATTTCTTTGGAATTACTGCTGAATTACCCCCAATATTTACCTAAAAATGTATCAAAAATGACGTTATTATAAACATTATTTAATAATTATATGCTAAAATAGTTTTTAAGAAATTTCAAAGAAGTTATTTGCTAATTATTATCTATCTATCAGCAGACATGGAAATAAAGCATATCAATTAACTTTGTATTTTTTTCCTGGAAATGTATTAAATTAATTACCAGCAATGTATTACTGCTTACTGGGAAATAGCAGAATATGATTATTAAATAATGTTTATAATAGATATAAAATAATAATAATAAAAGTCCAGAGTCAAGACAGCCAAACAAAGTAATTTTTGATAAATCTCGAGGTAAATATTGGGGTAATTTTCATTTCATTCAGGTAATTTTTCATTCCAAAGACATTTCAAATAGGTTACTTGCTAATTATCACCTAATGACCATGAAATTTGCCAAACTGTAAAAGTAAGTTTTACCGTTAGTTGCGATAACAAAGTTTATAAAAAATAATTTATAATAAGGCCTTTTTTTCTGTTTTTTGTTCTCCTTTCTTTCTCTGCTGTCCCTTGATCCTTGCTTTTCAGGAAGGTGAATAAATGCTACAGAGGTCGCTCCTGCCCAATCATCGTTCACTGCGGGTAAAAAAAAACAAACAAACAAAACGATTGATGATTTCTGTGACACATGAAAATTGGCAGAATCATACAATATGACCAGTTTGAATGTATGTTTGGAAAGCAGATTAAGGTAAAAACACTTTGGAGAATTATTGTACATTACATTGACATTGTTTTCCTTTTTGTGTGTGTGTCACTCTCACAGTGATGGCACTAGCCGGACCGGTGCCTACATCCTCATTGACATGGTGCTGAACCGCATGGCCAAGGGTGAGTCGCTCACACACACACACACACACACACACACACACATACATAGGTTATAATTCAGTACCTAAACATGTTGACATGAACAACAAGGTCAATATTTGGGGTGAGGATGGAATTATGTCAAGGTTTGTTCATTGTGTACACTGATGTGTTACCTATTGTGTACAGCGGACGGAGCTATAGTCACAATGTAGTTCAATAAACCTGCTTATGTGATATTTGACTTATTATTCCACACTAAGGTATGGGTAAATACATGTATCATTTATGGGGGTTTAGTTTATTTCTAGAAATTTCAACATGCATAACAAAATCTATAATTTTCACACTGAAGGTTTATTTTAGTGTGTCAAGCTAATATCAGCAGAATAGCACAATACATGCTTTCGTAGTTGTCAGGATAACTTTGTAATCCTATTTTACCTTTTTATAGAAGGCTTAGAGAGAAGGCTGTAATACTCAGTGGCAGTATACGTCAAAAATTGTGGTAGTGATGCTTTTACTGTTTCCGTTGTTGTTAGGAGTGAAGGAGATCGACATCGCAGCCTCCCTGGAGCACATCAGAGACCAGAGACGCGGCTTGGTCCGCACCAAGGTACCATAAATCACTGTGTGTGTTCGCACTATTTGAGCACTTTTAAGGTGAACATCCATCATAATCCAATTGTCTCCCTATTTCTTTTCACCACCTCCCGTCCTCATCAGGACCAGTTTGAGTTTGCGCTGACAGCAGTAGCCGAGGAAGTGAACGCCATCCTGAAAGCCCTGCCGCAATGAGCTGAGGACGCAGTGAGGACGGACATCCACAGGAACAAACAGAAAGAAGAACTCATGAGGACACACTCGTACGATCCAGTCATGTATGTCTGGCCTTCACTGTAAATAAGAATTTGCTCGACCACACTTGGAGCTGTTACTGCTCTTGTTTCCAGCATGCAGTATTTTACCATCTACTCATTCTCTGGGTTTTTAAAACTTTTTGGAACTTAAATTAAATTATTTTTGGCAGGATGTAAATATGGACAGAAGATTGAATCTTTTCACCAATTTGATCTTTGCTCTCTGAAGTTTCTACCTAATTAGACAACGATGAGATGTGAACTACAAATGGGTAAAAACTTGCATTTACTGTGCCCTTCTGTTGACGTATTGTTTACATATCTTACTGCCATCTGATTCCATCTTTTATTGGACATGATGACATGATTACCTCCTAATGATCACTCAACTTCAACAGATGATTTACCACCAACACTGAGGGTTTGTTTGGCTGTTCATTACAATTTTCTTGGACTAATGTTGAAATAATGTTAAATCCCATACAAACAAATTTGGAATACATCCACCCGGCTGATAAACAACAAGGTTTCAATCCATTAGAACTCTATGAGTGTGTTGTAACTGTATGCTACTGTCTCGTGTGGGTTGATTTCCAGCAGGTTTTTATTTGTGAGACTCGTCTTTGCCATGACAACATGATTGTTTGCTTCAAGCACTGGTCCTTTTGTAAACGGATGCTGTACGTTGACCACACAGTACACCTCACCTCCTCTCTCTCTCTGAACACACACAGTAACTTTGTTTCTGTTCTTATATCGTCTTACTCTGTGTACGACCTTGTGATTTATGTAAATAATTCATCCTGATCATTGTGTTTATTTCATGTAGCAGACAGACAGAAAATATCTATAAAAAATGTATTTTTGACTTGACCTGAATAAATTTGTGACGTGATGCAGCAAAAAACTAAAAAAAAAAAAAAGCCTCAAGCCTCATTTTCAAAACCTGTGGTTTTTGTTTTATAAAAAAAAGATGTAAATGGCACATTTAAAACAAGTTCTTCTATGTCATGTATTTTATCAATTGATTTGAAATGCATGTATTATTCAAAAGTGCATCAATGATTTGCACTTTCAGAATTTTACCGACAGCGCTCCCTGCTGTACAAGGGAGGAACAGCAGTGTATTACAATAATCCATCCATTATCTGTAACTGCTTATCCTATTCAGGGTACATTACAATAATATACCCTGAATGAACAGGATAAGCGGTTACAGATAATGGAAAAATCTTCAATTCTTTGACATTAACCCTGATAAAGATAAACTACCATGGACTGATAACAGAGTAGTCAGCAGGACATGCTTTATTTTCTCTGCTTTATATGTTTTGGAACATTTTTCTATTTGTGTTATCCATCAGTTTCCACTTGCAGGCATACTTCAAATTAAAGTTCAGCTGAAACATTGCTACTTAAAGCTCTACGGTTAATGCAGAGATAATAGGTTTCAAAATATAAACTTTCCAGTCTTTCACTCCACAATGAGCTATGTACACTCACTCACACTCATACATGGAAAAACACACATTTGTATCTTTTTATTAAGTGTCGTTCTGCAGGTAGGAGCCATGGTGGGCAGAGAGACAAGTGCATCATGGGGAATTGACCTTTGACCTGTGGGAATAGATGTACAAGGACATGTTACACTTTATCAGTAATGCAAATACTGTAGGCATCACCTGATTTAAATATGATGGGACCATCATCTACACGGGGCTGATGGGGTAACGTTGAAGGTGCTTCAGGTTCACACTGGTCTTTACCTCAGGGCAGCGTGAGGGCGCAGCACAGCGAGAGACAATCAGGTTAGCTTGTGAAGGCCTCGAAGTCTGACTCTGAAACAGGAAGCAGGAAGTGTGAGACAAACAATAACATAAGTCCCAATAATGTGGTACAATAAAGTGCGTTTGTCGCATTACGAATAAAAAAAATAATGTTTTATTTCTCTGATATTCCCAGAGAGATCTATTCACAGCCAATAAAAGCTCATAACATGACATGCAAGACAGGCATTAAAAGGTGATACCAGCATATTGTTAAATTTAAGCAGAAGAAAATACGATAAAATAATATTCTTTCAAATTTGTGATGACTTGTGCAGGATAGCTCTGTGTGGACATCTACATGGCAGTTTTTGTTTTGACAGGTTTTGATGAGAAAATGACTGGAAAACAGAAAAAGAAGATTTTGAGTTATTAATTAATTCTTAAAACAACTTAGTTTGCACTGATAAACAGGTGAAAATCTCTTGCACTAAATAAGGTTTAGGTCATCATGGGTGAGCGGAGAGATGAGACAAACAGGAAGACTTGTAATGATCAATGTACAGCGTTTGAGGTAAATTGTCAGTATCTAAGTAAATGGGGACACATTGGTTTGGACAACATACTGAGTGGAATCAATTGTAAGCATACTGATCAAGTTCAATTATTGTTTTTTAAAATTGAATTACAGTATATGCACTCATTTCATTCATATCTACATTTGTTTTAGAGACCCATGAAGAATAATTCAGAATAAATGAAGGGGGAAGCAGCACTGCAGTTCATTTCCTGTATCGTTGTTAGTTGTAGTATTAAGTTGTAGTATTAGTAATGGTAGTACTAGTATAGCATGAAATCAGTGACAATTAGTGGATAAAGCAGAACTATTACTGCTATATTCTGGAAAAAAAAAATCAAATATCCCATATATCCTCTTCGGCTCAATCTTTATTTGTTATTTCCCTTTTAACAATCTGAAAATAAAAATAACAAGTCAGTTCAATGTAGTACAAATAATACAGGCCTCCTTCTCAATCCCTCTCCACACGCAGTTTGGAGAGGAGAAATGATAAACAACTCAGAGACAACAACAATTACTTGATTTTTTTTTTTTTTTCGTAACTGATGACGTGTTCTAACAGCTGTTTGATTTTTGATAGTTATCCTTTAGAAAGCAAAACTCGTGCAATGCAAAATAAATCAAGCATGAAAAATATACGACAACCTGTGCTCTATGAGCAGCGTAGAAGCAGAGCAGGGACTGCCTGTAATAAGGTACTTATTGAGACAGGTGTGTCTTTGAACAGTAGTAAAAAATATATATGTTTTAACATTATTAATGGCACTAGGAATTACTTTTAACACCTTTGTGTTTTGGCACCAACAGTACTTTCTGTTACTTTCAGCATTATTTCACAGATACAGCAACAATCACATTTAAAACTGTTATATTAGTATTCCACTATGAGCGAGAGTGTGTGTGTGTGTGACACATTGAGTTGGCCTGATAATCAGACAGAGTATTAACACTTATTTTAACTATTAATGCAATGTTATTTCAGCAGTCAACAGTGTGTGTAATGTTGCTCACTAAGCAGCTAAACTAAAGCAGGTGGGGGTGAGTGTTTTGCTTCAGGTGGTGCTTAATCAACAGATGTTGAAGATGGAAAACGCAGCGACAGCACCTCCCTTGCTCTGACAGTTCAAACCAGCCCAAGGGAAATCAAACCTAGCGTTCCCAATGCAGCTGAATTCAACTTCTCTCATTCCCAATCGCTAATGTACAGCTTTGACATTGGCTTTGCTTTAAATACATTCTTTTTTTAACACATAGCAAAGTAGCTAAAACATGCAAAGGCACCAAAGGGATCAAAATATGAAAGATCTATATAATGATTATTTATACAATCAGTCATAATGCTGTACACATTGTACACTGTGCTTTGCCTCTCCACCCCCAATCTACAATCTGACCAAATGTTTTTTAGAAACTGTTTCACGTCTGCCATCATCCTGATGAGCTCTGAGAGGAGCCACCTGTGCTGTTCAGAGACAACAAAGCAAAGGTGAGCTCAATCAGTGCTCCTATAACTGGGAGGGGAGGAGGAACAGTTCTGTTTGCCCTGCTACCAGCCAGACATGTTTCATCCAGTGTGTCTGAAATACAACATTTGAGGAGAAACAATGTCCTTTCTTTTGGTGGAATTCCCTGGCTCACTGTCCCTAATTCTGGTTACCTCACGTCCAATACTTAAATGTCCCTAATCTCCAGCCATCGCCAAATTGGTCACCAAAACAATGGTCATGATATTTTAGTAAAAGTGTATTGTATTGTACTTGCATTCAATGATACATTCACTCTTTACTATTGCAACCTTGCAATAGTGTAGAAGCTGGGCTACCGGTTTGTTAGTAATTCTGACTGGGAAGCTGGTGTGTATTTACAATGTATTCTTGCAAAATGTGTGTTTGTGCTTCAACTACTTTTTGCTTTTATGTATTCTAGAAATTAGTATCAACAGGTCATTTTTTTTTTTTAAACAAACTAAGCTTTAGATTTTGATCTATTGTTTCAGACTGGGCATGTGACACAGTTCTGACTCATTTCCTTTGCCAGAGACTCCGCATGAGAAAGTTCTCTGGCGCGGTCTCAACTGAGGCACACAGACAAAAACACAATACTCTGCCTTTTACTGGGATTTCAATCCCTACCAATTTGGCTACATCTAAATCCCTCATAATCCCACTCTTTTCAGTCTGCGTAAATAATTGGCAAATTTACATATTGCTGATCTTTTAGCTGTATTGGCAAATTATATGGAAACGTCTGGATTGGCACGGTGTCAAAGTTGACTCACTCTCTCTTTTAGAGGTGTTAAGGCTGCATTAAAGCCGTGTGACCAGTTGAGGCACTGCCTCAGATTAAGAGTCTGGCCATCACATAACATTAGAGCTTGGCTGTAGGCAGAACACTGAGGTAATTATAAAAAAATAAGGCATCCCAAATGCACACACACGCACTGCATTAGCACACAACACACCCACACTTCTTTTTCTTTTTCGAACTGCCATCACTACTTTTCGTGGCAGGTTCAAACTGCTCTCCACTGCTCTGGCTTTGTGGTGTAGTGGTGGTGTTGGTGCTGGTGCTGGTGGTGGTGGATGACTCAGGAGAGAAATCTGCTTCCCTGGTTCCCTTCCCCCCCGTTTCCCACCCACCTCCAGACCCTGAGCCCATTTTAAACTGCTGCTCTTCATGTCTCTCCTCTTCGACAACATTTTTATTAACAGTCACATTAAGTGTAGTCTTAAAAACCTTGTCTCCTTTAAGGCCACCGGTTTTGTCATTCATGGCTTTGCCCAAACTCACAGCACCTGATATGATGTCGGTAACAGCTGCTCTCTGCTGGGCGTCCATTTCTGACAGGCTGCATGCCAAAGCCATCTGCAGGTCTTCGTCGTCTTCGTCATCGTTGCTGTCGCTCGCAACCCCGTAGTTGTAGAAGGGGGCGGCGCTGAATGACCGCTGTGTGGATGAAGAGTGAGATCTGTCGGAATCGGTGGGTGATCTGTTTGGGATTTGTGGCTTCTGAGGATGTCCCTCTCGTCGGCTCAGCTCCATCGCGAGGGCCATTTCATCCGCCACACCTGGGGACAACACACGCAACAATAACAACACAGGTGTGCATGTGCACAAGCAACATGGAGTAGCATATGCACTAGCCTGAAGAAAGTGAAGGGATAGAAAATGTTACAAGACCTACATTTATTTGTGACATCATTCTGAGTCTTTGGTCTTACCATTAATTAGAATGCTCTTTAACACCCCATCCTCCTCAATCTCTGTTCTTTCCTGCCCGTTCTCCTTTATCCTGTAAGTAAGACAAATACATAGATAAAAGTAAAAGTATATGTGTGTGTGTCACTGTGTTTGGTACTTTTTCTAATCAAACATAAATGCAGACTTGTATACTAACTTATTAGGGCTACAATGATGGCTCCACAGTAATATTTTGTAGTTATTATATTAAACAAAACAGAAGCAAAATTACTCAAATATCCAGTTGCATTCAAATAAAATTCAAAACATAACGGGAAGGACAATTAAATAGTTTGCCGAACTTGTTTTAAATCTTCAGTTATATAACATTTGCATACAAAATGCCATCACATCATAGGCAAGATACAAAAAACTAGAAATGTTTGAATACTTTCCAAATCAGAAACTACAGTTTCAACCTAGTTTCAGTGACGTTTGTTACATTAAGAGAATTTTGAAAGTTTAGGAAAATTAATCTGTACTTAATTGTGACAAATTTCAAATAATTTTCTAAAATATTTCACTTTCATGTCTTTTTTTAATCCTTGTTGGGATAAAAAAGTCATAAAATATAAAAAAAAAAAACCCTCATATTTCCCAGGTTGGGTAACTTTATTACGTACTTCTTGGTGGTGGTGCGTTTGCCATTTATGATGCGAGTGGAGGTAGAAACTGATTTGAAGTTGCCCATCCCTCCGCCCATGCTGTCCATCCCATCCAGACCTCCCATGGAAGAGGAGAAGGAGGAAAAATCAACTGAAGGAGGACAGATGATCAGGAAGAGAAGAGAAAAAAAGAGAGACTGATTAATTTTGATGTATCATTGCGTGTATAGAAATGCACAACGAGGTGTCCAGATATGAGAAAATAAGGAAAAAATAATGAGAAAAACATTTTGTCTACAAACATGGTAGTGTAGTTTGGAGCATAAGTATCTGTGCTATGATTACATGGATTTCAATGTACATTTTGCATTAATTTATAAACACGTAAAACTTTTGACTGTAATTGTTTGTGTGTAACTGACTGTATGTTTGAGGTGTCAATTTTAACTGATGACACCGTTTCCCATGTTACAGAGAGTTTTAAAGTCTGGTAGCCTTCTATCTCTTGAACAAAAAGAAGGTTTACATGTTGACAAATATAAAAACACAGTTCCCTCCTACTGCATTTCAGCAGTTGTTCAGCGGCAGTGCTTTCGACATTATGGCCACAATACGATATGCCATGTCTAATTCAACAGATACAGTACAAGTAACTGTAGTCGCCATGCGACTTTTAGCATGAAACTGTTTACCTCCGGCTGAAGGAAAAGAAAAGAAGCGATTGGGGCCGAAGTGAGAGGATGAGCCTCCAAAGGATGGGAAGTCATCTGGATGAGAGAAAGAGAAAGAGAGACACTTATAATTACGTAAACACTTTACTGTTAGGTAAGGTGTAATATTACATTAGGTTTTTTTATATTAACTAACTAAGGAGTTAGACTTCAGTTAAGCAATGGTATCTTATGTGTATTTTTTGCTCCACAGGTGAAGTAATACATAAAGGAGGTTTTCCCAAAGTATGATAAGCAGACTCCCAAAGTCATGTACAGGTGTCCAGAGGGGATCCATCAAAAAGTAGTAACTCATAACAAAAATCATAAAAATTGCTGATATAACCCCACATGAATATTGTGTATGACTTACCGAAGAAGTTAGCGAAGGGATCCTGGCCGCTAAAAAACTCTCTGAACACCTCATCTGGGTTGCGGAATGTGTAGCTGAATCCTGGGCTATCAGTCGAAAAGTTGTTTGAGCTGCTGGAGAAACCTGGAAAATGAAGTCGTCGGGGTCAGGTGGACGAGGAGCAACCAAGTGGGAGAAAGAGTAGATGGAGGAAATACAAGACATATTAGGGGGCCAGAATGGGGGAAAGTGAATAAAATGGAGGGTGCAGGAAACGTAAGGAAGGGAATGAGGAGAGAGGCAACAGCAAAGCGAGTGAGGAGGGAAGAAGGAAAGGTAATGGAGGCAATAATATGTCATTGTTTACCTGTGGGTCGCGTTTCATAGCTGTCATGTGCATCACGTTTACTCTCTGTAGTAGAGGAACAGAGTACAATTTAATGATGGAATAAAAACCCATAGATGTCTCTTTCTCTTTTTCTCATACAAACACCCAACACACACATTACAAATAGAACTACTATGTTAGAAACTGATTTATGGGCTCTATGAATGAAGTTCCTCCCTGAAGAGCCTGACATCATCACACAGAGATTCATGACTCACAGCATCACTACAGATCAACCCACAACACACACATATATATAAATATATATAAAGATCCACAGTGCCCTGACTTACTGTCAGACAGGACTTCATAGGCCTCAGACAGTTCTTTGAACTTTTTCTCTGCTTCCTCTTTGTTGTCTGGATTTTTGTCTGGATGCCATTTCAGCGCCAGTTTCCTATACCTGAACTCACAACAAAAACATTGACTCGTGCATGCAAGTAAATATATAGAGATAAAGACATGTACAAGTAGTACTATGGTCTCCTCTATAACAACAAACAATGCACTGTGGAGAGCCTCAGAGAAATAAGACACCAGACCACTGAGGCCATTCCATGTTTTTGAGGAGTCTGTGTTTTTCATACCAGTGGTTCTCAACCCTCTAATTATGGGTTTAGTTACAATGTATACCGAGATATTTTTGGTGTTTTGACATTTTATCCCACATGTTCAGAATACTTTTGTTTGAAATCTAATTAAAATGTGCTCTGAACTGATGTTCATAAAAATCCAGACACATAAAACTAAGAAACTGCTAATTTTGAGGCCAACTCAAATTGTTCAAGGCTTATATAACCTGGCGGTGTTACAGTAAGAAGATAAACTCCAAATATATTCTCATTAACTGTATTTTATATTCAAGTAAAGGTGTTTTATTCTTGTTTATGAGTTGTGTAAAGTGAGTCCTAACGCTTGAGAGGTACTCACGCCTTCTTGATGTCCTCCTGAGAGGCTGTTTTGGACACTCCCAAGACGTTGTAGTAATCCACCATGTTGCCTCCTGTCACTCCTCACCACACCGCCCCCTGAAAGGAAAGTTTTCTTTTTAATACAGAATATACTCTACTCTGATTGGACACACACATCCCCCCTTTTTATCAAATTCTTGGTATCTGTGGTATTTCCTAAACTCCAAAAAAGGAAAAGAAACAGCTCTATGCTCATTATTTATTTAATTTGCAGACAAGAGGTCATATGCAACAGGGGCAGTCTAAGGGATGGCTAAAGAAGGCTATGTGTAATGTAAACATAGCCGTTTATCATTCTGTACACCAAGTGTTAACAAATACAGATTATGAAAACATGTAATGACCTTTTTTTGTAAGTAGATCATTCAATTTTGCCTGTTTAGACCTTTTTCTCAGGACTTGTTTGACATCTCCCTCACTATAGAAAACTATAAGCTACTAGTTAATTTGACAATGGTACTATATACCATGGAGTTACCCTGCACTATATTAATTAACAGTCTCTTCTGCACTATATTCACTTTTTTAATAGTCGTGTATCACAGCTGTTACCCTGCACTATATACAGTTTTAACAGTTTTCTTCATCTCCTTGTATTTTTATATCTGGTATATCTTTTTGTACTTTTTACTTTGCACTAATAACTTTTTTACTGCATTTTTACTAACATGTTTTGAACTATGGAACTGTGTTGCTAGAAACTTGAATTTCCCTCGGGATCAATAAAGTTATAATCTATCTATCTATCTATATATACATAGAGACCAGTTAATTTCATTGAATCACTGACATGTTTCTTCTAATGTTACACACTAAATAAATTAAGGAGGGACTTCTTTTATGTTCTGCACAGGCTAAATTAGCTGGATGCATATATATATTATTTATGCAGAAAATGTTTTTCTTTTAACCTTAAAATAAAATTGCATTTTCCAGCATATAATGTATATAATATATAAACATAGAATTGAATTGAATAGATCAATGACAATGGTATATATACACAGAGATCAGTTAATTTCACATATATATATATATAAATATATATATATATATATTATTTATGCAGAAAATGTTTTTCTTTTAATCTTAAAATAAAATTGCATTTTTTATTTATCATTAATACTTGAAAGTGTGTTAATTTCATTGACTCACTGACATGTTTCTTCTAATGTTACACACTAAATAAATTAAGGAGGACTTCTTTTATGTTCTGCACAGGCTAAATTAGCTGGATGCATATATAGATATATATATATTATGCAGAAAATGTTTTTCTTTTAACCTTAAAATAAAAAAAAAAAAAAAAAAATGTAATCATTTTATCATTAATACTTGAAAGTGTGCCCATGAAATGACAAGACCTCAGTATAGTTCCATTATAGCTACACTGTCAAGAGTCAGCATGCAAACCCACCATGCCTATCTCATGAATGGACTTGAACAGTTTTAGGGCAGCAGCAGCAGCAGCAGCAGGGGGACTTCCAAACTGATGTAAAATAACTAAACTTAACTTAACTATGCCTCTCTCGGGAACAGCCATGCGCTCACACGAGTATTATTATTACTATGTTATTTCTAGCAGTCAGGCATCTGACAACAACTGCTGCTGACATGACAGCAGGCCTACAGACACTAACTTACTGAGGCACAGGGAGCTGCCTGTATAGACTCACTACAGCAGAAATAAAGGGTAGCATTAACAGTGTTTGGTATTGACACAATGATGGTAAAGTTGAAGGCTGATAAACTGCAGGAGGTTTAGCCTACATGGTGTATTGTGTGGTGGTATAGCCACAACTTGTGACGACTAGCTGAAGCTATGTGGACCTACCGTGAGTCTACAGCAGCCTCCTCCTCTCGGTCTCTCTCTCTCTCCGTCGCCACCGACACAAACACTTTATTCTACCGACACAGTGTTTACCGTTATACCGTCTACTACTACCGGTCCTCCTCCTCAGCAGGTAAACAAGCGGACAGCCGAGCTATACGTCACGATCAGCTGGGAGAGACGAGTCTGGAACATGCGAGTGATGATGATCGGTAGAAACCGGTGACCGGAGACCCGCCCTGTCTGTCTGTCTGTCTGTCTGTCTGTCTCAACCACCGCCTGTTGCTCCGTGCAGCTTAATGTGGCTTCACCAATGATAACACCAGCAGCTTCTAATGGTAGTCACGGAAACCGATGATGATTACGTCATGTTGACAGATAAATAGGGGAGACCGGGGGGCAACTGTACACATTCTTAAGGTATGATGTCATTAATCAAAAAACTTTATTTGGATACAATTTTTTTATGTAGGTAACTTTAATTTGTGTTCTAACAGGATGTTTTTACAAGCAATGTTACAGTCAAAATATTGATTGAAACACTATATGTTACATCTGCCCCCATGCATGAGCGATTGTAACAGCATATGGGGGGACAATTGTAACAATACAAGGACCACAATGAATATAGATATAGTTAAAACAATTAAATATCCATTGAAAAATCAATTACTTTCATACCTCAAAAAAAAAAGTCTTGGCAGAAAAAACTTTTTTTCACAGCAGCCATTTTGAAATGTAATTGCACAGTAAACACAGGTGTAATAAATGATATAATAATAATAATAATAATAATAATAATAATAATAATATTATTAATAATAATAATAATAATAATTGTTTTTATTTTTATTTTTATTATTATTATTATTATTATTATACAATTTAATATCCATGAAATTTCAATTACTTTCATACCTCAAAAACAAAAGTCTTGGCAGAAAAAACTTTTTCACAGCAGCCATTTTGAAATGTAATTGCACAGTAAACACAGGTGTAATAAATAATATAATAATAATTCTTATTATTCTTATTCGTATTCTTATTCTTATTCGTATTCGTATTCGTATTCGTATTCGTATTCTTATTCTTATTCTTATTCTTATTATTATTATTATTATTATTATTATGGCCCTGTTCCATTTAGGTGGGTCAAGGCCCGGGTATTGTGCATGCTGGCTCACTGGAATGGCTGTGACACTAAATACAACGGGACCATAATTAATTTGATCAATTACGCTTCTGTTTACCCTGCAACTACATGTCAAAATGTTTCTGTGAAATCAGTCTATAGTTCTGTTCTTAAGATTTTAATAACATAACTTTTAATTCTAATGGGGTATTTTTACACTGTGATACTACTGTAATACTTTTATTTAGGTAAAGGAACTAGATTCTTCAGTGCTGACTATAACTACAGATAAGTGCACCCATATATAGGAACAGAATATATTACATTTAGCAGACCAGAGAAGTGTAGCCAACCACAAAGTAGACTTTTAGTTCAAAGTGTGACTTATCAGGATCACATGATGAGTTCATGGACTGGTTAGTCATGTCTAAATGACTAAACCTATTTATATACAGCCCAAGGATGACTAAACTAACTCACTCAACTTTATTAGCTGGTCACATTGCTCCCATCTGGTGGTTGAGGGAAGCAACTGCATGTACAAGGCCGGCCCAGCCCATTGTATACTTTGTGACAAATCAAAAGGCAGGAAATTGGCAAAGGTAGAGCTACTGGAATTTTCTTTTGTAAACGAATGGGAGCTGCATGTAAACAGTCACTCTGAAATCCAGCAAAACACTGCTGGAAAAATCCACTCTATTAATAGAAAATATATACAACGAAATGTATAGTGTAGATTGTTTTATCCATGTTTACTCTGACGAAAATATTCCTTCGGGCACAATGATTTTGTTTTGCCCAAGTATTTTGTCTATGTACCTTTTATAGACAGTAATCCTTGTAATTGTCACCACAGTGCTATTGATATGTTACCAGTTAATAGTCTGAGATCACTCTAGATGACTCAGTATAAAAGGTTTTAGGCTAGCAAGGTGTGCCAAGCAATGGACAAGTTCAGGAATGATCACAATTCATCATTTAAAAGGCTCATGAGAAAATTTTATTGATAATACTGATATTGATCACCACCACAGGTTATCAGAGTGTTGCTGGGAATGTGTCACATTGATGATCCCTTTTGGAATATGTAGTAAAGCCCTGATGATGTTTGGCCCTTCAATACTCCTCTCCCTCTTCATCCTCCTCTCCCATGCTGTCAGTGCCAACCTCTTCATAGTCCTTCTCCAGGGCAGCCATGTCTTCTCTGGCCTCTGAGAATTCTCCCTCCTCCATGCCCTCCCCAACATACCAGTGGACGAAGGCTCTCTTGGCGTACATGAGGTCAAACTTATGGTCGAGACGGGCCCAGGCCTCAGCGATGGCTGTGGTGTTGCTCAGCATGCACACAGCCCTCTGCACCTTGGCCAGATCTCCTCCAGGAACCGCCGTTGGAGGCTGATAGTTGATGCCCACCTTGAAGCCTGTCGGGCACCAGTCCACGAACTGGATGGTGCGTTTGGTTTTGATGGCAGCAATGGCGGAGTTGACGTCTTTGGGCACCACGTCGCCACGATACAGCAGACAGCAGGCCATGTATTTACCGTGACGAGGATCACACTTCACCATCTGATTGGCTGGCTCAAAGCAAGCATTGGTAATGTCAGCAACTGACAGCTGCTCGTGGTAGGCTTTCTCTGCAGAGATGACTGGAGCATAAGTGGCCAGAGGGAAGTGGATACGAGGGTAAGGCACTAAGTTGGTCTGGAACTCTGTCAGGTCAACATTCAGGGCTCCGTCAAAGCGAAGTGAGGCTGTGATTGAAGACACAATCTGGCCAATGAGCCTGTTGAGGTTGGTGTAAGTCGGCCTGTCAATGTCAAGGTTCCTGCGGCAGATGTCGTAGATGGCCTCGTTGTCCACCATGAAGGCACAGTCGGAGTGCTCCAGGGTGGTGTGGGTGGTCAGGATGGAGTTGTAAGGCTCCACTACGGCTGTGGAGACTTGGGGGGCTGGGTAGACGGCAAATTCAAGTTTTGATTTCTTTCCGTAATCAACAGAGAGTCTCTCCATAAGCAGGGAGGTGAAACCTGAGCCGGTGCCTCCACCAAAGGAGTGGAAGATTAGAAATCCCTGCAGCCCAGTGCACTGATCAGCCTGAAAAGAAAATATGCCTTGATTACTTGAAATCCCACTTTAGTTGCAAGATATCAGAAGGTATGAAGTCACATGAAAAGTCACCAAAATGCTAAAGCTGTCCAGCAAGCTAACTGAACTCTCACCAGTTTACGAGTCCTGTCCAGAACCAGGTCAATGATCTCCTTGCCAATGGTGTAGTGTCCTCGGGCGTAGTTGTTGGCAGCATCTTCCTTTCCTGTAATCAGCTGCTCAGGGTGGAACAGCTGCCGGTACATTCCTGTACGCACCTCATCTATGAAAGGAAAAAAAACAAGGGTAAGAGCCAACGTCCACGGGGTATGAATGTTTTAAACATAGTATACAGTATCATCAGCATACAGTATACCTTATCTTTTATAAATTAGGAGTAGTGAAGTCAAGTGAATATGTACGTTCATGTTTATTTACACACTATTTACACATTACTGACCGATGACAGTGGGTTCCAGGTCGACAAAGATGGCTCTGGGAACATGCTTTCCTGCCCCTGTCTCGCTGAAGAAGGTGTTGAATGAGTCATCTCCTCCTCCAATAGTTTTGTCACTGGGCATCTGTCCGTTGGGCTGGATCCCATGTTCCAGACAGTACAGCTCCCAGCATGCATTGCCCATCTGGGCTCCGGCTTGGCCGACGTGCATTGAAATACACTCACGCTGAATACAAGAAGGGAGAGAGATTGGTTAAAGGAGAATGCATGTATTACTGCATTAGCTTTAAAGGTGCAGTGTGTAGGATTTGGCGGCATTTAGCGGTGAGGTTGCAGATTGCAACCAACTGAAACAGGGTTACTGTAGAAACATGACGACTGGCTCCGTGAAGAGGATCTGCTCCGTATGTAGATATACTGTAAATGGCTCATTCTAAGGTCACGAAAACAAGCTAAAGAAAACATACTTATGAATATTATATTCCATTTCTGCCAAGAGATTCCCCTAAATGCTACACACTGTTCCTTTAACTATTTCCTGATTCAACGCTAACTGCTTACAAATAATTGGGGATTTTTACAGTATGTGTCACTCAGCTCACGAGTACATTCAGTTGAGTGGTTTCATACCTCACATTTGATATAAAAAAGGGCAAAAGAACATGTGTTGTATTTCATTACTGCTCTATGGCGTGTATGGTCTTTCGTTGAACTTGAATCTTTGGTATGATGTCTGCACTCGGAACTCAGTTCGGAGAGGAAACAGCTTAGTTGGCAAAGAAATGTTGACTGTTGAGTACTGTGTGCCAGAGCAAAACGTTGAAGCTTTCAGCTGCTCAAAGTGCATGTGAGCGAGCCAACATTTAAACGAAAGCAGCTATTAGATTGTTCAGAGTCTGCACTCTTTAGTTGTTTTGGGAAAATCCAGCAAACGTGGGCAGGAAATGTAAATGAAATCGAGTTTTAAAAGCCCTAAGAACCCATTTTATGGAGTTTTCCCACTACAAAGTGGAAACTAAGGTCATATGTGGCAGACAGGAAGACCATGCCTTCTCCCATTTCCCCATCATGTATCTCCTCCCTTTCCTCGTCCCCTCCCCGTTTCTGTCTCTCTCCTCCCCCATCCTGTCCAGCTGCGTAGTGCTATGTAACAGTCAGGGATGTCTCCCTCTCTCTCTCCCTCTCTCCACATCTCTCTCCAACCAAAAACTCCTAACAGCTGCAAAATGGCTTCCAAGTAACTCATACTGCCTAGGCCAGACCACTCCTCTTTTCTCTGTTCTTTCTATCCATCCCCCTCACTGCCACGATTACCCTGATCACTCCTTCTTATAGTCAAGATGACTTTAAATCCTCGATAAACACATAAGACTCAAGTATTTCTTTCTCCTTTATGTTTCCTGCTTTATGACTAGCTGTAGTATACATCAAACAAAACATGACAACGCAAACTCATAAAGTACCTGTCATCTGACCTACATTGAGTGCAGACATGACTCATGGGGTTTAGGCCTATTGTAGCCATATGTAACTATCACATGGCATTCCTCTCCCTGAATTCTCACCAGACATGCCCTAAAAAGTTTCATTACATAAATTCAGCTCAAAATTACAGTCTCTTAATAGGATATAGCTGCTTTTGTATCAGTAACCTTAAACTCCACAGTAGAGGCCTCATGAGCATTAAAGAGGCCCAGCTGTTTAATCCATCTAATGCTGAGAAACAGAGATAAAGGGAGGCTGCAGGGAAGAGAGAGAGGAGAGTGGAAATATCAAGGCTACGTCATCATCAGCCAAGCTGTTACTCACCATTATGTCTGCTGGTCCTTCGACTGACGTTGAGGATTCAGATACAAGGCAGAAGTGAGGAGGAGAGGGAGAGTCAGGACTTATATAGGCAAGGATGTGGAGGGGGCAGGCAGGAAACTACGGCAAGCAGCTGCAGAGGGAGCTCGCGGTAGGGAGCAGCAGTTTAAAAAAAAAGAAGAAGAGGGAAGTCCTTAATGTCGTGTTATCCGCCCTTACAGTTATCAGCTTTGTCTGTCAGTTTGAGATTAGACACTTTCATCTTCTTCATGAGCACTTTGCCCCTATTTTCTTATGTTGTGTGTGAGAGAGTTTAATTACATACAACGCTTAAATGAATTGTTACGTTGGGGAATTTACCCATAGCATGCACAATGTTCACCCCTGAAGATTTCTCAATATATAATACAGTAAATTATGATTATTTTATGCATGCATCTGTACCCACACACCCACCAACACACACATGCACCCTTTGTCTGCATTAAATCGTTGAATTAATAACCACACAAACTGGAACAAATGTAAAGTCTATGAAGTTCTTTGTTCTTAAAGAGGACCTATTGTGCTCATTTTCAGGTGCATACTGCCATTTTTGGTTTGCTGTAATTGGGCAGCTGAACCAAACTCTCCAGACTCCGCTCTAACTAGCTTTGTTTGAGGGCGTGCCAAACTAGCCGCTAGGCAGGTATTAAGCAAGTGTATTACTTGGTGACATCACCACGTTACGGAAGAAAAGGCCGGACTTCAAGCAAGGCGTTTCAGCCAGTCCAGGAGTGTTTCTGTTGAGGAGAGTAACTCCCTTTTTGGCGTGGACTTTGGGCTTTGTAACTTTGCAGACCTTTTACATGCATAAAAAACTATATAACACACTAAAGGAAAGGGAAAAGAACAAAAGCATAATAGGTCCACTATAATAATTAAATGCAAAAAACATGCTTTAATGATAGGAAAAGTAAATGTTGAGCAGTAATGTGAGATGACACAAATGACACGCAGTGATTCAGTTTATTCAGCTAATTCAGAATACACAAAAAAAAACATCACATTGGCACAATGGCACACACATTGGAAGCAAAGTTTTCTGCTTGTCCTTGGTACAACTTTTCGACAGCCCTCCTGGTATCACAGAGCTGTGATTCACACATAACTGGGATCCTATTGTTGCTGCAGGCCGCTGTCTGAGTGCGTGCTACACAAACAACACCAGCAAGCGAGTGAGTCATTTATTTTCTCTCCCTCCCGCTCTCACACAGTCACAGCTGAATGGCATATAGAAACCGACATAGGAGCCCTTTCATAACTTACATTCCACATGAGAGAGGATAGTGGGGGGGAGGTGCACAAAAGAAAGGGTTTGGTCTAAGTTTCTGAATCTGATACGGCGGAAAGAAAAGATCTTTAAAGGCCCAAAATATAATATGTCTAAAGACAAAGATAATGTTAATAATAAGGATCTTTCAAATGTGTTATTTTTCTTAACCAAGTTGTTGGTTTATTTATACATTTGACCCACATTTTTCTTCACTACAACAAACTACAGTAAATGTCCCATTTTAAAACCAGGATTAAATATCAATTTACTTTGGTTTAAATACAGGCCTCAGGAAAGTCAGTATTCCTCTCCTTCATCCTCCTCCTCTGCGTTGTCAGTGCCAACCTCTTCATAATCCTTCTCCAGGGCGGCCATGTCTTCTCTGGCCTCTGAGAACTCTCCCTCCTCCATGCCCTCCCCAACATACCAGTGGACGAAGGCTCTCTTGGCGTACATGAGGTCAAACTTGTGGTCGAGACGGGCCCAGGCCTCAGCGATGGCTGTGGTGTTGCTCAGCATGCACACAGCCCTCTGCACCTTGGCCAGATCTCCTCCAGGAACCACCGTTGGAGGCTGATAGTTGATGCCCACCTTGAAGCCTGTGGGGCACCAGTCCACAAACTGGATGGAGCGTTTGGTCTTGATGGCGGCAATGGCAGAGTTGACGTCTTTGGGCACCACGTCGCCACGATACAGCAGACAGCAGGCCATGTATTTACCGTGACGAGGGTCACACTTCACCATCTGATTGGCTGGCTCGAAGCAGGTGTTGGTGATGTCAGCAACTGACAGCTGCTCATGGTAGGCTTTCTCTGCAGAGATGACTGGAGCATAGGTGGCCAGAGGGAAGTGGATACGAGGGTAAGGCACCAAGTTGGTCTGGAACTCTGTCAGGTCAACATTCAGGGCTCCGTCAAAGCGAAGTGAGGCTGTGATTGAAGACACGATCTGGCTGATGAGCCTGTTCAGGTTGGTGTAAGTCGGCCTGTCAATATCAAGGTTCCTGCGGCAGATGTCGTAGATGGCCTCGTTGTCCACCATGAAGGCACAGTCGGAGTGCTCCAGGGTGGTGTGGGTGGTCAGGATGGAGTTGTAAGGCTCCACCACTGCGGTGGAGACCTGGGGGGCCGGGTAGATGGCAAACTCAAGCTTAGACTTTTTACCATAATCAACAGAGAGTCTCTCCATCAGGAGGGAGGTGAAACCTGAGCCAGTGCCTCCACCAAAGGAGTGGAAGATTAGAAATCCCTGCAGCCCAGTGCACTGATCCGCCTGTAATAGAATGTAAAAAGTAATTCACAAATCATTTAGTCTGACAAAAAACAAGTTTAATATTCTAGAAACATGCAGCCTCAGCACTCTCAGATTGTCTCACCAGTTTACGAGTCCTGTCCAGAACAAGGTCAATGATCTCTTTGCCGATGGTGTAGTGTCCACGGGCGTAGTTGTTGGCAGCATCTTCCTTTCCTGTAATCAGCTGCTCAGGGTGGAATAGCTGCCGGTAGGTTCCTGTACGCACCTCATCTGGAGATAGACAAATGATAGACAAACAGATTTATTGATTGAGTGACTCTAAAGTTGAATCACAATCAAGAGCTTGACATTAAACATTTGGCAAAAGAAAACTTTGTTCTAGTAATAAAGAGTATCATCTGCATAAATGTTTATTTTTTTGTACAATGAAAATCATAATTACTGTATGCTATCCTCGTGTTTTATTTCCTGTCAAAATGTTAACATGTATGTATTTATTGTAAAGAACTGAATGTGATGTTGCAGTGGTCTTCCTTCTGTTGCACATTTTATAAATGTTGTTACATTAAATTGTTTTTAATGTAAGGAATTGCAAATTTACGCAGATGAAAAATGCAACAAGCCTCAACCCAATGTTCATTCTCTAATATAGTTATGTTAAAAATGAAACAACATAAATATATGATGTAATATATCATAACAGGCACTGACCTATGACAGTGGGTTCCAGGTCGACATAGATGGCTCTAGGAACATGCTTTCCCGCCCCTGTCTCGCTGAAGAAGGTGTTGAAGGAGTCATCTCCTCCTCCATTAGTCTTGCCACTGGGCGCATGTCCGTCGGGCTGGATCCCATGTTCCAGACAGTACAGCTCCCAACATGCATTGCCAATCTGAGCCCCAGCTTGGCCCACATGAACAGAGATACATTCACGCTGCAGAGAGCGAGCAACACTGTTCAATTACTAAACACAAAAAACTGTTTACTTTCCACATTTCTGCTACACAGAATTTTATTTAACTGCTTAAATTCCAGAAATCACATTCTACTCTCTGTCATGGGCTGATGCAGATTAAAAAAAAATACACTTTCATATCTCACACAAAATTATTGAACAAATATACAGTACATCCCACAATTGTTAATAAGTACTTGCAGTAAGTTTCACACTAGTAAACCACACCTTACCATAGTTTATGTCTCTTCTCCAATGTCCAAGGTATCGGTAAGAAGATGTAGTGCTGGAGCCAGCTGTGCTAGTCAGCTTTTTTATACCTGCAGCTTAAGGTGAGCAGTGATTTGATCTGAGCTGTAATCAGAGAAGCTACTGATGAGACCAGGATAAGATCATCCGCTTGACAGGCATACACACAATGCAAAAGGAGGTTACCACCCTGTTCATTGTGTGAGTCTGTGAGTGCTGGTGTGTAGATGTGCACCTCATATTTCAGAAAGCAGAAGCTCAGATGAGGGAATGGTAACCTAATGTAGTTCCACCTGGCACTTTCTAATATATGACTTTATGATGTAGCTTATGACTGTTGCTTTTTTTTGTATAACATTGATGCAACAGTGTCAGAAAGAATCATCACTGTCAAATAACGGTGTACCCTATGTCATTTTGAAAATTTGGGATTGAGGTATAGTGGAAACAATACAGTTATGTATTGACTTTTTCAATGCATGTTTAAATTGTTATGTTATGTGACCTTTATGTATTAATATGTGGAAACTTGAATTTGATGGTTAAATACATGAATTTGAACACAGAATTAGCAAAAATTACACTAAACTTCAAGTAGATGCATTATTGTTCTTTTTATTCTGAAAATCTGTGTCGAAACTCGCATACAATACATGCAAAAAATAGAAGATGAGACGTAATTTTTGTTAAAATGCATCTACCTCCAAGCATGTAACGTCTTTCCTGAATCTCAGCGGTACCTTTAACGAGCTAAAATGTACATTTTTATCAAAAGAAAATACCTTCTTTGTCAAACATACCAGTTTCCCACAGTCTTTAGTTGTAATGACCTGTCAGTCTTTACGAAGCAAAACAATATATATGAAACCTGCTCCTCCTTCCCTAGTTCTGCTGTCTCTTGGGAGAGCAGTGAAACTGAATACATGAGAACTGCCTCATAAAGCGTCAGCTGACTGAGTGGAGTAAACAGCAACTGCCTGCCAGATTTGTTTCACTATACGCAACATAAAAGTCAACCACAGAAACAGTGCATAAATAAGAAGAAAAAAGGACAAAATCATGGTTATTTAAGTCCACCATGCTACATACTATATTTGTACCCAATAGGTTGTTTAGCTCACATGTTCACACGTCTACTCAACATGAGTTTCAGTTGGCCAGCAGTGCAGCATAACTGCATGTTTCAGTTGGCTGGAATAACCTAATTTGGTGATACAATGCCATGATTCAAAGGCAGAACGCTCTGCTCTTTTATCTAAAACAAGTCAAACAACTTTCAATTCCAGCGGGCATCCACTGTATTATCGGAATGTTGACTCAGTATAATCTACTCTTTTGAGATACACCACTTTGGCAATTTGTGGCTTTCTTTGTTCACAAACGTCATGCAGACTTCCTCCTCGCTGTCACGACATGAGAGTTATTTTCATCGAAAAAAAGCAATGGTTGTCAGTCAAAAGTCTGCTGGTTGTGAACATATTTGTGAGTGACCACTACTCATTATAAGTCAGTCAGTTTCCCCTCTTGAGGCTATGAGACTCATCTGTAACAAATAAAATAATTGATCTCAGTTTCACATTAACACAAAGCTCAAGTAGCACTCTGGTGTAAATGGAAATGTTTTGTCAAATTAAAACACTTTGTTGCTTAACACATGCACCTGGTTTTATTACCTTTCAGAGAAGACCGAGATGATTCTAATTATTATATGATTATTTTTTAATACCGTACAACACAAAATATAACAACCATGAAGACTTTTCTACCAAATCCCTAGGTCATGTTCTGTCAGCTGAAGTATTGTTAAAAATGACCGGTAAAGCTTGCACCTCTCTGTTGTCCTCTTTCTTTGCCCTAATAGGTGTTCCCGGAATCATAAAGCTACAGTATGTCCCACTTTCTTTGTTTGAGTTTCAAGCAACGCCCCACAATTAAACCTTTTCACTAATAGGTCATAATAACGCCGGTGCTGGCAAGAATGAAAGTGGCCCAGAGCAGGACAAAAATGTGAAATGAAGAGATAATTTGCACATTTTTTGAGGTCATGATGAATAAATATGTTTAATTTCTTTTTATAAATGCAATTTTATTGAGCATTAGAAATTAGAATCGTACAATGCCAATTTACACAGAAAGCAGAAGATTGTCATAAATACAAAACCACTTTGCAGGACCCGCTGTAGTGGTGGAAAAAAAAAAGACTTCTATTTTAAGATGTCACATGGACTGTCTGCTACACTTTTTACTCATTGAGTGACTCATGGTGAAGCAACTACGACCTCTAGCTTTCAAATGGTTGCAGTGACAGCAGATCCAGTAAAAATGGCAGTCTGAGGAGGGCTGCTGTTATAGTAGATCGGTTTGCAGGACGTTCGTCCCACCCTCAAGATAACTGACTGTAGGCGTGACCCTTACATAGCCTACACATACAACACATACAAGTGGCAAGAAGGGCAGTTTGAAAATATGGGATGGGCGGGATTGGATTTCCTGGGGTTTTGAAATTACAGCAAGGCAATTAAAATGTGATTACCTAACATATTGGAAAATAAAATGGATGCATACTGGCATGAATGATTAATGCAAAAAGAATAAATTGTGGTTCCGTGTTTCCCTACACACACTTTATTATTGATAGTGTGGAGATGACTTTAAAGAGCATTAAGCCCATCATCACGTAAGGAAACTCTGAGACTTACTGCTGCATATGAATTAAATAATGTATGAGGCAATGTAATTGACCAGTTAAATGAATAAATAAATAAGCAGAGCAGTGTATCTGGAGATTATGAAATAATAATAATAATAAAATGATAAAAAAAAAAAATACTATGAATTGTCATTTTAAAAAGCAGGCCATTTTTCTAACACTCCCAAAATTTTAATAGGGGGACTCATGGCCTCAATATTTTGTGAAGCGAGGGTCAGACCAGTGTGAGCTTCAACTGCAAGTCCATGAAAACTAAAACATGTCGCACAACTCTTCTCCAGCACACTGTGCTTTAATCACAGTTTTTGACACATATTCAAGGGGAGATTTTGGCCTTAGGGTGGCAACAGGAGAAAGGTCAAAGGGTCATCAAAACAGTCTTGAACAGTCTCCACAATAAACAGATTCACTTTTTTGATCCAAATTTGACACTCTGATCTGTGGAAGGCAGATTTCTGGCTGGTGGTGGTGCTACACAAATGGTTAGGTTGTGTTGTATCTTGCTTTTTGTTTTTTACCGATGCTTCTTGTTTTTTTGCACTATCCCCTTTGCTGCAAATTTACCAACTGTGGGACTAATAACCATCACCGTCATCACCAAACAGAGGAGCTCGTTTAGCGGCAGGCTGCTGCTCTCCAAGTGCTCCACAGACAGACCCAGGAAATCCTTTGTCCCGTGAACCATCAAACTGTACACCCAGCAAAAGTCTGAAAAAAAAAGTTGGAAAAAAGTTGGAAAACAAAATTCTAAACAATGTCTGAAAAAAGTTAAAAAAACCAAAAAAAAACCAATGTCTGAAAAAGGTAAAAAAAAAAAATAATGTCTGAAAAATGTCCCAAGAAAAGTCTGAAAAAAGTTTGAAAAAAAAGTCTGAAAAAAAAGTTTGAAAAATGTTGGAAAACAAAAGTCTAAGAAAGGTAAAAAAAAAATAAAAAATTCTGAAAAAAAAAGTTTGAAAAATGCTGGGAAAAAAAGACTGAAAAATGTTTGAAAAAAAAGTCTGAAAAAAAGTTTGAAAGTTGTCTGAAAAAAAGTCTGAAAAAAAAAGTTTGAAAAATGTTGGAAAACAAAAGTCTAAACAATGTCTGAAAAAAATAAAAAAAAAAATGTCTGAAAAAGGTATAAAAAAAAGAAATGTCTGAAAAATGTCCCAAGAAAAGTCTGAAAAATGTTTGAAAAAAAAGTCTGAAAAAAAAAGTTTGAAAAATGTTGGAAAACAAAAGTCTAAAAAAGGTAAAAACAATAAAAAAAATCTGGAAAATAAAGTTTGAAAAATGCTGGGAAAAAAAGTCTGAAAAATGTCTGAAAAAGGTGAAAAAAAAAGACTGGAAAATGTCTGAAAAACAAAAGTTTGAAAAAAAAAGTTTGAAAAAAAAAGTTTGAAAAATGTTGGAAAACAAAGGTCTAAACAATAACTGAAAAAGGTAAAAAAAAAAAAAAATGTTTGAAAAAATGTCCGAAAAAAAAGTCTGAAAAATGTCTGAAAATGGTGAAAAAAAAAACTGGAAAAATGTCTGAAAAAAAAAAGTTTGAAAAATGTTGGAAAACAAAGGTCTAAACAATAACTAAAAAAGGTAAAAAAAAAAATGTCCGTAAAAAAAAGTCTGAAAAAGGTGAAAAAAAAACTGGAAAAATGTCTGAAAAAAAAAGTTTGAAAAATGTTGGAAAACAAAGGTCTAAACAATAACTGAAAAAGGTAAAAAAGGTAAAAGGTAAAAAAAAAAAAAAAAAAATGTCCGTAAAAAAAATGTCTGAAAAAGGTATAAAAAAAAAAAATGTCTGAAAAATGTCCCAAGAAAAGTCTAAAAAATGTTTGAAAAAAAAGTCTGGAAAATAAAGTTTGAAAAATGCTGGGAAAAAAAGTCTGAAAAATGTCTGAAAAAGGTGAAAAAAAAAGACTGGAAAAATGTCTGGAAAAAAAAAGTTTGAAAAAAAAAATTTGAAAAAAAAAGTTTGAAAAATGTTGGAAAACAAAGGTCTAAACAATAACTGAAAAAGGTAAAAAAAAAAAAAAAAATGTCTGAAAAAATGTCCGAAAAAAAAAGTCTGAAAAATGTCTGAAAATGGTGGAAAAAAAAACTGGAAAAATGTCTGAAAAAAAAAGTTTGAAAAACGTTGGAAAACAAAGGTCTAAACAATAACTGAAAAAGGTAAAAAAAAAATAAATAAATGTCTGAAAAAATGTCCGTAAAAAAAAGTCTGAAAAATGTCTGAAAAAGGTGAAAAAAAAAACTGGAAAAATGTCTGAAAAAAAAAGTTTGAAAAAAAAAGTTTGAAAAATGTTGGAAAACAAAGGTCTAAACAATAACTGAAAAAGGTAAAAACAAAAAAATGTCCGTAAAAAAAAGTCTGAAAAATGTCTGAAAAAGGTGAAAAAAAAGACTGGAAAAATGTCTGAAAAAAAAAGTTTGAAAAAAAAAGTTTGAAAAATGTTGGAAAACAAAGGTCTAAACAATAACTGAAAAAGGTAAAAAAAAAAAAAAAAATGTCTGAAAAAATGTCCGTAAAAAAAAGTCTGAAAAATGTCTGAAAAAGATGAAAAAAAAGACTGGAAAAAAGACTGAAAAAAAAAGTTTGAAAAAAAAAGTTTGAAAAAAAAAGTTTGAAAAAAAAAGTTTGAAAAATGTTGGAAAACAAAGGTCTAAACAATAACTGAAAAAGGTAAAAAAAAAAAAAAATGTCCGTAAAAAAAAGTCTGAAAAATGTCTGAAAAAGATGAAAAAAAAGACTGGAAAAATGTCTGAAAAAAAAAGTTTGAAAAAAAAAGTTTGAAAAATGTTGGAAAACAAAGGTCTAAACAATAACTGAAAAAGGTAAAAAAAAAAAACAATGTCTGAAAAATTTCCCAAGAAAAGTCTGAAAAATGTTTGAAAAAAAAGTCTGAAAAAAAGTTTGAAAGTTGTCTGAAAAAAAGTCTGAAAAAAAAGTTTGAAAAATGTTGGAAAACAAAAGTCTAAACAATGCCTGAAAAAGTAAAAAAAAAAAAAAAATGTCTGAAAAAGGTAAAAAAAAAAAAAAATGTTTGAAAAATGTCCCAAGAAAAGTCTGAAAAATGTTTGAAAAAAAAGTCTGAAAAAAAGTTTGAAAATTGTCTGAAAAAAAGTCTGAAAAAAAAAGTTTGAATAATGTTGGAAAACAAAAGTCTAAACAATGCCTGAAAAAGTAAAAAAAAAAAAAAAAAATGTCTGAAAAATATCCCAAAATAAGTCTGGAAAAAGTCTGGAAAAAATGTCTGAAAAAAAAAGTTTGAAAAATGTTGGAAAACAAAAGTATGAAAAAAGTAAAAAAAAAAAAAAAAAAAAACAATGTCTGAAAAATGTCCCAAGAAAAGTCTGAAAAATGTTTGAAAAAAAAGTCTGAAAAAAAATTTGGAAAACAAAAGTCTAAACAATGTCTGAAAAAGGTAAAACAAAAAAAAACAAAAAAACAATGTCTGAAAAAGGTAAAAAAAAAAAAGTCTGAAAAAAGTCTGGAAAAAAAGTTTGAAAAATGTCTGAAAGCAAAAGTCTAAACAATGTCTGAAAAAGGTAAAAAAAAAAAAAAAAAAAAGTCTGAAAAATGTCCCAAAAAAAGTCTGAAAAAAGTTTGAAAAAAAAAGTTTGAAAAATGTTGGAAAACAAAAGTCTTAAAAAGGTAAAAAAAAATAAAAAAAATAAAAATCTGAAAAAGAAAGTTTGAAAAATGCTGGGAAAAAAAGACTTTGAAAAAAAAGTCTGAAAAAAAGTTTGAAAATTGTTGGAAAACAAAAGTCTAAACAAGGTCTGAAAAAGGTAGGACAGATAATAATGCATACAGTGCTTAAAGATGTCTGAAACATGTTGGAAAAAAAAGTTTGAAAAATGTTGGAAAACAAAAGTCTAAAAAATGTAAAAACAATAAAAAAAAAATCTGAAAAATAAAATTTGAAAAAACTTGAAAAATGTCCCAAAAAAAAAGTCTGAAAAATTCAAGTTATACCCCATACCCATCCCATCACCCGTGTCCGCCCGTGACCCAGCCTCCTTCAATAGGCCTTGGTCTATAGACTAAGGTGTCGAACCGAATGAGAAAGGAAATAAAGAATAAACTGAATAACAAAGGAAGCATTGAAAGACTGAATTAAAATGTCTTTTTTTCTTGAAGCATCATAATAAACTAAATGTATGGCAGTTTGGGTCTGGACAAAATTCTATTAAATCATTCTCCATCCTCACCTTGCGTTTATTTATTTAATAAATGTTTTTTCTATACTAACACACAGTATGCTTGCAATACATAAAGTGTCCTGTGCGGTGCGCTCCCAGTGTTTGTCCCCGTCAGAGAGACAGGTGGGAGTGGTTCCAGCAGTGTGATATAGTGTGGCAGATCCTCGCCCACCTGGCATTCATCACTCACTCGGACCACATAGACGGCCGCTGTGAGAAGAAGCCACAGATAAAAACAAAAGCCAGCTACTGCAAGTTACTCTTCACTCAAAGGACATACTGCTAAGAAGCTACAATGGTAAGTAGACTATATTTTCAGGAGAGAAATTTCCTCTCCAAAGTTCCATTTGTTTATCTTCTAAAACTGAGCAAATATTTCTTCAGCAGACTGGTTTTTACAGTCAGTGAATCTTTGAGCATTTAAATGTGCTTGAAAAAAAATGTGCCAGATTTGAAGGTGAGGTGTAGAAACAGTGTGTGTTTGTCCTCCTGTAGCAGGACTCTGGGTCAGAAATAGACTCAGTGAGTGGCAGTAAAGCTGAGCTGGCTGCTGGCCTGGATGGATGAGCAGGTGGTGATGATCACTCCACATTACCAGCACATCAGGACAGAGAAACATAATAGACATAAATTATATATTTATGACCTATATAGTATGGTTTTTGTTATGTTTTTTTTTGCATTTATTTGATCAATAGTAGGCTATTTTTAAGATTAGGTGAAAGAGAGTCTCTCAAATAGCCTATAGGCTACTATGTGGTTGGGTGACTTTTATATACACCCATGAATCAGGAAGGAATTTAGGTGTGTCTCATAAGGCTTCTGTCAACAAGTCAGCTCAGATTGAGACTATGTTTCTGCAGGCCAAAAAACATATTTTCCCTCCAAATTCATACAGCTGTGGTGAAGTTGTAACTGGTTTCTTTAACTTCAACAGCAGTTAGAAAGTTGCATCCATACAGTAGAACGCAAAGACACTTGTTATTCATAGTAAAATGGGACAAATGTAACAGAGACAACCTTACAGTCTCTGTCAATGGGATGTTTACTGATGAAGTTGATTGTATCACTTTTTGACCTGCATAGTGGTGGAAGAAGTACTCAGATACTTAACTTGAGTAAAAGTAGTAATACCACAGTGTAGAAATACTCTGATACAAGTCCTGCATTCAAAATTGTACTTAAGTTAAAGTATCAGCATAAAGTAAAAGTACTCATTATGCAGAATGGCCTCTTTCAGAATAATCAATATTATATTACTGAATTATAATTATGGATGCATTAATGTGTTCATCACTTTATTCTTGCAGCTGGTAAAGGAGGGGCTTATTTTTTTTTTTTAATTTATATCCTGCCAGGTAGCTTGTGAATTTTCCCAAGGGATCAATAATATTTTTATCCATAATAAAATATCATTTATTTGTTGATTATATTTTGTATTAATAATTTCAATCTTCAAAGTTACTAAGGCTGCCAAATAAATGTAGTGGAGTAAAAAAAAATACAATATTTCCATCTAAGATGTAGTAGAGTAGAAGTAGAAAGTAGCAGAAAATGGAAATCCTCAAGTAAATTACAAGTACTGCAAAATTGTACTTAAGTACAGTACTTGAGTAGGTCTAAATGTACTTTCCTCCACTGGACCTGCACCATGATTAGTCTTGTATCTGTCAGGAACTGAACTTGCATGTGCACACATACAACCCTTGTGTTCTGTTTGCACAGTGTAGTATAAACACAGCTTGTCAGCGTTGTCAGTACTGATTATAAAAAAACAAATGGTATCCTGGTGTACTGAGTACACTACCCGCCCTGATCAAATAGTCCATAAAATGTAGTTCTGGTTTTGTTAATGTTGTTTTTTAAATTCAATTTAAAGCTACACTGAATGCATGGTATGGAGCTATACAACAGTTATTTAACCTGATCAGTGGCCCTAAATAACAATGTATGCATAAAAGAAAGGTTTAAATTAAAATACAACATGGATCACAACTGAATTCACACGGCTGTCCCACCCATTGTGCAAGGTGTGTGTTTGTATAATTGACATAATAATCTATGCTTTCAAAGTGACTCATCAGAACATGTAATTAGGTCGGGAGAATGAATGAGTTCAGCAAATGTCATGACAGCCAATCGGTTACTGTGTTTTGCATGCTGTGGTGGTTCTAGTCTTGTCCTGACCTAGCTGCCTATGGCACAATTAAACTTTTAGGATATCATTTCCATCTCTAGCATGTTGCTTTCTAGCTAGTTTGACCACATTTTTTTCAAGTTTAAAAACTACGGAGACCTGAAGGGTGACGCATGAAGGGTGACGCATGAAGGCTTATCAGGTTGGTCCACATCGATTGAGTAACACTAGGGCATCACCACAGGAACGAGATCTATTATTCATCCGAATCAATAGCATTTTATCCTTCACCGTGAATATCCACATGTTATTGTATGGTTTGCAGTTTACAATTTGACCTAAAGGCAGGAGAGGAAAAGGCATTAATTTAGCAAACCGGATCCCATTCAGCATGAAAGGGTTCACAGTTTATTCTACCTTGAGAGCGCACGCACAGCGAGGTGCCGACCAGTGTGAGCTTCAATGTAAGTCCATGAAAATTACAACACGTCAAGCACAACTCTTCTCCAGCACACCATGCTTTATTCACAGTTTTTGACACATATTCAAGGGGAGTTTTCGGCCTTATGTTGGGCCTTAACAGAAGAAAGGTCAAAGGGTCATCACATCAGTCTTGAATATCAACAATGAAAAAATAAATTCATGCCAATTCAGTTGTTTGATCCAAAGTTGACACTTGACAGATAGTGGTGCTACACAAATGGTTAGGGTCTCCAAAATCACTACGACTCATCCTCAAGTGCGATGAATATCCATACCAGATATAATGTCAATCTGGGCTGTAGATGTCAACACACCCTGGTCTAGACTGAAGGTGTCTGACCAAATGAAAAAAGGAATAAACTGAATAACAAAGTCAGCATTAAACCAACATGTAAACATACAACATGAAAAGATGCACAAAGACTGAATTAAAATGCCTGCTTCTGTTCTTGAAGCATGGTTTTCATTACATTAAACCATTATCCATCCTCACCTTGCGCCGTGGCGACGGGGTATTAAGGGATCTCTGTTCCCATTTCTGCTGACCTGAAAAAGCTTTTAACAAATTGATTGCTCTTTTTTTTCAATGTCATTCACTTTTCCTCTCACTAGTCGCCAACAAAACTGGAATCTCAAGTCCATGTGTGCTCAGACATGCCCTTGTTTGTGTCACATACAGACACACCCTGACAGGTTCTTAGGACAGGAGAAGTTTGAGACTACTTTGTCTTGAATTAATTCCTGTTACTTATGGTGATGAAAAATAATATCCCAGTATTCAAGCAACAACAGAAAATATCTATAGCATTTAACTGTTTTCAGATTGCAGCAAACGTTCAGTTGTAAAGTTCAACCTGGCAGTGACCACTATTTTGGAGACTGCCAGTCACTGTTTACTGACAGTGAGCCTTTGCTGTGAGGTGTCGGGTTAGTACGAGGAACCTAAAATAGCTGCTGCGGCTGCTCAGAGCTCTGCTAACCTGGAAACCGGTGTGGGGGAGGGTCTCCTTTGCTTTGGGCAGCTCCTGGTAATGGAGTATTGATATCTAAAAAAAAGAAAAAATCCTTGTTGATCAACATGGATTTAGTGAGATTTTACATACTGTAAAAGCCCTCACCCACCTTGTCTGTCTGATCACTGAGACGGGAAAGTTGGGGAATGGGATAAAAATAGCAGCCTTACATGACGCAAGCTGGGATATGTACTATGTCAAAGGTTGTCACTGTTGTATGGAGTGGATTCAAGTAATAGGAAGGTTTTATGATGCTTTCTTGCATCTTTTTGAATGCAAAGAAATTAAATTGTTGGATTTTCTCTGGTTCATATTATTGTTAATTGAACATTTTGAATTTTAGCAGCAATTTTCAGGCGTCACTTCAAGCTCTGGTAACTTGTGATGGACATCTGTGAATATTTTTTTTAGCATTCTGAACTAGAGGTGGATAAAATCTTCGGCATTTTATACTATTTGGGGAAAATCAATTGACGACCTTTGGGGGAATATACTAACCAGACAGGAATGTCTTGTTTTCGGCTACTCCAGCATATTAGATACCAGACAAATCAAGGTTCCTCACACATTGATTGAAAAAAACATTTACAATTCCACTATTGCCATAAAACAGACTCATTAATTCGCAACATTGTCAACAGCAGTCCCATAATACCAGATATGTTATGTGATAGCTACCATTGTATGAATGCAATGGTAAAAATCGATTATGGTTGACTAATATAATATATAGTCACATTGCCCCAAACCTAATCTGAACCTCAGTCAGTTCCAAGTAATCTGTTGTGTCCAACAATATCCAAGTGCAAGGGAAATACATTGACTTTGAGTGTAATTGCTTTTCTCCAGTTTAGTTTAGAGTTATGATACCAGCAAAGCTTTTTATAGATTATCTGACTCAAGCAGAGTACCTTATTTTAACATAAAGACAACATCAGATAAGCATGAAACAGTACATACTTGTTTACATGTCAGCTCCTTGCTCACACAGTCTGTTGTGTTTTATCAGTCTGTTTTGTGTCATCAGTGTTTCCCAATCCCAAGATGACGTCCTCAAATGTCTTGTTTTGTCCACAACTCAAAGATATTCAGTTTACTGTCATAGAGGAGTAAAGAAACCAGAAAATATTCACATTTAGGAATCTGGATTCAGAAAGATTTGACTTTTTTTTTTTAATGACTCAAATCGATTATCAAAAAAGTTGATTAATTCAATAGTTGACAACTTATTGATTAATCGTTGCAGCTCTAAATGCAAATACAGTAATACGTGTAAAGTGTAATGAAATTCTCTGACTCGTATAGATGGCACGGCTAAGATTTAATCAGTGTGTTTCAGGTTATCAGAATAGTTGGATGAATGTGTATCTATACTGCTGGGCTTCCTAAATCCTCCAGTGCTTTATTTGTAAGATCTTTATAATATTGCAATCCCTATTCGTCTGTAAAATAAACCAATGCTCTCAAAATGGTGAGCAAACACACCTACACAGCGTGTGTACATTAAGTATTGTGATTCTTTTGGTTAGTGATTAGTGTCTTTTTTTTATTATTCTTAGTCTGGCTTTCATGTAGTGTTTTACTATTTTAGTGATTTTATTATTTTAAACTCTATTTTGCTCATTTTGTTTTATCAACATTTTACTACTTTGAGTAACTGTTGATCATTTTGTCAATCGCTTGTAAAGCACTCCGAAGTGCATTTGATTTATTCGGAAGGTGCTATATAAATAAAGATTGATTGATTGATTTGGGTCTAGAGCTGCAACGATTAGCCGACTAATTGATTAGTCGATTGACAGAAAAATTATCGGCAATTATTTTGATTATCAATTAATAGTTAAGGTAATTTGTCATGCAAAAATGGCAGAAAATGCTGTTTTCAACCTCTCAAATATGGACATTTCCTGCTTTTCTCTGTTTTTATATCCTATTAAACAGAATATCTTTGGGTTTTGGATTAAAAAAAAACAACTAGACTTTTAAAGACCTCACCTTGTACTTTGAGATACTGGGATGGCCATTTTCCCAATTTTCTGACATCTTCTAGACCAAACGGTCAATCGATTAATCTAGAAAATAATCGACTGATTAATCAATAATGAAAATAATTGCTAGTTGGGTCATCTTATTAGTATGAATGTTAACAGTTGTTCTCTGAACTCGACCTCCAAATTCAGCCTTAGTCACAGTCACATGAGAGCCAGTAACAGCTGCAGCAGATCTGTTTGCTTGTTCTTTCAACTTCAACCTTCTTTCCCCCATATCTCTCTCTCTCTTTGCTTCCACCTAGTGGGTGAGTTTCTACATGACTCCTTTGGATTCCTGCAACTGTAGCATTTGTGTAAAATCTGATTATGATACAATTTGCCATTCATAATTTCCTGCAAAGCAAAAATGAACATCCTTAACTATGTTTTAAAGCTCACTGGAAAAGAACACCACAGTTGCTAAGAGTATGCAATCCTTTCCCTTCCCTGCGTTGCCACTTTATCTTCCATCCTCTGTATTTCCCTTCTCTCCTTCTCAACTTCTCCTCTTCTTCTCTTCCAGCGTGAATGCATCTCTGTGCACGTGGGCCAGGCTGGCGTCCAGATGGGGAACACCTGCTGGGAGCTCTACTGTCTGGAGCATGGCATCCAGCCGGACGGCCAAATGCCCGACCACCAGCCCGTGGGAGGCCACGACGACTCCTTCACTACCTTCTTCAGCGAGACCGGGGCTCAGAAGTACGTCCCCAGAGCCATCTTTGTTGACCTGGAACCCACCGTCATTGGTCAGTAGTATTCTGATGTGGAACTTATGTTTTTAGATATCAGGAATGAGCAATTTCAGAAGGACAGGTAGTATTTTTGTTTGTGTCACAGACAAGAACAGTGCAACCCTGTTGAAAGACACGAGAGATTTCCTGTGAAAATTGAGACAAGTTATTGTAATCATCCATCCAGTTGTCATTTGCCTACACAACAAAGAGGTTATATTGAACTATGTTTTTAGAATGAAGGTGTCTTACTTACGTTACCTTCTCATATCTTTAACCAAACTACACAAATGTCCATCTGCATGGTGTGATAGCTCAAACAATGAGGTGTCTTACTGAGCCCGTGAAATGATGTATCCACTATTAGCACTTTGTGGAGGAATTCGTTTTCTCACCTGTCGCTTATGTCTTTTTAATTTCCCAGATGAGGTGCGCACGGGAATATACCGCCAACTGTTTCACCCCGAACAGCTGATCTCAGGAAAGGAAGACGCAGCCAACAACTACGCCCGTGGACACTACACCATTGGCAAGGAGACCATTGACTCTGTCCTTGACAGAATCCGCAAACTGGTAAGGCAGGTTTTAATTCACATTCACACTGGCTTTCCCTCTGACAGGGCTCCATATAGTTAACAGCTAATTTTCACTGAGAACAGTCATATTTTTATTACTGTTTTTTCCAGTCTTTGTAACTGCTTCTCTGTAATTGTAGGCGGATCAGTGCACAGGTCTACAAGGCTTCCTGGTCTTCCACTCGTTTGGTGGAGGCACTGGCTCAGGCTTCACCTCCCTCCTGATGGAGAGACTCTCTGTTGACTTTGGCAAAAAGTCTAAGCTTGAGTTTGCCATCTACCCGGCCCCCCAGGTCTCCACCGCAGTGGTGGAGCCTTACAACTCCATCCTGACCACCCACACCACCCTGGAGCACTCCGACTGTGCCTTCATGGTAGACAACGAGGCCATCTACGACATCTGCCGCAGGAACCTCGATATCGAACGCCCGTCGTACACCAACCTGAACAGGCTCATCAGCCAGATCGTGTCTTCAATCACAGCCTCGCTTCGCTTTGACGGAGCCCTGAATGTTGACCTGACAGAGTTCCAGACCAACTTGGTGCCTTACCCTCGTATCCACTTCCCTCTGGCCACCTACGCTCCAGTCATCTCTGCAGAGAAAGCATACCATGAGCAGCTGTCAGTTGCCGAGATCACAAACGCCTGCTTCGAGCCAGCCAATCAGATGGTGAAGTGTGACCCTCGTCACGGTAAATACATGGCCTGCTGTCTGCTGTATCGTGGCGACGTGATGCCCAAAGATGTCAACACCGCCATCGCCGCCATCAAGACCAAACGCTCCATCCAGTTCGTGGACTGGTGCCCCACAGGCTTCAAGGTGGGCATCAACTATCAGCCTCCAACGGCGGTTCCTGGAGGAGATCTGGCCAAGGTGCAGAGGGCTGTGTGCATGCTGAGCAACACAACAGCCATCGCTGAGGCCTGGGCCCGTCTCGACCACAAGTTTGACCTCATGTATGCCAAGAGAGCCTTCGTCCACTGGTATGTTGGGGAGGGCATGGAGGAGGGAGAATTCTCAGAGGCCAGAGAAGACATGGCCGCCCTGGAGAAGGATTACGAAGAGGTCGGGATCGATTCCTTTGAAGAGGATGAGGAAGGAGAGGAATATTAGACAGGCTTAGCTGGCATTTGCTAGTTATTTTCAGGGGCAAAACTAGTCTATTTATGAAATAGGCAATATTTAAGAAATACAACAAAGTTACATGTTTTTTTCAAATTGTATTTACCTTTTTAAAATGAAACATGTACCTACCTGTAAAGCTTCTTTGTTGTGCCATCAAAATTACTTTTGACAGCTTTGACAGTGTCAATTTATACCTGTTTATTTGTTTTAGCAAAAAGACAGAACATTGTTCAATAACATGATTTTTATAAGTTTGAAACCTGTGTTGTTGTTCAATAAATCTTTCCCCAAAATATATATTGACTGTTTATTTGTTGACTTTTATATTCCCTTTCCGTTAGTCATTAAACGTTATTATAAATATTTTCATGATGAAAACGATCATCTTATTTGTATCATATTTTGCACCCACTAAAATCCATTATATTTTTTGTACCACATGCATACAGTGTTGAGTAAGTGTTGTCACTTAAAGAGGACCTATTATGCTTATCTTCAGGTGCTACAACATGTTCTCAACCTTTAATGTTCAAAAAACGCTTTTCTTTTCTCATACCGGCTCTGCTGCAGCACCTCTTTTCACCCTCTGTCTGAAATGCTCTGTTTGAGCTCCTGCTCCTGCCTTGATATACCATATCAATTTGGAAGATCAAGACTTTGTCATGACAGTCTCTCTCATCCAAACACAACTCTAACACAGATTTCTTAATAACTTAATTATTTTTGGCACATTATTAAATACTTAATATTTGTATGTAATCCCTTGGGAGTTGACACCTGAGCCAAGCAATAGTCAGTGAAGATATATCCTCTGTATACTTATTTTACTGTACTACCTTTGCTTTACATGCATTCTGGTGCTACGATGGAGTCTCTGCCTCTCGCTTAGTGCATGCTGGGTAACTTTGCTGCAATCCTAGAACAGCTCTTTTTACAGATTGATTAATGATAAGTTACTCTGAAATATATCTGTGATACATCATGTACAATACAATATACAGGCCTTATTATTAAGATACTGTCCAATGTACCTGCCCACTATGTGTTTCTCCAGTGTGGAGGCGCCCTCTAGTGGAGCTTGTTGAGGCTGCAGGAGGCTGGTTGATATTCTCACGAGAGCAGAGATCAACCTATGAGATCAACACGTCGCAGGATTTCAGCTGCACACCTCCCAAAAATGTTGCATAAAATGGAAATTGTGCACATTTGTATTGTGTTTTTTGCAAGTAAGTTGCGTCACAAGGGAGGTAAATAATTTATCATAAACTTGTTTTGACTGTGGACTAACCTTTAATGCATCAATGGGTTAAAAATATTGGAAAAAATATAAACACACAAATAGAGATATCAACAAATGTTCCCATTAGTCTAACCTCAAAGCTTGCCCTTCTTTACCACCACTGATGTGCCCTTGAGCAAAGCACTTAATCTCAAATAACGTTACATATCAGAGTTATTTTCCCTTATTAACTTCTGCCTGCAGCTGACTGACAAAGAGTTCAGCATTGCAGCCTCTGAACAGGTTAACCTACATAACAATGAAATGTGTTGATGCTCCTCACATCCACTTCTCATCAGTGCAATTAAACCTTGTTTTGTTGAAACACCACACCCAGTGTATTTTTAGCAGCATCATTGAGCAGGGAGTACAGGAATGTGTCCTAAGTAAAATTATCTTTGCAGGTTTATGGTTGCTCCTGCATATTTCATTAATTAACAGATTTCTGCTCACATTTTCCATTTATATTTCAATTTTGGTAAATATTCATTCAATATGAGTCACTGCACAAAACGCATAAACTCTGCATCACTAAAACTGTGTGTTCATCCTCAGATAGTGGCTGTCGCAGCAAGGGACCTGCAGCACGCTGAAGAATTTGCCAAAAAGCACAACATCCTTCGCGCATATGGAAGTTATGATGAGCTGGCAAAAGATCCAGACGTCGGTGGGTCCTTCTGTCAGCATATGGCACAATGTTTTGGTTTAATTGAAGCAACAAATTCTACTCAGCTGAAATGTCTTCAGGCAAGTCACTGAATCTAAACCAGCTCCAAGATGGATAATCTCTAGTGGACTCTGCAACTGTCCATTCCCAATACTCTCTCTCTCTCTAGATGTGGTGTATGTCGGCACCATCCATCCTCACCACCTGACTACTGGTAAGCTCTTCATGAAGTCCAACAAGAATGTGCTGATTGAGAAGCCTCTGGCCATGAATTCAAGGGAGGTGCAGGGACTCATCACTGCAGCCTAACACAACAGTGTCTTTCTCATGGAGGTAACGATATACATATATATTTTTTAATTTGTTTTTCACCAATTATCCATTCAAACCATTCTATGTGTCTCCGTTCAGGCAATTTGGACACGTTTCTTCCCTGTATCCCTTGAAGTGAGGAGACTGCTAGGCCAGGGTGAAGTGGGTGATGTTCAGATGGTGAGGGCTGATCTGGGCGCTCCGCTCACCCACATCCCTCGCCTGGCTGAGAGGAAGCTGGGAGGGGGGGCACTGCTGGACCTGGGCATCTACTGTCTGCAGTTTGTCCTCATGGTGTTTAATGGCGAGAGGCCCGAGTCCATCCAAGCCACGAGGCATTGCATAGACACAGGTGATTGTCTCAAGGAAAGCAATTTACCAAGCAAATATCTTTAATAAATGATGACTTATGTTCTCTGGAATATTCATAAAAACCTTGATACCTACTCTAACTATAAAAGCTCTCACTCTTTTTTGTCCAGGTGTTGATGGAACAGCAGTTTTGGTCCTAAAGTTCTCAGGAAACAGACTGGCCGTTTGCACTTGTTCAATCACCATGACGCTGACCTGTGATGCGGTTATCACTGGGACCAAAGGCACCATTAAGGTAACAGCAATAACACAATTCTAATATGCTAATATTAGCTAATGTTTATGTTAACAGTAGGCTAATTGTTAAATACAGCTGAAGCTGAGGAATGAAAACTTAACATTTTTTTGCCGCACAATTTGTGAGCCGTAATAGCTGGTAATCTGTATTTTTAAATCCAGTTTTATTTCCTGATTGTGTAAAGAGTTTTGCAGCCCATGGAGCTGCTAGTTTGTTTATGGACTTTTAGTCCTGTTGAGTCTATTACAGCATAAAAAATCTTGATAAACATGATAAAACATGGTAGACATGGTGAAATACTAGTGTTATATCTAGGCTCAGTAGCATCAACTAACACGTAAGTTTACTATGATTTACGTGTTGTAACTACTAACCAGTCAAAAACAAGAGCTCATTGCTATGTCTGTTTGTTCGTATTAAACGCTCCACAATGAAATACAGACTCAGCAACACCAGCAAATAAAGTAATATAGCAAAATATTTACAAATATTTCCACCTTTGTATGAATGAAACTGATTTCAACATCAGGTACCCAACCATATGTGGTGCCCCACAACCTTGGAGGTGAAAGGGAAGGAGATGCAGTTCCCCCTGCCAGAGGCTGGCATGCCACTAAACTTCACCAACAGCACGGGTCTACGATATGAAGCTGAGGAGGTGCGCCGCTGTCTGCTGAAAGGTAAGCTCTAATGAATTCAAAATAGAAACAGCTGTAGCATTTACACTTGATCTAGTCTGATATTGATTGATCGGATCAGTTTTATCTCCAGTAATTTGTTATATCCAGGTGTGAATGCAACACTTTTTGTCTTCCAGGACTGAAGGAGAGTCCAGGGATGCCGTGGGCTCACTCCAGCCTGTTGGCAGAAATGATAGATGAGGCCAGAAGACAGCTGGGAGTGACATATGACCAGGACAACATCCAGTGATGTGTTCTCAGCTACAGCTAGGAAGCAGACTTGTACCTCAACATGCAGAATGACAGAATCTGAATCACATTTCCTCTCGTATTCAGGCCACATGAGATCGTAGATGTTCTAATTTGTGTGTGTGCGTGCATGTGAGTGTAATACAGTAACATTAACAATGGCTTCATCCAATTCAAGTGGTCCTAGCAAGCCATGACAGTGTGACGACGGTTAGACAGCATGCACAATAGCAGGACCCTAAAACCAAAGCTGCCAAATGAAATTACGCCCATCATTAATTGTATTATTTGCATCTGTGCCGTTTCTCTGTACTGTGACATGTCAAAATGTGAAAAAAGCCTATTAAGATTGTAATAGTACACCTAATGTTTTAATATTCATAATTCATTTTCAAGTATTTTGTCTTTTGACAGTTTCTTTGGCAAATAAACTCAAGTGAAAATCTAACTGTTTGTTTTTTTTAGCTCTCATTGATTAAAATATATTGGAATCAAGTAATTATAATATAATAAAATACTAATTAATTAAAGTGGTGATATTTGTAAGTGCTAAGACCTGCTTTTGCAGTTTTGCAATGATATAACAAAATCCTCCAAAAAAACCCCGTATTATTTTCTTTGTCATTGATTAACATATATTGGAATTAAGTAATAATAATAAATACTAATTAATTAAAGTGGTGATATTTGTAAGTGCTAATTGCAATTTTGCAATGTTATAACAAAATCCTCCAAAAAAAAAACAAAAAAAAACAACTAATTTTCTTTCTCATTGATTAAAATATATTGGAATTAAGTAATAATAATAATAATAATAAAATACTGTGATTAATTAAATTGGTGATATGTGTAAGTGCTAAGACAGTGTTTGCAGTTTTGCAATTTTATAACAAAATCCTCTAAAAAAAAAAAAAGGAAAAAAAAACCCGAATTATTTTCTCTATCAGAGGCTTGCTAAAGACACTTTAAAATGAGTAAAACAAATTATACATCAATAAAATCAATGCTTGGATTTCCATTCATTTAAGCATGCACATAGCGTGCATGTCACTACTGGTTGCTCGGCAACTGCACAGACGCTTTTTTACTCTTCCCGGAAGTGCGTGGCTCCGAGGAAACATGGCGCACAGAGCAGTGCATAATAAACCACTGGTATTCATCGCTTCAACTTACTCGTTCACCGCTTTCTGTTTGTCTATTCTCGTCGCTTTTGTTACAGTAAACGCCGACAATGCGTTCAGTGCGAGCCACACGGCTACTGGAGCCATCGCTGCTGCTAGAGATCTACGGTGAGATGTGATAGCTACTCTATGCTAACGAGAGAGGTAAAGGTGGAGCTAACGTCACCAGACTCCATTCAGAAAGGTGTCAATTTAAGGACTTCTTGCGTTTTACAACCACGCACTCTTTGTAAACATATCCCTTAATACAATTTTACAAAACACTATTGTGTTGTAGAGATTTCGGCGTATATGTGGTCCATTAAGCAGCAGCATAATCTATTATTATCCGTGCTTTAAAAAGGATAGTCATGTGCATGTCACAGCCTAAGAGACAACCACAACAACACATAATAGATCAAACTCTGCCTTTTATTTACTCCTCTACTTCATGTTTTTGTTTTTTTTGTTGTGTTTTTTTACATTTATCCTTTGATATTGCAATATATTGTTAATAATTGTTTTTTTTTTATTTGTTTGTTTGATTTATTGACACAACACACATTAATTACTTCTTTATTGTTTTCTTCCATTTACATCAGAATCAGAATGGTGTTTATTGCCAGGTGTATGAGGTATACACTAGGAATTTGCTTTGGTTTTGTTGGTGCAAATAAGCAGTATAATAACAAGAATAGATAAAAACGTTAGAATAAAATAAGAATAAAAAAAATTGAATTTCTACCAATATACAATATAAGCTATAAATAAAAATAAACATGACATAAACAGATAGTGCTAATATTGCCTGTGTGCAAACAATCAGGTATCAGAGAGAGAGAGAGAGAGAATGTTCTTTTTAAATATCGATATATTGTAATTTGCTTAGTGAATTTTATATATATATGTTTTTGTTTTTATTTTATTCTTTTTTAAAATTTGTATTTATTATTAAATTAATGCTTTGGCAATATTGTTCACCTGACAGTCATGCCAGTAAAGCAAATTGAATTGAATTGAATTGATAGGAGTAACTTGGGAATAAGGACGTTGTTAACTGAGTACTGGGGCTCATCTGTGTTTTGTATTGGCAGATTTTTTAACTGACTAAACCAAATATTGCTATCAATAAATGAAGGACCAAATTCGTGTTTAAATGTATAAAATAATTTAGGGGATGGGATGTGTACATGTGTCAGAAAATATTGTCTGATTCATGAAAGAGATTTTATTGACATAAGGTGGTGTGAATAACTTACTGGTAGATTTACCTGTTCAGGGGCTTTTGTTTGCAGCACGGTAATACTGTGTGCATACTGACCCAGCAGCTTGCAGTAGTCACCCCATAACAACTGGTTTACGATGCTGCTCTCAATGTCATAAAGGTGTATTAAATCTTCATCAAGACTTTGATTATTTTCATTATACGTTTACAACTGGAATAATGGTGCAACGTCATTGTTCTTGTGATAAAAATGAAACAGAACAGCAGCAAATGGGACCACTTAACCAAAAATAAAATGTCCACAGCATATGATTTTAACCTTTTACAACATAATACAACTCTTTGTGTAATGCTGATGTTTGACTCTTCTCTTTAGCCATCTCTGTATAGCATGTCATGGCACTATTTTGTTTGTAGAATTGTTTTTGTGAAGCTACTATATCCTGTTGGGCAGTTGCCATCAACAAACCACCTCTTATGGTAAATGTTGGCACAGAATTTGATCTACCTGGATAGTTAAAGGCTAGATTACTTAAATCACATATATGTATATACCTAAACCATAAGACAGAAGGAATTGATTTCTAAAAAGCTTTAAATTATGGCTACCCTAAGGTCATAGAGTAAACATAATATCAGCTGAAATATGACAAATGTAGTCCTGCTTTTGTTATACAGATGATACTTGATATTTTAACTTGGATTAAGGTTGCTTTATTTCTGAATGTAGTAGGTTTGATGTAGACAGTTAGCCTTCACTCTTGTGTTCACTGACTAAAGAGCTTGATGCTGCTTTTTTTATCTATCCTTCAAATTCCGACATCTCACGTCCTCTCTTGTCATCTCAGGTACCTTTTGTACGACGTGAACCCCCCGGAGGGTTTCAATCTGCGGAGGGATGTCTACATCCGCATGGCCTCCCTGGTGAAGACTTTGAGGAAGGACGGGAACGACTGGGTGTTGGTGCTACCCCCGTGGGGTCGCCTCTACCACTGGCAGAGCTCCAACGTCCACCAGGTTCGTGTCCCGTGGGGGGAGTTCTTCAGCCTCACTAGCCTGCAGGCCAATGTGCCGGTCATTGAGTATGAGGAATTCATCGCCGGTGAGCTTTTGAATTTGTTGATTCAGAATAGAGGGACATTTGAAACCTCATTATCTGTATATGGTTTCTAAATGAATTGGTTCTTTTTCAACAATGCATAGTCACCACTTTTTAATCAGCTGTTAAAGCAGAGTGCTCAGTTTTGTTCCGCCCTCGTATCTAGAGAATGGAGGCCCCTTCATAGACCAGGTTCTGGTACTGCAAAACTACGCTGAGGGATGGACTGATGGGAAATGGGAGGAAAAAGTTGATGAGCGGCCGTGCATTGACAAGTTGATGTTCAACAAAGATAAACAAGGCTACTACAGGTAAACCCATGCAATGCACAGAACCCCACAATTTATACATACAAGTATGAAAAGATATACCCTGTCTCTTACTATTTCTGCTCATACACAACTAATTTGCAGTAGCAATGCGTTATGTAACATTGTTATAGCACAGTGTAAATTATAAGGGTGTATAAATTGTTTTAGTTTGACACCAGAGACTGCCTTTTTTACCCAGTTTTGACACCCGTGGCTACAATCTTTTCTAAACCATCCTAGTTTTCGTGGCGCTGATGTTTTCTGAATCCTTTTTCTGTCCTGCCGTCCTTTGGAATCAGATTTCTTTTTTTGTTTGTTGTTCCCACATGAAAGAGATTTATTAAGCTTAAATGCCAAAGAAAATGAATTGTGATTAGAATAACTCAGTGGAGCCTCTTCAGACAGTGATGGATCACATCCACAGTGTTTTCTGTATTAATGACATCCATCTTTACATTCCTGCTTGCACGTCTCTGTCCTCTCCATCCATCTTCGGCTGTCTCATTTATCTTGTTGTGTTCCCAAGGGGCTGGTTTTGGGGCTACGAGGAGACGAGAGCCCGAAATGTAACGTGCATATCAGCCCAAGGCCATGCCTCCATCATGGCCCCGGTTCTTCAGAAGAACATCACAGTGACGTGAGTCTACAGAGCAACATGCTGATCGGAAATGCACAAACTACATACATGACATGTTGTCCAGCACCGTCTGTCTGTTGAAATGTGTCTTTGGCAGATACATCAATATGATTATGATTATGATTTTTTGTCTTGAGTTATGGCATGAGAACGAGCAGCTCATTTTTACATTAATAAATCATTGGTTTCTGGCTTTAACTAGCACTGCTATTTCAGGAAAGCTATACTGAAGTCAAATTTAATATGGAGCAATTAACCATTACTAATCACCCGGCGAATGTTCACTGCATGTACTGCCGCGCTGCAGTGACACAGAGTCAGTCAAAATCAGTTAAGTTTCCCTTAAATGAATTAGACCTCAGCCACATTGTTTTGGAAATGAAAACGGTGTTTTTGCCCACTGAAATCCAAAAACACATCTCTTCCTGTCTCTCTTCATATTGCTCTGTTACCTACTTCGATCAAAAAACGCATATTGATTCGATCCACAAAGGACTGGCTAGCTAGTCGCCCAAAGCCTCATTTGACTGGATGAATTTTTGTAAACGGCCCCGAGTGCAGGATGAGTCATCAAACATTTGAAACCATTTACAGTAAGAGAAAAGACGGGGATTTTGATGCAAAAATACACTGATACTGTTTTTTGACATATATTTGGCTTATAACAAGAGGTAAAGAACAATTAATACAGGGACACAGGACTAAAACTGGGAAAATGTATATTTATTTATATCTGCAGTATAGCTTTGAGCCACATGAGGGAGCCTGCATGTTTGTATTGTTCTGATAATTGTAGCCTACTTAAAACATTAAATCTAATTCGAACAGCTAGCGTACTTTCTGTTTTACTGATGAGAGGAAAAAAAGCGAGAGCCTGTCAACTCCACCTAATTGTATATTGTTTAACTGATGGAAAGAAATGAAAATAATGAGATTGCCTGTTAATTCTGCCTAAATGCATTTTTCTTTTTGGTCTTTTCAATAACACACGCATAAAACGAAGTTCTGACTTATCAAACGTGTATCTCTTCGAAATGACCGGTGTACCTATTCAAGATAATATAAGGTGATGTGGAAATGGTAGTAAAAGTGTTCAGGAACATTCATTTCTCTCTTCTTATGATTTACAGACAAGGCCTATTATGAATTGGGTTGCAATAGTTTGTCATGTTTAAAAAGTGGGTCCCAAGAAGAAAAGTTTGTGAAACACTGTGTTAGATAACAAGTGTAGCTAATTGACTAGATAATATGTGAGTTAACAAACTACCAAGATGAAACGATCCAGACACAAAATGTGTTCAACTTATCGGTCGATTGCTGAAACAGCCTGCATGAATCCTCTATAAGACAGCGGAGCCTTTTATTCTTCTTTTCGTAACTAGCTGAAAGATGATCTGACCTCATTGTTATTTAAGTGTGGTATTGCTTACAGTCTGAGCTTCTCTTAGATCACGGTGACATTGACATGGATTAATTTGTTTGCAGGTCAGTTATGCTTGACCGAGCCGAGACACTCCTCCATGATCACTATGCTGGGAAGGATTACTGGGATGTAAGTTAATCATATCATACCTTTTTTTTTTTTTTTAGTAATGTTGGTGTCAGGTATTAGATGGCTTTTTTCCATATAACCTGGGAGACTCTGCAATTGTTTGTGTTTGATATAGACCCGTCGCAGTATGGTTTTTGCCAAGCACCTGAGACTAATAGGAGATGACTTCAGAGCAAAGCACCTGAACTCTACAGATGACAGAGACCGTACTGTTTACAGCGAGGACTGGACTCGCATGAAAGTGAGTCTGTGTATCTGACTGTGGCATGATCATGTGATTGAACAGGTGGAAATAAGGCTGTGGAAATGTACAGTGAGATTATCCAGTTTTTACCACGTGAGTGCATTTGCGTCATTTAAGTTCTTTGTGAATATGTATTTGAGAATATTTGGAATTTTTGAGTTAATCTTATCACCAGATCAGATCAGTCAATCACACCCTTTACTGCTGAATCATCTGTGTGTATGTACATTCCGTTTGAGTCCGCATTTCTTTGATTTCGCAATTTTACAAAGCTAAAATTAAACTGGACTGTTGTTTCTTTATTTGCTCCTCAGGCCAAGCTGGGCTCAGCTAAAGGTGGTCCGTACCTGGGGGTCCATCTGCGCAGGAAGGACTTTATCTGGGGTCACAGAGAGGACGTACCCAGCCTGAAGGGGGCAGTGAAAAAAATGCGCAGCTTGATGAAGAAGCATAAACTCGACAGCGTGTTTGTTGCGACGGATGCGGATGAGGAAGGTAATGACATAACGCCACATTCAGAGACAGTTTAAAAAAATATTCTGGTCTAAAACCATTTCAAACACATGACACAATAACATAAGAATTCAGTGTATTATAATGACAATAATACTGTAATCAGAAGACTTAGTAGTATAGATAGTATTAGTAAGTTGTAGTAGCATATCAATACAATCAATGTCACCATAAATGCTTTAATAATCCTGATTAATCTGTGTAATTTTGTAGAATTGAAGGAGCTGAAAAGGTTATTGCCAGACATGGTGCGGTTTGAGCCGTCCAGAGAGGACCTGGAGCTCTTTAAAGATGGAGGGGTGGCCATCATTGACCAGTGGATATGTGCCCACGCCAGGTAAATTAGTTTTCATAGTTTTGTAACATTTATTTATGATTAACATAATGTGTTATTGCTGATTTTTGTTTTTATTTTTGTTTTTTTTAAAGGATAATTATTGAAGACTAGTGCTAGTTACTGACTTTTACCCCATGGCCAATTATATAAGCAAAGATATTTTTCCATTGTACTAACCTGTGGCGGTACTGAGTTCCCCAGACCAATGGAAAATATTTCAACTTGAAAAACTAGTTGGTGACTGTATGCTGCTGTTATTTCATGTCACATGTCACACATCTCTTACATCACTGTCTGTTATTTCAGATTCTTCATTGGAACATCAGTGTCCACCTTCTCTTTCCGGATCCATGAAGAGAGGGAGATCTTAGGTTTTGACCCCAAAGCTACATACAATCGTTTCTGTGGGGACACTGAGAAAGAATGTGAACAGCCCACACACTGGAAAATAGTTTATTGATGTGACCACTCACTTTCCTGACACACACACACACAAGTGCCAAAAGTAGTGTTAAAAGTGACATGCATTTGTATGGAATATACAATATATTTTAACGGTTTTATGGTGTATATTTTACTTTTTTATGGTTTCAGAGTTGTGCAATCAATCAGGTCTGTGGTGACCACTGTGACTGAACCTTATGCTCAAGACTGGGCTGCCAAACGTGTTACTGTAATGTTCAACAAGTAAATCTGCAAATATTTTTTGGGTTGTATGTTGAATGTGAATCCTTCATGACAGCCTGGTATTTTACATAATTTCTGATATTTATTACCAGCACCGCTGGTGAGGAATTAGTGTCTTATAATGACTGCAGCAGAAAGTGTTGTATGGGAACATTCTCAGTTTAACAGTCTATGAGATTCAAAGATGTTGAGCATCAAAACGTTAAAGGTGCTAAATTCAAAATTCAGAGCTTTAATATAGCAACCAACAACTATTTGCTATGTAAAGATGTAGCGGAGTAATATCTACCTGAGCAGATAATGAAGTCACTCTCCCTCTGTGTGTTGTAATACGCCATGTTGAGATCCGTTTGGAGGAAATCCTTCAATCATAGATATACTCTAAATTTGGAATTTGGCACCTTTAACTATTCTGTTTTTATGTACAATTTTGTTTTTCAAAAGTAACGCCACATAAGTATGAAGGAGCATGCAGAGATCATGAGCACAGTATGAAGATAATGCATTTTTTGGTAAAAGGTACCCCGTGCAGTTGTCTTGAAAACACATAAAGATGTGTTGACATTCCCGTGTTTCTTACCAAAAGGCATTGTGTGTGTGTAACCCTTAGGTCTAAACAACGTTTTGAATGCATTTCCTTCCTCAGAAAACGTATTTTTGAAGTACTTTGAACCTTGCAATGTTTTCGTTAATGTTTGCTAGTAGTCTTCTTCTTCACTGCCTTGTTTTTTTAGCATATTGCTTAGTTTCTTAGCGTGTTACCAGTACCACTGACTGTTGATCAGTGGATTAGCATTAAATGTGAAGGAAGTGTATCGCTCTAATGCACTTGCATATGCGTCCTTGTGCCTTTGCACGAGATCCAAACAAAAAGGGGATCTGCTCACAGAAACACTGCTCCACAGCGCCACTAGTGGTCACAAACTTTATATTGTATCTTTAAAATAGAAGACCAGAAAGGAGAGCAGCTCACATTTTGTTAAAACGAGGTGCATTTCACTTCTGCTTCCACCCTATTTCAGTGTTTGAGTGAAATAACTTTCATCCCTTATTTCATATTTGTATGCAGTGCCAGTATTAACATTTGTTACATGGGATTACAATATTACTGATGTTGGAAAAGTAGGAAATATGAGATATCATAAATAACAATATGATGATGAATTTCTTTCAGCCTTTTCTTTTTTTCTTTGGCATTGACCATAATAGTATTATTGCTACCGATACTAGCGTTTAAAGGAACTGAAATGTCACGAAGGAGCCACTGTGTCCCGTAAACACTAGCCGGTCATTAAGCTGTGACGTTACAACACACCCTATTTTTTTCCATTCCTGAGGTGACCTAACTATCTGTCTGGTATGGGCATTGTCTCATGACTTTCTTTGTACAGTAGTTGTGTAATGTTGATGTTGAATAAAAGTTTTTAGCAGAGTTTAAACTTTGCATAAAACAGATTTGTGGAAAATGAAAACAAAGTTTTTTTGCTTGTTTATATTTTTGTACCTCTACATCTTAATCACCAGATTAATTCAACAGCTGAAGAATGATGATGTCAAAAATGTTGTAAGAGTTTATATCTTAGTCAGGTTTGCGAAATCTACGTACACAGAATCCCAAACAGGATGCTTTAAAATAAAGAGAAACTCAATTATGAGAGAATTTACATAAATTCTGACTATGTATGTACATGTCAGAGAAATATTATGATGAAATGATTCAAGTCTGAGGAATTGTTCCTCCTGAGGCTGCTGTTTACTGCATCATGTTTACCGGTAGCTCTCATGCTATTTTCACATGTGGTTTTATCAAGATTGAAAACCAGTTGGACTAGCTCTATGATGGAAATCTTACTGATGCTTCACAATACAATAGTGTCAAATGTCACCTGCTCTTGTTTGGCCCAACCCTGTGATTTCCTGTTTTTTAAGTGTGTGGTAATTGAACTGCCACAACTGAATGTATGATAGAGAGTTACCTTCTATTGATAGATCTGAAATTGTCTCCACACCTTTGTTAAACCGAATCTTAAGTCCACCCTCTGCTCTCCCGGGTATAAAACAACTGTTATCCCATATAGAGGAGAACTGTGACAATGCAAGTTTGCCACCAACATGTTGATGTATAGAGTACCACACTGAGATATAGTATTTCTAAGAAAAGGATTCTTTGGCTGTTTGACTAGCTTTTTGACACTAGTTGAATATAAATAAAGCTTAAAGGTGCTATTGATAACATTCAGCCACTAGATGTTGCCCCGTTGCATTGCATTCACTTCACAACAAGTCGTTGCCAGGCACTTACCGTCAATCTCAGCCATTTATCCGGTTTTTACCACACTAACTGACGACCCAGAGATACCACGTGATACCAACGTCATGATACTATTGGCTCACAAGCCTTGTCAGAAGTGGGAACCAAACGTCAGATATCTTCCACATATATAAACAAAAAATGAATTTTTGGACCCGCTAACATTTTTAGAATGATTAACTCACAATCATAATTTTTTTTGGCACCTCTCTAAAGGCTCTGTGGATGTACTATTATTATTATTATTATTATTATTATTATTATTATTATTATTATTATTATTTATTTTTTATTTTTTTATTTTTTTTAATATTTGTCTACACAAAAATGTTATCAATAAGACGTTTAAGAGGAAGTCTTGATGTTGATATCTGCTCTATAATCACCCAAGCTGGAAAGGGAGCCACAGATACAATAAATACTGGGCAGCCAGTAATACCATTTTAATTTAATCGGGGAGTTGAAGCCCTCCTCTTCCATATGTTAAATATAGCCTAATAGCCTTAGTTGGAGCCTAGCTTTTTATAATAATAATAATAATAATAATGACAATAATCTTTATTTATATAGCACCCTTCAAAACACAGTTACAAAGTGCTTTACAATAAAAAACAATTATTCCAGATGATTTTGTTCAATAAATCATCAATATTATGGAAAAAGTGGGGCGAAGTGCTTAAACACTAGCATTTTTATTATATTTATGTGACCAATCATAGTTATAGGCATTTGGGTCCATCAGTTTAACATCTCCTTCCCTTTCTCTACCAAGGGGTCATCATTTATGGAAACCATTTGGTTCACCTCAGTCTCAGGGCTAATTTTACCCCTAGGTATGTCAATCCTTCCTTAGTGGTTGTGAATGGAGTATCTATAATATGCTATCATCTTTCGTCTTTGTTTAAAAATATTAGTGCTGACTTGGAGTTGTGTTTGTTACATTATTATTTTTCTGTCAGTAGAACTTTGGTCTTTGAACTCTCAACATATAGTCATAAGATATGCTCCATAGAGACTTCACTGCATTGCTTTTACATTTCCCTGTGGATCCCCCCCCCCCCATTATATCAGTGTGATTTGTCCCTGTGGAGATCCTTCCCAGCAACACCTTACAAACCTGGGTAATTGTATGTAATGTGATGCTTGGCGTTGCCCTGACCCCTTTAACCCAATGCTCTCCCTTGTAGAACAAAATGTCAAATGTTTTGAAACATGTGTTGTACACGACTTGTAATCTTTTTGATTTTAGATTAATCTTTCTGTCCATTAATCACTTTATCCAAGTTAGCCAGAAGCCTATACCTGAATAAGAACTATATACTACCACTTCAGGTCAAACAAGTAGCCTAGCCCAGTGGTTCCCAACCTTTCCTTAAGGGAAATTAATAATAATGAATAAACTGAAGACCCCTGACTAAGTGACATATTTTATGGATATTTCATATTATATTCAATGCATAACAATAACAGTCCAGAACAACTGATAAACTGTACAATTAACCAAAATGGTGAACACAATAACTGCAGAAAGTTTGTGTAAAACGTGCGATTTGGATGAATTTTGATCAGATTAGTTCCTGTGAATAATGCATCAGAGAAGAGTTCTCCTGTCATTTTTAGGAACTTTGAATACAAATCTGTCTGTATTATTATTATTATTATTATTATTATTATTATTATTATTATTATTATTAGTAGTATTATTAGTATTATTTTTTTATTTTTTTTTTATTATTTTTTTTTTTTAACAATCACATATACTTAATAGTCTTTTTTTGTTTTCTTCTCCCTGATGCTTGGCCATTGTTCTATTAACTCTTTGGTTGTGTTCATACTTTTCTAATTTTTAAGTTTATATTTTAAATAATAATCCGAACTTTAAAAATAACAGTTTAATTTAGATTTCTTCACAGAAATGAATGAAATGCTGAAATAAAGGCCAACTGTTTATATATATATATTTTAAAGTTGCTATACACCCCTTAAAATTAAGAAGGCTTGCGACCCCCCGTGAAGATTTGGTGACCCCTGGTGGGGGTCCGGACTCCCAGGCTGGGAACCAGTGGCCTAGCCTATATTAAAAACCCAAACACATACAGTGATCATCAAGTATTGCAATGGTGGGTCATTACAAAAAATATATATTATATATAATATTTTGGTTACACTATAAAAGATGAAAATGTCTAAAGTCTTAATCATTATTTAGTGCAATCCTTATGAAAACTTGTATTATAGCAAATTTAAGATCATTGCAGCTTTAACAGAAATGTTTGGATGCAACAGGTGGGCCTAAATTAAATTAAGATCTGAAGTGTGACCATAGTGGGTTAACACAACCAGCTGTAAACAAATAATTTTCAAAACTGCTTTCACAGACCTTTTAACCTACTTTAGAAATGCTATTATGTGTTATTCAGGTCGATTAGAATGATTAGCCTAAAATGGTTTGACATTTATTAAATTAGAAGGTAGGCTACTACTTAAATGGGTTCATCCTGTCACATCCCATTATTGCTAGTACCGGTGTTACACCGAAACCTGTGACTGCAGAGAGCCAGCAACACATGAGGTCACAATTTCTGATGGCCATCATCAGGAAATGTGATTCCACTTTACCTATCTTTGATTTTCTTTTAGAGTTTTTATTGAATATATCTTTTTTTTTATCACTTCTTTTTTATTGCAACCATTATTGTAGCACCAACAAATTACAGACAAAATCACAGGCCTACCAGCCAGATTTTGCATGTTTTGTCCGTAAGGGAAAGGCGGGAATCATCATTTAAAAGATGTACAGCAGGGTCCACTGGTAGTTGTACCCTTTTTAGTTCTGCAAGGGTACCAATAACCTTCCCCAAAAAATCAAAAACTCCTGGACATTCCCATACAACATTTCAGGTACCACTCCCACTTGATGTCTAATTCTCTGTTAGATATGCTCTATGACAAAAAAAAATTGAAGCTACGATAACATTAACCCAAATTGCATCCCAGTCTAAGTCTTGTCCCTATCCGAAGCTTTCATTCCAAATGTAGGCATATAAGATAAGATAAGATAAGATATTCCTTTATTAGTCCCGCAGTGGGGGAATTTGCAGTGTACAGCAGCAAAGGGGATAGTGCAAAAAACAAGATGCTAACACAGTAAAAAAAGAGCTAAACAAAGTGTCACAAAATATGAACCATTTAAATAGAAGGAAGTATAAAAATAGGAGCAGTATATACAGTATTGACAATAAACAGACTAATAACAAAATTGCAACAAGTGGAAAATGATATTGCACAGTGAGAATGAAATGAAATTCCACCTGCAAATATTAGGTTATTGGGTGATATGTGAGTTTAACTTGTGAATATATCTTTAAATTAAAGGGACTGTTTGTAACTTCTTACACGTATAAATCGCTGCGGGTCGGTGTCCCATGCGTGCTCGCGTGTGGCTACGCTGTTCAGACAAGACTCCAACACAAACTACACAGAAGCACCAAAACCGCAAAGTTCTATCTAGTGAAGCCCGTCTTGCAAAACAGTGTTGGCCGCTGTCAGAGGACGCGGGGGAGACCGTAGCTTTGGTCTCCAAGGCCGGAGTCTCTGCTGTACTCTGCTCCTCTGCCTGCCTGCCTTCACTCAGTTAGCTCCACCTCACGTGCATGCGCGCACTCTACACACTGCAGAAGACTTTGTAGCTCTAATGGTACGTGTACACAGGGGCGTTTTTTATCGCGAGGGGACGCGACGCTTCCCAACATTGGACGCTTGGTGGGCTGTCCCTAGAAACAAGGTACTCGGCTCCTGATTGGACGAACGCTTTCCCGCCGTTGGCTGCTGCTCCCAGCTTTCAAACCAGAACCAGTATGGAGGCTCGTTTGGAAACTTTCTTCTCTTATTTCACGAAAATAGTTCACTGAAATGTGTTTCTGAAAACATTTGAGGCGAGAAATAAGCCACGCAGTTGCTGAATCTGTCTTTATTTTGGATTGACAACGTTTATTTTAAAAGATTATCGGGAGTTTCGAGAGGCGGCGAGTCGCGTCGGACGACCGTGATTTGCATAAAGTAGCGGAGCCCTCAACTTCATGCAAATAAGGAGCGGGCGTCGTGACGTCTAGTCTCTCCAATCGCGACGCCACGCTACCAGAATACATTGCGCGGCTGCTTACATAGACAATGAATGGAGAGCGTGGAAAGCACGGAGCCTGTGGACACGTACCGTAAGAATATCTAGTGAATGTACAGTGGACGTTTGTGCAGAAATAAATGCTGCAGCTCCTCCAGACCAACAGAGGTTTCCCGTGTCCTGTGAAATGACGGGGCTCCGCAGCGAGAAACGTTATCGTCTCCGACCGGGTGCTGGTGTCTCCCTCGCAGTCTCCCTCGCACCGCGGTCGGAGACGATAACGTTTCTCTTCCTGCTTCAGCCTCCGGGGCTGAAGCAGGAAAAGCCAACACTAGGATCAGCATTGATTCATGGAGAGACCTTCGTCTGGTCAGCTAACATTACTGCCAAGCAGGTGAAATATAGAGTGATATTGTGGTTTTAGCTGACGTGTGTCGCCTCACTGTTTTGAACGATGCTCGTTCATGTCTATGTAGAGCGAGCACAAGCGCGAGCCCGATGCTGACTTTCGTTGATTTCACGGCCACAGGTGTCGCTGTTAACAAGCATTTCTGATTCTCACAAACAGTCCCTTTAAAACATTAATCTTTTTTTTTTTAACAATTCAGTTTTGTGTGTTTTCTGTCACATATTTGCATCATTTATAGTACAGGTACAGTGAGATCATATTTTCTGAACACAGCCATCAGGAGTAGCGACCTCATGTTGCTCCTTTGCTGTCACAGATTTTGGTAATCACTGATTTTTGTGTAACCTGTTCCCAGAAGTCTCCGCGCCTCTCCTTTGTTGTGGGCAGGCAGGTTGTACACGCCCTTCCTCACAGATGTACCTTGTCACCCACACACAGGTGGAGCTGCTCTTATTAGTGCCAGACAAGGAACAGACAGGTGAACAGAGTGGTGTTACATTTATCCTTTGCAAGTTACTGCTGCTTCATTTTGCTTCTTTTTTTTTTTAAGCGTGAATTTACAGTTTTACTTCATTTATAACCGGCTAATGGAAAGAGCATACCTGTGCTAGGGGCCAGCTAGAATGTCCTTCGTCAGTCTGCGAGCTACAGTCAGATAACAAACACTTCATTGGATCAATTACCAGAACAGACGCAACCAGGTAGGTCCCATGGTTTTACTGGGACTTCATTACTTCTTATTATTTCATCAAAAAGTCATTTTTCTGTCATTCAGACGTCACTTTATGCATGTGTTTTTGTGATGAGCTGTCATATTTAGTTAACTACAATTAGTGTCAGTAAATAGTTTGATAAAAAATGAATAAATTCATCTGTTCTTTTTCTGTTATTCTATCTGTAGACCTTTATATGTTATATCTGTATATCTTATATATTAACAGTAGTCATTTAGCTGTTATATTTGTATATAGCCTATTATAACAGTAGATCTTTATCTGTTATATCTTATATATTAACAGTAGACATTTATCTGTTATATTTGTATGTAGCCTATTATAACAGTAAATCTGTATCTGTTATATATTGCATATTAACAGTAGACATTTATCTGTTATATCTGTATATATTATATATTAATAGTAGATATTTATCTGTTATATCTGTATATATTATATATTAATGGTAGACATTTATCTGTTATATCTGTATATATTATATATTAATAGTAGACATTTATCTGTATATATATTATATATTAATAGTAGACATTTATCTGTTATATATATTATATATTAATGGTAGACATTTATCTGGTATATCTATATATATTATATATTAACAGTAGGTCTTTATCTTTTATATCTTATATAACAACAGTAGACATTTATCTGTTATATCTGTATATATTATATATTAACAGTAGACATTTATCTATTATATATATTATAAATTAACGGTAGACATTTATCTGTTATATCTGTATATATTATATATTACCAGTAGACTTTTATCTGTTATATCTGTATATATTATAACAGTAGATCTTTATCTGTTATATCTGTATATATTATATATTACCAGTAGACTTTTATCTGTTATATCTGTATATATTATAACAGTAGGTCTTTATCTTTTATATCTGAAGTGTCAGAATGTTGCAGAAAAAACCCAAAACCCCTATATACCCTACCCTGGGCCCTATAAGTACCCTAAATACATAGGCTACAGTTGACAACTTAAGCTAATCTTACCACAAGGCAGTGCTGGAATGTAGTACATTTACTCAAGTACTGTACTTAAGTATAATTTTGTGGTACTTCACTTGAGTATTTATATTTTATGCTCTTTTATACTTCTACTCCATTACATCTCAGAGGGAAATATTGTACTTTTGACTTCACTACATTTATCTGACAATTTTATTAGTTCCTTTGAAGATTCAGAATAGTAATACACAATAATCAACAAATGAATTATGGTGTATTGTTATAGGTTGAGTTACTTGGAAGTATATACATTTGTTAAAATCTGCATTAAAGTGATGAACACATGAATTCATCAATAATTATAATCCAGTAATATAAAATACATTACTCTGAAATAGGCCATTCTGCATAATGAGTACTTTTACTTTTATTACTTTAAAAATATTTTGATGCTGATACTTTTATACTTCTACTAAAGTAAGATTTTGAATGCAGGATTTTTACTTGAGTATTTCTACATTGTGTTAATGCTACTTTTACTTAAGTAAAATATCCGAGTATTTCTTCCACCAAGGTCCACTCAGCTGCTTCCTCAGCAGATAGAGTTACCTGTTGTCATGGAAATATTCACATTTGCATTCCTTTGAGCATTTTAAGGACTTTTTGTCCATATTGCCTTAAAACAATTACTATATGCATATGTTATATAATGGAACCATGCTGATACACAGCAGGTATACATGAGGCTATTCTAATGGTTGGATGGACGGATCATTCTCATATATTATGTTTTACTTTTAGCCTCCACTGATGGCCTTCTTAAGGCAGCTGAAACTTCTTCTCTGGAAGAATGGGCTGGCAGTCGTCAGGCAGCCAGTGAGTATAACTTTATTTTCATATAAACACACAGATATTTAAAGGGGACATATCAAGAAAAACTCATATCTGGGCCAAGACTTCCTTTTGCGTGCGCAGCTTATTGTTTACAGTAGGATTAGCAACTTGAGATGCACGACTGGAGTTGAGCGACAATGTGTTCGTTTCACAAGTAGCCGGTTTACAAGCTAATTTTAAGCCAATAAAAAGTTAAGTCTTCATCAGACGATAGCCGGTGGGTTCCCAGATTGCATTTCAGCCAATGCGTTCTGCCCCTTTTGCTCTCCACACGGACTGTTTGCCTGCATTCAACCAAAGCCTGCTTCAACGTGATTGGTCAATACTAAAACCAAAACGCTTCCGAAGCCCAAATCTTGTCCTGTTGCCTACAGTTTCTGTGAATGAGGAATCTGTTTATAGAGATCCCTTTTTTTTCTGGGCTGCCTGGATCAGAAAACATGTGATTCAACAAGCCATTCAGATTTGGCTCCCCTTCTTATGTCAGGTTCATTAGAATATATCGCCCACGATCGAACATCAGGTTATTTCAGTTTTTCCCAATGAAGATGTCCTAACCTGCTCCGTGCTACAGTAGACAGGCAAACCAAAGTGTCGCTTGTTTGAAAAACCACTCGCCCTGGCTCTATTTATGCAAAGTTTCGTGCACCTGTGACATCGCTCGTAGTATTTCTGGACAGTTTTTCGTGCTCCATTCGCCAGAGTTTGCTCGGTTGCGGTATGTTAGGAAGAGGTATGAGAACTACCTTTGCAAAGGTGCACCGTATTTTTTTCGCAAGCCAACTAGAGCAGACTGGGCTTTCTCGGGAGGGGGTCTTAAAGAGCGTGGGCGCTAAAATGGAGCATTTCAGACAGAGGGTGAATACAGGTATATTCAGAACATTGAACATTTGAACATTAAAGCATGTAAACACGTTCTAGTAGAAACCCAAAATAGAAGTATAACCCTGGAAATGAGCATGATATGTCGTCTATAAGAAGGATTGTGGGTAATAAATCACATAAATAACAACACCTTTACAGACCATCTTTAAAGAATATTGAATCATGGATCACTCAAAATGTACAGTATATATATTCAATATCATTTTGGAAATGAACTCTTCACAATCTGATTAATACTGTTTTATGATATCTTGTGTTATAGCTATGGTCCCTGACTCTGATCATCTGGCCTGTGATCATCTTCATGATCATCGCTGTGACCCGCAAACAGTTTCCTCCAGTAATAAAAGAAACATGTAAGTGTAAAACTGCAAAGAAAACCAGTGCTTTGATCTAGGTTCATGTTTTGTTAGTGACGTGTGTTTCAATAGCCCTTTATCACAAAGTCTTTCTGTTACATAATCAATCGCAAACAAGATGACACTGTAAAAGCGAAATAAACTGCGAGCAAACAGAATAAAGCTTTCAATAACGACTGGAAATCCTTGTTAGCCTCTAAGCTGCCCTGGCACTACCGAAGTATTATATCTTTATATCTATATCTACAATGAGTATTACAGTAAATATCTTTTGGCTGCCATCTGCCATTAAATTAATCTGACAGTATCTTAGACTAACTAATCTGAAACTGGCAAACCAAAGGGAAAGTTTAACACAATATTGACTTGTCATGGCCTGCAGGGTGTTTGTTTGGCATGTTAAAGGATGGCATGTTAAACACTTGGACATTCCAGTTTCGCAATCAAAGTAAACGAGTGGAAAGTTCAACCGAAACATGAGAAGTCCTTCAGATCTGGGCCTATCCCTGCACTGTTGACACAGTGTTTGTATTCCCTTTATTTTTTTAGATAAAGTTGACTGAGAGCACATTTATTCATCTGCAGTAAATGTGGGTAAAGGTGCTTAAGCAGGGAGTGTTATATACGTATTTCTACCTTTGTGTCGCCATCTACGAAGGCAGATGATGTTGTTGTAGAGGGAGGGGCAGAAATTGCAACCTGTTGGTTTGGATAAACATACCACAAGCCTTTCACGTACCTATCTGATAATAGCATCAGCGTCATTTTAAGAGAACTACATCCTCCAATGCACCTGTCAGTATGTGTGTATATTTTTTACGTTATATACAGCATCATTAAAATTAACAACATAATAACAACCATCTTACTTAGTTCCGGTATTAACTGTAACCAGTTAACCCTCCCACTTTTGTCTGTTCGGTCTTTTTTGATAGACAAGAATCTATGGATGCAGGATTCAAATGTAACTTAATAACCCCAGTGTACTATATCTGAACAATAGGACCTCTCCTCTCCTGTAAAGTGCTGTTAATTCAGGTTGTTGGTTTTGTATTGGACCGCACCCAAAACAGGACTGAATGACCAGCAGTAGCCTTGAAACAGATAATGTTGCAAATTACGAACACACAGAACTAGTTTGTGCTATTAAGACGTTCCTTGTGATTATTAGAGAAATGTACGATAACTATAAGATGGGCCTGGTTGTATTTGGAGGCATGTAAAGTGAAAGCTAATGATGAACTAATGACAAACAGACACAAATCAAACATTTATACCGTATTAATTTAGATATTTTCCAAAGTAAAAGTCCCTAGAAGTGTTTGATTAAACTTTTTCCCATGGTCCAGTGTTAAAAAGGTTAACAAAAAACACAATAAATCGTAATATCGAATCGCAATACTACTGTAAATCAAGTATTATGATAGTATTAAATCGGGAGATACGTGAATCGTCCCAGCCTTACTGTTTTCTCTCTAGATATGTAAACTGTTCATTAATTATCTGTGTGAGTGGAGGTGTTAACCTTGAGGTCTGATGTAATTCAATTCTTTAGTTAGCTTATATGCCGTTTAGTTTCATAAAGTCTTCCATGAATGCCATTGCTAAGCTTAGTCAAACGCTGTTTGCTAGGCTTTTATTCTCTTTCAGTGCAATGTGTTGTGTCACATTGCATTATGAGATAATAATAACAATGAATACCAGAGCGGTACTGAACCATGCAGTCCAGTCTAGTCGCAGCGGCTCGACTGACACTTGATTTTCAAATCTCTTTTTCTTTGGCCTGAATTTAAGCAATAGCTGAGATTGTTTTCATTCATTGGCAGCGATATACACAAATGGAAATGAGCTCAGGCTCCTGATCTTGTGGTCAGAGATATCCTTAAAAGGCAACAACTTGTCAAACAGAATTGAATAACAAATTGGGCCAATTCATTAAAAGCATTTTGAGCCAAAACACAGCGCTAAAACAGTTAAACCATCCACAACAGAATGCAACCTTTCAGTGTATTTCTGATGCATGGGTTTCCTTTTCAAGCTCTCCGTAACATTGTTGCTGAAGAGTATACAGTATTTATGATGTGTCTACTCCCTGCATATAGTTAATGATATGACATTGACTCAAGTAGTTTTTGAATTTTGTTTACCAAATCAACGGTCAAACCAACTTTGTCATCTTGTCTCCTCCAGGTTTTGTGGGACCCAGAAACCTGCCCAGCGCAGGCTTCTTCCCTTTCCTGCAGACCCTCATGTGCAACACAGACAGCAACTGTAACAACAAATCACTTTCGGTGGACCCGGCAGCATTAAAGTCAACTAACAGAGGGGGTACAAGGTACCTCCATTCAGCAGTACATATTGTATATGATCTATTATCTGACCTATACTGCAGAAACACTAAAAATATATTGAAGTTGTCAGTATCACCGCATCTATACTGCTGCATAAAACGTCCACGTGTTAAACATACTGAATGTCTCTAGTGGCTCTATTGGTGTCATATGATTAGTGTACATTGAGTCACAAAGGAGGGACATGTCCCAGCTTGGCAGCATCACGAGATGATTAGTGAGTGTGATCATGGAAATGTACCAACAACAGACATCACTCTGTGGAGGATGAGCAGTCAAAAAGCTGAAGTAGACGACTGATATCTTATTTCTTTTAAAACAAATCTGTCAACACAAGTTGCATAATCTCCAAAAAATGATAATAAAGGGAACAATTGGCACCTTTATTTTTTTTTAAACCTGTATACATTGCGTTAACTAGTTCCGTTTGTTGAAATGGCTTAGAAATGCTTTCTCTACTTTTGTTATCCAAGCTGTTGCGCTGTCACGGAAATATAAATTCCAAACTCAGGAATGAAGGTGGCTGGTAGAAAACCTGTTTGTGTCACCCTCAACTTACTGAAGAATTATGGTTTGCTGTACAGCTCAGTTACACTCTATGGAAAACACCCTTGAAAACAGACTTTAAATCACATTAATTTGACTGGGCATCTTTTAATTTCCTCTTTGACTCTGTGTGACAGGTTAAACCAGCTACTTCAACCGGCAGACTTTACTGTCCCCAAGAACTACAAAAAGGATTCTGATGCACTGATTGAGGCCTTGAGCAGCATTTTGGGTATGTTATTCTCAATCACAGACCCTTCTTTCTATGTACAATGACAAAATCACATTTTCATTTTTTCACGTTATGGCACAGACAATCGTCTGATGATATTTTGTAGCTGAGACCTATTTAGGTAGAAAGACTAGCCACACTCGCTTTGGGAAGAATATATACATTTCTAGAAGATTAGCCTAAATGTTATGAAACAAACGCAAATCTTATTGAACTTTTTAAAGGAATAGTTTGACATTTTTGGAAATACACTTATTCGCTTTCTTGCTGAGAGTTAGATGAGAAGATCGATATCTATCTGTTCAATATGAAGCTGGAGCCAAGAGACAAATAACTTAGCATAAAGACTAGAAACAGTTAGCCTTTAGTTAGCCACTTGATTTTATTTATTTATTCTACCTTGGAAACAAAGCGAAGCTAGCTGTTTCCCTCTACCACCAGTCTTTGTGCTAAGCTAAACTAACTGTTTCCTGTTAGCTCCATATTTAACGGGCAGATACGAGAGGGGTTATAATATTTACTTCTATTCAGTGGTGGAGGAAGTATTCAGATCCTTTACTTCAGTAAAAGTACTAATACCACACTGTACCAAACATCTACATTATTACTAATACATTATAATTATTGGCATTATTAAAAGGAAAAGCAGCAAAGGTGCATATCTGAGAAGCTGAAACTATGAAATGTTTCAGGCATTTTTGCATGAGAATGATAATTGACTAATCAACTAATTGATTAATTGATTTGTAGTTTAAGCTCACATTTTGTACACTTCTGATTAGTTTAATATTTGACAAAAAAGCTTATTTTAAAGGTTCTTCATATGTTTTTTTATATTAAATCTTCATTTGTAAAGTAAATAAAGCTGTTAAAAATAAGTATAGTGGAGTAAAAACACAACATTTCCCTCTAAAATGCAGTAGAGTAGAAGTAGAAAGTGGCATGAAATGAAAAATACCCAATTACAAAGTAAATGTACTTAGTTACATTCCTCCACTGCTTCTAATTCTGCGAGAAAGCAAATAAACATATTTTCTAAAATGTTGAACTATTACTTTTAAAAACCACACTTTTCTGAATTTGTTCCTAAAAAATTGGACTTTGTTTCCTCCCCTTCTCATGTTTGCATTATAAGGTGACTGATATCAGGCACTACGTTTTTAACAGTGTGTTCTTGTGTTAAAGGTCCATTTCATCAACAAGGGTTTAATAATGTCTCTCACATGAACCCCATGAATACCACTCTTCTGGGAGATCAGGTTGGTATTAATATAATGGGAGCAACACAACTGCTGAGAATAAAGAACAGCCTGTTTACTGAATCAAGTTAATCACAGTATTAAAAGCTTGTTTGGTCTCTTCTGTAAAGGTCATTGTTAACAAGATGAGGCCTTATTCTCTGACAAAAACGGGCTTATAGGAATGCGTAAAGGGTTTATTTGAAATACCTATTTCTCTTTATTCTATTTCCTCTGCAGTAGGACATTATGTTCGAGCAGAAAGGAGAACGTCTTATAGTAGCAGTAGCCAATGAAGATTCTGAAAGTAGTACAATTTAATTAAATTTAATCCCTCCAGTATTCAAGCCACTCATTAAAGCAATCTGAAATGACAACACCAACAGCGATAAGTGATCAAATCAAAGAAAAGCAGTATTTTAAACTAATAATTTGCCATATATACTATTTACAAAGTGAATAATGGCATCACTATGGTATATGGTAGATTGCATTGGTAACACTTTATAATAATCGTCATTAATAAATGGTAAATTCATATTTTATTGAATATAATTTATTGTATTTTACTGTTAACAAACAATAATTAATAATGTTTACTAATTATTAGTAATGCTATAATTTACATTATTTAAACAGTTTATTTTTGCACACATACTATTTTGTATATTATATTAAGAATTTGTTAATGATTACCAAATGATTTGTAAACATTAAGAAATCATTTGTAAAACAGCTATAAACATTACATAGATAGATATTTGTTTAACATTTAATGGTTGTGTTATGTTAATGGTTAATAATTACCTTGTAAAGCATCTATACACATTATTTAGAGTAGATAATTAGTTAATACCTTGTCACTTGTTTTCTGGTCCATCTATCTATGTAATATTTATAGATGTTTTAAAAACAATTTCTTAAAGGTTTAAAATCATTTGGTAATCATTAACAAAAACTTAATATAGTGTATAAAATGTTATAATGTGTTCAGCAATAAACTGTCAATAAATATTTTTAATGTAATCAGAATTAATGTAATCATCTCTTATCAGCTATGATACAATATAGCATTTATTATTTACATTATTAATTATGATTTAATTGTTTATTAACAGTAAAATAATATTAACTAAAGTTTAATTAGCCATAAATTTACCATTCATTAATGATGGTTTTTATGAAGTGTTACCGTAAACAATGTGATTTGAAGGTACAATCGCTATTTGCTTTCTTTTATTCTAATAATATTGTATGAATTTACCTTTTGAATGAATACCTTCTTTTAATGAGTAACTGTAATCATGTGAATCCAGGAGTCCTTGAACAAACTGCTGGAGTCAATGAACATGCTGAAGAGAGCCATCTGCACCATGACGCTTTCCACGATGAACACAACCTCACACAACCCGCTCTCCTACGCTGTGGTCACTTTCTGCAAGTCAAACAACACTGTGTTTGAAGTCTCGCTCAACACACTCAACCAGGTGTGTGTTCGTCTGCATGCATGTGTCAGCTTGTTGTTATCAGGACAGTGTCTTATAATTCTGTTTTATGTGGGGAAAAAAAGTATATACGTTTGTTTTGTTGACTCTGAAATTACCTCTGGTTGTCAGATGCTGACGGAGCTGATGGTGACAAAACCAAATGAGACGATGACGGTGGCCGCGGCCGCGGTGATGGTGTTCGATAAGCTGCAAAATCACACCTCACTGTGGGAAAGCCTTCTAGCTATTCCTCAGCTCCTCTCCTCCGGTTCTTTTGACCAAGTGCTGGCCAGCGCAGAGGTTCTACTCACCAACGTACAGGGGTAATGTACTTTCAATGTTGGAGCGATTCAGAATGAATGAAGGGCAGCTGTGTGAAGGTGTTTATTTATTTAGTAAGTTTAAAAAAATATATGACTGGAATAGATGAAGTATGCTGGTAATGTGGTAGGGCTGGGAGATATGGCCAAAATCTTCTATCACAATATAGGACATTTCATATCTCAATAACGATATACATCACAATATAGCATGTTTTCTGGTAATTCAATAAATAAATAGTCTATATGAAATAACCACATTTTAAAACCTATTTTTGTAAACTCCTGTGGGAATTAAATACTTAAAATAATTTTCTCATGTTAAGAACTTGAGTGCAAAATGAACATAACGGTTTTAACTGAAATTATAAATAAAAAATAAATAAAAATAGGCCTAGCCTATATTGCGATAGAAATTATATAGAAAAATATACAATATATATGATAGACATTTTTATATCGTTTTGATGATATATATCATAATATTGCCCAGCCCTGTGCTGCGTCATACTGAATATTTAATAAAGGCCACAGCACTTTGTCTATCAGTGTTATGGTGAAGTTCACAGTTAGCATCGCTCCTTTAAACAGTTTATAAATTTAGTTTTTGCTTCATATTTTATTAGTTCACAATCTCTGGAATGAATTCTTGATTTTCCTAATGAAGAATTTCAAGTGAATAGGTGAGGTGAACCACCTGACTTTAAAGAACTGCTAGACAAAAATTTAAGCTTCATATCATACCATTTATATGTGTGAAACACAAACATTACTGGCTGTTTTGGCATAAATAGAAACCAGTTTAGAAATACTGAGCGATGGTACAATAAAATTGAACCTTAGTGACTTTGTTGATATTGGCTTTCAAACACTCGGTCCAGCCTTGTTTGCTTCGCACAATATCTGAGACTTTATTTAGGATTTAGAACAGCAGAGTGTGTGTTTGTCTAATCATTCGCTCTGTCAAGTGTTTGCTGCAGGTTCTGTCTTGTTTTGAACACTAAATATTTTTGTTCTCTCCAGTGCTATGAATGTCATCCAGAACAATTTCCCTGAAGTCGGTGCCTCACTTTCCACGGTGCATCCGTTACTTGCTGGAGGTATCAACATGATCCGCTACGCCCAAAAATGGCCTGGCAGAGGTAACTTACCGCCAGCTGTACTGAACATACCACGTCAGCCACAAATTATGAGGGTGTTTTTTTTAATTAAATGGCTTTAATATATGTATATTAGGTTTATTTTGTTTTATAAATATGCAGGTATATAAACCACTGGCTACTTGATATATCATTATGTCACAGTGAGATTTCTTAAAAAGCCGGATCACAATGAAGGAAGGAAGTCTTGTTGTTTTAGGGAAGCCACAATGCAAACACAATTCACCTTTAATATGATAACACCAGAGGAATATTTGTCAGTCAAGTTTTGTGCGGATACGCAATTACGGTGTAACGTCTTACCTCGTGACTTGATTCTGCTCAGGTGTGTCTATCACCCTCGGAGATGTTGTCACGTTGCAGAATGACTCACTAAGTGAGATGGTGAAACGTGTTCTACAAGAGGTCAAAATACCCCTGGACAAGGTACGTGTTGACCAAGAAATCACATTTGAAACAGGAAAGTCAAGTTGAACTCACAATTATGAGTTAAGAATATGAGAATAGATCAACATTTTGGAATTTGCTCTTATTCCCTTTCTTGCCGAGAGTTAGATGAGAAGAGCGATACCACTCTCATGCTTGGCGTAAAGACTGGAATCAAAGGGAAACAGCTAGCCTGGCTCTGTTTAACAAACCCCTCCTGCCCATATTGTTTGTACCTTTGCACAGAGCCAGGCTAAGTTAGCTGCTTACCCCTGTTTCCAGTCTTAATGCTAAGCGAAGCCAACCATCTCCTTGCTGTAGCTTCATATTTAAAGGACCAATATGAGAGTGTTATCTGCAAGAGCACACATATTCTATTTGTGTATTTCCCAAAACTATTCATTTTAATGCAACGCTCTTTTTCTACTGTTTGACTAAGTTTGGTGGTAATTATTCCATAAATGAGTCACCACTTTATTAAGGGCTTGAACACAGTTTTCATTAGAAGAAGTATTCTTATTTATTTATTTATACTATTCTTGCGTTTATATTTAACACACTTCATGGATCCCACTTCTCAGCTTTTTTTATTTACACGGTGATATATGTTGTATGTGCTTGATGCACATATTATTATTTTTTTTACTATTTATTTATATTTATCTACATACTGTATATTGTGTTATATATTGAAGCATTATGTACATCATTTTCATGTTACATATTCCTTTATTTCTATTTTTCTTATATTTCTTTATATACAAGAGCAGCTGTAACGTCCCATTTTCCCCCTGGGGATCAATAACGTATTTCTGATTATATTTACTGTAATTCTCCTCTTCTCTCTGTCTAGGCTATCGGCCTGACGTTTGACAGAGACATGGTGCTTTCTCACTTGTGTGAGAACAGCAGTAACCCATTGTGGTTAACAGCAGCGTGCAGTACAGGCACCGTGAACATGCTTCTGGGCTTTATCAGCCCTGATAAGGTGGCAAAGCAGGTAGGTTAGAATGATCTGAATGTTATCATCATCAAGAAGAGAGAGAAATGCCAACATCAGAAATGAGTCAGCCTCTTGATGGCATTTATCTTCTCACTGTTCTCGTTTTACTTGTCTGTGTTCTTCTGTCTTTACTCTTAATTTGCATTCTCAAGTGCCACCCTCACTTCTAATTAGATTCACAGAGTACCAAATAATGAGTCTACGGCCTCAAGAAAGCTGTTGGCCGTAGCAACGAGCAACTGTGACTCACAGGTTGCACCTGGGGAACAGAAGCCTCAAAGTCATCCAATTAGCCCTGCCACTATGGTACACGTGTTTTGATGAGATAATTCCCAATCAGAAGCTGTTAGCTAACGCTGTCATCACGAGGTGTACTCGCTCAAACAGCCAGCCGGACATTAATTAGCAATCTAATGCTGCTAATCAGAATCAGGTTTATTGCCAAGTACGTTTTAACAAACTATGAATTTGCCTTTGGTATTTTGGTGCATGACCATAAACATAGTAAGAGAAAATTAAAGATAGAAACTAAGTACTGCAACAGTCAAGAAACATAAAACAATTACAATAAAAATATGAATATGTATTGTTTAGAGACAGACAGAGAGAAACAGGAGTAGTGCAGAAAAAGACTGACTTCTTGTCTAGCTAAAATGTTATGTTACCTATATTATTCCCAGATTCTCCTGGTATGGAGTGAGCGTGTTGCGCCACATGATGTGTCCTTCGCCAAAGGACTGCTGCACAGCCTGATGGGAGGTCCCTCTCCAGGAGGACAGGGAGGCACCAGGAACCGGCGTAGCGTAGAAACACAACCACAAAACATCGAGGAGGAGCTGTAAGTACAGTACCGTACATTGCCAGTAAGACATTTAGCCAATCCCTCAGAGGCTACCCGTTTTTTTTAATGCTTCAAAAACTATAAAGCAAATTGGATTGAAGCAAGTGGATGGGCTTTCTGAATGTCACACAAATATCCAGACAAGTAGAAGGAGTTTTTAAGAAGTATTTATTAACAGGTAGGATTTGATTTTTGTTCAGAAACAGCAAAGTTGGCAAAAAAAATACAATTCCTTATAGTATTCTTTTGCATCACCTAATCAAAGTAAAGATTTATATACTATTGTGCATGGAATAATTAATTGCTTTTTTAATTATTTGGGAAATATATTTTATAGATTTCGGGTTGTTGAAAGCTATTTTTGTACCGATCATTTAGCATTTGTTGTAAATTTGTCCTAGCCCATTAAACCTTTCTTGTTTAATACATTTTACTTAGAAAGAGCACACTGGAAACCACCCTGTGTTGCCTCTTACCTGTGTGTCTTTCTCATTGTCTGCTTTCTGCACCTCAGAAGTTAGCCAAACATTTTTTTTAATTTAAAATTACCGTAAAATTGCTCACATCGGGCTAAATATCAGAGACCTCAGAAAGTCTAGTGTCCACGGTAAAGTGAACAGTTTGTACTTTTTCTTAAGTCTGGCCTTGTGCTTTGGCAGGTTTTTGGGGGTCGGCAAAGTGGTGATGGAGATTATACAAACTGTGCCGGAGCTGGATATGGTTGTCGATGCCCTCCTCAGAACTGGCTTTCAGTTCATGCAGTCAGCAACACTGGGCCTGGATACTGTAGAAGGTAAGACTACAAAACCTCCTGCTCACAGTGAAATATATTACATTTTCAACACTATTAAAAGGAGCTCTGCTATTCCTACTGGTTTAACTGAACTAAGATATATGCAGTAAACATGAGCTTTGCTGCATCAGCCCTTAACAATGAAAGAGCAGAGAGACTAAATCTAAAAGTTAACTGATTCCCAGGACATTTTGTGCTCAGTGTGGTATGACTTGCTGTTTTTTTGTCACATACAGCCAGAGTCACTATTGTTCTCTCTACCTGGATGTACTGTGTAACCCAGAGGTGAAAGGAACAGATTGACACCCTTTCTCAGGGGACAGATGTTAAACCAAAGTAGGACTAGAGGAGTTACCATGCGGGAAATGGATACACCCACACAAGAAGGAACATTCTAACACTTAATTAAAACAACAATCCTCTGGGATGTATTGCACAGAAATTGCGTGATAAGTGGGTGACTTAACAGTGTCCAAAGGTGGATTTCTTTTTGAAATTGTGTTTAAAACGTACTTCTGTTTTATAGCATATCACTGACTGTAGTCAACTGATCTGATTGTTGTATATTTGTTGTCTGTACTCTCCCTGGTTTGCAGAAATGATGGAAAATTTCCTGAAAGATGCTAATCAAATCCAAATGACGTATCTATCGTTGATGACAAACCAGTCTGCAGCAAGCGTTTGTATTAGTCGTATCCTGGACGGTGTGATGGGAATTCTACCAAAGGTATGCTCGTAGTATTTTAACTGATCATACTGTACGCCGTTGGCTATTAATCGCTTAAAAAAACAATGATGTTATTTTAGAAACTTGATCTTATTTTTATAGTTTCAGGCATCGTAGTTCATAACAGCTTAGTCACCGGTGTAATTGCTAAGATGTGTGGAGGCAGTAAGACAGAGTGCACGTTTTGGCAACCACACAAGCAATCGGACTGGTTTGAAAACAGGTTGAGGCAGTTTCCAACCTCTAGTACTTTCCCATAGTTGTGTATCCACTCATATTTAAAGTGTGATTGATAGACACTGGCCTTAAGTTGCACTTCCAAATAAGTGTATTATCTATTCAAAATGATGATCTTATGTAATTGGGTTAAACTGGGCTTGGTTAAAGGTCTGTCTGATTGTCTAACCGCTACTGAACGCTGACTGTAAAGTTCTAGCTGCCAGTATTGCAGCAGTGCAGGGGCGATTCTAGGATCAGAACTTTAGAGCAGCTCAGCTGCTAATGATAACGTGACGTATACAGTCAAGGGTGTAAGTTTCGTTTCAACATTGGGGGGAACACATATTCAGCGGGGGGTCCTCCCCCAGGAAATATTGTGCGTCAAACTTAATTTCCTGCATTCTGGGGGATTTTAAGCACCAATTTCTGCCTTTTCTGCATCAAGTTATGGTGGAAATTTATTTTTGTCTTGAGTTCAGAGGTCAATAGACTCCTTTGAAAATCGCCATGCCAGTTTTCCCACACCAAAATTTTGCCTAACTTTGGAGCATTATTTAGCCTCCGTCCCGAACTAACATGACAGGATACCAATGTATTCCTTAGGTTTTCTAGTTTCATATGATACCAATATATTCACTCTAGCTTTACGACTGAGCCCGCTACAGCCTCTTAAAGACAGCAATGTCGGCCGGGATCGCCGTCTCGGAGGGTTTTGTAATTATTTTTTAGGGGTGCAGAGATGAAATTTAGGTGTGATTGAGCACCCCTAAAAAGAGTTTCTAATCACCAATGTCACAGCGACATTTCTCAGCAATGAAATTAGTATTTAAATTGTTATCTTAAATAAGAAAAGAGGGCTAAAACTGCACAAACAAGACCCAGGTTGCAGAAAAACAACAAAATTTGACTTTAGACTGTAGTTTGCTTAATTGCATGTTATTTTTTCAAGGACATGTTGAGCAACCAAGCATTGCTCAGACAGCTTTAGTATGAAACTATGTGCAAGAAGTCTAAGATGACTTACTGAACACCTGTCTGCCATAATTTATTTCATCACGATCCGCCAACAGCTCTCTGTCATATGTAACACCTTGACTTCAGGGGATGACATGTTTTAGGTTTTTGATAAAAGTATGGAAAACAATTCAGGTAGCAAACACTTATCAGTTGTTGCTTTTTGTCTCTGTTTCACTAGGTTATGTCAACTCAGTCTTTAACATGCGAGGATCTCTTTGGTCACTTTGAGTGGCTCTTAAACACAGAGAGCATAAAGATCGAGGTGTTGAGGTCAGCCATCTGTCAGAACAGCTCTGCTCTACAGGAAGCGCTACTGATGAACTGGTTGCCATTGATTCAGAAGGTAACAGTTACTTAACTACATTTGAAGAGTTATGGTTAATGAGTTCTCCTCCAACTTTATGCAACACTCTTTACTTTTCTTTATTGTTTTGGGAGTATTTTGTGTCGTAACAAATTTCTTTTTCTTCATTTTTTGTTTCCACAGGGACAAGACTTGTACATTGCCCTCACAGGCCAAGGAAACTACAACCTGACACTTCCCATGATTCTCTCTGAGTGGCACAAGCTGTACAATAAAAGTATGCAGTTCGGGATGCGTTCGAACAGACTGGCCGCACAGTTGTCTGGAGAATACTGGATAAACTGGATGGTAGACAACAGCACTCAAGATGTTCCTGGGATTCTTCAACAAAGGTCTCGAGGAAGTGTTGATTATATACCTGCAGGGTTTCATTCCATATCTGCTTTTGATTTGAACAGATGATTGAAAATATGATCTAAAATATTGCTAATTTGTAATTAACAGTCGTATAATTTAAAATTCACATAATGTCTTTAACTTAAAAGATTTAAGGCCCCACTAACATTATTTTCCAGTGAAGACATTTGATTTAAGTCAGACAAAGCTGTGCAAATGGCCCACTTCAGTTAATTAAGTGGAAAGAAAAAAAAGATATGTGTTAGATAATGAGCACAATGTCTCATTTCATGCTGTCAGATATCATTTCACTGTCTCAACAGTGTTGTGCTTTGCTTTGCTTGCAGTGTTTTCTTGTTCATGGTGAATGTTGGAGAAAACATTGAGAAGAGTCAACTGTGGCCCGAGGTAAAGGATTATTTCCACATGCTTTACTGGATTCTGAACTACAGGCCCGATGTCACAACTCAGCCAGCAAACTGTGAGAACAATTTCTTCTTTTCTTAGCTGTCAAATGCATACATCAAGGCGATTCCAGGGTGCAAATGAGGCTTAAAAGAGTTTTCAATCATCAGATTCAGAATTTTATATTATTATCAAAATATAATTCAATTAAGAAGCAAAATATAAAGATGAATAAACATATTGTTCCATGTGCCATGGTGTATTTAATTAGCATGCAGTAGTGTTTTCCCTTGTTAGCTTGTCAGCGTTGTCATCACCCACACAAAAGGGCTTTCTATTCTTTATTTTTTTAAGAAACCTTTTGTCCGTGAAATTTCTCTCTGTAAACTAAAAAATCAATTGAAATTATAAACTGTAAATTTATATATTTTTATATTATTATATATAAATCATGACCTACAACAAGAAATGGCAAATTGAGTTTTATTGGTGCTTTTTTCCTTCATATGGCCCTTTGCACATTAATCAATAGAGGATGTCACTGGGTCGCTACAGTGAAGCTCAATGAAACATGTGCAGCGTGATACAACACTTATACACAAAGTGCCAAAACAAGTTAACCCACAACCAAGTAATGATTTATTTAACATAGTAGAATAAACAGAACCAATTCATGTATGTATTTAATATGTTTACCTCCCACTTTAGGTTCCATTGACATCAACTACTTATCCATTCATTGCAATACTGGTTTGAAATGGCCCCAGTTTGTTCAAGCAATGACTCAGGCTCTGATGTCACCAAGCCAAGACGTCCTGGTGAAGTAAGTGCTTGTACTTGTTAGTTTTAATAAATTATATAATGTCTTTTTGAACATGTTGACGATGCATGTATTACTGCATATGCTCTGGAACTGAATTTTCTGTTCTGTTATTGACTTTCTTTTATTGATAGGATGTTGACTCATTAAAACAACTATGTAGGATGATATGATGATATATAATGATGAGAAGATCGATACCACTCTCTTATCTGATAGAGCTCCAACGATTAATCGATTAGTGTTCAATTGTTAAATTAATCGCCAACTATTTTGATAATTGATTAATCAGTTTGACTCATTTTTTTTAAGAAAAAGAAGTCAAAGTTTTCTGATTCCAGCTTCTTAAATGTGAATATTTTCTGGTTTCTTTACTCCTCTATGACAGTAAATTGAATATCTTTTGAGTTGTGGACAAACAAGACATTCTGAGGAGAGGATGTCATCTTGGGCTTTGGAAAACACTGATCGACATTTTTCACCATTTTCTGACATTTTATAGACCAAACAACTAATCGATTAATCGAGAAAATAATCAACAGATTAATCGACAATGAAAATAATCGTTGGTTGCAGCCCTAATCTGTTATACTTGAAACTATAGGCAGCAGCTGGTCAGCTTAGCTTAGCATCTTCTAGCTAGCAGCTTTACAGCAATGTATGGGACTATTTCTTGGTTGTCTGGCAACCTGACGTTGAAGACAAAACTCAAGGAAGTAACTGAGCCCGGCCAAGAAATAGTTCCGCACATAATCACCAAAAACGCCACAAGTTATTATTATTACACTTCGGCTTTTGACAGATTAAACAAATGAGATTAGTGAGTTTTAGAGGTGGTGGACCGAGCCAGGCTAACTGTTTCCCCATGTTTCCAGTGTTTGTGCTGAGCTAAGCTAACTAACTGCTGGCTCCAGCTTGATACTGAGACAGATATGAGAGTGGTATCAATATTCTCATCTAACAAACAAAAAACTAGTGTATTTACCAAAATGTTTAATTAAATGATCAACATGAACTGATTGCTTTTGTCAGTGATTTGTAATATGATTAAACAGGCAGCTTCTTTGCACAAACGAGGAATTCAACATAGCACAGACAGAGTTGTAACACCAGAAGAAGTATTATTTATTGTTGTGACTGTTTTACCCACATTACTCAAAGCGATTTAGAAAATTCTGACATGTTGTTTTCCACTGTTCTCTTTTCTCTGTAGTTGTCTCAAAGGAACCGTGAATCTGTTGCAGAATGCGTATGGTGACGTCTATAGAAATCTGGTCGGAACATATTTGAAACAAGAAATCCAAGGTGGAGATGCGCTCTCTGCCTACCTGATAAACCTGATGAAAAACCTGGATGGCTTTATCAACACAATCACCATGCTTCCTGACCAAAGCAATGTCACAATTGCCCTCATCGGTAACCTGTTACAGTCCACAGGTCTGAGACCACTGCTGCCTCTGCTCCTCAGTGACGGCCCCCTCAATGCCTCTGCACTGCTCGATGTAGCCTCGAAGCTTGGCCGGCTCAACCAGCACATATTTACCTTCAATGAGACAGACCCAACGATGCCTGAACTGGAACGGTTGATAATGCTATTTCTCTCCTTGGAGGGTAACCTCACCATGTCTCTTTCCCACATCATGGGAAACACTGAGCTTACCTACTCAGACTACTTCCACCCTGACTATGTGGCCCGTCTCAGACAAGCCATCGAGCCTTTCACCAACCAGACCTCAGCAGGCTTTGTAGAAACCATCCTCAGTGCCATGGAGCTACTAAAGAAGATGTTGGATGCACCAAACGGTGACCCAACTAACATCATTCTTGAGTACACACGCCAGCTTCAAGAATTCCTGAAAGCTCTGTATAGACTGCAGAAAATCCAACATCAAGGCCAGCTTAGCCCAGCACAAGTCACAGACCTCCACTCGCTTTCCAAGGACTTTCTCGACCTTCTCACCCAAGAGGGCCTTCAGAACCTGACTCAGGCTGGACCAGATGCTGCACAGAACATTGTCGCGCAGAAACTTGTAGCGTTCCTACCACCTGAGGTCCGACAGGAAGCTGCTCGCTTCCTCCAGGATTTCAAAGCTCTGCAGTATCAGATAGCTAAATGTGCAGCAGGCCAAAACTGTTTGGCTGGAATCTCAGAAATCTTCACTTTCCTGGATCAGATATCAGAGCTGATGCTCTCAGCCAACGTTAATGTCACCATCACATTAGCTGCAACCAACCTGGTTCTGGAGGGACGGGAATATGAGGAGATCACATCCTTGTTCTTCCCACTCCTCCTGTCCTCTAATGATGCTTCCTATGTGGAATCATTCAAACAGACTCTCCATTTCATCAGATTGATCATGGCTACACCAAATATTACTGTGTCGGATGTCCAGAATGCTCTGCAGCAGTCAAACCTAACCCTCGGGGAGCTGAACAACATTGCCGCACTAGCTGGAGCTGCCAACATTAACGACCTGATTGGAAATATAATGCAGATTATCGATGCTCGCCAGTGTTTCGAACCGCAGCATAACCCGATGGTGACAACCCAGTGTGTTATGGGATTGATAAGCGGTGTCAGCAGTTTCCTGACACACCTACCTGCTTTCCGTAATGAGACAGCCATCCTTTCCCTCATACCGTTAATCATCAATAACACTATCAGCGATGGCGTCCAAGTTGACTTCAGCTCCAATCCTAACTTGGCTCTCGCACACATCCTGAACAGAACCCTGGCCAATATCAAGATGAGCTTCCAGCTGAACCACATGTACACTCCAGAGATCATGAAGGAAATCAGAGTGGTAGAGGGTCTGATACGACTGGTCGCCAACACGGACCCATTTGACAATTTGAACACCAGCTTGCTGATGAACTCGGGGTATGCTCAGAAAATATATCTGGAGATTGTGGAATGGTACTTGAAAAGGCTGGAAAATATCACGAGCACAAGCTCGGCCTCAGAGCTCCTCGCTCCCTTTTACCACTTCACACAAATGCAAGTGACATCACAGCTGGCACACAGCGAATTTTCTTTGTTTATCAGTAAGCAGGTCGAGTTCCTGATAAACAGCCTCCAGTACCCAATAGATGGTGCAGGGGTGAGACAAATTGGCCTGACAACGGTTGAGATTCTCCGGCGTCAATTTGATCTCATCATTCTTGAAGTAGAGGCTCAGAATAACTTCCCAGGATCTCCGCCGCTGCACAACACAACCGCTCTGCATGTCATTAAGCTCCAAGTGAAGCTTTACCTCGATACAATAGAGATGTGGATGAAACAACCCAATGTCCTGCCTGTCCTCAGTAGCATGCTACAATGGGGAAACCCCTCCATAAATGTCTCCACCCCTGTGACAGACATCCAGCACCTTCTGGGGACGATGGTTAATGTTCTCAGTGCCGATCAACAGGCCTACCTCTCCATCATTAGCAACATCACCAAGTCCCTGAGCGAAGCCCTAATGGTGGCAGAGCAACCAGGCGGCCCACAGAGTGACCACTTCTTAGCCGCTATCTTGGAAGCCGTCCAAAAAGCTATGCAGGTCGTGACTGCAGTCACAGGCCCGCTGCCGCTCTCTGTACAGCAGAACATCCTGGAAATTGTGGGGGACTCAGTTAAACTCGCCGTCCATCCACAAATAAGTTTTGCCTCATCACGTAACATCTCCCTCCTCATCCTCAAGAGGGTTGAGAGCGTCATCCAACAGACACTACCAGAAATCGCTGAATACCTGCTTCCTGCTCTCAAAGTAGCAACCACATATTTTCAGAGCATCTCCGCAGGCGGTGGACCAAACGTCTGGAATCAATTGTGAGTGATGCTGCTATTTTTCCTAAAACTTCATTGGGCTAAATGACCACGTTGCTGTAATTTTATGTTGTGCAGTAGAGAAAGGCTTCAAAGTTAACAAATGTGGATACAAATTAGATGTGGCATAGAAAAAAACAATATTGAATTCATAATATTAATCAGACAAAATAATTTAAATGATGGGAGAAGAACCCAGATCTTTTACTAAAGTAAAGTAAGTAAAAGTTCAAATACCACAGTTAAAAATACTCAATTGCAAGTAAAAGTCCTCAATTCAGAATGTTACTTAGGTAAAAGTACTGAAGTATTATAAGCAATTAAAGTATCAAAAGTAAATGTAGTTATGAGGCAGAAAAGCTCCTTTTAAAGTGTTAAATTCATATAAAATATTGTATTATTCTACCTCCATCACTAACACAAACATTTAATGTTGTAGTTCTTCAATTTAGATACGTTATATACTACTGGGTAGATTAGTAGTAGATTACTGCATCATATCACAAAATGTTTTTATGTAAAAAGTAACTAGTAGCTAAAGTGTCAAATAAATATAGTGGAGTAAAAAGTACAATATTTCCCTCTGCGATGTAGTGGAGTAGAAGTATAAAGTTACAGAAAATGGAAATACTCAAGTAACGTACACGCAAATCAAAATTGTACTTGAGTAAATGTACTTGGTTACATTCCACCACTGATGCTACCATCACTGTAAAGTCACTATACACCACCAGATACCTTTGATGCAACATTTTAGTAGTAGCTTATAAATAGTACGGTAAATACAGTAAATGTGGCACATGCTAATATTCTGAGGGAGCACTGGCGGGAGCAGTTTATTTGTTTGGGTCTTGAGTTAAATATCAAAAATATTTCTCCAGAATCCCAGACTCCACCTTTAATGGAAGTGAATTCATCTTGCATGTCAGAAAAATAGTCCCTCAGTGGATACAAATAGTTAACAACCGCTGGTTCAGATTGATAATTGAAACCAAACAGAAAGATGGAGCGCATGCAGTCCTGCAATCCTTTGATAAAATGCGATGAGACATGATGACCTTTTGATGAGACATGTTCAGATGTGAACTATTGATGTGCTTTGTTTCTTCAGGATCCTGGATGAGATGAAAACAATCCAGAGCCTCCTGCCTCCAAACAGCTCAGCCCAGGCCTACGTCTCCGTCCTCATTAACATCACTCACTTCATCTTGGAGTCTGGCCAAGGCAAGTCAGCTTCTCTGTGTCACTGTAGGTGGACAAGTTGTTGAATCGTGATGAACTCTGATGGAGTGGAGGTCGCATTGTTCACTTCATTATACAAGCATTGACGCCAGACAGCCTGAGAGCTGTGGATCAAAGTAGCACAATGTTTTTGTTGTCTGTAAGAAGAAGATTATGTTTGACGTTGACATCGAGGTCCACTTTGTGAACAATATCTCTTGTGATTTCAGGTAACATGAGTCTCTGGACAAGTTTTGAGAGTGCATCGGTAGAAAATTTGCCCATGATTTTTGGCCAGGTAAGTTTTAAAACACTGTCATATACGGCAATGAGAAGTTCATTATGTTTGTTTGTTTTGTCTCCTTTCAATTAAGTTCAGCATGAATTCATTTAGTGGAAAATCAAACATTTGAAAGGTCTGCAAGTTAAACATGATATTACATTAAATATAAAATGCTGATAAAACATCTCAATGCCATCTCTGTTGCTACTGAAACTATCAGTTCCAAAGCACACACGTCTACAAAAACGCAATATCATTTATCATCATGGACAGACAAACAAAACAAAACAAAACAACATGATCTTATCATTTATCAGTCATGTGTCCTGAACTCATTGTTTTCATAATATTTCATGGATCAAAGGGCACATGAACCACAACACCTGTAGTTGAGGTTTTTGCATTAAATCACGTAAAATCTGTATGAAAAATGTAACCCATTTTTCCGCCTAATTTTTTACAGAGCGTCCACTTCTTACCCGCCATCGTCCAAAGTGCTATTCAGACCCTGACTGGAGCCACAGCCCCCCTGCCGCCCTCTGTCCAGCAGGTCATCCTGGAAATTGTGCAGGACTCACTGAAGCTCATTCAACCAAACATGAGTTTTGCCTCATCACGTAACATCTCCCTCCTCATCCTCAAGAGGGCTGAGAGCATTATCAAGCAGACACTACCAGAAATCGCTGAATACCTGCTTCCTGCACTTGAAGTAGCAACCCAGTATTTTGAGAGCATCTCCGCAGCCAGTGGACCAAACATCTGGAATCAGTTGTGAGTGATGCTGCTATTTTCCTCCCATTGGATCAAATGAAACATGCTTGAAAATAACACCCATTTTGATGAGACATGTTCAGATGTGAAATATTGATGTGCTTTATTTCTTCAGGATCCTGGATGAGATGAAAACAATCCAGAGCCTCCTTCCTCCAAACAGCTCAGCCCAGGCCTACGTCTGCACCCTCATTAACATCACTCACTTTATCTTGGAGTCTGGCCAAGGCAAGTCAGCTTCTCTGTGTCACTGTAGGTGGACAAGTTGTTGAATCGTGATGAACTCTGATGGAGTGGAGGTCGCATTGTGCACTTCATTATTCAAGCGTTGATGCCACACAGCTTGAGAGCTGTGGATCAAAGTAGCACAATGTTTTTGTTTTATTTGACGTTGACATCGAGGTCCACATTGTGAATAATATTTCTTTTGATTTCAGGCAACATGAGTCTCTGGGCAATGTTTGAGAGTGCATCGGTAGAAAATCTGCCCATGATTTTTGGCCAGGTAAGGCTTAAAACATTGTCACACTATGAGAAGTTTATTGTGTTTGTTTGTTTTATCTCCTTTCAATTAAGTTTAACATCAATTAATTTTGTGGAAAATCAAACATTTGAAAGGTCTGCAAGTTAAACATGATATTACATTAAATATAAAATGCTGATAAAACATCTCAATGCCATCTCTGTTGCTACTGAAACTATCAGTTCCAAAGCACACACGTCTACAAAAACGCAATATCATTTATCATCATGGACAGACAAACAAAACAAAACAAAACAACATGATCTTATCATTTATCAGTCATGTGTCCTGAACTCATTGTTTTCATAATATTTCATGGATCAAAGGGCACATGAACCACAACATCTGTAGTTGAGGTTTTTGCATTAAATCACGTAAAATCTGTGTGAAAAATGTAACCCATTTTTCCGCCTAATTTTTTACAGAGCGTTCACTTCTTACCCGCCATCGTCCAAAGTGCTATTCAGACCCTGACTGGAGCCACAGCCCCCCTGCCGCCCTCTGTCCAGCAGGTCATCCTGGAAATTGTGCAGGACTCACTGAAGCTCATTCAACCAAACATGAGTTTTGCCTCATCACGTAACATCTCCCTCCTCATCCTCATGAGGGCTGAGAGCATTATCAAACAGACACTACCAGAAATTGCTGAATACCTGCTTCCTGCACTTGAAGTAGCAACCCAGTATTTTGAGAGTATCTCTGCAGCCAGTGGACCAAACATCTGGAATCAGTTGTGAGTGATGCTGCTATTTTCCTCCCATTGGATCAGATGAAACATGCTTGAAAATAACACCCATTTTGATGAGACATGCTCAGAGGTGAAATATTGATGTGCTTTATTTCTTCAGGATCCTGGATGAGATGAAAACAATCCAGAGCCTCCTGCCTCCAAACAGCTCAGCCCAGGCCTACGTCTGCGCCTTCATTAACATCACTCACTTTATCTTGGAGTCTGGACAAGGCAAGTCAGCTTCTCTGTGTCACTGTAGGTGGACATTTTGTTAAATCGTGATGAACTCTGATGGAGTGGAGGTTGCATTGTGCACTTCATTTTTCAAGCGTTGATGCCACACAGCTTGAGAGCTGTGGATCAAAGTAGCACAATGTTTTTGTTTTATTTGACATTGACATCGAGGTCCACATTGTGAATAATATTTCTTTTGATTTCAGGCAACATGAGTCTCTGGGCAATGTTTGAGAGTGCATCGGTAGAAAATCTGCCCATGATTTTTGGCCAGGTAAGGCTTAAAACACTGTCACACTATGAGAAGTTTATTGTGTTTGTTTGTTTTATCTCCTTTCAATTAAGTTTAACATCAATTAATTTTGTGGAAAATCAAACATTTGAAAGGTCTGCAAGTTAAACATGATATTACATTAAATATAAAATGCTGATAAAACATCTCAATGCCATCTCTGTTGCTACTGAAACTATCAGTTCCAAAGCACACACGTCTACAAAAACGCAATATCAGTTATCATCATGGACAGACAAAACAAAACAACATGATCTTATCATATCAGTCATGTGTCCTGAACTCATTGTTTTCATAATATTTCATGGATCAAAGGGCACATGAACCACAACACCTGTAGTTGAGGTTTTTGCATTAAATCACGTAAAATCTGTGTGAAAAATGTAACCCATTTTTCCGCCTAATTTTTTACAGAGCGTCCACTTCTTACCCGCCATCGTCCAAAGTGCTATTCAGACCCTGACTGGAGCCACAGCCCCCCTGCCGCTCTCTGTACAGCAGGACATCCTGGAAATTGTGCAGGACTCACTGAAGCTCATTCAACCAAACATGAGTTTTGCCTCATCACGTAACATCTCCCTCCTCATCCTCATGAGGGCTGAGAGCATTATCAAACAGACACTACCAGAAATCGCTGAATACCTGCTTCCTGCACTCGAAGTAGCAACCCAGTATTTTGAGAGTATCTCTGCAGCCAGTGGACCAAACATCTGGAATCAGTTGTGAGTGATGCTGCTATTTTTCTCCCATTGGATCAAATGAAACATGCTTGAAAATAACACCCATTTTGATGAGACATGTTCAGATGTGAAATATTGATGTGCTTTATTTCTTCAGGATCCTGGATGAGATGAAAACAATCCAGAGCCTCCTGCCTCCAAACAGCTCAGCCCAGGCCTACGTCTGCGCCCTCATTAACATCACACACTTTATCTTGGAGTCTGGCCAAGGCAAGTCAGCTTCTCTGTGTCACTGTAGGTGGACAAGTTGTTGAATCGTGATGAACTCTGATGGAGTGGAGGTCGCATTGTGCACTTCATTATTCAAGCGTTGATGCCACACAGCTTGAGAGCTGTGGATCAAAGTAGCACAATGTTTTTGTTTTATTTGACGTTGACATCGAGGTCCACATTGTGAATAATATTTCTTTTGATTTCAGGCAACATGAGTCTCTGGGCAATGTTTGAGAGTGCATCGGTAGAAAATCTGCCCATGATTTTTGGCCAGGTAAGGCTTAAAACATTGTCACACTATGAGAAGTTTATTGTGTTTGTTTGTTTTATCTCCTTTCAATTAAGTTTAACATCAATTAATTTTGTGGAAAATCAAACATTTGAAAGGTCTGCAAGTTAAACATGATATTACATTAAATATAAAATGCTGATAAAACATCTCAATGCCATCTCTGTTGCTACTGAAACTATCAGTTCCAAAGCACACACGTCTACAAAAACGCAATATCATTTATCATCATGGACAGACAAACAAAACAAAACAACATGATCTTATCATTTATCAGTCATGTGTCCTGAACTCATTGTTTTCATAATATTTCATGGATCAAAGGGCACATGAACCACAACACCTGTAGTTGAGGTTTTTGCATTGAATCACATAAAATCTGTGTGAAAAATGTAACCCATTTTTCCCCCTCATTTTTTACAGAGCGTCCACTTCTTATCCGCCATCGTCCAAAGTGCTATTCAGACCCTGACTGGAGCCACAGCCCCCCTGCCGCCCTCTGTACAGCAGGACATCATGGAAATTGTGCAGGACTCACTGAAGCTCATTCAACCAGACATAGGTTTTGCCTCATCACGTAACATCTCCCTCCTCATCCTCAAGAGGGCTGAGAGCATTATCAAACAGACACTACCAGAAATTGCTGAATACCTGCTTCCTGCACTCGAAGTAGCAACCCAGTATTTTGAGAGTATCTCTGCAGCCAGTGGACCAAACATCTGGAATCAGCTGTGAGTGATGCTGCTATTTTCCTCCCATTGGATCAGATGAAACATGCTTGAAAATAACACCCATTTTGATGAGACATGTTCAGATGTGAAATATTGATGTGCTTTATTTCTTCAGGATCCTGGATGAGATAAATGCAATCCAGAGCCTCTTGCCTCCAAACAGCTCAGCCCAGGCCTACGTCTGCACCCTCATTAACATCACTCACTTTATCTTGGAATCTGGCCAAGGCAAGTCAGCTTCTCTGTGTCACTGTAGGTGGACAAGTTGTTGAATCGTGATGAACTCTGATGGAGTGGAGGTCGCATTGTGCACTTCATTATTCAAGCGTTGACGCCACACAGCCTGAGAGCTGTGGATCAAAGTAGCACACTGTTTTTGTTGTCTGTAAGAAGAAGATTATGTTTGACGTTGACATCGAGGTCCACTTTGTGAACAATATCTCTTGTGATTTCAGGTAACATGAGTCTCTGGGCAAGTTTTGAGAATGCATCGGGAGAAAATTTGCCCATGATTTTTGGCCAGGTAAGTCTTAAAACACTGTCACATGCGACAATGAGAAGTTCATTATGTTTGTTTGTTTTGTCTCCTTTCAATTAAGTTCAGCATGAATTCATTTTGTGGAAAATCAAACATTTGAAAGGTCTGCAAGTTAAACATGATATTACATTAAATATAAAATGCTGATAAAACATCTCAATGCCATCTCTGTTGCTACTGAAACTATCAGTTCCAAAGCACACACGTCTGGTCACGTGTCCTGAACTCATTGTTTTCATAATATTTCATGGATCAAAGGGCACATGAACCACAACACCTGTAGTTGAGGGTTTTTGCATTGAATCACATAAAATCTGTGTGAAAAATGGAAACCTTTTGCTCCCTTATTTTTACAGAACGTCCACTTCTTAGCCGCCATCGTCCAAAGTGCTATTCAGACCCTGACCGGAGCTACAGGCCCCCTGCCGCTCTCTGTACAGCAGGACATCATGGAAATTGTGCAGGACTCACTGAAGCTCACTCAACCAGACATCAGTTTTGCCTCATCGCGTAACATCTCCCTCCTCATCCTCAAGAGGGCTGAGAGCATTATCAAACAGACACTACCAGAAATCGCTGAATACCTGCTTCCTGCACTCGAAATACCAACCATGTATTTTGAGAGCATTTCCGCAGCCAGTGGACCAAACATCTGGTATCAGTTGTGAGTGATGCTGCATTGGATCAAATGCTTGAAAATAACACCCATGTTGATGAGACATGTTCAGATGTGAAATATTGATGTGCTTTGTTTCTTCAGGATCCTGGGTGAGATGACCGCAGACCAGAGCTTCCTTCCTCCAAACAGCCCAGCCCAGGCCTTCGTCTCCGTCCTCATTAACATCACTCACTTTATCTTGGAGTCTGGCCAAGGCAAGTCAGCTTCTCTGTGTCACTGTAGGTGGACAAGTTGTTAAATCGTGATGAACTCTGATGGAGCGGAGGTCGCCTTGTGCACTTCTTCGCTCCTAATTTCACACGGCAGATTATGTTTGACATTGAAATCGAGGTCCACTTTGTGAACAAAATCTCTTGTGATTTCAGGCAACATGAGTCTCTGGGCAGGTTCTGAGAGTTCATCAGAAAATCTGCCCATGATTTTTGACCAGGTAAGGCTCAAAACACTGTCACATGCATCATTTATCAGTTATGTATCCTGAACTCAATGTGATCATAATATTTCATCAATCGAAAGGGCACATGAACCACAACTCCTGTAGTTGAGGTTTTACATTGAATCATATAAAATCAGTTTAACCCTTTTCCCCTCTACTTTTTTGTTGTCAGATCGGCAAACTCCTGAGCAGTCTTTGGGCACTCATCATGGGAGACCCAGGCTCACCTGTAAGTCCACCATCGCTGGGGGTTTTTGCTCATCTTGCTCCAGTCCTGGAGCAGCTGTTGACTGAGAAGGCAAACCAACAGACGTGGGAAAAGTAAGTTTAACTACCACTCGTAATGGAAACAGACCAAACAAGTATTGATGTTGATTAAACAGTGGGTTAATATTGAATTGCACTCATATGTCTGTACGAGATGATAAAAACTGCTGCTCAGTTGCTTCTGATTGCCCTAAACCAAATGCCATGTGTGTTGTTACAGACTTGAAAAGATACTAGAGGCCCTACTGTCAACCTTCAAAGGAACAGAGCCATGGGACCCATCTGTTATCCCAATGTTGGAGAAAATCATAGGAAGCATCGTGAACAACATACAAGGACAGAACGGTGAGGACAACAAGACTCATTGACTGAAGGAAAAATTGTTTCCTATGTTCAGCACCTGTAAAATATTACAGCCCTATCTCCTAAAAATTACTTTCCCATACAGCTAAACTGCATTCTCAGTTACGTTTGGAAGGAAACGTATTTTGTCGTGAATTACGTTTGTCTTTGACATATCACAGACACGTTTATAATAATAGTACGGACAGCTGCAGCAAGTGACGTAGTACAACGAGCAATACGGAGTGCAAGAGTCGTAGTATATTGAGTGACCGTTAATGAAAGTTACGTGGCATAAAAACGTTATTGAATGTTACACGGTATAAAAACGATTATAACAGGTGAGAAAATCCACTATGGGTGGGTGAAGTGGTGGTGGATGTGTCCAACAAACACAGGATTTTTCCCCAGGAGACCGCTGTTTGTGTCTCATGTGCAACTTAGTCATTTTAAGCTAAAATATGATGTCAATTTACTAAACATAACCCAGTAGTTTTGTTGCCTGAAGCTAACTGAGTTAGTGTTGTTGTGTTTTTTGTTATGTTTCAATTTACAACATTAACCACGTGGTTAAAACTGCGACCGTAATCCGGGAGAAAATATGTTTTTCCCTCGAAACGTAATTGAGAATGCAGTTTGGTTGTATGGGAACGTAACTTTGTGGGAGACTGGGTTGAATATTTTTTTGTAAAGCCATTCATATTGGTTAAACCATCTCTGTCTTTTCTTTCTCCCAGCGTTGATACTCAGCCTTCAGACGCCCCTGTTGACCCTGATCGGAGAAATTACGCAGACTGTGAACGGCAGTCATTTTAACTTGTCTGACGTCTCGGAAGAAATGCAGCATGCCATTGAACGCACGCTGAAAGCAGCTGAGCAGGTTAGACTGCTACTGTTCTCCTTGGTCTCTCTTCACAGGCATTTGCTGGCGTTTTTTTTTTGTGGACGTGTTTGCGTGTGTGAGAGAGTGACGTGGGAGGTGAGATAACTGTATCAGTGCATAAATCTTCATGCATTAGTGCATCTAACAATACCGATCTCTCATCTTGGTGCCCCACCTAATTCATCGATAGTTTTCAAAGACTTATGTAAGAGAATGGTGTGGGGAATGTGTTTTCCTTTCAAATCTGTCTGTTCCACCTACCTGCATACATTTGCATGTCTGTTTACCCTTTCTAAAGGCTTTTCACATGCAACATCCACATACCAGGAATAACATGAGGGTTAGCACTTTGAATGACATTATCATAACGCAGCTGTCAACTGAATGTTGGCTGGGATTTGTTACTTAAGTTATTTATGCGTCTTTCAAAGGTTAAAGGAACAGTGTGTAGCATTTAGGGGGATCTATTGGCAGAAATGGAATATAATATTAATATTAGTATGTTTTCTTTAGTGTATAACCACCTGAAAATAAGGATCGGTGCATTTTCATTAGCTTAGAATGAGCCGTTTATATCTACATAGGGAGCGGGTCTTGTCTACACCGAGCCAGCCACCATGTTTCTACAGTAGCCCAGAACGGACAAACCACTTTGTTAACTTTTCCTGCTTGGGCCGGAGTCGATAACGTTACTCGATCCAGAGTTAACCCCTGCCGTCACTCCATTTAAACAAGACACGGGAAACCTCTGTTGGTCTTGAGGAGCTGCAGCTTTTATTTCTGCACAAACTGCAACTTCCACTCCACATTTACTTGATACTCTCAAAGCTAAATTAACTCTTCTGCTCCACTGGCTCACTTGTTCGCTCACACACATTCGCCGACGCTCTCTCTCTCTCTTGCTTCACGACTCACTTCCCACGTACACACACACACTCTACACACTGACTGTTAATCTCCAAATGACCTACGCTACTCTTACAACGGCTCTAGATAGGGCCATTCACGTTTTCACATCGGCCTGCGTAGTTCTTCTACACGCTTGGCACATGCAATCTGCAACCTCACCGCTAGATGCCGCCAGATGTTACACACTGGTCCTTTAAGAATATACCTCAGTCAGTGGTAAGAAGTCAACAATAAGAAATGCTGCTTTTGGTGACACTAATAGAAGACCTTCTGATATAAAAGAGAAAAAAATTTAAAAAAAGCAAAAACAACTTAGGTGCTTGTCAGATTTTGTCACATATGCTTCCCCAAACTAGAGCCATAGCCATACATTGGCAAGCTGGTATTATCTGCCAATATTTACAGTATCAGTATGTATGTTGGCATGCACAAATAACCCAAAACACACACATGTCTATAAGCCAGTTATGAGTGCATTGAACTGCAGTAACCTTTATCGTCACAGACAGACAAACAAAACAAAAAACATGATGTTATCACTTAACAAAGTCGTGTGTTCTGTAGGCTACGCAATGTTCTTATCATTTTCTTGGATCAAATTGCGCATGACACACAACCTTTGTAGTGGATGTTTTGTATTGGATCACACGAAATCGGTCTGTATCACAGATACATCAGTAGCAATGTCTTTGATGCCATCCAAAAAAAGATGACAGAATATTGAAAGGTTTCTCTAATGTAATATTGGAAACACTTTTCAATGCAGTATGATAAAATGTAATACTACAACTAAACATTGCTTCAAACATTACTATAAAGTTAAATCATCACCACTTACACAGTTTCAGCAAAAATAATAAGCTTGATGAATATAGGGTTTACTGCAGGGCTGTTGTATTGGATCACATTCGATCATGCATTTGTACCTACTAGACTGGTAACTTTGGTATGTTTTATTTAAAGGAATAGTTTGACATCTTGGAAAATACACTTTTTTTGTTGATAGTTAGATGCAGTGGTGGAGAGAGTATTCAGAAGTAAAAGTACTAATATAACACTGTAAAATTACTCTGTTACAAGTAAAAGTCCTGCATTTAATGTGTGACTTAAGTAAAAGTATATAAGTATAATCAGGAAAATGTACTTAAAGTATTAAAAGTAAAAGTACTCAATGCAGAAAAATGTCCCCTGTGCCTGTAATACTATTTTATAGGATATTAGATTATTATCACTCATGCAGTCATGTAAAAACACTTTTATTTTACTGTTGTAGTTGGTTGAGGGTGGAGCTCATTTGTATCAAACTGCAACTAAAGATTAATTTCATTATGAATTAATCCACTGATTAGTTTTTCCACTAATCGGTTGATTGTTTGGTTTGTAAAAAATACGGCAAACGATGACCCAGAGCTCATCATTTGTTTTGCATGCAAACATCTTAATTTGTAAAGTAACTAAAGCTGTCAGATAAATATAGTGAGTAAAAAATGCATTATTTCCCTCTGAGATGTAGTGGAGTAGTAAGTAAAGTCAAGTACCTCAAATTTGTACTTAAGTACAGTACGTGAGTAGATGTACTTAGTTAAATTCCACCACTGGTTAGATGAGAAGATTGATACCGCTGGCGCCAGCTTCTTAACTGCACAGACACCGATCTTCTCATCTCTGCAACAAAGCATAACGGCGTATTTGCCAAAATGTCAAACTGTTACTTTTATTTTTATTATTAATGCTCATTTAATTTACTTCTGTCTGCCATCATGGTTATTGTTTAACTGTATCATCCGGCCTCAGTAAATATTTGATTAGATTATGATGAAATATAGTATGGTGTAGCAGAGCACTATTAAAGTGTCTTGTGTATACCTTAGAGGGAATCTTGTTACCATCTATCAGAGATATCTGACATGGCAGAAACCCTAGAGCTGACCCAGTGTCTGTGCAGATACATTGTTTATGCATATACAGTACGTGTGGGTGTGTACTGGTACGTCAGTCTGTGAGAAGCGATGATACCTGTGTGAGACTTCTGCCCTTTTCTCTGCTTCTCTGTAAACTGCACGAACAGAGAGATTATGAGATTTCCCTGGTGCTTTTGCCTTTTGTCTCACCGTTATTTTGTTCTATTTCCATCTCTGTCTCGCAAAGTGAACTGGTTTTCTCTGAACAATACATATGAAACACGATGAGACGTTGACATTTTTCCCTCTAGGCTAATGGTACGTTGGGGTGCGGTGAAGTTCTCAAGGCATGGGAGCCGGTGAGAGAGGCGTCTGGGCTAAGCCAAGCCACCGTGTATATGTGGTGCAACATCAGCCTGCAGCCTGTTTTGAAGGCCTACGCTGCATCCCAGGCTGTATACACCCATATGAACATGAGTGTGAGTAGATGCACCCTAAATTGAATAGGAAATTGCAAACAAACACATTTGATAGAAGGATACTACATTCTGAATTTGCTTCACAGACCAGACTGAAATGTATTTAAAAAATGTACCATTTATTCAAGTACAATTAACAGTTTCACCACTTGGTGGCATTGTGGACACACAGAGAAAGCTGCCTCATTGCTAACAGTCCATCTCTACTGTGTGTTTTCTCTACAGCAGATGGGTGGGGGACCAATGAATGTAAGCACCACATCTGCCGGGATTGTCAAGGCTGTACAGTCTTTCTACCAAGCCAACATTAACAGCTCACTTGTGACAGAGCGGGTCATTTCGGCCATCCTCAGCCAGCTCTCTCAGCTCGCAGGCCGGCCTCTGAGCCACGAAGCACAGCTTTACTTGTACAAGCAGCTTCAAGACATGCAGTTGCAAAACAGGTAACTATTTACAGCCACAACAAGATTATGTCATTGCTAACAGGATGTGCCCTTTATTGCGGTCGTGATTTATTGTGCTTAACAGGAAAACCCAACATAAAACACTTTTAAAAAAAGTTATTTTTTGTTAATCTGGTATCCCAGATCCATGTAATTATGAAGTGATTATGGATGAGACATCACATCAAATTAATCTTGTAGACTCTCAAAACCTGCATGTGAAAAAAACTAGGGCTGTCAATCGATTAAAATAGTTAATCATGATTAATCGCATGATTGTCCATAGTTAATTGCGGTTAATTGCAAATTAGTCACATTATTTATCCGTTCAAAATGTACCTTAAAGGGAGATTTGTCAAGTATTTAATACTCTTATCAACATGGGAGTGGGTAAATATGCTTGCTTTATGCAAATGTATGTATATATTCATTATTGGAAATCAATTAACAACACAAAACATTGACACATACTGTCCAGAAACCCTCACAGGTACTGCATTTAGCATAAAAAATATGCTCAAATCATAACATGGCAAACTGCAACCCAACAGGCAACAACAGCTGTCAGTGTGTCAGTGTGCTGACTTGATTATAACTAGCCCCAAACTGCATGTGATTATCATAAATAATATTATCATATTCAACAATATTGTATCTGACTGTAGAAATGTCCATTAAATTCTGTCAAGAGTCAGTTGCATCTCTACACAGACTCTCTTATACATGAACTCACCTTTCCATTTGCTGTTACAACATTATCCACAATGCACCAGTCAGGCCAATTTGATTCATACCTAATTACACGAGGAGCTGGAGTGACCACATTTGCATTCGACTTGATTAATTTAATGCGATTCTGCCTGAAAACAGGCAGGCCTGCACAGATAGCAGCTTAACCATGATTCAGCTAGCTGAGACATCCTTTTAAAATTGATTTCCCTTTATACGCCGGCTGCAATAACGAGCCGGGCATGGCGATAAGGATCACATTCTGCATATCGCAGGGAATCCATCAGGTCTGACTACATGAGTTATAGATCATTGATCATAGTGGAGAGACTCCACAGTCTATTATCAAGGATGAAATGGGAAAACTATGTGAATAAGTATAAAGAAAGATGATGAGGAAATATTACTTCTGGTAAAAAATGAGAAATCTGAGTTTTATGGAATCGGTGTGTTCAGGAAATGAATCATTGCATTCAAGGAGTAGGTGAGAATTAGTCCACAGAAGTGCTTTAGGCCTTAAAATCATCTTAATTATTTCTAATTCATATTGACATTTGTTTACATGACACTGTTTCTATAGAATGACCTTGACATTCATTGAATTTCCTCTCTCTCAGTTTGTCTTCCTTCAAAATGCTCACAGATGAGCTGGTAAGCGTGGCCCCGTTCATCCAGCCTTACGTTGAAGCTGTAGAGAGAGCTCTGAGGCACATCCTGGGCAACTACCATCTCCTTCAAAACAGCAGCTCATCCCAGGACCTCTTCAGAGAAGCAGCGATGATCTTCCTGTCCGCCGCAAACATCACGGCGGACGACATCTTCCCCATGATGTGGGGAGATTTGTCTGGACCCAATGCGGCATCTCTCCCCGACATGCTGAGGCAAGCTGTCAGACTGGTGATTGACATGGAGATATTTGGGGATGCACCTATGGTTTACCGAGCCCTGGAGCGATTTCTGGCATCCAACGTCTCGAGCGTGATCGCGCAGAAGTTGACCGCGATGTGTGCGTGGTTGACCTCCACTCAAGCGTCTGGACTGGATCTGCTGACTCAGGCTCTGCCCAAAATCTACGACATCCTCAGGCCTCTCTTGTCTGTTCTGACCCAGATGGGTATGGACATGCCAGCGAACGCGGAGCCGTTTGAAGACCTAGCTGGAAACATACTTGCGATGCTGAGGCAGTTGATGAGCACCAGTGGCCTCATGACCCCCATGTCCTACCATCCCAGTATGTACCAGCAGCATAACGGTTACGGTAACCATACGGGGAGGGTTCGAAACAGACGCGAGTCTCCGTTGATGATGATGGCAAGGGAACCAATGGACGACTTCATAGACCTGTTCCAAATCGACTACCCTGCCATGTTCAGAGCCATCTCCGTCCCTGTTACCACGGCAGAAATTACAGAGACAGTCCAGATGGTCTTCGCCAACCCTGATCTGAGCGTTGTGATAAAGGGATCTACAAGAGGCATACCGGGGGACTCGAGTGCCTTTCGGGAAAAGACAATCGATGCTGGTCTTGGGCTGCTCTCCTTCTTCACTCTCCCTGCGGCTGTTCAGATGTAAGTCTTATTTCCACCTTCTCAAATATGTCTCAGTATCTCACTTCAGATATAAATTTGCCCCGGCATCTAAAAGCAACTGCTTTGAATCTCATCTTTTCACCTTGTGTTTCAACATTATGTTGCTCTGTTGGCCCCTGTTTCCTAAACAGCCTTTGTTTAATCTTCCTCAGGTCATCAATGGATCTCCTGGCTAATGCTGCCAATGTGCTTCCCGCCGGTTTTCCATTCTCCTCGGCGCTTAAAAATATCACCAGAGCGCTCGCCGGTGAATCTCAAGGTAACTTAACAGTTCAGATCTACCGTCTCTCTCTGACTCGCGCCTGGACAGTGAGAGGCTTCTTTGACCAAGGGCAGCTTTATAATGAGAAATGTGCACTTGTTAGTTAAATGGAGACTCCCAAAAATGAATGATGCTTTTAGTTTCTCCAAATTAACTTTACCTACTGACTCTTTCGTGGATTGATTCCCTCCCACTCATGCTTAATTGTTGCTCACACTGATGCTGCAGCTTGTGTTTACCTACCTGCTGTGACAATATGTACAGTATGTATAAGCACAGTCTGCCAGCCTGTGCCATTAAAAAGTCACACAGCATGGAGGAGTGCCACCCCTTTACTCTTGACCTTCATCGCTATTACGGGACCACAGGAAGACCATAAAACGTTTTGTTAACGCTGTTGTTATTGTATACATGATTATAGCGCGGCATAATTCATTGTGGAGATATGAGGAATAAGGCTTCACATCAGCTTAGCTTGAGCTCCCAAAGAGCCCAAGGCCATATGGCCCTTCTCCAGCAGAAAGCCACTCAGCACCTTTTTAAATCTCATTAGCAAAGTAGAATTCAATCACTTATCCTGTCCGCCCGCGCTAAACGTCTCCCCTCGCACTCACACAAGTGGACATCTATGACCTCCTTTTAATTGGCGTCTGTGCTTGTGTGATAATGTTTTTAGTGCATAAAATTACTTTGTAAGCAGCTTCACTTCTCCGCAACGCCACTCCTATCCTTCACACACACACACACACATTCATACACTGTTGTAATTGCAAAGGCCTCTAGGTGTTGAGCACCCTGAGATTAAACATCACCATTGTCTAATTTTGGCCTAATTAAATATTCTGTCATCACATCTCGCTGCCCGAGGTGGCGCCTTTCTTTGGGCTTGTCAGATGTGTTTTAATGCACGACAGCAGCTAGTACTGCCTGCCCTTCTGGCCCCATCAGTCCCCGCACAGGGCTGCACTTTAAGCACATCATTTGCTGCTCGCTGGCTGACGACGCTGCCCCGTAATGGTGCGAGTCGTAATGAAACCCAGCGGGATGTCATGTTATTCTGTCACCTTACAGACCTTATTGCCCTCTTTTCCCTTTCCCGTCCCAACTTCCTGTCTAACTCTAATAACCTCTCTCTTGCCTTCTTTTTCTCCCCCCCTCTGGTTCCCTCTCTGCCTCCCTTCACAGGGAACCTGATGCTCATGGCAGAGACCTTCCAAAAAGCAGCTGAGCTCTTCCAGATCAGCCCGATGGACCCACGATTCGCAGAGCAGCTTGGCCACCTGAGATCTAAGGTCTCTGCATTGACCCTGACACTTTCACACATGCAACATTCATTAAAATAGGGAAAAACAGTACTTCAGAATGTCCGAAAACGAACTACTGTCATTAAGTGTTTTAGAAGTACTCAAGATGATTTTGAGAACTTTTACAATATGACACTAATGTTATCAGAGTTTAGACCCACTCCAATGCTGTTTGTGCCTATGATAAAAGTGTCCCTGCAGTATTGTTAGGGTGGTCATGCTGTGTTGTAGTTGTGACACTGTGTTGTTTGAAAGTGGTCAAATTTGAGCAAAATATAGCTGCAACATGGACATAAATAGGCAACAAAAACAACAACACCACTGATTGGACTTTGATTACAGTTTGAAACAAAATGTTTTTTTTGCAGGTTGACATTGATGTGTTTTTTGATTAAATGCTAAAAGATATTATTTGTTGCCAGTGCCAAAAAAGCAATCATAACACCTTAAAGGGAGATTTGTCAAGTATTTAATACTCTTGGGAGTGGACAAAATATGCTTTCTTTATGCAAATGTATGTATATATTTATTATTAGAAATCAATTAACAACACAGAACAATGACAAATATTGTCCAGAAACCCTCACAGGTACTGCATTTAGCATAAAAAATATGCTCAAATCATAACATGGCAAACTGCAGCCCAACAGGCAACAACAGCTGTCAGTGTGTCAGTGTGCTGACTTGACTATGACGTGCCGCAAACTGCATGCTGCCGCTACAACCTAAAAATCGCAAGTTGCGTTAATGCGTTAAAGAATTTAGTGGCGTTAAAACAAATTTGCGTTATGCGTTATTATCGCATTACCTTTGACAGCCCTAAGAAAAACACATTCAAATTCTTCAGTTGGATTCTTTGAGTCACAGTGAGACAGATTTGTTACAGACTCTAACCCTAAAGTCCTAAAATGAACCATTTAGTAAAATATTCAACAGTATGTCCAAACCAACCAATCTTTGTTGCATATGTTTGATCTTGAGATTTGGCCAGAAACTTGCTTGGTGCTTACGTGACTGATTTACTGTAGGTGTGCACCTTGGAGAAAACGCAGTCTGTGCGTCAGCTGATGTTGGCCCTCTCCATCGAGCCCGGTCAGCTGTGTCACACTGTTCTACCCAGCCTGCAGATCTTGACTGAGAGTCTGACGATGAACACGACCGCTCTGACCGACGCCATCTTCCAGGCCTTCATTGGAGACCCTCAAACCTACAACGTCCAGTCAAACTGGTACAGCATTGTCTTCTTTTCACAGCAATAAGCAGCACTTTGTACAGATAACGACGCTCTCACCATCGTCTAGCTCTTTACCTCTTTCATCCCTTTTGTTTAATTTGCTAAATAATATCACAGAGTTGTCTGGGATGTTGTACTTTACAGAACTCACCTCCCAGGATTTGAGAGTATTGAAGTCTGTGAAATAGTTACTCTTGCTGCCGTTTGGGGCCAATAGGCAAAGTTTCCTTGTGTTGGTTTAACTGAATTTCCACCTCAGCCCATTTAGCCTGCAGGACGCCCTGCAGCATTTTATGTGATTGAATTAAAGGCAAAGTTTCCTCTTATGACATATTTGTTTTTTGTATTTCTTGATTTAAGTGTATTTATTTCTTTGTGTTTGTGTGTGTTTACAGGTCCTCTGTGTTGACTCGAGGTTTGGGCTTTAACACCAGCAGCCTGAGCTCTTTCAACATTAACATCACCTCCCCAGGTGAGACATTTCTCTATACCACAACAGTTGCTGTATTTCACATTCCTGCACCACTACCACACTGTTTTATAGTAGACCTACCAGATATTCCCCTCGTTTCTGCATTTTTTCCCCCCACCACACAGATTGTACTTCTCACTGATGGCTGGCTAATTATGAATAAGGGAAAGGATGGACACATATTAGAGAAGAAGAGATTATATTGAAAACGACATACAGATTATCTTTGAAAAAGGAAAAAAATAAAGTTAATTATAACCTAAAAAGGAAGTTTTGAAATGTCCAAAATTCAGATTTAGGGCTGTGGTCACTTTTTGTATTAAAAGGTGCCTGATGTGATATCAGTAACAAAAAGCAGATCAAATACCTTGTTTCCATAGCAACAGGCTGCTAATTTCTGCTCACCTGTCACCCATGTTGTGTCTGATGCCACCACTTTGCTCGTTGCTGTATTATCGAACCATAATAACTATCTACGGCGGCCAATTTCTCCGCTGTCACTTTATGATTGGCTGGCTGAGAAAACAGTTAATGTCAGCGCGGTCCTCTCTGCCAAAACAGCAGCCTGGTGTTACTCTTTTCAAAGAGCCTTTTATTTTTTTAGAAAACAGGTATTGGCAATTGGCAATGAAAAAAGAAAGCTACATCTGAACACATGTTCATATTGGACAATTTTGGACTTACCCGATCGGGATTGTTACTACTAAAATACTGCAGAGGCTTTTTTGTCAATTTCCTGATGGTAAGAGTCATATTATGATCAGACAAACCAGCTAGTAGTTTGTATGTTTTTGTTATCCGATCTGGTTTATTGGCAGCTGTTCCAGCTATTCTATATCAGGGAATGCAATCGAGATACAGTGCTACTTTAGGGAATCATTCACAAGACACCTAGTTGAAGAATTCAGTGGAAAATGCAACTGAGAGCAAAAACAATTCTGTTTTTGCAGAATTTCCACCATTATAGAAGTGAAACTAGATCTACTGGTTCAATATAGAGAAAGAAAAACAATACACTGCATCAGTGTCATAATATAAAATAGACTTTTCAACTTGCTCTCATATCACTCTGTTTCCCAGGAGCGGTGACGGTCGGTGAGATGCTGAGGAATAAAGCAGCCTTCGTTGAGGATGTTCAGAAACACATGAATTTTGATACGGCTGCTCTCCACCTCCTGATGGAAACCACACTACCAAACAACAACTTAGAGGTGAGCTAAGGACATCCTCAGTGTGTATCCACATACAGTATATAGTGTGGAACAAGGTCCTTATTGTATTCTCGTGAACAGACACACTTCTATACCCTCAAATCATATTTCCCATTATTAACTAGCATGTTATGTGGACTTGCATCATTTTATTGTTTTTTAATTAGGCCTCTGTAGTCTACAGTATATACTATATATATACAGGTAGCCTCTATACTTTGCCTAAGGCTGGTGCTACGTGATGCAACATACAGTAAATGTAACTTCACTGTCATTGTGAGGATAACCCTGTAACATTCAGTTATGGCAAGTTCGTAAAGCCAGCTTGTTTATTTAATACTGTATCAATCAGGTAGACATGACTTTGTGGAATAAGGGGCTGTTCACATGACACGTTTTTTGCGGCCTCCAATCTGTTGTTGTAAATGTAGACGTGTGGCAGGCGCGCTCAAATGCGAAAAGGACATCGTTGCGGAGGGCAAGCGTTCCCAAGTGCCTGTTTTTCAGCGCGTGATGACCGAATAGAAATAGTTCAACTTTTGGAGCTGCAGCGTGCACCGCATGTCATGTGACGAGGAACAACCAATCAGCCGGCAGATATCTTTTCTTTCTTCCCTAAATATTAGTCAACAGTAAATATATGGAGGAGTACTTAATCATTTTAGTGCAGGACTACCCAGAGCTTTTTTTTCTGTCCCAGGGACTACTTTACTTTCTTCACCTTTTCCGTCCGGATGTCACAACATCCGGTAGAAAGGTCACCCGAACTGACAGACAAATCGAGCAGTAAAGCTACTGTGAGGGACTGACGTTGCTGGAAATCCATTTATCTTTGATTTGACTTTGTTTAGTTTAGTCAGTGAGGCTTTTACTGCTAAATTACTGCAGCTTCATCTTCATCATCATTGTAATCGCAGCACACAGGATTTGGTTGCTTAGTGACGGCAGGCGCAACAGAAGCGTAACCTTCAAAGCACCTTGGATAAAAGGATGAAAGCATTGTCAACGTTTTTTCATACGAGGCATGTGAAAGGCTGTTCTCTTAAAGTCTTTGCTAGCACACCGCAAATGATGTTGCAAAAAGTGGGCAGAAAACAATTTAAAAAGAGTTTATCAGTTGGTTGTTAACACATTACTGTCTGCACACTACACCGGTAAAAAAGGTAAAAACACTAGATGTGGTTGTGCTGTAGCTGACCTATGTGACTCATACACATCTCTTGAATTGGAACAAACACATTTCCATAATTGACAACTTGAAAACAGTCTGGATGACACTAGAGAATGGATCACGTTTATTCCTTTACCAGGTAGGCTTATGTTTCCATACTCTCTTCATGCTTTTGAAACAGATCCTGTCCTGGTTGATCAACCTACGCCATTGCAGCTCCGCAGCGGCCTTGAATATGGAAGAGACCGATGTGGTCATCTTAAACACCTTCTGCTCCTTGTCTGTTGGACAGTGGTACAGCTTCTCGCTGCTGATGGCTCGCCATCTCAACATGGAGAAACTCATCTACAGAGTAAGGCTGAATTCAGATTGAGTCTTTTGTCAAAAAAAAACAAATAACGTTGTATACTTTCTTCAAGAGGAATTCCTTTTCTTTCTTTATTTGTGAAAATACCAGAAAATTTGAAAATGTGGTGAATGCACGTTATTCTGTGATAGCTGAATGACCAAAGGAATAGTTTCTGTTGGGCAGTCGCAAAACATGTTTGATACACAGTAGTGTGTTTTGTTTGAGGAACATGTAAGAAAGAGAGAAATGCTTTTGTACAAGAACATGTTTGTTCACTCGACAAAGCTCTGCCTCCCTCAAACACATTTTTAAAAAAGTATTTCATATCTGATGTTTTTTTTCATTTGATCTGAGAGTCTGTCCCAAAAACTAATCTAGTTGCCTAGATACAGTTATTTCAAAATGTGTACAAGCAGGTTTCTGTAATAGTCTTATTTTCTATTTGAAATGCAACATGTGCTTTGTTCAACCCAAAAAGGTAATTTTAGTTATTTTCATCCTGGGTTTTGTTTAATATTTTGTCCTAATTTAGGTTTTTGACATGCCTTGTCAAAAATATTCAAATGCACTTGGAAACTGTTTGGAAAAGGGCAGGCACTTTCAAAAAATACTTGGCAGGTGATTGGATGAACCATCCGTCAGTCAAAGTCTTGCCAAAGCCAGTCGGGAGAAGAGTGAAAACATCTTCAGTTCTGATATAACTGATGCTATTTCAGCATCTACGCTTACCTTGTTGTTTAGAATGAACAGTCGCCTCTCCATGTCCTTCCTGAAACTCAGGATATAAATTGTGAACACACAAAAGGTTCAATAATTTCTTATAACTTTACATCAAATGCTGATTTGCGAAGCAGATTTGACCTCAAATGGGCTATTAAATATCTGGGGGTTTGGATCCCAAAAAACATCTCCAGAATATATGAAATTAATCATGGTCCTGTTGCTAAGACAATTAAAGCAGACCTGGATAGATGGCATGTATTGCTACTAGACATGTCAAACTGAATTGAAACTATAAAAATGAATGTAGTCCCCCGGTTTCTGTACTTTATTCCAGTCACTTCCTGTTGAAGTTCCCCCTAAAGATTTCAGTGAATGGAAAATGATGATTTTAAGATTTGTGTGTAGCCTCCAGATTAAATATAGGACTCTACAGTTATCTAAAGATAAGGGTGGACTCTGCCCTCCATGGACTATTTCACTGCCGCCCAGCTAAAATGATATGCTGGTGCAATCCGGACTGTTCAACCAAATGGAAAGACTTACCAGCAAAATACGGGCACAATCTTTATTATGTAATTACCAACATCATGATTCTTATCTCGATGAAGCAAACCAGTGGATCGAGGTAGCTCTTTAAGGGTATGGTTTAAGACCTGCAAATGGTTTCACCTTGTGAAGAAAATATTGAAATGGATGGCATGCGATCCAGAGTTTAAACCTTCCGGTCTATTATGTGATTTAGGAAGTGGGCACATAATGGTGTAACAGCTTACTGCGCTATAACTAATGGTAGTGGCTTTGAGTCTTTTAGCCACCATTCAAATGCTCATAATCAGATATCTCCAGGTCAGAGATTACTTTAGTCAGGGACGCTGGATGTCAGTCAGAGTTGGTGTGCTGAGAGAAAGTCAGTCTATATAATGATGATGAAGTAAATGCTGCATGATATTCATGTTTTTTGTTTTAATTTGAATGCCCAGGATCATTTATATTTAATAGTTATTATAGTTATTATTAGCTGGCGGTCTGGGGGATCCTCCCCAAAGAAAATTGTAAGGTTTTTGGCCTAAAACTATGCAATTTACATCATTTTGGACCATTCTTATTTCTGTAGATAACGCCCAAAAAGCTTAAAAACAAAACTTGCTATAATAATTAATTGTATTATTCATACATCACATCCTTCGTCTGAACATTTAATTCTTTTGGCAGTGTTTGACATGTAAAATCATATAGATGAAACATATTTTATCACATATTTTATATTTTAATAACATATATATTTTTAATTTCCATTGCAGTTAAACACTAGGCCTCCAACAGTATTTCAACAACAGCAACATTTCCCGCGTTCATGACTTTAGTAAAGAAATCAAACAGAGGAGAGTACCTAACTTGAATAATTTATTTGCATTAGACGCATATAAGACTAAAGACAACAAACTTCTTGTATCACGAATATATAATAGATTACAAAACTCCAAAGTTCAACTCAAAAGTTACTGGTCAAACAGAAATAAGAGAGGGAATCGGGCCTGGAGATATCTGAGGATGACTGGAACGATATTTGGGAGGGTCCGGCACGGACTACCAACTTCAGATCCTGGCGAGACTTCTGCTGGAAGAACATTATACAATATTTTGTGACTCCAAAATTGAAATGTATGCAGGATGAATGTTGGAGGCAGTGTGGTAAACCAGTGGCAGGCCATTTTCATATATTTTCGGGCTGCTCTTTAACCCAAGATTGCCAAAGAAATAAGGACATTTTTTAGAATAGATGTTGATTACCCTTTTGTCACATTATACCTAGAAAAAATCCCAGACAATCTCACGGCCCAGGATAAATATCTTTAGGAAGTACTTTTAGTTGCAAGCAAGAAAGCCATCACACGGAAGTGGCTGCAGGCAAACCCGCCATCAAAGGACGACTGGATCGCAGTTGTCAACAAAACACACTGTATGGAGAAATTGACCCTTCCTTAAGACTACGATTTGATCAATATATAAAATACTGTAAAAATGGACTACATACTCTAAGCCTTAGAGTATGTAGTCCGTTACATCCCTTAGAGTCTAAGGGATGTAACCTACTGTGTGGCTAGTTGAAAAACCATGCTCTCTACCAATGTGTGGCTCCTACCTTGTTCTGTTCTTTTCTTTTCTTTTTCTTGAACATGAAAACAAAGTTTCAAAAACTATAGAAACATGTTTGAATGCTGGTCCCTGTCTTTCAGATGGTTTTGTCCGAGGAACTGCAGAGCCTAGTGAGAGTTATGCTCCAGATGGCTGAGGTTTTAACCAACATGATGGACACGATTCTTCCTGCCATTGGTCAGCTTCAAACCTTAATGCTCTCCATGAATGACATCGACCTGATGGCCGATCCTGAATTTAGAGACGTATGTAGTCTTTGCTGCTGTACAATTCTTTACCCACAATGTATTCGTGTGTGTGTGTCTAACGAATGCAGTTTCAGTGCTCAAAAATATTCCTGTGACCATATTGCATACACAAAACTGGTGCAGGCAACATCAAATTGTTTTGCTGAGGCTTGTTTTAACTGGTTTTTGAGGGCCTCCAGTTTTGTATTCCCACTTGCATGAAAAATATTCAATTTTGAATACATGAAAATCAATAGTTAAGTATTAGGTATTATAAGTATCAATCTCTATTTTCTTCCAGATGGTGAGAGGACGAAGGGAAACGCTCTCTAGCCAAGCTACATTTGTCACCCTCTCTCGAGCGTTGTGCAGTAAAGGTATCGTGGCTCTGCTGGGAATCTCCAAACTCCCTGCCACGCCGAAGTCAAACTCCTTCTCCGACCCCCGCCAGAGGGAGGAGATGATCGAGAGGTTCAAGATTCCACAAGATGCCAGTATGTTCGGAGAAGGACTGATTTGTGGCTTTTGCAAACTGAATTTTATAGTTAGTGCAGTCGCCATTCTTAACTGTATGGTATTCAGTGTTTTACATGGGATTCCTTTGCTATCAAAAGCATTCATTCGTGTCTTATTACAAGATAGACACAATCAAAAATAAGTAACGTGTGCTGTATGCACATTAGGGAGATGAAAAGAGACATTTTCTAGCACTCTGAGCCTAAATCACAAAACTGGCAGTAACAGAATAGAGTACACCACCCCCCTATTTGCCCTATATTGAATTTGGATATGGGTGGATGCATCTCCGCTCGCAGAAAGTGAAACTTCAAAACTCAAAAGTGACACAGATATTATAGCTAGTAGTCACCACCTTCGCTCCCACAAGACTCACTTCACAGTTCATAAAGGAATAAGGATTAAAGAATAAGGCTGGTGATATTCAGTTTTTTCTTATCATCAGCAAATCACATTAAAAGACCAAAACTAACACATTAATTGATCCTACAATCCAGAATGGTTGGAACTACATATTTGTGGCCATGTTTATACTCATTGCACGTCACCGGAGTCTTCCACAGGCTGCTAGCTTGATGGCTTTGAGCACTAACAATAGCCATGTTCGTTGTTTACGTGCATAGACTGTATATAAGAAGTGGACGTAGTCACAATGACGTCACCCATTGGTTTGTGGACTGCCATTTTTGAAGCCTTGAGTTCGGCATTTTGGTAATAAATCAAGTGAGAAGTAGGGTCATTTTCTCAGGGACTTCTATACAATCTTACTTTGTTATGCAACTAGAGGAGTCGCCCCCTGCTGGCTATTAGAAATAATGCAAGTTAAAGCACTTCCGCGTTGGCTTCACTTTTCAGATCCCGGAGTTGCCCATTGGTTTACGCTCATAAGGATAATTTTGGGGGAGTGGCTCTGGAGGGAAGCCTGAACGGATGGACTGTTAGTGTTGATGACTTGGTGACTTTCTCGCTAGATTTAGGGATTTTTTATTGATTCAAAATCCAGCGTACTCTTGCTGGTTTCTCCAATGTTGCTGACCCCAGATTTAAGAGACTGATTTATTCATGGGATTTGTTGACAAGGAGAAAAATATCAAATAACACCAGCCTTATCCTTCAAGCTCAAAAACGATCCTCAAGCTGTCATGTCACCATTGTGAATCTTACATGTCTAAATGGTTCTCCTCTCTTCTCTCATTGTATAGCTCCCTTCTGTATGAACATGTACCTGGACATGGTCAACACCACTGGAGGAGCCATCGCCTGGGCCTTCCTCAAACCAATGCTGATGGGAAATATTCTGTTTACCCCTGACACACCAACCACCAGGGCCATAATGGAGAAGGTATATACAGTACATACTCACACATGTCACAGCCAGCTTGTCTCGGGGTTAGCACCTTCATGATCTTTATGAACTGTATGTTCGAAATTCTCCAAAATCCCTCATTTTGACTTTGTCACGCTTTTACAGAAGTTCTTGTCACTTCTATTTCTACCTCTTCTAAGTGATAGTTACCTGTGTAGTCTTCATGCAGCCTTGACTGGCACATAGTAAACAAGAAATACAGGGTTGCGGGGAGTATACACATATTTGTATGCACCACCATCTTCCACTAGCTCTATTTTGAGCCAGTTTGACTTTGTTTTTAGTATACTGCTGCCTTCACAGACTGAAACAGCCACACACAGCAGGTTATGAAATCTTGCTGATACCCAGCCATTTTCACATGTTCTCGTCCTTGTCCTCTCCTTGTCCAGGCCAATGGCACCTTGAAGGAGTTCGGAAACCTGAGGAAATACTCCGAGGACTGGCTTGAGTCCTCCAACTACATCATGAAGTCTGCCGAAATACTGGGCCACACTTTGCCAATGCTGCAGGTATGAAAACTCAGAACAGTCTCCTGTATATCTAATTATTCTCGCTGGCTCGCTGTCGTCTCGCTGAAAAATCCTGGAGATAAACTTTGCAGTGGTCTGCGACGAGTTTCAGCAGCCGAATATTGATGTTGTGCATCGTCTCTTCCACTCTCTCTCCCCTCCTTCCAGAATTCCCTCGGCAATTCCTTTGTTGTGAATTTCATTGAGATGCAGACAGACATCAATGTCGGCAGAATGAAGGAGACGCTCAGCAACTTCTGTGAGTGAGCATTTGAAGGTCTTACTTTTGTAAGCTGCAGATACCAGGCTTACCTTTATATTCCTCCCTGACTTATTGCCTGTAAAATATCCATGCTATCAGAAAATAGGACAGCTCCTTAGGTTTACAGGAAGCATTGCACTCATTTCAACATGCATTTCTTAGGGCGTCTTTCCTTGATGTGATTATGCATGTCAGTCAAGGTTTGACTTTGACAAACAGGTATTTAATTAGATTACCTTGTATTGTCAGATCATATTTCTATCTTAATTAACTTATATCATAACAGGGCATGACTCTAAACAGACAAGGCCAATGTCATTATTTTAATTTGAATTCACAGCAATCAAATCTAAAGCTGCACTCAGAGTTGCTTTAACCATGTCAGTAAATTTCTAAATGGCTTTTCATTTCCCCCCGAAGCTAACATGACCGTCTTGCTGGAGAAAAACAAACACATAATGAAACAGATCACCACCTTGTCCACCCTGATGGTGAACATCTCCTCCTGTATCAAGTTTGACCGTTACCGTGGCTTCGACTCCGCCAACGAGCTCGACACCGTAGCTCAGGACCTCGCCAAAAACCGTGATCTCTACGCAAGTGAGTACTGCAAATATTGGGTATAATGGACGAGCTTTATGTGAATAGAGTCCTCCAGATTCATTAGGATGCTGCAGCATGCATCCACGACCTGCAATGATTTCTGATATCGATTCATCTTCTCCAGTATACTATACTTTTTATTTGTTAGAGTTTGTGGGTAAGATAACACCAAGGTTTCATGAGTGTAAGCCCAGCCTGTGACTGAGGTAAAGCATCCACCTCACCAAACAAATACTCATTTACATCTTTTTAATCTACAGTACTTCCTCTAAAACACTGGTTCCCAAGCTGGGGGTCCTGACCCCCATCAAGGGTCACCAAAGCTTGTATATATACTGGAAAAACAAAGTTCGGAAACTTGTGTTTGGTCGATTATTTCTCTGTTGTTACAATGCTAATGGTCATTGTATTTTACATCGTTGGAAAGCCTGTTTATTTACCATCGCAATGATGTCCAACTTGTAAGGATCATGTATTTGTGGGATGAGCAGCACAGCTGATTATGTGGGGAGCGCCCAAGAAAAATTTGCCAAAATGCTCTGCCAATGGTAAAAGGTGTATTCTCCTGCTGGTATTGACTCAGTGTCCAGTGTGGTCTTTGAATTTTCTCCTTAAGTATAAAGTGAAATGTTGCAATCTGTCTTTAAGGTGTCATCTTCAAGCTCCCTAAAGACGAGGGCTCATCCAGGAAGCGTCAGGCCAGGTCCTCCTCCTCCACATCCCCCCTGCCTCCCAAAGTCAGATACACTATCCGCATGCACATGGACAACGTCATGCGTACCGACAGAGTCCGGAACCCCTATTATGTGAAGGACAACCACATCTCGGCCAGGCTGACGCTGCGCTACAACCGGGGCTTCGTCTACCTGCAGGAGAACATTGACCGGGCTATCATTGAGACCCAGACCGGACAGAGAGTCGCAGATCCGGCCGTCCAGCTGCAGCCCTTCCCCTACCCCTGCTTCTACCGGGATGAGTGAGTCCCCTGAATACATGGATGCACACTCATACATGCAAAGAAACACGCATACAGTATGAACATGCTCTCGTATGGATGCATGCATAGAAACCTGAAAGCGTCCACAGTGTCTCTGAGGGGGAAGTACAAGCATTGATGTGGAATAATGCATGCTCTCTCATTACTCATTTGCCACTTGGGACTGACAGTAAGTAGTCATTCACAGGAACCTTCCGCATTATAATTGGCTCCGCACCATGTGCATGAATATTCACGTTTATTGTGCATTCATTTTTGAAGACCATACACTCAAAACAACCTTCAAGCTATTCAGGAACACCACTCATATCTGTAGAATATATCCAGTTCAAAAAAAGGCTTGCCATTATTAACTTGTGCATCAATACACTTAAATTGTTTCCAATAAATCATGCTTGACCGTAATGCCTATGTTTGCGTTTGCCCTCGAGTGCTGATATCTCATCTGAGAAGCGCCAGCGGGCCACAGTCTCTGGCTGGCTGCCTTCTGACCAGCTATAAGATATGATGAACCTCGCCTATCTATCCGTCGTCCTGATTTATTACTCAGCAGCACAATTTCTGACACGAGCTGTGAAATATGGCTGTGTAGTATGAAAAACAGCAATGTATCAGGCTCCAGATATGATTAAGTCAAAAAAATAAAAAATGAAATGGAGAGGCATTTATTTTGCGTAAATAATAAGAGGATCAGAACACGGCTGTCAAAAACCCTCCTTCGATATTGCTCCTCCGCTCTGCATCTCTGTCTCTCTGTCAAGCCGTTGACTGAATGATAGGCCTTTTCATCTGCTGTTGTTGACAGTGATTGGACGTTAGGTTTTCTAGAAATTTGACTGACAGTTGGCACCTCTGTATTCCCCAGGTACCTGGAGGCCATCTCTTTTGTCTTCCCAGTTATGCTGATGTTAGCCTGGGTGCTGTTTGTGGCTGATTTTGTGAAGAAGCTGGTGTATGAGAGAGAGCTGAGGCTGCATGAGGTATGTTTTGGTTTTTGTTGCTTGAAAAATGATCTAATCTGCCACTGTATTTTTGCATTGAACACTCACTTCTTGGTGTCTAAGATGCCCTGTAATGATACTGTCCATTTCTTCTGTTTTTCTTTTTTAAAAGCACACAAATTATGCCAGTTGACATCGTGATAAGCCGATCCTTCCTGTCTGAGTTTTGAACACAGCAACAAATGTTAATTCTTCCTCTCCTAGTACCTCCAGTGTTTATTCTCTGCTGTAAACATTCATAAGGCAAGCAATCACAGAAGGTGCATTGTTTTGCTGACAACCCAGTCGCCAGAAAAAATGTTGGCGTTGGACGTTTCTGCACACCACAGATACGTTAAATGTCGACGTTTCTGAACCAAAAAATACGTATCATATCAGCGTTGTATCACGCTGGCAGAAACGCAATGCCATGTGGTTAACTTTGTGAAACGATTGGTTGACTTAGCCAACAAAGCTATTTGGTTAAGGTTAGAAAAAAGATGGTTTGTGTTCAAATAATATGTAACAACATAACAACGTAACGTAACAACTATAACAAATGTAACAACCGTAACAACGCCACAATGCCACAAAACCATTATATTTGGGTTTGGGAAAGAAATACGTGGCTTGGCTTAAAACTACTACATTTGTACAGTGAAAATGACGCCGACAGTGTGAACACGAGACACAAGCAAACAGCTGATTGTAACCTGACGCATTTGAGACGAACATCAGTCTCCTGGATGATAGCCTTGTGTTTATTGGACCCATCCACCTGCCCTCCAGCTCACCCTGTGTGTCTCTTGTCACTTTTGACACTACGTCACTTGCTCTGACCGAATGCGAAAACGTCAACTTTCAATGTATCCCTGGTTTGCAGAAACACCCAATGACAACATCTTTTCCTGCCAACTTGGCTGTTGCTGACATTTCTGTGTACTCCCATCCATTGCTATTATTCTTGCTTTTTCCACAGTACATGAAAATGATGGGAGTCAACCCACTCAGCCACTTCTTCGCTTGGTTCCTGGAGTGCGCCACCTACTTGGTGTTGACCATCTTCCTCCTCACGCTGGTGCTGAAGTTCGGCAGCATTCTGCCCAACAGTGACGGCTTCCTCCTCTTCTTGTACCTCTGCGACTATGGTTTGAGCATCCTGTCCTTCAGCTACCTCGTCAGCTCCTTCTTCGACAAGACGTACATCGCCGGCCTCAGTGGCAGCCTCCTCTACATCCTCTGCTTCTTCCCCTTCATTGTGGTGTTGGCTGTGGAGACAAAGCTCACCTTTTTCCAAAAGAGCGCCCTGGTGAGGAAGCTCCTCTGCCATAACTCATGTATATTAAACTAGTGATATGACTTAAAACACCAAATGTTATTTGCTCTGGAAGATACTGAGAATTGAATGGAGAGATAAGGAACAATATAAAGAATGTTATTTGCTCTATCCATTGTAGAAAAACAATTTTACCAACATAATGATTCAAAATATATTAGTGCAGCCTCAAAAAGGCAGTTACTTTATGAAATAGTCTGAGTAAACAGTGGCTTTTGCCTCCAGTTGTTTTCCAATGTGAGATTTTATTCTTATTTTTCATTTTGACATACAAGTAGCAATGTAGTGGAGGGCAAACTGACAGTTAACAAATGGTTGCGGAGTTTTCCTGCCTTCTTATGCCGACATAAATTGTGCACATTTGCGTAAAACATGCTTTATTTCTTTTTTTATTTTGCTGTCGGTTATGATCACTAATTGGAGGCAGACATAACATCGCTGCATACATCTAAAGCCTTGTTTGCCTTGAACAAATCTCTTCATATCACGTTGAGAAAGGCTTTTGAAGTATATCACTTCACACTACATAAAGCTGTCAAGAGGAATTATAGAAAGGCATCGTCTAAAAACAGAAGATATATTTGTTGATGTTCTTCTGTTTCTGTATCTTTATTCTAATTTGTCTCTCATTTTCCTGCAGAGTTTGTTTTCCCCGACCTGTTTCAGTTACGCCAGTCAATATATCTCTCGGTATGAGGCCCAAGGAGAAGGTAGGCGCATGTAGACTGACTTGTTCAAACTCAAACAAGATCTCTTTGACATATCAACTACTTCAGTCAGTTTGGAGCAAATTAAATCTTCTGTTGGCTTCTTCAGGCATTCTTTGGAGCAACTCATACACCTCGCCCATCGCTGGAGACATGGCTTCGTTCGGTTGGCTGTGCTGGCTGATGCTCATCGACTCCATCCTCTACTTCATCATCGGGGCTTACATTCGCATGGTCTTCCCAGGTAAACTGTAAAAGGCTTTAAAAACTCATGCAGATTGATTTTAAGTCAAGGAGTCCTGATACTGAAAAATCTATCAACATTTCTTCAAACCACTGGTATTCACTTGTCTCCATCCAGTTAATTCTAATGGAAGGTAGATCCGAGACGTTTTTATGCTAATTTCCTGTACAAATGAATGTGTGAAGAGCACAGTAGCTCTCGTTCATCTAGCTAGAAGGGTTAAATCTGAACTTTTAGTTGGTCTGTATTCATTTAGAACATCAGACACAGTCTTTTAGGCTTAGCTTTTTATACTTCTGCTTGTCTAACAGTGTATTCTTCGAGTCTTCTGTCATGTCAGCTGTTATCTGTTAGTTGTCATTTGAATATTTTTTTGTTTCACATTCATGGTGAATTTGCTGTATACTATTACAGATCATGGTGCTAACAGTGCAAGCAATTTACGAATTGCTCGGTAAACTAATCTCCAAATAGTGTTTCATGTATTCATGTCTGTTTTTTATACCCTTCAGGAAAGTACGGCATCCCTGCACCGTGGTACTTCCCCTTCAAAGCCTCCTTCTGGGCCGACCTGTGCTGCTGCATTAAGTCAAACAGTAATGTGGGCAGAGGACTCCTCTTCACCAACATCATGCAGACAAACCAGCCCGTCTTCTCCGACGACAAAGGAAAAGGTACAGGGGGAAAAATGACATCGTACTATCTCGCGGCAGATAGCAATAAGCAGTGCTGTCTCCTCCGGTGTTGTGTTTTGAAGCACGAACATGATGTCTTTCCTTTCATGTCATTTTTTTCTCTAACCCCGACACCTCACTACATTTATATTTCACCCTCACTCTTCATTTAATTCCTGTCCCCTGTGAGTTTGATTTACAGTTTGCCTCTGTTTCCATGTTTCTCTCAGGCAAAAGCACTCTTACCTCTCAGGCCGGGGAGGATTTCTCAGAGCTCCCAGTGGGCGTCGCCCTCCATGGTCTCAGCAAGAGCTATGGCGACCGAGTAGCCATTGAAAACCTTAATGTCTCCTTCTACGAGGGCCACGTCACCTCACTGCTTGGTCACAACGGAGCCGGCAAGACCACCACCATGTATGTGTGGCACAATTCCTCTCCGCTTTCACTGTATCAGCATGTCGTAAGATGAATACGAATGCATTATAACCATTCATATACTGTACGAGGTGTCTTTTAAATTTGATTTGTGCATCTCTTTAATCAGCGGACCCCTTTAAAAGGGTCTGCTGCTGACAGGCGGATTGTTTTGTCCAAATCTGGCACAGCAAATGCACCGTGGTAGAGATTAGCCTGACAGGTCTTCATCAACCGGAGCACTTACATTTACATTTTAAATGTGACGAGTTTTGCTGATGCTCTTATCCAGAGAAACGCACAATGAGTGCATCAGCAGAATAAGATTTAACAATGTTGAAAACAACCTAAACCAAGAACGGATTTCATGTCTTACAGCATTTCTGGGACCAACAAATCTTAATTTAACAGGAAAGTGTTGTGGAGAAAATAGCTAATGAAAGGGCATTTTCAACATTTAACATCCCAGGTAGCACATATGAGCAGACGCAATTGAAACCTGACTATATATTTGAATTATATACTTTTTCTCCCAATTATGAAACATTTAATAGCCATAAACCAGAATTAACCCACATAATAAATGATCACGCTTTGTGCTTAGGTCTCTCCTGACTGGCCTTTTCGCCCCATCCTCTGGCACCATCGAGGTGTACGGCAGAGACATGCAGACCAACATCGATGACGTCCGCAGAGAGCTCGGGGTGTGCATGCAATATGACGTCCTCTTTGAACACATGACCACCAAGGAGCACCTGCTGCTGTACGGCCAGATCAAGGCCCCACAGTGGTCACCCAAGGAACTGCATGAACAAGTCCGCACGTGAGTGACCAATCATCCACTGCAGGGCGCATGCTCAGTATCTTAATGCACCGTGTCTTAAACATGATGTCAACAGTGCCATTGGATACATTTTATATCCTGTTTTGTTAAAAGACATCATGAAAAAGGTATCTATAGTTCAGACAACGACATGTTCTTCCAATAAAAAGGAAATATAGGGAGGGGTTGTGAGAGTTTAACAGTGAATAGCAGCCACTGTTTAACACCAGTGATACCAGATATGTTATAGTCAAACAGATTTTATGCCTATAATTGCTGTAATTTACAGGTATATCTAGGCCTTGATGTAAGAATATAATAATATATAATTATGAGGACAAAACAGCTGTTACACTTGTTTTCTTTGAAATTAGCCCCCCGCTGTGAAGTGTATTTTCTACAGCCATTGAATGCAGGTTGAGAAGCTATTGTTCTCTCAGCATGCAAATTTAGAACGATATTTTTACCCCATTTCAAGTCCACATTTTCCATAAGACTTTTTTAATATTTAATTCTATCTCTTTTTGTTCCTTTGCTTATGGGAGCAAGCATTGGAAGAAAATCATATTTTATTCTGTGGCATCATAAAGCTATGGGTTGAACCCCCAGTTGCATCATGAGACTATTTCTGGAGGGTTTCTGCATGACAAGTGGAGCTCTAATAAGCCTGAACTTAAAGGCAAGAAACTGTACCTCTCCACTGGTTCCTGTGGTTCTGAAACCCCCGCTGGGTAACTGATGGCACTGATGGAAGTAGAACTCAGAAACTGGGTTGTAAATGTGCAGAAAAAAGTGTGTTAACATGAGCTCCATGTTAAATGCTTTTCATTACTTCCCTACCAGGATCCTGGAGGAGACAGACATGTACGCTCACAGACACAAGCGGGTGGGCACACTGTCAGGCGGCATGAAGCGCAAGCTGTCAATCTCCATCGCCTTCATAGGGGGCTCTCGCTTGGTGGTGCTGGATGAACCCACCACAGGAGTCGATCCCTGCTCCAGGCGCAACATCTGGGACATTGTTATCCAGTACAAGAAACGTGAGTCTCTCAGACACACACACACACACACACACACACTCAACCTTGTACTAAAATCTTTGTGAGGACACACATTGACATATGCAATTCCTAGCCCCTTACCCTAACCTTAAAGGATAACTTCGGTATTTTTGAACCTGTACCCTATTGTCCCATGTTTTTGCATCTTAGTGACTAATGGGGACAACATTTTTTGAAATTGGTTTAGTATTGAGGGAGTATGCTGCAGCCGCCAGCTGCTAAACAAGCTGCTATGTCATCATTTGGGGCAACCTGGCACCGTCATTTTACGTCCACTAAAAGCGTTGTCTTTGCCACTGACATGCTCAGATTGTTATTATACATGTAAGCGTCTGACAACATTATGGAAAGGACCCTACAGAGAAATAAAACGTTTTCTTTGCCTTTTGCTTGATCCGGCCTGTTTGTTATCGTGTGTCTCGCTCGGAGAAGCCTCGCTCTGGAATCTCGCGTTGCATTAACATGTGGAAATCATCTAAATATTCAGCCATGACAATGAAAATCTTTTAGATAAAATTAAACTACTCTTTCTGTACTACAACACAACAAACTCTGACAACCCCGGTGTACCGTGGCACTCCTCTCTCCACTCTCACTCATTTTTCCACCGTTGTCTCTTCCGGCAACAAGTCACATGACAAAATAACAAACGGAGAGCAAAAGCTAAGAAAAAGGTTTTATTTCTCTGTAGGGTCCATCCCATAATGTTGTCAGACACTTATAATAACAATCAGCCTGTCAGTGGCGAAAACAAGCACTTTTAGTGGACGTAAACTTACAGTGCCAGGTTGCCCCAAATGATTACATTACAGCTCGTTTAGCGGCTGGCGGCTGCAGCGTTCTCCTCAATACTGGACCAATTTAAAAAAGTGTTGTTCCCATTAGTCAGTTAGACACAAAACATGGGAAAATAGTGTCCAGGTTGAAAAATACCAAAGTTGTCCTTTAACCATCACAACTCAATGCCTGACCCCAAACCTTACTCTGAGCCTGACCTGAACCTAATTCTAACCTGAATTTTAAAACCAAACGGGCCTTTGAAGGTCCGTCCCAAAGTGAGGACTGTCCAAAATGTCCTCACTTCACTTTCTAGCTACAGCTACTACTACTGCTACTATTACTGTTACCACTTATAATAATGATGATAATAATGAGAGGAACAGGAAAAAATAGTAGAAAAAGAAGAAAAAAGAACAAAACAAAACAGGCAAATTATTCTCTGCTTTTATGTCTTGTGGTGTCCCGCAAGGCTCGATACTTGGCCCGATTTTGTTCAGTTTTTATCTGTTTGTGTGTCTGTATCTGCTACCCCGTGGCCATATTATTCATCACTTCAGTTTAGTCCTGAGAATCATAACAATCCCCTGCACTGCTGCCTTGTTGCCATCACAGACTAGATGGCAACTAACCACTAGCTTAAAATGTTCAGCCAGAAATCTAGAAGTTCAGAAATATTCATTTAAATCAGAAATGTTACCAGTCAAACCACCGCTTCCCAAAAACTTTGTCGAGCAACTTATTCACGCCTTATTTTCCTCTCGCCTTGACTACTTCAATTCATTATGTATTTGCCCCAATCATGCAGCAATTACCCATCGACAGTTGTTGCATAATGCAGCAGCAAGGGCTCCTAACAAACACAAGACTCAGAGAGCATATCTCACCAGCCCTGGCTCAATTACATTGATTCCCTATTTGTTTTACAATTCAATTTCCTGATTACTTTTTAAGCCCCCATGGTTCGTCTCTGCTATATATTTATGATGGGGGTTCGTGCTTTTGTGGAACAAACTCCCTCTCAGCATCAGGTCAAATCAGAGTCACATTTGTGTCACACTTTAAAAAGTTTTTAAAAACCCGCCTGTATAGAGTGGTGCAGGAATGAGTCCTAAAACCCGGAAATGAGTTAGCATTTTAGCATTTCTGGTTCCCACGTCTGGAAGTCAATGTTTTTTTCTTTATGGGTTTTTTGTTAGATGCCTGAAATAAGGTCTGTGGTTAACACAAGGTTAAGAGATTTTAAAGTTTTGTTCTACAATATAAAATACGTTGGTAAATATCCCACTCGAGAATTTTGCAGCTTTTATGAGTCTTAAAAAAGGCGGTTGCTAACAAGTGGCTAAATGAGACTACTAAACGTTATCATACCGACTCGTCCGCTTTTACAGCCTCATTGTGTATACTCGCGTTCATGCGACCGTGGTGTAGTTTGTTTATAGTCTAACGTTAACTTTTACTTCTGGCAATGTTTAACTTCTATTTTGTTTTATTTTTGACTGTCCCCGAACTTCTTGTTGTATTTTATGTGCACCCTTGTAATTCTTTCTCGCTCTCGTTTTTTAAAGGTGGTATAGAAATACAGTTTATTTACTTACTTATTTAACAGCCTGTCAGTATGTAACATTAAAAGATAGTCAGTGTTTGCGTGGTTTGCATGAAGAACCAACTGTGGTATTTAACAACTACACAATAAATGTTCATCCTATCAGACTTGGACGACGATGAAGAAGACAAACATTTTTTATTCTTAGTCTAATCCATGTACAAAAATACTCCAATTCTCATTCTGGTAGTTCACACAGTCACATGGCATAGGCAATCCAAACTCTCTCTCCAGTGTTTTCCACTTAAGACGCCTCTCACTCCCTATTTCCTAAGAGGGAAAGGAGAAGAAGAGCCGGAACCTGGAGCCGACCCTGGAGGGCTTTCCGCTGCACAGGCTTCTGACTTTAAATTTAGCATATAATTAAATCTAAAAGTAATCCAGTATTTTTTTTTCTTTAGGCTGTCTTAGGGTAGCAGCAGCAGTGATGGCAGGGAGACTACTAAATGTCATATAATTGCAGCTGTGGAGAAATATCCTGTGTAATTGGCCCTGTCTCAGATGTTAGTGAGATTTTGGTGCCAGGGGAATCTATTTCAAAATAAACTTTCTGCATCGCTTGCTGTTTGCGCGCCTGTTTCTCTGATGATTAGTATGTGCACGACACAGCCTGTGTGTGACTTTGTCTTTGTGATGTCTGGTTTTTGGTTGTTTGTGGATGTGTGTTGTTGCGAACGTGTGTCTGTCTGCAGTTACATTTAAAAGGCGTACTCACTCGGATAGGAAAATAAGAAAAATGATTTTGCCAAAAGACATCTAAATATTGCTTCTGTGTTTTTCTTTCAACCTTCTCAAAACCTTGAAGCTCCTGCAAAATTTGATGGATTAGCTTGGTTGGTAAACATAATCTCACTGTGTGCATTTCATCATCAAATCACTGGATTTACATGTAATATATTTCTTAGTATTCACACAATTCCCTTAAACTTTCAATTTGAGTTATAGCTATAGCAACCTGTTGGGAACCTGGAGTAATTTATACAAAAGGCTGTATATAAAACTATTTAAAAATATATAACCAGAATAAAGAAAAAATCTATTTTGGCTCTAACGCTATCGTAGTAAATTAATTAAGTAATTACAAAACAAAAGATCATATTATGTATCTGCATTCGCTTGGCGAATCCGTCAAGACGTCATCTATTTATGTTGACGAAACTGACGAGTTATATTCATTAAAGAAAGTTTAACAAAAAAAAAGATTAACTCGCTTAATACACTGAATCACTTTATTCAAATTGAGGATTTTGTTCGATGATTTGTAACTTTTTTTCAAGGTTTTTTTAGGGATAACGTCGGATGGGGCTCAGCTTTACTTAGATACAAGTAGGGGGGGCTTCAAGGAAAATAGATTGTGAACCACTGGGTTAGGGAATGGTATAATAATGCAGATTGTTCTATGTGTGTGTCCTGTCAGATCGCACCGTCATCATGTCCACCCACCACCTGGATGAGGCTGAAGTACTGAGCGACCGCATCGCCTTCCTGGAGAGAGGAGGGTTAAAATGCTGCGGATCCCCCTTCTACCTGAAAGACAAGCTGGGCCAGGGCTACAAGCTCACTCTCACCAAGAAGGTATTCACCCTCACAGTCACCATGCTCTTTAAACATTCTGTCTGGTCAAATAATCCACATTTCCCCGATGCTCCATGTTAACATTTTAGCACAAGCGAATGTTGAGTGCTTGCCGGCCACGACCTTTATCTTAGATGTGAGAAAGTAAAATATCTCTTCTGTATTTTACTCAGACTTTATCTTAATAATGACTGATATCGGACGATGCACAGCCAGCATAAATAGCAACATTTCCCAATGCATTATTATGGAAGAGCTGCTCATCTGTAAATAAATTCTTGATTTAATTTCTGCCACATTGGAAACCAGAGTTGCACACAATACATATTGCAATAGTGTGATTTGTATCAGATATATTGGGGAAAACTGCTAAATAGGCTAAATCCAACACAAATAATGCTCTGCTGACTGCTGCAAACCGGCTCATACTTTTTCTGCATGCTATATCTTCTACTGCTTTCCTATTGTAGCAATTGAAAGCTCTTTTTTTGACATCTTACTGAATCAACAAGCATCGTTGTCCCATATCGTGTCCTATATGCCAGTTACATATTTTGGTCAAGTTTCCTTCAGTATTCTGTATTTTCTTACATCTGCTTCAATCTGTATCAAACGCCTTCTAAAATATATATTTTTTAAGCCACTGGCAGCTGATTTGTAGTTGTGCAAAGTAAATCTGTTATCTTGAAAATAAAGCATGTCATAAACTATTCCTACTTTTCTAACTGCAGATGCAGAACCTCGAATCGGAGCGGATTGACAATGCTGAACTGAAGGACTTCATCCAGGCTCATGTACCAGCAGCGCGACTGAAGGAGGCCCACGGGGGCGACCTCATCTACTCCCTGCCCCCCTTCACCTCGTCCAACGCCTCCTCATACCGCTCCCTCCTGACCGCGCTGGACTCCAACCTGGACGCCCTGCAGCTGGGGGGCTATGGCATCTCTGACACCACCCTAGAGGAGGTAAACTCATACACACCCACACACAAAAACAGGTTTACACTGCAGACACAGCGGAGAAAAAGACTCAACTGCTGAGGTACATTTGAATAATCCCTGTGTATTTATGTGCTAGTGCTCATAAACTTGATCGTATTGAGATGTAAGCATAATCACAAGCTGTAGAATTATACCGATAGGCTCTTTGACATACACAGATGCTAATGTTTTTGTTTTTATCTGTGTAGGTGTTCCTCCAGTTGACTCACGGAGACACAGAAATTGAGGATGAGGTCGGCCCCCTGTCTACCTCAGAGATGGTTTCTGACACTGATTCCATGGACAGTTTCCCTTCAGTGTCCAGCGGAAGCATCTCCGGCTTTGGTGACAACATCAGTGAGTAAAAGGATGCATGATGGAAAAATATAGTATTTATACAATAACTATTAATTTTTTTTTTTTTTATATTTAATCTTTATTTAATCAGGCAGTCTCTTTGAGAATAAGATCTATTTTCCAAGAGAACAAGCAACGTTCACAAGAACACAATCAGCAAAACAGAAGCAACACAACTACACAATGAACAAGGAATTAAAAACAGTGACAAGAATCATAAAAAAAACATTGCACATTTTGAGACTCGTGGGTACCCATATAACCCATTTTCATTCACATATCTTGAGGTCAGAGGTCAAGGGACCCTTTTGAAAAAGGCCATGACCATTTTTCCTTGCCAAGATGTAGCCTAACTTTGGAGCGTTTTCTAGTTTCATATGATACCAGTATCTTCACTCTAACTTTAAAAATTGCAAGTTACATTAATGTGTTAAAGAAATTTTGGCGTTAAAACTAATTTGCATTGACTTTGACAGCTCTTAAAAAAAAAAAACATCAGATATTAAGGCTTTAAAATCTCCAAGGGGAATGTAAAGCTCTAGTTGGAAGGCAGTTTGCAGTTCATTCCATTAAAAGTTAGGTATTTGTGCAGTGACATCAACAGTAGTGTTCACTGTCGCCACCAGAAAGTTGACATTTTTTTTTTTTATTTTAGATTTTCATACTTAAGCTAAAATATTTGAAGAATACTTACTCAACCAACCCACAGTAGTGATGGATTGCGCTGCCATCTTTTGTGATACAATCCACCTGTTAACCTTTAGCTCAGTTCACCCTAGAGAGAAGAAGCAGGAATCATCAAGACAGTAAGAAGGTAAGTGCGTCAGTACAAAAATGATTAAATCCTGTCTCCATTTCTTCTCCCAGAGCTTACCGGTTCCTCCATGGTGCGCGGCATGGCCCTGGCCTGGCAGCAGATGTCAGCCATACTCATCAAGAGGTTCCACCACAGCCGCAGAGACTGGAAGGGCCTGATCTCCCAAATCCTGCTCCCCATTCTGTTCATGGTGTTTGCTATGGGCCTGGGCACCATCAGGAGCGACCTGCGGCACTATCCTGAGATGGAGCTCAGCCCTGCGCTTTACAACTTGGGACCGAGCTTCTCTTTCTTCAGGTCAGTCCCCACGGCAAAGAGAAATAGAAGGGAGCTCTGGGAGCGGAGGCCCCAGAAGTAAACAAAGCTAATGAGGGTGATTTTACACTAATCATGTTTGGAGCAGTTCAATCGAACTCTGAAGCTTTGCTCTTTTATTTCAATTAATTCGGCAAAGTCACAGCAATGCCACGGAGACTCAGGTGGCAATAAATAATCGCACCAAAGGCACCTGAAAAAGTGGGTCTTGTCCAAGCTAATTTTGACATAATTTGTCTGAACAATTTCAGGAAACCATTCCAAAAACTACTACTCTTTTTAAAGCTGCAGTCGGTAACCTTGAGCAAATATGATAAAAAGTTATTTTTTTATAAAACTGTCACCAAAGATACTCTATAACAAAGATGATGCATTACAAGCTCTGCCAATGGTTTGAAATGGTATACACTTCCTGTCTCCTAAGTGGACGCGGTCATGGCGTATTTGTATATTTGCATAATGTTTTTGTATTTTCTTACATCATTAACATCAACATTAGATATTTACACCGCAACAGCCATATTTAGCATTATGAAACTTAGTCAGCTAGGGCATTAGCGAACATCAGTTGCCAGATCTCGCGAGAGTGTGTTGCTGAGACAGAGGTCTAGAACAAAGTTAATTTTCTCCTGATTTGTCTGTCTGAAAAATGTCATTTTAGTATCAGAATGTTCAGAAGATATGTGGCTTGTGAAAAAATGGGTCCAATATTTACTTTGGTGACTATGGGACAACAGAATTAGTCATAATCTGAGTTCATGTTCACTTCTCCCATTCGAGTTGATAGTCTCCTAAGGGGACGGTGCAGTGGCGAAACCCACGTGATACAGATACAGGAAACTGACTCTCAGTGCACCGTCTCCTTTCTGAACTGTCTCTGCTGTCACTATATCTTGACAGTAGTGCATGAGACAGATAATCTGTGAAAAATACTGTAAAATGTTCTTCTTCCACCAAGTTTCTACCGCGCCTGAACAAAAACTCACTGCTTGCGAAACTTGCAATCCTCCGATCAAACTTTGCCTCAAATGTTTTCAGAAACTTCTTGTAGTGTACTGTTTAGCTGTAAAATTAGAAAGTTTGTGACCCGGCTGTCATGTTGAAAACACTTGAGCCAAAACCAAGTTCATTTTAGAGCCAAAAAGTACACTAAAATGTGTTTTTTGAAAACATTTGAAGTGAGAAATAGGCATTAGAGTAACTTAATCTTGATATTCATATTTGATCAGCGCTGCCTAGTTTGACAGATTGATCTGAGTTTGCGAGTTTGGTGAGCAGTGATTGACAGCTGCTTTAGAGACTCAGTGGCTCTGATTAGCTGTTTTCATATTTGTCATATTTGCTCAAAGTTACCAACTTCAGCTTTAATTTATAAACGTGGTGAAATATGGCGACAAACAAATCATCTTGATACAGCTGTGTGTATCTCAAGTAATATGTCCGTTATACTGTGACTGATTTGGTTTGTGGTAAAGCTTGGAGGATGCTGTATTGTGCCTCCATGTTCTGGCATTTACAAAAAATGAGGCTGCTTGGCCTGAAGGATGCTCTAAAGCAAAGGATCACATTTTGAACCACAGAGCCGCTAACTGCAACCCTCTTGCAACTGAAGTGTTGATGCATCTCGTCGCTTGATTGGTCCATCGGGTTCCTTCATCATTTGCGGGGGACGAGCTGTCTCGCTTGTTATAAAATGAATTTGAAGCTGCAGTTTGTTGAAGGGCAGACGGACCTTAAGGAGACGGAGCGAGAGAGAGAGAACGCGGGGGGAAAGAGATGATTGTGATGAAGACGGATGAGATGCGAGATCAAAGGGTGGGAGATTAAGAGTGTCGGGAGGTTGCGAGACGTCTTCTTTCTTGAGAAGTGCGATTGTTTGATCAAGGGGATGTGTAGCGAGGGGGAGAAAATGCTGAGGTGCCAATCCGTATCAAAGGACGCGCTCCCCAGTCTTCTTCAGCTCGATATACAAAAGAGATTGAAAAATTATATTTATTTATTTATTTTTAATGAGATTTTGATAGGTTCGGGGGTGCTTAGGAAGGTTATTGGTAGTAGTCTCACATTTTGGGAACTTTCTCAGACCACTGCGTTTTTTAAGACTTGCATGTAGGAACAATACAAATGCAATGAGCTGAATGTTTATTCATGAGCGTTAAAAGGCAGGGGAGGGATCAAATAATAAAAAATGTAAAATGGCAAATCAGATGTCCTCACTCTCCTTTTATCTGTTCATCTCCCCAGAGTAAGGATATTAGAATCACTGACTGTGCCCCCATGGTCACTTAATTGACAATATTGTAAGTTAGTAAATTGCTCTTATATCAGCTTCTCCTACAAGGAAAACCTTGGTAACTGCCAACCTTGAAACCCCAGCCACCAAGATTGATTTGAATAAATCAATAATGACTGAAACCAAACCCCTTTGCCATGTTAGAACTGTATGAAACAACCTTTTGTTTGAGTAACTTCCATTTTATTATTGTTGTGGTGTAGCGTCACTAAAATGTCTGTGTAACCTTTAATTTGAGGTTTGTTTTCTGATTCCATAGTAACCAAAATCCCAACTCCGCCCCGCTGACGGACAGCATGATGTCATTCCCCGGGATCGATAACGCCTGCCTCGACAAGTCCGATAACCCGTACGTAATCACACCTGAAATGCCAGCTGTGTTTTTTTTTTCCTGAAAATGATAAATGTGTCAGTTTCCTTATTTATTCTACCCTTTTCCACATGTACGGTATTTTCATATTTCACTCATTGTCATTCGTTTCATGCCTCCTCCTTCACCTTGTTTCATTTTGCCTCCCTCTAATTCCTGCCGCTCTCTCTCTCTCTCTCTCTATCTCTTCTCTGGTCTCTCTCGCGTCCCTCCTCTCTATTTTCCCTGCCGCTCAGCTCAACGCATGTGGCTGAAAACCTGCAGCAGGACTCTGCGATGATGAGAGCATCATTTGTATTCCATAAACACCCTGTGTTTATAGGGGAGATTTCCCCCTTACAGGCACTCAAATCAATGTTGGCACTCATGAACCAGACCTTGGAGGCATTTTAAAATGCTCAGCCAAAAAAACAAAAATGGAGATAGAGAGAGAAGGAAAGATCCTATGCTGCAAAAGAGACTGCATGTTTTGCTCATGATATCTATAATCACATCATGACACTAACTGAAAGGGTGCAGAGTGCTGCATTTATGTATGAAAAATATAAGGTATGGTCCGTTGACTGTGGTCATTGTTGTTGGCCAATTTATCAAGTTATATCTAAAGCAACAGGTGTGCATATGAGTGTGCAAAGACACATCTATTTGCTGCAATCTCTTTTTGATCTGCACAAAGTGTCCCTGAAAGCATTTGGCAGAAAACTAAAAAATGTGAGGGAGTTGGACAGCAACCCACGCAAACAAATTCCACTCAATATGATAATACAGCACATAATAAACAGCTTTTCAAACAGTTTTCAACTGATACCAGATAAAAATATTCAGGTCCCGAACTCACGAAAAACATGCAAGCTCACAGCTGCTGTATGAATGGGTGCCGGCATATGTACACAGTTCTTTTTAGCATTGATGTCCGTCATCATATCAACTCACAGTTTCAGGATGTGTACTGGGGTGTGTCTAGGGATAGTCTTTCTTGTGGCATTATCATGCACTGCAGACTCCTGTCATTCCACTGAGCCACCATCTCACTTTGTGGTATGTTTCCTTTTAAGGGTCTGCAGAGGAAGCACAAACAAGTGGAGTTCCAGCGGGAACAGCTCCAAAGCATTTAGTGTCTGTAAATGCACCAGTCAGGAACAGGTGAGACTGGGTCACTAAGAGCACTGTGTGTGTGTGTGTGTGTGCGTGAGTGAGTTTTTGTGTCTTCCTCTGCGTGATTGTTTGAAAAAAAGTTGAGTGTAACACGTTTGTCTCTTCCCCACACTGCAGATCTGTGACAGCCACAGCTTCCAGCCCCCCCATAAGAAAATCCCTTCATCTCAGACTGTGTATAACCTGAGTGGCATCAATGTGGAGAAGTATCTGGTGGCCACAGCAAATGACTTCATCAGGAACAGGTGAATGCAACCAGTGTTTTAACATTTGGTTCATGTAGACACATTGAGAATTCAACCCCCATCCTTCATTACTGTAATCTAAGCGCTAATCAACACTCTTGATTGCATGAACTATATGAGGTGATGTTCCAAGACAATCCATGCAGATATCTCACCTATTATTTACCCATTTTAGAATTACATTTCATAATATTACATCGTTTTGGTGAGTTAACATAGTTTGCAAACAACGAATGGGGCTAATTTTTTAAAATTCAGTGTAGATGACTGACCCAAATGACAAAATGTAGTGACACCAAGTGTCCATTTGGACTTTTTTTCCTTTCAGTCTTTTAAATAATATACGTCTGCCAACTGGGAAGCTTTAGATAATTAAAACTGGCAATGTTGCTATTGCAAGGAAAGTTGATTGTATATAAAAACATTAACAAAGATGTGCAATAAATCTAATTGGTTGTTGATTGCAAAAATGTCTTTTGCTTTATGCGAATACGCTGGTCTGATGATTTTCACCCAAAATGCTTCTCATCTGAGAGTGGATATTTGATTAAAAGAAAAACAAACAAAAAAACAGTGTGTCTCAGCAGTATTCTGAGCACTTTGTTTTGATCGATATTGTTTTTTTTGTTTTTTTTCAGATATGGTGGCTTCACTTTTGGCATGCCGCTCCCTCATGACTTAAAAATGGACCTAAGAGCGGTGCCCAAAAACCGTACTCTGTCTAAGGTAACGTCGTCTCCTTCTTCCCTGCCGCCTGTCTTGTTATCACTTTAAACGCTGTACTGAGGAGCTGAAAGTTAAAACATTAAAACTATCCTAAAGTTGGATGAAGCTGCATTATTACACCATCACTGTCATCATAAATATGCTTCACAATTCTGCCTCTGTTTTAGTGTGTAGATTTCCTCAGATGATGACATTTGCATTTATTGTATCTTTAAAGCCTTGGTTTGAAAACACTGGAAAGTATATTGTAGTATTCTTACACATCCTGATCTGTAGCAGTGTGGGTGATGATGGTTTCTATGCGTGTCCGTGTTTGTGCTTGCTTGGGTTTAGGTCTGGTTCAACCCAGAGGGCCAACACACCATGCCAGCATACTTAAACAGCCTCAGCAACATCATCCTACGCTCCAATCTTCCAGCAGACAAGGATCCGCGTAAATATGGTAAGCTGCAGTTGCTGCTGAAATAAAAATGTTACAAGTGAAATGTAAAAGTTCAGTGACAGGCCAAAGGATACAGTCTGACATTTCAGTTTAATCGATCAAGGATTCTATACATACAAATGTAATAACGATAAAGATCACTGCTATCTATTCTTTTACATGGTAATATACATTTGCTTCTGTTTACTCATGTATTTTGTGATATTTAAGTGATTTTAGAAAAGGTCTATACATATTATTTTTGCGGTGATTGCCTTTAATTCACACAGAAACACAACACTCCCATGTTATTGTATAAGATTAGCTTAGGCAAAGGTTTGAAATAAGACATGACTGGATCTGAATCTGTCCAGCAAGGTGCTTCTGATGGAACACCCAGTGCATTTTTGTATACTAAATATAAAGAGAGCAGTACAGTGTGTTTACTCACGGTTAATTTCACTGGATTAAAGCCAGGGGGTGCTGTGTGTCCTCAGACTCACATCAGTATGCATGTTGAATACTGATGAGTGGCGCTCTCTGTGGAAAGAGGCTGGCCCACTGTTTCAGCTCTGTATCACCCTGACCATCTGCCTGCGGGCAGGAGTACACACACACATACACACACATGTGCAAGTGCTCATAAAAACATACAGCGCATGCACAGAAGTACATGCACACATACACACACATTTCGTCCGCGCTGGATAATAAAAGTGCTCGAGGGTATAGTGAATGTTACCTGCAAACTCACGGCGGTGGCGTGGGTTGTCAGGGGTGGAGATCCAAGGAGATTGCTTTTCAAGGTGATGGTTTATCTGTCAAATGTGAAGCCCTAACCCCCACATTGTGTACTGCAGTACCGACTCTGGGTTGGGACCCTTTTAGAGGTCGCCATCAAACAGTTTTTTCATGCATGCCACTCTCGCAGGACTCTCGCGTAACTGCCCAGTGCCACAGATGTGCCATCACACTCCTGTCCGCTGTCCACACTAGAGATTCTGATCACTCCCACCTGCAACAATGATTTGTATTGAACGTCTGTCTGCATCTCCCAGAGGAAATATAGTGTTACTCAACTGTTTGATAATCCAACTTTAGAGGACGTGAACTGAAAAGAAACCTTATTTAATGTTTTTTAAAGAATAAAGGGGAAAAAAACAGCCTCAGCTCGAGACAGTGAGAATTAAGATGTTATAAAAAGTGTTATGAATCATTTTATTTGGTAGATTAATCTATTAGTCAATCAACAAAAAAAAATCAGCGACAACTTTAATAATAATTTAATTGTTTAAAGGTGCTAAATGCGTAATTTAGAGCATTTCTATTGCTTCCACACGGCTCTCAACATGGGGACGGCTGAGCCGGCGGCTAGCAGTTAACGGTGCAAACAAAAGCAACAGTGCTGACAGAGCTAAGAGTGTTAACCTCGGAGGAAACCACAGGGTGGGTGCTGCGCTTTGGCGACGACGCCGTCGGTTGGGACAACGTCATCAGCTGTAACCAGTGGGGCACGCTCACATGCACAAACATGCGCAGCTGGCCCAGCTATGTCAGCAAAGCAAGAAGAATCTCAGATAGCAACACACACAGAGGGAGAGTGACTTCATTCTCTGCTCAGGTAGACATTACTCCATAAATCTTTACGTAGTAAATAATTGTTTGCTGCTATATTAATGTTCTGGATATCATTTAGAGCACCTTTAAGTACATTTTTTGAGCAAAAATGGCAGTCACATGTGAATATTTGGTAGCCTCTATGATAGCGTATTTAATATCTTTGGGTTTTGGACTGACAACATGAGCAATTTGGATATGTCATTTTGGGCTCTGAGAAATTGTAATGGGGTTTTTTCAGTCAAGATCGATCAAGAAATCTGCAGAAGAATCAATAATTAAAATGATTGCTTGTTTTAAGTGTAGTCGTTTTCCACTGTAAAAGACACAAACCAGATCTGGGAATATCCGACTTTAGAGCAGTAGTGATAAAGTGTTATTGATTACGGATCATATTTGGATTAGTCAATAGAACCCATCAATACCACCAAAGTGCCTTTGAGCAAGGCACCGGGCCTCCAACCTGCTCAAGGGCTGCTGTGCTTTGGGTTAACTCACTCTCTCATATCTCAGAAAATGCAAGCAGAGACGTGTAGGGGAGCAGCTCATGTCTGTGAGCATCTAGAAGACCCGGAAAAAATGATAAAGAAAATTCAATTTCCTTTGTGTGCGCTGGCAAATGAAATCATCTTGCACTATATTTTTCAATTGACTATGTCCCAGGCTAAGAGAATATCATTGCTCATTTGGTTCCTGCGCTGAAAAATAACCCACATGTTGTTTCTATTTCTAACTCAATACTCTTTTTTTTTCTCTATTACAGCCATTTCAGTTTCCAGTCACCCCTATTTCGGCCGGCCGGATGATGAAGATTCAATGTAAGGACTGCACTTTAGATTCTTCCTTCTGCTGAACTGACAGTTTTCAACAAGATCAACGGCTGCACTTGCATAATAAGATTATAATTAGCATTCTAATTGGTGAAAATATCCCAAAATTCATCGAGTCATGATGAATGTTCTCGGCTGAGCCCAAGTTAAATTATTGAAGCATCCTACTTTTTAATTCAGAACATCAAAGTCAGGCTGGACTCAGGGCAGGGAGGTACATGACAGCGGTATTTACCCATATTTGATTTTCTAAATGGATTTCCCTGAGCTTGCACTATTGATCACAGTCCCAATATAATGAGTGTTTACCCTGAAGGTGGCACAGAGGTGGATTGATTCTACCCCACTCCCCAAAATGAGTTTATTTAAAATACTCCACATTCTGCTTTAGAGACCCAGACTGCTAAATTAGTGCTTGTGTGCGTGCTTGTATGCAAACACATATGTGTGTGTGTGTGCTCCAGAGGGTCAAATCAAATAAATCATTCCAGGGGTGGACGGAGCTGAAGCCGTGGCCTCATGAAGGTCCGTTCTCTCTAGAGCCTGATTAGCACTAACCATTTTACTGGCTATTTCCATGTGTTTACTGCCCTTCAGTTTCCCCACATACTCCGCATTTATTTATGTGTATACGTAGCTGTTTGCCTGCTTTGGCACTGCAGCGGCTGCGAGTGCACAATTACCTCTCCGTGATATTCTGCTTCCTCACTTGATGTATTGATTTGGCCTGAGCCGTGTTGAAGGTACAACAGGCTTATTACTCCAAATGTCTTGACTCTCGCAGTGTGGTAGCTTTGCCCATGGGAAAGATACTAAGGTTATATTGGCCATACTGCTAACAAACCTGCTCAGTAGCTGCTGCTGCTGGCTTTCCTCTGTAGTTAGTGCTGCCCTCAGACGCCCACCACATGTCCCTCTTCTCTGCCGTTCTCTCTCCTTCCCACTCGGTCACACTGCCAGCTCCATCCTCGTCCTCTTTCTCAGCCTCATGCAGCTTATTCTGTTTGGTCGGCGTTGTTGTGCCCCAGCCAGAGGCGAGAGGTAAAAGTACTACAGTAGCATGTAGGGCAGGAAAGAGAGCATGGGAGATGAACAGGTAGAAGAAAGTTTGAATGAGCAGAACTGGGTTGAAGAGCAACTGAGGGGATCAAAGCCTCAGCTGGTTGTCTGGGGTCTTGTCTGGACAATAGGCTCTGCTGCAGCCTCACAGCAGTACCACTGGCTTACCGACTATACAGCAATAGCAGCGTGAAGTTGCTCTCTACACAAAGCCATGTGTTTCTTTTGGAGTTATTATCTTGTCAGAGGCGAGGGCGCAAGCATCTCTTTTAACAAAGCTTGTTTGTTATTAATGGCATTCCATTTATTGTGAGCACCTTCCGACAGTTCAAATGAGTCAGGTCCCAGCAGGCGACGATATAATAGTTTGTGGGACGCCATTGTTTTCGGAAAGGAATTACACCAGGTTGCCTCATTCAAAGTGACTCAGCACACCGGAGTGTATTGATCCGTTTTGTGCACTTCTTTGTGTGCGTCCTTGGATCTAAACCTTTAGCACTGCAGCCTTAAAGTTTAAAACAACCAAATTTACCATGCAGGAATATAACGAGCATCACTAGAGTTGATGTGGTTGAATGATGATTCACTAATTACAGACATGACTGGTGATAATAAATGACGCCAGCGTTGTCACCGACATCTGAATGATCCTGTGTTTTGCTCTCAGTGTCCAGGGAATGCTCCAGATCCTGCTGGCCTTGTGTGTGCTGACGGGTTATTCGATCACGACAGCCAGCTTCGCCATCTATGAAGTCAACGAGCACCACAGCGGCTCCAAGAGGCTCCAGCACATCTCTGGCATCAGCGAGCCCTTCTACTGGGCTGTGAACTTCTTTTATGACATGGTAACATCCTCTAGTCGCCTAACAGGAGACCCAAATGGACATTTCACAAAACAAAATCTTGCTCATTAAAAGCAAAAGCAAACATATGTATGATATATCTCTTCCACCATGTTCAGTTTTAGATTGCAACAGCATATACAAAGCATTTCAAAAGATATCCAGACTTACTTAATGTATTTTTACATCAATATCAATACATTGATTAATTATTGATTTGATTGTGTGCCTTCATCTCACTGCATCGTATCCTATCTTTTCCCACAGGTCATATATTTGATCCCTGTGACCTTGACCGTTGGTGTGATTGCAGCCTTCCAGATTCCAGCATTCACAGATCGGCAAAATCTGGCTGCTGTCGCCCTTCTTCTGGTGCTCTTCGGGTGAGTAATTTGGCCTCACAGCATCACCAAGTGGAATAATGTATTCACTTGGACTTCAGGGGGTTGATTTACAAAGCCTACTAGGAAATGACCATCAGATTATGGCAGCGTTCTTTTTTTTTCATGACATACAGTAGTTGACGATGAATCAATCTGTCATGAGGCTGAAACGTGACTTATTTAGAGACAAAGCCACAATACTAAAATGAGCTGTTTGCTCCATTGTTAAAGGGGCTAGATGTAAGAATCAGAAACAGTGACACATGTGGCCGTTAAGTCAACAGCAGTCAGCGTCCTGTTGCTCGCACTTGTGCAGTTATTTAAACATAGAACTCACCAATTGCTAATATCTGAAGACACAGCAACATCGCAAAACATTGTCTTTTTTCTACTCCCCTCCCGTTTCCCATCCTGGATGTGTGGGTAAGAAAACTAAATAAGAGCAGATCTAAAATACACACCCACATGTTTTTTTCAACCTAAGGAAAAGCACCAATCATAAATACCATAAATGACCAAAAAAACAATACAGAGCATATCTTAATGATGTCATGTATATTTGTATACAATCACACAAGGGACCAACAACAAGGGAGGGGAGACTTTAAGAGCTGGAGGAGCAAAGAAGAGCTCTTTTAGGACAGCTATAATGTACATGGACAGCCCAATGGTATTATGTATGTATGCTTATGCAAGAATACTTTATGTTCAGCACTGTAGATGTATGCAGGGGCTGATGATTTGCATAAGGATGCAGAGTGTCTTGATATATTAGATCACAGAAATGCACATTGACGAGACGATGTTGAAACAAGCTGACAGTTTTTCCAGACTATCTACCACTATGTTTGATGGTAAAACTGAAAGTGGGTGTATCCGTAATGTCGGTTATAATCCCAACAGCACAACAACTGCAAATAGGTCAAAGTAAGTTGGTCTGTAAACTCTGACGGATGTTTACAACAAACTGTTTTACTGTTCACCAATATATTGGACGAACCCGGGGAGTTTGTTTTCAACCTGTATGATCATCTGACTGCTTGTGTTTCTTGCCCCGTTGGACATGTTTTTTATCAACAGTGCGATGTTCCTACTAAAAATATCTCGTCTACTCTGATGCATCAAAACTCATTTGATGCAGCAGGTCAATGATCCTCCACCACACACCCACACATCCAAGGAGTTTCTTTACGGTCAAATTATTTTTTATCAATTAGAGGTTTCTAAATTTTCAAAAGCACGTTTGTCCTCACATAACACACTCTATTTTCTAGCCTCTCTTGCATTGTTACCTCGTGTGCCGCCAGGTTGGATTTACAGCACTGAGCATAAGGAGGCTGCTGCTCCTCAAACGCAAACACAGCTCAGTTTTTCACAATTGCTCGCAAAGACAGATGGTGGTAGGACTGAGAGGCTGATAGAAAAATCGCTCCCAACATGTTTATCCTATTCAAGCCAAAGACGGTAGAGAGAGAGAGATGGAGGGATAGGGATCAGGAAGCAACAGGGCCAATAACAATATGACTTGGTTTGATCTCAAGATACCAAGGTTTTACAATCAATCTGACAATGAGATTGAGATGTTTGGAAAGGTGCCACAAACCAATAGACACACCATGTTTCCCTGCATCTGGATTACTGAGATCATATTACATCATTCCCTAAATGTAGCTGAATCTTAAGCAGGGCGTACACTATACGATTTTAGCCCGTTTCTGACCCGTATTTTGAACCGCACGACTCATTTTAGAGTCGGACCGAATTTCAGCTTCGTCGGCTGCGTTTGCCGTGCAGTGTACAGGCGGGACTGATTAACAACAATTAACTCCTCACGACCGTCCGTTGGACCGTTGGATGGATTTCTGACATGTCAGAAATTTTGGTCAGCCGTCCACAGGCTCTCGCACAGTTGAAGCAGAGCCACGAGCCGATTCCCCAACGTCAGTGCCTTATTTCTACTTTTTACAGTAATCAGAGCGTAGCTATCAAGATAACAATGTACAATAGATATAGTAAAACGTCTCTATGCAAAATGGACAAGCCACACTGTCCACGTCTTCCTCGCCACCTGCGAGTCCATATACGCCGGCGCTTCTTTTTTTTTTTAGACGTTTCAGCAGACAGGATGGCAAGGCAGCACGTTTCTGCCTTGTTAGCAGTATGACCCGTACAGACCTCTGCAAAGCAAACAAACTTTACCTCCCTCTGAGCTTTCAAATGAATCTTTATTGACTTAACTGTCACCAGCCTGAATGGCCCAGCAGGAGCCGACGGGCTGTGTTTTACACGTACAGTGTGAGCACTTAGGTCGTGGCTGACGATCGGACCGTACAGTGTGAGCGTATAAATCGTGAGCTTTGGCTTTACATTGCAAGCAATCCACTCGTACAGTAGGAGCAGGATGTACACAACGACATTTCTAAAATTGTCCAGTGTATGCCCGGCTTTAGTCTCCTGTTGCTGTTGCAGGCCTCGTCCTGAGCCCCAAATCTTAGGGGGCCAAGTCAGCACTCTGCCTCTCATTTATCAGACAGATGTCTCCCTCCCAAGCAATGAATAATCACAGTCTGTCAAGCGGCACCCACCTGGACTGGTCTGCAGCCTTCTCGCTTCTGTTCCTTGTCATGGCTTGGCACTCACAGTCTGCCTACCAAGCACCTTTTTTTTGGGCATGGAACGCATACGCTTTGTCTCTGTCTGTCTCTTTCTTTTCCCACCCTACTTTTTCCTTCTTCATCTCTTTTCTCCCTCCCGTCTCTGTCTTGCTGACCCAGGCACCCCAATCAAATGAACTAGCAGATTATGTGAGAGAAAAGAGAGAACAAAAAAAAAAAGGAAAAAGGATGTTCTGCTACCAGGGGAATAAAGGGAGAAGTAATTTATCTTCCTCTCTTTTGGCGTCATGACTGAATGTTTACCCTCCTCATGGTGTGGTATTTCTCCTCCTTTCCTCCTCAGTATTCTTTGGTGCCTATTTTCATCAGGCTCACAGCCGCTCTGTTTAGTCTGTCGAAGGCCTGAACCACTTCAGTTAAAAAACTGCAAGGTCATGTCATTGCAGATGGAGGGCTATATGAATATTCACTTTGTTTGTCTTTGTGGGTTTTTCTGTATTTATAAGCAACACAGCAGGGCTATTTTAAGGTGTTTGTGAAGTTATTTTTACTTGATGTTTAAAGTGTCCTGTCATCGTCTATTCCTCAGGTTTGCTACGTTCCCCTGGATGTATCTGTTATCAGGCGTCTTCAAGGATGCAGAGATGGCTTTCATCACCTATGTGTGCATCAACCTCTTCATCAGTATCAACACCATCATGTCCACCTCCATCCTGTCCTTCCTGAGTCAAATTTCATTAGGCAACTCTCAGGTAAGCATAAACCACCTGAGTCAAGATGACTTTTGTTCGCAACTGAATATCTGAAGTAGTCAAAGCGAGGGTAGGCAGAACGTTTTTGGCATCATTGGGCAAAAAAGTCCATAATAACCTTTCAGCATATTGTAATTCAAGTGAAAACTAGACTTCTGCACTTCCTCATGGCTCTGTTTTCAGCCTTTAAACAAATATAGATGCTCCGGTTGGTGGGCGGTGCTTGGTATTTCCTCAGCTGTTCTCAACATGGCTGCGCGGTCACAAACTTTCTCATTTTACAGCTGAACAGTACACTACAAGATGTTTCTGAAAACAATTGAGGTGAGAAATAGGCATTACAGTGACAGAAACAGTAACAGCTGCTCAGAGACGGCAGACTCCAGCTCGGCTCTGATTGGTTGTTTTCCTCCAGTCTGCGAAATCTTGCAGATGCCATTAGGAGCACCAGAGGACACAGAGGCACATTTTCAGATTACCTGTCTCATGCACTACTGTCAGGATATAGTGACCGTTTTATGAAAATAACTTTTTTTAATCATATTTGCTCCAATTCTACCCACTGCTGCTTTAAATGTTCGGTATTTGTAGCTGATGTAGTTGCAGAGGAGTTAGAAGGGCAAACATACCTCAAATATCACTTACTATATCCTCTCTTCTTACCCTCTTCTTACCCTCCCTTCCATGCTGCAGGTCATCCAGGATCTCTTCAACAGTCTGAGCAACGCCTTCCTGATCTTCCCTCAGTTCAACTTTGGGAACGGGCTGATGAAGCTGGCCAGGATGAACATAGAGGTCCAGTTGCTCAGTGGCTACGGCATTGACGCCTATAAGAACCCGTTCTCCACGGATGCCCTGGGCTGGATGTTCATCTCCTCCTTCATCCAAGGAGTGGTCTTCTTCACCCTGCGCCTCCTGCTCAACAGGTTTATCATACGCAAAGTCAGGTGAGGGAAAACAGAAGCCTGAGATGGTACGGCGATGACGTGAATGATACACATCCAGCCTTGTAATTGAATGGAGAATATTCTGTATAAAGTGGTTTAATATGCATTAAAGTCCTTTAAAGTAATTAAAACCATAAAAAAGTTAAATTAAAAGTGTTTTTTTTAATTAAAAATGATGATAAAAAGCCAAAAATATTGGGAGCCTGAACCACTTCAGTTAAAATAGTTTCAGTCAATCACAGATTTAATCTGTGTCTCTGCCAGTTACTCCCATTAACTTCAACACCTAGTAGTTATTAATAAAAAAATACTTTTCCCTTCGCAGGAATCTGATTTGCAGCAGAAAGACGGTGCCACAGGTGGCTTATGAGGACGAGGATGAGGATGTGGCAGCTGAGAACCTACGGGTGTCCAGCGGAGCAGCCAGCACGGACATACTGCAGGTCAACCAGCTGACGAAGGTCTATCAACACCTCAGGAAGAAGGTCCCCGCTGTCAAGAGCCTCTCTGTGGGCATCCCTGCAGGAGAGGTGAGCCTTTGCCCATAGTAGGATTATGAATTACTAATACAAATTAAATCAATCTAAGTCAGTAGGATAACAAAAGGGGCATCGTGTAATTAATGACAATTATGACAACAGTATGACGGTAATTATCCAAATAATCACGGCAGTCATATTGACATGTCATTGCAGAGTAAACACAGGTGTAATTAATAACATTAATTATGGCCCTGTTCCATTTAGGTGGGCCAGGGCCCTGGCATTGTGCATGCTGACTCACTGGAATGGCTGTGACACACTAAATAGAACGGGGCCAACCACTGGAGGGCAGTCAAAATGTATAGATTTAATGTTTCACTTTCAGCCTATTTTCTAACCAATTTCATACTAGTCTTTAAAATGGACAATACCTATGTTCTCATAGGCTACTTTCATTCTTCAGATAATCTGCGACCCATGCTTTTACTGTCAATAAAACTGCATTCAGTTTGACTACTGTATGTCCCCTGCAGTACTGGAGGCGCTAGAGAGCACATCACATAAATCACGAGGTGGATTTGTCTGTAGGAAATACAACTGATGCCAGTTATAAAGATATATATTTTTTTGTCACCAAAGTTTCAATCCAATATTACAAAGAATTAGGGCTGCTTTTTTTGTTCAGTTTGGAGCACACTTTTTCAGTCTGCAGATCTAAATATTGGCTATTACATCTATGTAGTCTTTGTAAAACAAAACAAAACATAATAGCATTATAGTACTGTAAAGTGGACAAATGCTTCAGGATGACTAAACGGTGAGTGTTGTCTTACAGTGCTTTGGTCTGCTGGGAGTGAACGGAGCAGGAAAAACGACCACCTTCAAGATGCTGACGGGAGATGTTAGCCCCACTGATGGCACCGCACAGATCAGGGACTGGGATGGGTAAGCTCATCATGTATTTATCGGAACAAAAACTTGGAAAACAAACTTGGAACAAAATCGACTTGAGGATAGCATGAAAACTTGTGTGTATTGCCTTTTTACCTTTTGAGTAAGAATATTGATTTGTTTCTTGCTATCCCTTTTCTGCAATAGTTTACCTAGCTTTTTTTAGTCGGATATAAATCTTACCTGCACTCTGAACACATATAGAGTGCAGACATATGTTGCAGTAAAAAAAATACAGATTTTCCAAAAAACGATTGTATTTCTATTTGTATTGGTTAAAGCTTCATGCTCACCGGCTGCAGGCCATATTTGCACTCTTGCTTTTTCCTTCAGTTTAAACTTGTGCTCCTGGATTCCATATTCCTAAATACGCCAGGTTAATATTTGTTTACTTAAAATATATGCCTGCAAACTGAAGATGACTTATGAGAATCACCATAGACGGCACAGCAGAAGCCATCACAGGAAAAAGCTCTGATTTCATTTCTACAGGTGCCCAAGCTGCTCTGTCTAATGAATCTGAGCCAAATTAAATTTGCACAAATATCCACAAATGAGGGATGTTATTGCCTCCCATCAGCCAAAACGTGAACATAAATGGTTTGGGTTTTAGCAAGTAGCTGCTTTATACAATACTCATACATCTCAGACTCTCCTATACAGGTATAAACCACCTATAACCGCTCTGTTGTTGAGCTGTTTGGCGGGTATTCCCAGCAGGCAGCAGGGCCTCTGGAACACCCCTACATGTCCATCTGCCCTACACCATGTGGTGGATGCCATTTACGAGAATATGTCTTTCTTTGTTTTTGTTTCCCCAGGCGGTTGGTAGACATTATGGAGTGCCGTAACAAGGGAATCAACATCGGCTACTGTCCCCAGGTGGATGCGCTGGACAATCTGCTCACCGGAAAAGAACACTTGTACTTCTACGCTCGCATTCGAGGCGTCTCAAAGAGGGAGATAGACGGGGTAAGGAAGAGCTGCAGACTCTGTGCTGCTGTTTTTTTTTTTTTTTCAAAGCTCCGGGTAGTGACAACACCATCCACGAAATGACACGGGATCTGATATAAATTCAAAAGGTGTACTCCCACTGCAGGACGAGTAACTGTTGATGCTTCCATGCATACTGAATCAGAGGGTGTGAAGTGTTGAGTGATGTGTGCTGAAAGCCGCACTATCTGGGGCAAAATGGGAAAGCTTTTGTTGTCAGCTCGTGCAATCCAAACTTCAGAATTAAGCTGATGCTGTATGCTCCGCTGCGGGCGAATTTACATTTAAACGATACTTTGATGATGAGAGGATCTCATTTGACATGTCACTTTAGCCCCATTCTTCCCATTTATCTTTTTGAGAACTAATCAATCTTGCCTATGTGGTGATTACTGAGTGTGCCTGTCTTCTACTGGTGCTGCTGCTGCTGACATGAGAGGAGTCTGCAGAACAACCAACCAACAGATGAGATTTCTGATTTTCCATCTTGATTTTTTTCCCCTAAAAGGAAACAGAAAAATATACAGCAAAAGATGTGTGGGCACGACAGATCTAAATTGCAAAAGCATCTATCTACGTTTGTCAAACTCACCATTTTATAACTTTGGATGCAGAAATACAAAACATTGATTGTCTCTGACAGTCGTGTTACAAACAGAACCACGCACACACATTAGCGCGGATGCTCGTAGACACACACTTACTCACACAGTGAAGCACAGAAATGGATCCGTCTTGCTCTAATCGGCATCGCTGCTGTTGTTACGGCTCCTCTTCTCTGGGCGGCATGGTGACAACAATCGTTATAATGGCCACAGCATCGGTGTCGGGCTAATTCACAAAGATGAGGTTATATATAGAGTTCCTCTTATGTTGTCTCCCACTGAGAGTCCCCTAGCTGTGGATAATGAGACAAGCCTTAATGGGGTCATTTCGCATTGACATGGTTTTGTCCAGCTTAATGAGCTGTTACATCAAAGGTGATAGAGAGCGGCTTTTATGAGAGAACGTAACAAAAAAACAACATACTGTATTTGGATGTCCGGTATATGCTATGTTGCAAATGCTAAATCATTCAGATTTAGCTGCTGATGCTGTGTATTTGTCTTAAGTATGTGATGTCCTACTCTTATAACCTGGATCAGTGAACTTATATGGAAAAATCAACACTAAAGGCAAATCCTCTTACAGAGAAAAAGCAGATAATCTTAAGTGAACAGAGCTATCTGCTGCATTGGCTTGCTCCATTGATCTGGTTCCCCAACTTGCTAACTGATGGGGAAAAAGGCTAAAGCTTACCGGTGGGAAATCACCTCCAGCTATTTGGAAATGAACTGGTATTTACAGCACACTATTTCATGTGATTACTAGGCAAGCATAGAAATGTCTCAGCGACTGAAATGGGTATAAGCCATTAAGGTTTTTTTTTTTTAAATTCTTGCTTTCAATGTGCTGTAACACACGGGATAAATTGATATGCACCAAATAGTCAGTTCCTGTTCTCTAAAGCTGCAGCCCCAGTACAGCAGGGGGCTTAGATAGAATAAAGTTAAGTCATCATTGTTGTACATACAAACTATAGACCGTATATAAGAAGTGGACGTAGTTACCGTGATGTCACCCGTTGGTTTGTGGACTGCTGTTTTGAAGCCTTTTGTTCGGCATTTTGGCAATCGCCATCTTGGTTGTTTGCAACCAGTAGTACAACCGAACGTTGAATAAGACATTTTTAGGCGACCAGAATGTTACAATTAACTTTCATGAACTGAAAACACATTGTGAAAGGGTTAAAGTTCTATGAAGAAAACACGGACAACTCCCAGACCGGGCAACGCCGTGGTAGCGACCTGTCAATCACAACGTAGCCACGCCATAAAGCATCCCCTGCTTTATGGTCTATTTTGACTCTAAAAGGGACCATAATTTACTAAATGAACATCATGCTGTATTGAAGAAGACTTGAAACTAGTGATTTGAGACCATAAACTCATGTTTACAATGTTTACTGAGGTAATAAGTGAGAAGTAGGCTCATTTTCTCATAGACTTCTATACAATCAGACCTCTTTTTGCAACCAGAGGAGTCGCCCCCTGCTGGCTATTAGAAAGAATACAAGTTTAAGGCACTTCTGCATTGGCTTCACTTCTCAGACCCAGAGTTGCTCGCTGATACACACACAATTAAATATGCATGGGAGTGGGACAGATAGATACCTCGGTTATCTGCAATGCAGCTGGAGCAGAAAAAGAAGAGGCAATAACAGAAAAATGAATATGAATATTAAGTAGCCACTGAATTGTCGGGCCACCCTTTGCCCTCAGAAAAGCTTTCAGTAAACCCACCTCTTCCTGCTGTGATCAGGTCCTCAGTTGTGTGTAGTGGGATATTGGACTTTTTTCCCCAGAGAGAGGTTCTCCAGTTGATGGATTAAAGGGATGGAAAATCACCTTCCTGTTGTTGTTTAAATCTGCCGAAGCCACAGTCGAGGGTTGACTTTCTCCTCCTGTGCATGAAACTGGTCTTTGAAACTGTCTCATATTCCTTTATGGTCATAGAGCCATGCAGAGCAGTCACTAAACCTACTGACTCCCAGTATATGACTGCAAGACCATTACATATCTCCCGCATTGATTAGCAGTTTGCAGTAGACATGGGTTGGAGGTTTCGGTCAGATATAAACCTATTTGGAAGTAGACAAATGTTATTTTCCATAATTTAAAACTGTAAACGTTTTTGGTGTTTGTTATGTTGTTCATCCCCTGCATGTTTGTTTCTTTACAGGTGGTGAACTACCTACTGAAGAGGCTGGAGCTGGCCTACCATAGAGACATCATTACCGACGGTTACAGTTGCGGCACCCGCAGGAAGCTCTCCACCGCGCTGGCTCTCATCGGGCATCCGCAAATCCTGCTCCTGGTGAGGACACACCTGTTCAAGCAGCTGTGGCTGCCCGTTTAATTGCCTAACCGGCCACCAGACAGCAAATATTAAACTAACTATATACTACTGTTCCTCCTGAAAGGGTCTTTGAAGTAAAGTAGATATTGATCCCTTAGACTTGACAGATTTCATATAGTTAATTAGCGTGTTTCCTCAGGCTCACCCAGGGGTGGTCTTCCCTGTTAGCTTTCAACTTTGCTTCTACCTTGTGTCTCTATCAAATCCTCCCTTCTCGTCCTCTCTGTGTGTCCTCAACTCCATGCATTGTTTTTTTTCTCTGTGTGTCTTCTTAATTTCCCCATCCTCTCTTGAATTTTCCCTCTGCCTCTTCCTTGTTGTCTTCATTTCTTCCCTTATCTTCATCTTGTTTTTGTCTGTAACACTTGGCCTCCCATCTCCCTTCCTATTTTACAATTATGCATTTGTGTGTATTCTCTGTTGTTCACCCTGCCCTTGTGTTTTCTTTCTCTTACTGTATGTACTGCACGCTGTTTGCAAAACACTGCCCTCCTCAATTGACTCCTTGTTTTCCCTTGATCTCTCTGTCTGCAGTTCAATCTTCCTCTCTCTCTCTTTCTTTCTTTCACACATCCTGCTTTCCTTTTCTCATTCCTCCTTTTTCTCTCCGCAGGACGAGCCAAGCTCTGGCATGGACCCCCGCACCAAGCGTCACCTGTGGAAAATCATCTCTGAAGAAGTGAAAGGAAAATGCGCCGTGGTCCTCACTTCTCACAGGTTAGTATCAAGTACATACACCTGTTACAGTGTATTTTGAACACTCAAACTGTTTAGGATTAGGGCTAGAATTACAGGTAAAAAGTAAGGTGGTAGATAACAACTAGCTATAAGTAGTAAATGTGTTTTTTTTTTTATTTCTATGTGATGACAGGAATTGCTAATTACTGTATGCTCAAAGGGTCCTAGTGTGACCTTTAATCTTCCTCTCTTTGTCTCCATCTCTCAGCATGGAGGAGTGTGAGGCACTGTGCAGCCGTCTTGCCATCATGGTGAAAGGTCAGTTCCGTTGCCTGGGCTCCCTGCAGCACATTAAGAACAGGTTAGTGACCTCTGCTCATCCTCCAATCCAGACATTACTGCTCTTTCCCCCACCCTGCGCCAACAATCTCCTATTCTTCCCCCTCCGTGGTCCTTTGTGCAACTAAGTGCTCAGTTTTACTCGCAACAGTGTACCCCCCGCACTCAGACATGTGATAACACAGTGCTTTGTACATAAATCTCCTTTGTGCAGGTTCGGCAGCGGGTTCACTGTGAAGATGTACTTGGCGGAGGCCTCCTGTGACGTAGAGGCAATCACTGGCTTCATGCGAGGCCGATTCCCCAGCACTTATCTCAAGGTGAGCTGCCAGCTATCCAAAGTATTTAAGAGTACTCCATAGAGAGTGAAAAGACTAAGTATACATTGCATTGCCATAAATTGTAGTTGTAAGTATGATTCTTTTTTGTTAAAGAGTTCAGGGAGCAAATTGGTGCAGTCATTTATGATATTCAAATCCCAGCTACAACAGTATTATCAGAGACAGTTCAGAAAGGAGACGGTGCACTGGGAGTCAGTTTCCATTATGTGTGTCACGTGGGTTTCGCCACTGAGGAGACTAGCGGCATGTCCTGAGTCTATCAACTCCAATGGGAGAAGTGAACATGAACACAGATTATGACTGATTCTTTCACCCTATAGTCAACAAAGTCACATATCTTCCAAACATTCTGACACTAAAATGGCATTTTTCAGACAAATCAGGACAAAATTTACTTTGTTCGAGACATTTCTCTCCATCAGCAACACACTCTTGCAAGATCTGGCTGACTAATTTTCGTAATGGTAAATATGGATGTTAGGTGTGTAAATATTAGGGCTGTCAAAGTTAAGTTTTTCTACATAGCTTGTCACGAAGGAGGATAAATAACGCTCTAAACTTGCGCTAAATTTTGGCGAATAAAAACTGGTATGGCAATTTTCGAAGGGGTCCCTTGACCTCTGACCTCAAGATATGTGAATGAAAATGGGTTCTATGGGTACCCACGAGTCTCCCCTTTACAGACATGCCCACTTTATGATAATCACATGCTATTTTGGGCAAGTAATAGTCAAGTCAGTACACTGACACACTGACAGCTGTTGTTGCCTGTTGGGTTTGAGTTTGCCATGTTTAAGCATATCTTTTTATGCTAAATGCAGTACCTGTGAAGGTTTCTGGACAAAATTAGTCATTGTTTTGTGTTGATAATGGTTTTCCAATAATAAATATGTACATATATTTGCATAAAGCAAGAATATTTGTCCACTCCCATGTTGATACGAGTATTAAATACTTGACAAATCTCCCTTTAAGGTACATTTTGAACAGATAAAAAATGTGTGATTAATTTGCAATTAATCGCGATTAACTATGGACAATCATGAGATTAATCGTGATTAAATATTTTAATCGATCAACAGCCCCAGTAAATATATAATGTTTGCAAAAGAAAATATATCATACAACGTTCACAACACTTCCAAATGAGGTGGAGTGATGGGGAGAGAGGCGAACACGCCATGCCCATGCCCACTTAGGAGACAAGAAGTGTATACCATTGCAAACCATTAGCAGAGCTTGTAATGCATCATCTTTGTCATAGAGCATCTTTGGAATTTTTAATTTAAGATTGAGCAAGCTGGGATTTTTATTTTGTTGGTATGTGTAATGTTTCGTTCGCTCAAATTGGTATAAACAGCTGTGAACACTGTGTTTTACAGAATCTTGGTTACACAGAGAGCATATTTCAGAATATTTAACGCTCTACTTGTGCACTCTTTTCTCAACACACAGGACCAGCACTCCACTATGGTGGAGTACCACGTACCAATTGCTCCAGGAGGGGTGGCTGACATCTTCGACCAGCTGGAGTCCAACAAGAATGCTCTGCAGATCAAACACTTCTCTGTGAGCCAGACCACACTGGATGAGGTGAGAAAAAGAGACAGGACATAAACAGAGAGAGAGGGAGAACTAGTGCGAGGCTTTGTAGGGGTGGGTGGATGGCAGCGAGGGACAGAAAAAAAAGGGACAGGAGATGAGAGAAGAAGAGAGAGGGTGGGAGGGGAAGAAGCAAGGACAGAAGAAAGCTGAGTGGGAGTGAAAGAGTGAGTTGAAAAAGTTTAAAAGAGGCAGAGGGAAACTGACAGAGGGTATTCCTGAGGGAAAATAAATGGAATATGAGTTCGGGAGAGAATCCATGAGCTTTATATGCAGCCAGTGCTGATATTCTTCAACCACTCTGCCCTTCTGGGGCTCTGGGATTGGAAGATACCATTGGCAGAATAAAGAGAGAGGGGTGCGGGGAGGCAAACTGACCAGCAGATTAACTAAAACTACGTAGTTCAGAGAAAAATAACTGTCTTTTATATTGGCATGGCACTTAAACTATTATTGAACCTTCTTAGGTGTTCATCAACTTTGCCATGGAAAAGATCGCCATGGAAACCGTACCACTTAGGAGTGAAGACGAATATGACGACCTGGACTCCATCAAGACAGTAGAAACATAGAGCTGACTGCCATCTGTGTTTGTGTCCACTGTGAAATGAAACACAATATCTTTTTTTTTATAGTAAACCTCTCCTTAATATATATGTGAAAAATGAAAGTTTGTGTTTTAAATAATACTGAAATACTGATTATTTCTTCTCTTGACTGATCACATGAAGTATAACTTACATTTCTACCAAATTAAACTATTAATGGAAAAAAAGAAGAGCACATGCACTTTTGTATACATGCACAGATGATTTTCACAGCGTTTTCCATCTAACAGGTCACACACCTGTTTGCTTTTAATCCTTTATTATTTATGAAGGATAAAATTAATTGTGTAGGCTATTAATTTCTCTCTGTGGTTGGGGCACTTTTCACTATTAAGATTACTATACCATAGCAAATTTCATTTCATTTTTTTTTTTCATTTCAAAGATTTATTTCGAACATGTAGAATACAAAAAAAAAAAAGAAAGAAAAAGAGAACGATGAAAGAAGTATAATTTACATACAATGAAAAGCACAAGAAAAATTAATTGTCAAACTCTTGATGCCTTGATTTACATATTCGAAAAGGAGTGAGAAGAAGTACCTCTTTAATCCCACCCCTTCTCCATAAATCATTCATTAATAATTAACCTGCTTCCTTATTGAGCCATACATATACTCTAATTAAATTTTCCTAAATTTTTCTACTATAATTATTACCTTTTATCTCTGTCATACAGAAATATAAATGAATTACTGATAGAATTATCCTTATCAAACTATAAATTTGTTATCAATCCAGAATACCAATTAATTACTTATAACATAAAATGTATTTTATTATTATTATTTTATTTAGAATAATTTCTATTTGACCTTAATGTTTGCCAAATATGATTTTACATCATCTAAATATAGAACATCTCTATTTAATAAAAATGTACATGTAATTGTGCCTACTGGATGAAATTTGACAAAAACAAATATTCACATTCTGAAGAACATCCTCTCTACCTATTAACACTTCCTATAAGAGCAAACTTAACTTGTAGAATGAATGTACTGTATATTTAATGTACTTTTTCCTGCTTATGGACCAGTTCCAGATTGTCTTGAATGCATCAAGCCTATTTTGTATTATTCTAACAAAGATATTTTCACATGCAACTGCTGTTTATTTGCCTATTGAACATGCTTTTCTTATGTGTGAGCATTGATCACATTCAACATGCCAGCTGATTTCTTATGACCATCGTATGAGTATAGAAGCCTAACATACCTGATGTTATTTTCTTAAAAGCCAATGTCCTGATGAGCAGAATATAGTAGGCTAATCACACAAACCTGTAAGGTGGAGAGAGAGCCAAAGGGATATAGAAAAATAAAAAATGATTTTAAAAAAGAGAAAATAATAGCCAATTTGCGTTTGGGTATCCAAGTGGCCAAATGGAGACTCTACCTGGTACTATCCTTACTAAAACCTTTGTAGAATCTATGTGCTTTGTGTTATTTATATCTTCTTTGGCACAGTTGTAGTCAAGGAGTTGCTGAATTAATTAAGTGGCATCTCTGCATGGCATCATTGCTATAATAGTGTTATTCACTGTCTAATCTAGAAAACATATTAGACGAAGATACAGATGTTAATTTTGTCCTTTGGTTCATCACAATTTACTCAGGCATAGTAACAGTCACCATGTTACTTACACTGGGGATGAATTCTCTGAGGCTTTACCTATCTATAGGGACCAACATTATGCATATAGACCTGGTAGTTGTGGAGCTATTCTTGATTTATTTGGGGTATGTCTGTCTTGTTAAAATGCCAGGGGGTGGGCCGAAACCTATGTCATCACCGTGGTTATACTGCGGTCAAGCCACCCTCCACTTCGAAAAACACAGTCAAGCCAGTTCCAAGGCTTTAATTTTGAAATTCTACATCAGAATGTCCTGATACTGTCTGAGTGATACTCTAAGGTGTTCTACTATTATTCTGAAGTGAAATTAATCTGTGATAGTGATCAGTTTTCTTTAATCAATTATATCTATCTCAAGTGAAATTAGGCCCTTAGTAGAAACATGGAGGTGCTGAGTGTGAGGTGGTATATACTGTAATTTAGAAGTCAGATCAGTCTTTGGAAATGTATTCTTTAATATTAAGTTTGACTAAGTATTTACACAATTGGAATAACATTATTCTCTGAACTACATTTTGGAGGAGGTTGTTTTTCTTTTAAATTATCATTCATTTCAAAAATGTATTCATTTTTGTTTCATTCATCTATTTTTTTTAACTTATTTATTCATTTGTTTAATTATTTATTCATTCATTTATTTATTAATGACAGACTGACTGACCCCTCTTGAATGAATCTGAATGGCCCCAACACGTTCATCAGAATGGTGCTTTTATTTTGAGGAGGTTGTTTTTTTATTTTGGAGGAGGTTGTTTTCTTTTAAATTATCATTAATTTCATATGTATTAATTTTTGTTTCATTCATCTATTTTTTAATACTTATTTATTAATTTTTGTAATTATTTATTCATTCATTTATTTATTATTGACAGAACCTCTTGAATGAATCTGAATGGCCCATCACGTTCATCATAACGGTGCTTTTATTTTGAAGGCCTATCACAGGCTACTTCCGTAAATCTTTGGCGGGAGATGCAAGTAACCAGGAAGCAGCCAGCTCGTCTTGTTTTGCAATCTTGATTCATAAGCAAAGTTATAACATTATAGCCAGGAAACACTCAGCATTGCTTCTAATAATGGATACCGCAGTCCTTGGACAGACAGAGGACTGGAAGAACACGAAGGAGGCGGTCAGGGACTTTCGACGGCTGCTACTTTGCTCCAAATGGTAACTTTAATAACGTAAACATTACGATAGAAGAGTAGAAGTGGGCTAATGTTATGATAGGAAGGTCCTTTGTTTCGCAACGTTAACCATAAAATAAACATTACAACCAGTACAGTTTAATCTAAAGATACACGAGTGTTTGTCAAAGTAAGCTGGGTTCATTTTGAATGCAGGTAAAAGCCTGAAGTCAGCACAGCTGCGCTGTTTAGCGGTGCGTGTCTGTCCCAGTCCAGAGGTCTCCTAGCAACCTGCAGCTCTTCAGCTCCTCTCCAACGGCTCCCTGTGGGTTTATAAACATGGAAATCAATAACTGCTTTTTTATTTATCATTGTTGTAGGTCTATGGTAAAACGGAGTATTAGGGCCACATTGAGGAAAAACAATAAATCTGAGATTACGAGAATAAAGTCGTAATATGAGAATAAAGTGAGAAGTTTAAGAGAAAATAAAGTCGTAATATTATGAGAATAAAGTCATAATATTATAAAGTAGTAATTTTACGTGTTATTTTCTTTTTTTCTCGTAAAATTTAGATTTTATTCTCATAATACGATTTTTTTTTCTCTTAAAGTTATGACTTTATCGTAATATTACGACTTTTTCTCTTAAAGTTATGACTTTATCGTAATATTACGACTTTTTCTCTTAAAGTTATGACTTTATCGTAATATTACGACTTTTTCAATTAAAGTTATGACTTTATCGTAATATTACGATTTTATTCTCTTAAAGTTATGACTTTATTCTCGTAATATTACGACTTTTTCTCTTAAAGTTATGACTTTATTCTCGTAATATTACGACTTTTTCTCTTAAAGTTATGACTTTATTCTCGTAATATTACGACTTTTTCTCTTAAAGTTATGACTTTATCGTAATATTACGACTTTTTCTCTTAAAGTTATGACTTTATTCTCGTAATATTACGACTTTATTCTCTTAAAGTTACGACTTTATTCTCGTAATATTACGACTTTTTCTCTTAAAGTTATGACTTTTTCTCTTAAAGTTATGACTTTATTCTCGTAATATTACAACTTTTTCTCTTAAAGTTATGACTTTATCGTAATATTACGACTTTTTCTCTTAAAGTTATGACTTTATCGTAATATTACGACTTTTTCTCTTAAAGTTATGACTTTATCGTAATATTACGACTTTTTCTCTTAAAGTTATGACTTTATCGTAATATTACGACTTTTTCTCTTAAAGTTATGACTTTATTCTCGTAATATTACAACTTTTTCTCTTAAAGTTATGACTTTATCGTAATATTACGACTTTTTCTCTTAAAGTTATGACTTTATCGTAATATTACGACTTTTTCTCTTAAAGTTATGACTTTATTCTCGTAATATTACGACTTTATTCTCTTAAAGTTACGACTTTATTCTCGTAATATTACGACTTTTTCTCTTAAAGTTATAACTTTATTATCGTAATATTACGACTTTTTCTCTTAAAGTTATGACTTTATTCTCATAATATTACGATTTTTTTTTCTCTTAAAGTTATGACTTTATCCTCGTAATATTACGACTTTTTCTCTTAAAGTTATGACTTTATTCTCGTAATATTACGACTTTTTCTCTTAAAGTTATGACTTTATTCTCGTAATATTACGACTTTTTTTCTCTTAAAGTTATGACTTTATTCTCGTAATATTACGACTTTTTTTCTCGTAATATTATGACTTTATTCTGGAAATCTCAGATGTTTTTTTCTCCTCAATGTGGCCCTAATACTCCGTAGTACATTTGCTTTTTGGCCCTCACTGCATTAGACTTATATACTATATACTTAGACTATAAACTGTGTTACTTTCATCACAATGCTTTTGTTAACTTAGATTAAAAAAATCGCAATACAGTATTGCAATATATTGAATTGTAACCCCTGTGTCAAAACACAGCCCTAATGCCAGTAATGAATAGGAAGTCAAGCATTCTCCACTGACAGATATTCGTTCCCTAGCATGTCCTCGAAAGTTTCCCATGTATGGCTACTGTTTGATCTCACTGACACTCAACTTGTGTGTCTGGAGGGTGAACAACAGTGAACTGAGCACTCAGTCCTGATACTCTGACTGTACTGATCACTTTGAAATGTTTTGTCTTTTTCCAGCTCGAATTTAATGACGGAACCTGTGTGTCTGGGAATGTGCGAGCATATGCTGTGCAGGTAATGTAACCCCAGCTAAATGACATGCTCACTAACAATAGACCTGTCTCATGGTCATGGTGTACAGTTTTATATGTCAAACACAGCTGTAACTAATAATGTTAGTTGTGGCTCCATTCTATTTACATGTGCCACTGTCAGGATTGTGCATGCTGATTCACTACTAGCACACTTATAGGGAATATGGCTATAATACATTTTTATGTACACTGTGTAAAATAACGGAAATTTTACGGCAACAGGGGCGCCAGAAAATGTCTGTTAAAACACGGAAAAATACTGTCCGTTAATTAACATAAATAAACTGTAAAAAAAACACTGTAATTATCTTTATATAATTAGCCTTTATTACTGTAATTTCACAAGAAATATTCTACTTTTAACATATTTATTGTTAGAATAGTCATACACCTTAAATCTAAGACCATTAACATATAAATCACAAATGAAACATGTCATTTTATGTTGCAAAAGCCCAAATTTACATTAACTCAGAAGTTTTGCAAAACAATCTGTATTTTTACAAGAAATATTTTTATAATTCCATGACATCCTTTTCTTCTAACATATATTAATTGTTAAAATAGAGTCATAAACCTCTAAAAAACAGAATAATTATCTTTAAAAATGATCAAGAAAAGCTTAAATACAGATAATTACGATTGTGATGACAAAAAATACCGTAAATCTAAGACCATTTACATATAAATCACAAATGAAACATGTCATTTTTACATTTTCTTTCTGTCATTTTGAAATACAGGCAGAAAATGTAAAATTTTATAATTTCTTTAACAGTGTATTTAACACTAACAGTATGCTTTTCATGCTACTACAAATCAAAATTACCACAGTAAGAAAAGTATTTTGCTTCCCCCTCTAAGACTTGAAGTAGTTCAGTAGGATTATATTCCCTACATATAAAAAAAAGAGTAATTACATAATTATATGTGATTAGCAGATTCATATTCTGTTGATCAACTAATCACTAATGTGAGTGACTTTAACGGCACTATCTCTACAGGCGCTTCAATAATGTGCTCACTTTTTCATAAATGATCATTAGGAGATTTTTATAGTTAACATTTTATTTGTGATGGGGCTTATTTCTTGTGCAGATGAAATGCTAAATATCCATGGCAGTGGCATGGTTTCTTGGCAATGGGTAACAGTGTTGAAAGCCTTGAAGGCAATTAATGTCTTAAGGCAATTAATGTCCCCATAGGCATAAACTATAGCCTCAATTTATTCCTTCTCTTCCTGCCTGAATGGCCTTAAAAGGTAAATCAATAAGCTCATTGTGTTTCTTTTTTACTGGACTGTGAAAGTGAAACTCCTAAACCGAGGAATGTTTATTGCTCAGGTCCTGCGCTGGCCCCCGGGCAGGAGATGGCTGCGTGGTGTGTCAGAGTCCTGCGTGGGTGAAGGACATCCAAATCAACAGGCAGCTCAGCAGCATCACACAGCTCTTCTGCAGTTTGGAGTCCCTGCTCAATCCCACAGAACAACCAGGTAGACGCTAGACGTTACATAGCGGCTTGAAAGCATAATTAACAAGTTATCTTCACAAATACAAAGTGTCTTATTCATTATCTTTCTCCCCACGCACGTCTGCCCACACCCCCTTTTATCAATTGTTGACTGAAACATTTAACATTTTCCCTCTGCCAATCTAATCTCTGAATGACAGTATTAGTGGCTTGTTCCTGTGCTTTATTATCTCTATCGCCCATCCAGCATCCCGGTAATGACAGTAATTATGCAATGCAATTAACTATGGTAGTGTTTAGTTTTGCGAGTAGATCTCAGCTTTGACAAAGAAGTACAGTGTAGTTAAAATGTGAACACATATGCAGGTCTAAATTTATACAGAAAGAGCTAAAGGTTTAAGAAGTTCATTGGGCACTTCTCTACTTCTGTGAAAGGTCAGTATTAATAGTTGAGATTTAAGATTTCTTTGTTTTTTTATGTCAACAACATCTCAACAGATGCAAGGTGATTACAAATAAAGAGCTTTTGCAGGAGGGGAACTTTTTGTTTTGTTGACCTTGCTTCTTTTTTCACACCCTCATTGCAGACTCCTCTCCAGCCAAGATTCAAACACAACCTCAGAGCCCCGTCTTAAAACACAAGAAGAATTTCAAGATCTGGTTTAGCCCCCGTAGCCGCAAGGTACGCTGCACGGTGGAGAAGCCGTCAGAGGTCACCGTGCCGGACAGCACGTCTTCTGGAGAAACAGCTGCCGCACAGCCAGACACTCTCGCTGCTCAACGCCAGGACCTGTCAGTTTTCAATTTCGCCTCGTCCTCCCAAGACTCTGGCTCGCCTTGCTCTCAAAGATGCAAAAATGAAAACAGGAAGAAGAGGTCAACTAAGAAAAGCGCCGCCAGCAGGAAGGCGCCAGTGCAAAGAGCCACTAGGACAACTCGAAAACATACCGAGGAGAAGATGAAGAAGAGCAGGCTGGAGGCTATAAACCAGTTATGGGGGATCACCGAGGAAGTAGATGCTGTAAAGGAAAAGGAGCAGCCCTGTGCTGAAGGGGCAAAGAGGTCCAGTAAAAGAGTTTCCTTCCTCAACTCTGCTGTCCAGTCTGACGAGCCTCAGCCCGAAGTGCCACAGGGGAGTACTAATGAAGTCGGCCCTGGCAGAAGCACCACGAGGGAGAGTCTCTTAGGAGGCAGCGTGACTGTACTGAATGACCAAAACCAGCCTAGTCAGAGAGTCTCGGACAGTGTCGGCCAGCATGACAAACTGTCTGAAACTGACGATCTTGAAAAACAGGACACAGTATCTCCCCCAAAGCATTCATCAAAAAGAACCAGGGTGGAGGAGAAGGTTGCCATGTTGGAGACCACACCAAAAAGGCCCAGGGCTTCCCCAGGCAGGCGGAGAAAATCACAGATGTCTCCAGCTGTCCTTAACCCTCTTTCTTCGGCCAGTCCCCGGTGTGACAAGAGCATCAAAAACTCAAGAGAAGAGCAAGGAAACAGCCCCTCTGTCCTAGCCGCTGTCGGTACAAAATCTCCCCGTTCTCCCGGTGCATCTGTTGGACGGCCCATCTCAGGGAGCCCCACAGTTATGAAGAGGAACCACAGGGGAGAGACCCTGCTGCATCTAGCTGCTATAAAGGTTTCTGAATAATTCACCTTATATCCTTCACTCTTCTGTGGCATTCTACAAAAAGAAATTTTTCTGCAGTATATTTTTATAAAACTGTCACTATATCCTGACGGTAGTGCCTACGACAGGAAATCTAAAAAAAAAATCATGTTCCTCTGTGTCCTCCGTTGCTCCTAATGGCATCTGCAAGATTTCACAGACCGGAGGAAACCAACCAATCAGTGCCGAGCTGGAGCCTGCCGTCTATGAGCCAGCTGTCGAGCACTCGCAACTCCGATCAAACGGTCAAACTAGGCAGCGCTGATCGATTATGAATCAATATTCTGTTACTGTAATGCCTATTTCTCACCTCAAATGTTTTCAGAAACATCTTGTAGTGTACTGTTTAGCGGTAAAATGAGGAAGTTTGTGACCCAGCAGCCATGTTGAGATCAGTTGAGGAAATACCAAGCACCGCCCACTAGCCGGAGCACAGCCAATAGGAACGCTCAATAGGAACGCTCTCTCTGAAATGACCTGTGATTGTCTCCCGTCACGGGCTAGATTTTTTAAAGCCTGGAAACAGGTGGAGGTGCAGAAGTCTAGTTTTCTCTCAGAACACTTGAATTACAATATGCTGAAAGATTATTATGGAATTTTTGCCAAATGATGCCAAAAACCTTCTGCCTACTGAAGCTTTAATATACTGTAATAATAACTGTGCCCCCTCCCCGAACCGGAGTTCAACATATTAGTCTTCAGATGATCAGACAGCCATGTTCCGGTCTGTTGAGAATAAACTGTCTTGCAGTAATCCTTGTAAACACAGCAGTAATCCCCTCTGGATCCCCCGACAAGGTAATCAATGGCCCACTGCGGAGTGTGATTGATAAACAGCGGCGCTTTGGTACACTGGGATCAGCTGCTGTGTTTGAAGGGTTGCGTTTACAGGTCTGCATTTCTGACCCCAGGTTTGTTGATCTCTCTGGGTCCCTGCAGGGAGGCGTAGAGGCTGTCAAGGAACTGCTGGACCAGGGGGCTGACCCCAACCTGAAGGATAATGCTGGGTGGACACCTCTGGTAAGACTAACACACCAAGTGATGCATCTAAAAGCTTTATTTGTATTGTTGAAAAACTCAGTGACAAAATGTTTCATCAACAAAAAAAAAGCAATTTGTTAAATGAACAGTTTTTCTACGCTGGTGGGTTCTTGTTTTTTCCTTTTTGAATGAAGAATTGTGTGGTGTTTCTTGTCAATATCAAGCTATTGTCATTTTTTACACAGTTACTTTGTGGTTTGTCAGAGTCTAATGGCAAAACGTTTTCCACACAAAAGCTTATTCACTGTAGCTTTTCTTCTCTGGCCAACATTTACATCTTAGCATCCACTATTTATTGTATTGTTTTCTCCAGTAAACCAATGCTCAGTCAAACTGTGCGTTATGTTGCTGTTATGAATACGCCTTGCAAGCGCTTAGTTTTCCAGTCTAAATAGCTGTGTTTGTTAAATTTTTTTTCTGCATCCTAACACCTGTTTCTGCTATGTGAGCTTGTTTGTGCTATTTCTCTTTGCATTAATCTTGAAAATGCATCCAAGAGCAATAAAATAAATTGTACTGTTCGGGAACATAGCCACAAAGACTTTATGTTGGCTTTAGGTTAGCTGGTAAAGTATAAGTAGCCTATGTCCTGCCAGAAATCAAGGCTACCAGAATGTGTCATTTACTGTTAGTGCTACCATTTTTTTTTTTGCATGCTGGCCTCCTCGAAAATATGTAGGCGCATTTAGCCTAAGGATGCTTTGCTTATGACAAACTGTAAAATCCTTCAGTGCTGCCCAAGCCTGGGTTTTTTATCCCTTTGAGAACAAGCGGGTGAGCGTTTGCCGCTATCTTAGTGCAGCATTTTGCGTGGCTACTTGCTGTCAAGATGCTCCACTCAAACATGAGTTTTTCGATTTGAGTGATGACAGTTTGCAGCTGATCTTTCAAATAGCTACCAGTAAGCGTAGAGCATGACAGCTTTATATCTGACAGACTTACATGTATATAGACGTATCTCAGAAGGCTGGGAACATGACATGCTACGATCATCTAGACCTCCCCAATGTGTTTTTTTTTTTTTTTATTTCAGTCCTGCACTTTCAGCACCCTTTTACCTACAATTCTCAGCTACCCAATTTATTTAAAGTATCACAACAGTGCAGTTGTTGTAATGGATTTTATCTGAAGCTCTCACTCTTTAACTTTGTGAAATTTACTTCAGGTTCAAGTTGCAAACATAACCTTTAAAAACACTCACTTTTATCAAGCTGAATCCCTTATTCATGTAGTTTTTAGAAGCAGGTCAGGATATTGTTGAAGTGTCCTCAGAAGATCTTTCTCAATATGAGCTGAATTCTACTAAACTAATGTAGTGTGCAGCCGTAATATCCGATCGGTAAATATTCCCATACAAAGATTCAAATTCATGTTAGCTCTTTGAGGCATCTACTTCACCTCAAAATGTTATCAACTGGTAAAAAGATAAATATTACAGTGATTGAAAATGGATGTGGATCTAGAAGGCAAACGGATAATAAGGCTGTATTTTGAAGGAAAGTAGAGAGAAACCAGATCAAAGCAGAGCAGGATGACTTCTGAGCTCCTACTGCTCTTTGTTCCAGCACGAAGCGTGTAACCTGGGTCACCTGGCAGTTGCGGAGGTGTTTGTCTCAAGAGGAGCCCTGTTGAATACGCCCGGCTATGAAAATGACTCTCCGCTCCACGATGCTGTGAGGAACGGACACCCAGCCATTGTCAAACTACTGCTGCAGCATGGAGCCTCGCAGAACGTGCTGTAAGTCGCTTCAAGTGTTTGTTTTTTATTGGTTCTACAGGTGAGATGCTGTCAAGCTTTTTACTTGTAACAACACTTAAACGGCACTGGTCTTTTGTGAGAATCTCCAAGTGCTCACCAGAAAGTGACCCGAAAACAAGATTTTTTAATAGATGTGTTCGAAACAGAACCTTTAACCTGCTCGGCATTCTGGTCCCATCCACATGAAAACTTGTATATTATGTATAAAACATTACTAACCACATAAGCTATGTAGTTCTGATCCCCACCGTGTAAACTGCAGCAGCCTCCACACAAATGAAAACACAACTGTGCACTGCTGCTGCTTAACAATGCTGCATGTTTCTCCTAAATGTTAAAAAATCGTGACTATTTGAGAGTATGTGTGTGTTTTGGAATCAAATTTAATTTCATTATGAATAATATGATGATCAAATTTGATGTTTGTTGTACTAACATGAGTAACAGACGAACAAAAAACCCAATGAATTCAGTACAACAGTATTAGATTTAATAATACTCTTGAGACAATTTGTGAAAGTTTAAATTTGTATTGGGACTGTTCCAGTGACGCTGTATCGGATTACATTAATTTGTGATATATGAGTAAATAAATGAGCTTGGCAGAATATTACATAACAATAATAATAATAAACTTTATTTATATTGCACCTTTCAAAACATAAAATGCAGCTCAAAGTGCTTCATAAAGAGAAACAAATCAATAACACAACTATTAAAATCAGGGGACACAAGGAGCAACAACAATAAAATAATAGAATCCTAAAGAGATACAAAATAGTATAATACTATTAATATAAATAAGTTAAGACAATGGTAAAAAATATTTTAAAATATAAAACAAATATGAGAAATATAGAATAAATATGAAACAATAAGAAAGCTGCTCGAAAAATGTGGAATTAATTATAAGATTATAAAAAGAAACAGAGGTTGCTTGTCTTATTTGTGATGGGAGTTGGTTCCAAACCATTGGTGCATGACAACAGAAGGCTGCTTCACCATACTGCTTGTATAAGTCATGTAGGTACATTGAGCATTGAATATTACAAACGCCTTTCACCTGAGTTGGACAACTCAAACACAAATCCCAACAAAAACATTTTAGGTAATGTTTATTGCACAGCTACTGTATTTCATTGCATCACATCATAAAGGCTCCTCTGTTACTCTGGACCGGCGCTTATTTTCCACTTCTTCAATAAATCGTCAGAGTGCCTGTTTCCCCGTCAGTGTACCAGGCGTTCAGTCCTTTTATTATCAAGGACAAGCGTGCGCTAGTGCAGTGCGTAGGTGGATAGACGCAAGAAAATCGACTGACGCTGATTAGTTGATGCTGTATCGGCGTTTCTGGCCTGCGGGGGGCGTGGTAGATGCGTAGCACGATATCGATAATGAGGGAGAGGATGCTGGTTAATAAGTGTGATCAATAGAGCAGTTGATCAGGGACGGTATGTCGGTCAGTAAGCGCTCTCTTTGCGACCATTTTATACCAATCATCCTCTGTCTTCTGCTTTCTTCCTTTCATTGTGCTCGTCTCACTGCTTTGATGGTTCCCGATTGCCGGGTCTTACATTTTCTCCTCTTTACCTTGTTACTTGTTTGCAAGGCAAAAACAGAGTCTGTCAGGACGCTGCAAGATGAATGCAATCCTTGCCTCCAGCCTCACACATACACACACATACACATGCATACGCTCACACAGGAGGCGAACCAAGACATCTGCCAATGCAATCCCTAATGGAATGATTGGCACACAGCTCGGGGGTTTGGAAATACAGGTTTTGCAGATTTTCATTGTTCCTCTGTGTATGTGTGTGTATGCACATTAGGTTTTGAATGAATGGGCTGCATTTATTCATTGTTTGAGACCTGTCCTCTAAATCAGTGACTGTGAGTCCACTCTCTATCAAGCGCAAGGATTTTACTTGCTGTGCAGGTTATTAGAAAACACTGAAGGATGTCAGGCAAATTCTTAAGTGAATATTAATGTGTTTTTATACAGTCGGCGATTCCCTGTTATCTCAAAAACAACAGGTTTAAGCATTTTCTGAGAAGCTGCACAGCGGGGCTCCTGTAAGCATATCTACCAGTGCAGCACATTTGGACAGCCAAGATGAGGCCTGCAAGGTGTTAGCTGCTAGCACATGTTATGGTCACAAACCTAAAGGACCATGCTGGCATTTTGTACATTTTATACATTTACTACAAATTGTGTGTACTTTACTGCTAACTACTTTCCTTATCATACCATAGGTTTCTAGATTGTCACTATTAAGTTAATGTAAATCATAGACTGTATGTAAGAAGGGGACATAGTGACCGTGGCGTCACCCATTGGTTTGTGGACTGCCGTTTTGAAGCATAGAGTTTGGCATTTTGGCCGGCGTCATCTTGTTTTATTGCAACCCAAAGCGACACGAGAGGGTGAAGTACAACCGAAGACACCTTTAAGTTAACAAAAAGAGTACAGTTAACTTTCATGAACTGAAAACACACTGAAGGGGTTAAAGTTCTACAACAAAAACACAGACAACACCCAGACCGGACAACGTCGTCGCAGCGACCTCAAAGAGTATAGAAGCAAAGCGAAAAAAATCCGGTGTTTTTTTGACAGCCGCCGCTGCCGCCATTTTGGACTGAGAACTCTTATTATATTTATAATATTTTATTGTTCAACACAGGCCATTTTGGTAGAATATGACAATATGACATAGGACGTTTTACTGGCGTCCGGTAGGCGCTTTCAGTCCAAATTGGCGGAAGCGTAGCTCTGCTGCTGGGCGCTGATGCTGCAATGGAACGATCAATTGGCATTCACTTCTTGGCAATATACGTTCTTTGGCGACCTGTCAATCAAGAGGTAGCCACGCCCTAATGCGTCCCCTGCTTTATGGCCTATTTGACTCTAAATGGGACCATAATTTACTAAATGAACATCATGCTGTATTGAATAAAACTTGAAACTAGCGATTGAGGCCATAAACTCATGTTTACAATGTTTACTGAGGTAATAAATCAAGTGAGAAGTAGGCTCATTTTCTCATAGACTTCAATACACTCAGACTCCATTTGCCACCAGAGGAGTCGCCCCCTGCTGGCTATTAGAAAGAATGCAAGTTAAAGGCACTTTTGCATAGGCTTCACTTTTCAGACCAGGAGGTTGCTCACTGATGAACATGTAGTACTGTATGAAAATGAACCTGTGTTGATGAGATGTGGAAAAACGAGCCCCATTTGAATTGGCTCAGTCCTAATGACCATCCAACGCCCGAAGCCCTGAATCCATACAGACGTTAATTAACATCACCTGTGTGCCTCGTACTGGCACGCCAATCCAATACACTGGATCCATATAATTACACTGCACAAACGTTGGCAATGAACGGTAACTACATTTACCAATTAGACTAGATTAGCATATGTATAACTACATACTGAATTTTACAGTATTTGTAAGTGATGTTTAAAATACACACACGGGCGAACCACTCTGATTAGCCTGGCTTCTCTTCAATAAGATGACATTGATTTCACCTTCTGCTGGATGGATGTAATTTTCCCACTCTAATGACAGCGTTTGAAACATTGTTATTGAATGTTTGAATAGAGCTGTTTTTAGCAGCTTCAAGCAAAGTGTTTCAAGCCCTATTTGTGACTTTTTGTGAGGCAGGCTGGCATCAAAAGAAGGGCATCCGCATAACAATTACAAAACACAGCACTTCTACAGGGTTAAATAGAGGCGTTGGGTGAGTCATGTACTGCATCATCAACAATAAGCTGTAACACCCCGATGATCCAACCATCAGGACAAATTGAGAGCGGATTGTTTAAGAAGGAAATGAACCTTTTGATTAAAAATGCATTCAGGCCTTGCCCTCTGCCTCATCAGTTACTCGCCACATGTTTCCATCATTAGACTTATGACTCCTTTCAAGACGTATTGCTGAGCTGACATAGTTCAAAAAGCTCTGTCAGCTGTTGGGTGTGCATGAGCTTGGCTTGAATTTTGAACAGACCTCGTCAAATCTTAGCATAGGGTACTCTTTGGGGACATTTCAGGCAGAAATTGAGATGGTTTTATAATTAAATCCATGTAGATTAAGCTAAAGAAATGGTATGCGATTGGGCTGAATAAAAAGGCTGTTATTATTATCAGTATTGGTGGTATGTTATGTTGAACTGAACTGTGTGTTCAGCTCGAAATGAATATTTGAATCTCCTCCTCGCGGTTAGAATGAGAGTCATGGTTACAGTGGGTATCCTCTAGAACCACCACCGCCTTCCTCCCACTTGTGTACTTTTAATGCGGAGGCTTGTGGGAGAGTGTTTGTGACTTTACCTCCAGCACAATTTTCCACGCTTTATTATTTTTTCCTCAGATATTCTTCTCACGCGCAGCTGCATAAACCGTCTTGTGTGTGTGTGTGCGTGCGTGCGCGTGTGTGTGCATATGTATACGTGTCAGGGACATTTTATGTTTGTTTGTATTTGTGTGTATACGGGGTTGGGGGGTATGAATCCAAATGAAATATTTTATGGACCAGTGGACCTATTAATTGTCCCCCAGGTGTTATCTTTGCTGACGCCTAATCTTTTAAAGACGACCTGCTGGGCTTGGTTCTTCTCTCCGTCTCCTCTCCTCCTGTGTGCTTTTCTTCATCCGTTTCTCCTCTCCCTCTTTGCTCAAGGTGACCTCAGTCTTGTTTCATGTGGCTCTCCCAAACTTAAAGATATAGGTGTTTCTTGAAATATACCACTCTCCCTCGTCATCTCTTTGAGTCTCTGTGCAAAAGTGCTACTTCGGGGCTGCAACTAACAATTATTTTCATTGTCGATTAATCTGTTGATGATTTTCTCGATTAGTTGTTTGGTCTATAAAATGTCTTTAATTGGTGAAAAATGTTGATCAGTGTGTTTCCCAAAGCCCAAGATGACGTCCTGAAATATCTTGTTTTGTTCACAACTCAAAGATATTCAGTTTACTGTCAGAAAGGAGAAAAGAAACCAGAAAATATTCACATTTAAGAAGCTGAAATCAGAGAATTTATTTTTATTTTATTTTTTAATAACTTACTTAAACCGATTTAATCGAACTATCAAAATAGTTGGTGATTAATTTAAAGTTGACATCTAATCGATTAATCATTGCAGCTCTACTTTTATGGTGATGCTAAGCCTCCCCTTACACTTACGTTGTACTGAGGGGTTAGTGTGTATCGCAGTTAAATCTGTAAAGGTCATGTGGTCTTCTCACCAGATATGTAATTGAGAAGTATCATGTGCTAAAATGTTATGCAGCCATGAGATTTTCTTTTGCATGCAGTGTGTTGTATAACGGACTTGACCTAGGAATGAAGTGGAACACCGATTCCAGCTCACCCTCATATCAAACAATTATGCTCCAACAAGTGAATGACACACATGGGTGCACAGTTTTCACAGAACAAGCAGGGTGTGACATCGTCAAATTGTTTTTCTCAGAGCTGTGGACTGGCAAATATAGATATTTTTTGCGTCCTGCTTGGCCAGTGATTTTAAAAAAAAAAAAAAAAAGGCCCAAATTTGCACCGATTGTTGTGGTAATGAAATTATATGACCGAATAATTATCTTGTTGGAGCCAATTTCTCTTTAGACTTATCACATAGTAACATCAATGCTGCGTTAGTGTCTGTGAAAGCTTTGTCACATTGGCAGGGTGAAAACTATCTTGGCTCATCTCAGGCCTGCCATGAATAATTAACATGCAACTACACAACAATACCTTGCTGCACATTTTTGACCTGCTTTTAGCTTGTGTCTAGTGTCATTTTTGGTGAACAAATCTAAGTAAATATAAGAAGTAAATTATTTTGTTTTTTTTGGCGGTCATGCTGTCATGTATTGCTTATCGTTTTTAACATGTCCCTTTGGTCACCAGATGGTCTGCATTGCCACAAATGCATAAATACACAAGTGAATGCATCCTGTGAGACACTGACGCACTATCTTTTGAATTTTCTTCTTCGCAGTAATCTGTATGGAAAGCGGCCTGCCGACTACGCAGTGAGTCTGGAGATGCTGGAGATTTTCCAGGAAGCCTCAGAAGGAACCCAATATGCTAATACATCTCTCAGCCCCTCAGCCAGTCTCTCTATAGTATGTCTACATGAAGATTTTTTCTTCTTATTTCCCTTGAAATTGTTAACCCTAGACTACTTATATTCCTGCATTATAGGCCTAGACCTTTCTAAACCACATTCTTATGTCCTTTCCTAGGTGAACGACTGTGTGAGAAGGGATGAAACGGCGGTGTTTCTGGCCAGCAAGCTGTCACAGCCAGAACAGCTTCAAGTGGCCAAACTGGGAGAGCTACTGGGAGGGAGCATGGCCAACACCTTTTCTGGCTCAGGTAGTGTTTGTGCGGTGCAGAAACGCCTCCTCAGGGGGCTTAACCTTCCTCGATGTTCCAGGCGAAAGCCTCTGAGAATACCGGTCGCATATGATTGCTTTTTAATGTTGTTGTTTGAAACACATGGGCTCTTAGCAACACTGCAAATCAACAGCGGCTATCAGCCAATAGCTGGTACATTGGGACCATGGTTGGCAAGTTTGTTCACTGCCAAACACTCTGGTAGGTAATGAACCATCATTTGGATGCCCTGTTCAACTGAAAGATGTATTAGATGGGTACATTGCAGAGTCATGGTGTTTGTTATGAAGATTATATGCAGTTCTTTCACCACCACAGAGATGGGATTTTTATCGGAAAGATCCTTTTCCTACACAGCCGAGCTTTACAGGCTTTACAACCTCACACAGACCCCTTTGTATTGTAAAAGCCACAAGTAGGTACTTGAGCGTTATCACTCATGAAGGTTCAACAGTAACTAACAAGTGCTTTTAAAGCTGTATACATCACTGTGATACAGCAGCTCCTTCACTGTTGCATAGTAATCGCTGGGAGAACACCAGAGAGCAAAAAAGTAATTGAAATCATTCCTCATAAAATGTTTGGAGGTACTGTCAGGGTGATGAATAAGCTCTAATGAAAAACAGAAGTGTTTCTCACAACTCTCCCTCGTCTGACCGGAGGGGTGAAAGTTGGTGCTTTCAGAGGATGTTTTTTTTTTTACATTTTGAACTCGAGGCCACGCATCCACGGTCAATGAGCAAAAGAAGGTTTTGCCCCGGAGATATAATTATGCTCATTCTATACTTGTCAACCACGCTCACTTGTTGAACGAAGAGGCATTAAGCTTCTATTTACATTTTTAATTAGCCTATGATTTTCATCTAAAGCATTTTATGAAATAAGCTGTTGCATGGCCTTTTGTTGTGTTGCCATGATAGGTTTTGCTGTAAGCTTACCTGTTTACCCAGGCAAAGTAAGCAAATTAGTGAGAAATGCACTATATTTGGGAGATAAACCAGGAATCAAAACCATAAATTAGGGGTCTATTGATTAAAATATTGAATCGCGATGAATGACAGGATTGTCCATATATAATTCAAAATGAAGTGCACATTTTTATCTGTTCAAAATGTACCTTAAAGGGAGATTTGTCAAGTATTTAATACTCTTATCAACATGGGCGTGTCAAATATGCTGCTTTATGCAAATGTATGTATATATTTATTATTGGAAACCAATTAGCAACACAAAACAATGGCAAATATTGTCCAGAAATCCATAGAACCCATTTTCATTCACATATCTTGAGGTCAGAGGTCAAGGGACCCCATGGAAATAGCCATGCCAGTTTTTCCTCGCCAAAATTTAGCACAGGTTTGGAGCGTTATTTAGCCTCCATGGTTGGTACCAATGGATTCCTTTAGGTTTACTAGGTTTATTTGATGCCAGTAACTTCACTCAAGCTTTAAAACTGAGCCCGCTACAACCCTAAAAATCACAAATTGCATTAAAGAGGTTTGTGGCATTAAAATTAATTTCTTCCAGGAAGGAAGTTGGCGCTCCTTTTCTCCTCAACGAAACCAGTGGTCAGCGTGTCTGGCCATAAGCCCTCGCTTTTGGTGTTGCCTCTACAGACCGTGTCCTCCACAGCCCATAGCTCCTGGTAGTAGCACCGGGGATGTCGTCCAGCTCCAGACATGTCAGGAAACAAGTTAGGATGTGCTCCAGTGTTTTTCTCTCGAGGTACAGAAGTCATGTTCATGGCTCATCTAACCTGGGCTGGGGCAATGTCTAAAACACAGTATCTGACTTGTGGAATAAATGCTTAATACACTTTTAACCGCATTTTAACTTTATTATCTTGTTGCACTTGAGCTATCTAGCTGTCTGAATTTGCACCAATAACATACATACACACACACGCTGTGTAGCTGGAGCACAGCGACAGGCAGCATCTGTTTGTGTATGTGTAGCACAACTCATTTGTACATTTTCAATTTGGCTCTTGTGTGTGTTTGTGTCTTCCTCCAGTGAGCCATGTCGTGGTGCCAGAAGGACACATGCCCACCACCAACTCCACCCTCCTCGGTCTCCTTGCCGGCTGCTGGGTTGTCAAATTCAGCTGTGAGTATGGAGCGAGTCGTTCGCTGGAGTAGTTCTCTGCGGAGGCTATTTTGGATGTCATGTTGAATAGTGTTGCTGTTGCTGGAACCTGGGTAACTCCCGACTGCAGTGACACTGAAGCAGATTGTATCCCAAATATCCTGAGTGTTAAATGTCTCTTCTAACAGAGAGTTCACCACTACAATGAATGACAACCACGTTAGGATATGTATTGCTCTCAGCTCCTTTCATTCCTGACAGTCATTAATTCAGTGTAGATGGCTTTAATGTTCCTCTCCATCACTGCAGCCCAGGATGACATGAGTCAATGACATCATGACTGTGGATAAAAAGCTTTTCTTCAAGCATTTTTTTCATACAGTCAGAAACGGTTTTAAGTGTTTTGAAGTGCTTTAGTTATTTATAATAGTTTATTTATCATTAAAGACCAAAGAGCACAAATGTCAGTCACTCATTTATTTCCCATACTTACTCTAGAGTACTTAACAAGCCCACTTATTTATTGCCTTCAAGGAATAGTTTGACATTTTGGGAAATACACTTATTAACCTTCTTGTTGAGTGTTGGTTGAGAAGATTGATGCCACTCTCGTGTCTGCCTGTTAAATATGAAGCTGCTGCCAGCAGCTGGTTCGAGTACCTTGGCATAAAGACTGGAAACAGGGACACAGCTAGCCTGGATCTGTCCAGAAAACAAAAGACTAATTAGTACTAATTAACACAATGCATCTCACTTCTGTAGTCCTCACAAAAACCAAAGTGTAAAAATTACTTTTTTTTTTACTGTTGTTATGTGGCGGACTATTTTCTGTCTGGGAGCACAGTCTCTGATTGTTGCCTGGCAAGAAATAGCCTGTCACATAACCTTAGATTTAGATTGTTGATGCTTCATTTGATCGGCTTATGAAATAGGCTGTCGACTTTTGTCAACTAATAATTAGACGAGGACAGCCCTACTTATTATTCAGAACGTGACCTCTTTTAATAGAACACATTCACAACTAGAATGGCAGTCGGAGAGCGCAGACCTATGCCAAGGTCAATTCCATAAGAGAAGAATAATGCATGTATCCGTCCTGTGATTAAGATCCGCTCCAGAAATGTGATGGGTTCTTCGTTGGCCAATGTTACACCCTTTCACCGTACAAAAAACATCTTGAAAGGCAGAAAAGTTTGACAAAAAAAGTAGTTTTTCCGTCAAATAAACAAACCAACTATCCAAACCAAAAACAGAACCTCCTTGGCGTAAGTAATTAGATCAGACAACCCAGCAACTTGATAACAGCTTACATTTGCACCTGTTTCATAACCGTTATTGTTGTGTTTGTGTGCTTCCTACAAGGTCACATTTGTATTCAGTTGACGAAGTCGTTCATTCCATCATCATTTGAAGTGATGTTTGCTGCAGTAAGGTGACTCTTGGCATCGTATACAGTAGGAAGTGAAAATCGAGGAGGTTGATATTGGACTCCTGGAACAGAACCACAGTGCAGAACAAATGGATTGTGCTGCACAAGCAGTTTGGAGTAATTTTATGGGGTTTGTGCTCTTCTCTGAATCCTGAAAAACATTTTGAGCTGCCATTTCTGTTTTAGGAAAGCCTACGACGGTGTTGTGTCAGATAATATGCAGATGTGACTTTGGCATGCAATCTTTACTGGACACATGAGGACATTTTTATTATTTGGGTTAACATATCTACTTGTTGCCGTCTTATCATAAAGTCCTACTGAGGCTCCAGGGTTAATTCCTCCTCAGCACCAAACTGCTCGGAGACATTCGATCTCGTACTTCCTCTCTGCAACCTTTCAGGTGATGTCAGGCTCTGTGTTCGGAATAAGAACTAAATGCAATACTTTGTATTTCCTTCAACACATGGAACGTCCTGGGAAACATTAAAAGAACATTTTGCATCTGGCAATTTTGAAGTAAATTGTTTGAGCCTTCTGCTGCGTGCACACCTGTGCACAATTACTAGGGGATGAAAAGATGTTTAACTCTCTTTTCCTGTTTGATTTATACCAAGATGAATATAATGTAGGAAAAAAAAACAACTTGCTATTCCCAGTCAGTCTCCCTGGCATCCTTGAACCAAGTCAACAAGCAGATATTCAGAGGAAGTCAGCTTTAGGGGAAGTAAAAAGAGACTTGCTGTCAAAGAGTTTTCTGGCACCTTGGTGTGCCCTTGACTGGTATATCCGTCAGTAGCATCTCTTCACTGTGTGTGTGTATGTGTGTGTGTGGAGGGAAACAGCATGCACGTTTGTCTCTGTCTCTGCCAGTAAACCATTTCAAGTTTGAATGTGTGTGTTTAGGTGTGTGCTTGTGTCACAGTATAAGGTTTTGTGTGTTTGGACCATATTCAGCCCCTCCCCTTCTCTTTTCTCCACGCAGGCTGAGCACTTGACACCGCTTGTCTCCCTCATGACAATCACTGTGGCATCTTATCTGTCTCTGTCCTTGTTTTTGCGTGTGTGCAGCTGAGTTCTCACTGTCGCCTACTTTTGTGTGCCATTGCTGTCAAAATAGGCCAAGCCCGAGTTTACCTCTCTATTGGTCGTACGTTTCATTGCAACACATTTTCCTTCAAAAAGGAGCTTCGGTGTTTTAAAACCCATCATGAAATTTAACTTCCTCCTGCCTAACGGGGCTCCGGTCCAGCTAACAGTCTTAACTCAGCTTTCATTGAGAATCAAACGACAGTTTAAATTCTTTTGGCCGTCCTCACCGATCACTTAAAGGTGCTAAATTCCAAATTCAGAGCATTAATGCAGCAAACGACTATTTTCTATGGAAAGATATAATGGAGTGATGTCTACCTGAGCAGAGAATGAAGTCACATTCCCTCTGTGTGTGTTGTAATACGAGCTTCTGTGTGCTTTGTGCATGTGAGTCCCTGTTTGTGTCAAGGCCTATTAAAGGAGGCTGGGTCACGCGTCATGAACGCGTCATATCTTTGGGGTACCACGCATGCGCTGTAAAATCTGGTCTGCACTCGCCGTAATTGAGCCAATCGCAACGCACGACTGCAGCTTCACTTACACTGCGCATGTGTCATTGCCTATACCCCAAGATCCGTGTCCCAGCCTCCTTCAATAGGCCTTGGTTTGTGTGCCCCAGTGGTTAGCTAATCGCTGACGCTCTGCACGGCTCTCATACGGCGGTATCGCTGATAACGTCGTCCTGGCATAACAGCCACCGTCCTGTTCCACCCCAGATATTGATCTCAATGTCGGAGCTGGAGTCAGGATGTGTTTAGCCGAGCTTAGCATGAAGACTGAAGACCAAACCAACACATCTAAAGCTCACTAGTTAACATGTTGTATCTGTACATAAGCAAACATGTAAAAAAAAAGGACAATATGTGGCTTCAGGGGGAGCTAAGTACTATTTATATACTACACTGTGCTATAGTTATCAGGTTTCTATATAGAAACAGAAACTCGTGCTTTCCATCTGTATCTGGCAACCCTCCGCTAGAGCTAGAGATGCTGCAAAGAAGTGCTGCACGGATTGATGTTTTTTAAATGTCTGTCATTTTTATGGGTTGAACAAACAAGTCACATTGTGTAAATGAGATGGCTTTAGATGTTTTGGCAGGCGTATTTTGTTCACTTTGGACAGTGCCGGGCAAACTGTTTCCCCCCTGCCTCCAGTCTTTATGCAAAGCTTGGCCAACCAAGTCGTGACTGCAGCTCCGCACTTAATGCACAGACATGAAGTTGATTGATATTCTCATCTCGCTCTTGGAAAGAAAGCAAAAAAAGTGCATATCCCAAAATGCTGAACTGCTCCTTTTTAATATATATATATATATATATATATATATATATATATATATATATATATATATTTATTTATTTATTTATTTTCCTTCCTCTCTTCCATTTATTTCCCACTTGGTGATGGCTAATTTCCCTGCACTTTGATTCTTGTCACTGCTGCTACTCCCACTGTTGGCCCAGGGAGGATGTGTGCACCCATGTGCTTCCTCCCGATACACACAAGTTTTAGCTGCTTCCTTTCGGCTGCCAGCGAGAAGCTTCAGTCGGGCACCGGCCCCATTAGACACGCAGCCCTGTCGGAGGCATCGCTACTGCGGAGTGAATCAGGGACTCAACTGTTGGCTGGCGTTTTGCTGCTATGCCACCTGTGCACACCTGAATACAGCGGCTGGCTTTTCTGATACTCACTTATCGATGAAGAATTAGCTATTGTCCCCAGTGTCAGTGTGGGCCTTCAGAATTTCACATCAGTCAAATCCTAGTCTCCAGTGGTTGTCCTCATAATGACAGGACAGGTTGTTCTTGTGGTTAATCAAGGAAGTGGGTTCATCTGGCTGTTCACTCATTCACTGACTCAGGAAGGAAAGGGTTTCGAGATGTTTTCTGCATTCAGTCTTTGTGAGCGTAATTACCAAATATGCTAATGGCTCTGCGGCACTGAGCGCCATCGTCCGGAGCGATTAACCCCAGTATCTCCCCTCTTCTCTGCCCAAGTCTCTGGCAAGGTCTCCGTAAATGAAAGCTGTAATTAAGGGGGATGAAGAAACGTAATTACACTCCACCCCAAGTTCTGGAGACTGTGTGTGTGTGTGTGTGTGTGTAATTTGCTGTTTCATGACACGGCGCTGTGTCGTGACAAGGTGTACACACACACACACATTTACCCAAATCTGTTCATGCCACAGCTGGAAGCAACTGTGTGGAACAGTAAACTGCGACTGAAGATGATGTGAATCAGAACGTTATGTGTGGGTGTGGTGAAATGCAGATACTTTGCAGATGTGTATTAAGTCTGTTTGCATCTCTCACAGTTAAAGGTGTTGTGAGAAGTCTTTGCGCGTTCATATTCAAAGTAGTTATTCAGGCCAAACCTTATGTTCGGCTCGATTTCACATCCTTAGTACATTTTTTTTTTTTTTTTTTTTTTTACAGCAAAATCTAGCCTCAATGTGTTTTAGATGTGCAACTTTTACATTTTCTTTTTAATACCCCAATCATATAACATTCAGTAATGGAACGCTTACGGGGAACAGCAGCACTGTGATCTGTGTCATGTTCAGAAGTGCTTTTTATCTGTGACAGTGAGGGGTCATTAAAATGTGACTTATCCCCTCCGTAGCTGCCTATACTTTTTTTTTTTTTATAAAACTTTTCTGCCTTTCAAGATGCTTTTTGTACGGATTTCGAACAAAAGATTCTTTTCTAACTTAAAAAATGCCGGGGATGCCGGCTGTCACACAGTTTTAATTTGACTCTGTAAAACCTCAGGAGACGGAGAGAAAAGAGATGATGCTCGAATTCTGCTTAAGCTCGAGCTACTTAAAATGAGGCTTGCATCATTAACTCCATCACGCTGTGGGCATCTTTCTCTGTCAACAACTGCAGCTTTGCCAATACTTGAAATCTTCCAACTTGTGATAAAACAGACATGAGCTTTGTCATCCTCCCTTCGCAATCGCCTTGTCACATTCTTTCAAGTCAACATAATTAGCTGCAGCTTTAATTTTTTTTTTCTCTCTCTCTCTCTCTCTATCTCTCTCTCTTTCTCTCTCTTTGATGCCAGGGGTGGAAGCATGTCTGCAGGCAGGCGAGTGGATGCCCGAAACTGAGCATGAAGCGGGAGAAGGCCCCCAGCGCAGTCGCGTCAACAGATGCAGCTTGGTAAATGAGACGCATACAAACAAACACATGAAATAGATGAGTATAGATAGTCTAGACCCGCTGTCCTTGGGGAAAATTAGCTTTTCCAGACAGTGACACATGGTTTTGTTCAGCAGCATAGAGTGCCATTGAAAGCACTCCCTTGTTGTATGTGTCACTGTAATTTAGCTTTTTTTGACACTAATCGAGAGAAACAAAATAATTTTTTTTTTTTTTTTTAAATCTGATCATATTGAATTAATTATAGACACAAATTGTAGAAATAGAAACAAAATGATTGATAACATGAGTATTCTCATTTAGCAACTTGTTCGCAACTGCTTTTTTTAAGACATGTAAAAGCTTCAAAATTCACGAGTGGGGTATTTATTGATGTATTTTATGTTGTAGAATAAAATGTTAAAATCTCTTAAACCCTATTTCAGGCATCTAACTAATCCCAATTCTCAAACCCACTGACTTCTAGACGAGGCAACTAGAAGTGCTAAAATGCTAACTCATTTCCGGGTTTTAAGACTCATTCCTGTAGCACTCTATATCTAAGACGATGTTTGGTTTTATCCAAACATCATACGTCAATAGAAACACACCATATCCACCTCAGTTTCTTTGCAGAAGGCCCTGTAAGGTTTGTGAGGGGGGGCGGGGGAGAGTCAAATGAATGCAGCAAAATACTGGAGGAAAAGTTGCTGCAGTCTGGTCAGAGAACTGTGATTTGCGAGAGGATTTATTCTCCAGAAAGACAACAACAACTCCAAACAAAACCGAAGCTACACAGCAGCGGCTTCAAAAACATCAACAACATTAATGTCCTGCAGCGGCCGAGGCGGAGTCATGACCTCAGTCCAAACGAGAATTTGTGGCAGGAGTTGAACATTGCAGCTCTCTCAGCGGTCCCCATGAAACGTGACAGAGCTTTTTGTCGTTTTACAAAGAAGAATGGGGACACACTGCATTGTCTAGATACAGACCTATATACGCACACTCACGGCTGTACTTGCTACTGGTGCCTGTACTAAATATTGGAGGTGGTGAATAACTATGCTGCTGTCAATAATTCAGTTTTTAGTGTAGAAGATGTGTAGAAATTGGATTACAGTTTGACATTAGTCTTGTTCTGTGTATTAATATCAAAAATTCTAATTACATCCATTGTGATTCAATGTAGTAAAAACAATGAAATGTGATATTATATCATAAGACTAGATATCGTCTTAGATTTTGAATATGGTGATATGGCATAAGTGTCGTCTTTTTCTGGTTTTAAAAGCAGCATGACAGTAAAGTGATGTGTTTTTTCTGAACTCACCAGACTATCTAGCTGTTCTATTATTTGCCACTTAGTCGTTAAATCCACATTACTGATGATTGTATCAAAATCTCATTGTGTAAATGTTTTGTAAAGGCACCAATGGTCAACCCTACAATATCGATACAGGTATTTGGTCAAACATATTGTGATATTTGATTTTCTCCATATTACCCGTTGCTAAATTGTTGATCGAATACCTTTTTATCCCCTGAAAGATATCAGCATTTAGGCTTAAGAAGCAGACTAATACAGGGTTCATTGTAGAGAAAACCCAGCACAGGCAGACATCAATCTAGTAGATTTAATATGTCCCCGTTGTAGGTTTCTGTTTGCGTCCCTCTTAAAATGTCCATTCTAGCAGAAAAAAAAGGCAATATCATCAATCAAAATCATAAATTAAGGACACACACGCGTACGCAAGCAAATCCAACCAAAGTGTCGTCAAAGAATGTTCTTACTAGAAACTCTTGAGGGAGCCCGTTTACACCCCAAAAAACAGTTTGAGTTCATTGATGCTGTGAATAGAACAGTCTCCAGCGGCCTCATTCACGGCTGCTAAACAGCAGTGCTAAGTGGTGCTGATAAAAAAAGTCTCCTGGCTCTGCCGCAAAGAAGTAAATACAAAGCATCCACGCAAAAGCTTGGTAATATGAGAGCCTAGATTTATTGGCAAAGAAACGATTCAGCGTTGAACTTCATCGCGAACAAAAGAGGAGACGTTAATCCTTTTGCCGTTGTTCTCATAAGGACTGAGGTTTTTGTCTGTTGCTGGCAGGAGTGACTGACTAATGGATGAAGACAATACAGTCTTTTGATTTTATTAGAAGTTCTCACTAATGCTTGGATTTGTATTTTTTCTAATCTTTGATCTTTTGTAGCTCCCACCGCTCTTCGATGGCTGTTTCTTCTTCCTCCTCGGCTCCTTCAAGGCGCCTTCCAAAGACGTGCTCACCAAGCTGCTCCGGGAAGGAGGAGGTCAGCTCCTGAGCCGGCAGCCCAAACCCGACAGCGACGTGACACAAACGCTGAGTGCTGCCGCCTACCACGCCCTGCCAGGCTCCGACCAGGCCCTCTGCACCCAGTACATCATCTTTGACCCCCAGGGCCCTCACAAGCCGGCAGTGGTGAGGCGAGGCAAGGTGTGGTCCGCTCCCTCCACCTGGCTCATCGACTGCATCGCGGCCTTCCGCCTCCTCCCCGTGTCAGACTCTCAAACGTCGGTCTAAACAATTTTTCATATATTCATATAATAATTAGGCACTGAGATATTGCTTGTCCTTGAGCGTGGTCATCATGTGTTTTTTTTTTATTCTTTAATATGTAAACGAATCACACAATAAATAATAAAAAAAAATGATGTACCTCAATATAAAATGAAATCTGCATGGTTTGTTGTTTCTTTATTTTTTGGAGTTAAGAATGTGATAATGTCTCCTACTGTACATATACTACACAGTATAAACCAGTGTTTATACTGGGTGTTCTGGGTCTTCTCTGTAATCGGTAGCTGCGAAAAAAGCTAGGAGGGCAAGTGAGCAGCATCAATGTAGCGTTACGTTCACTAGCAGTGCTTGTTTTTTTGCCTTGGACAGGCTCAGACTGTTATTATAAGCGTCTGACAGCATTATGGAAAAGACCCTACAGAGACATAAAACGTTTTTCTTACCTTTCGTTTGATCCGGTCTGTTTGTTATCGTGTCCAAGTCCCGCTCAAGGAGAAGTCTTCTGGTGAAATCTGAATATCCGTATACTCTGGCTCAAATAAAAACGGGTGGCCATCAAATTCAAAGACCTTAATCCAGGTTGTCGACATCATCTAAATCAGGGGTGTCAAACATACGGCCCGTCAAAGGGTTCAATCCGGCCCACTGGATGACTTTGCGGAGAGTAAAAATTGCAAAGAAGTCATTAATTCCAATTCAATAAATTACACTGCTATTCCCATTTTTTCCACTGGGGGTGGCGCTGTCCTAATAAGAGTAGCAAGCCCAATGCTGGATATGCTATTATAGATCCCACGTGCTTATGTACAAGCTAAGCGACACTACGTGACATCAAGCGTAGGCTACTGTTCATACAGGAGCCGCCGGTGGAAAATGTCTTTGTCATAAAGCAGAAATGTGGACACAGTGTCGGGTTTTTCAAGAATAAATGGACCAGTTCCTTTGTTCAAAGAGTTAAAAGGGAAGCCAGAGTGCTTGATGTGTTCACAGCACCTTTCAATGATCAAGGAATATAATATTCGGCTCCACTATCAGTCTTATTATGGTGAAAAAATGCAATTCAGAAACTTGCAAGGACAACTGAGAACAGAGAAGATCAGCGAGATGTCTTCGTCTGTTTTGTAAATGGATTGTTCATTAATTGTGAATGTTTTCAGGAGGTACTTTTACTTCTTTACACTAACAGAAAGGGAAACATTTGGAGGTTATTATGGAATGGTTTTACTGGTCCGGCCCACTTGAGATCAAATTGGGCTGTATGTGGACCATGAACTAAAATGAGTTTGACACCTCTGATCTGAATATTCAGCCATGACATTGAAAATCTTTTAGATAACACTACGCTTTCTGTACTCCAACACAACAAACTCTGCCCAGCTGGCACTCGCAGCGTTTCCACCATGGATGTATTCCACTATTCCACCGTTGTCTTCCGGCAACACTTCACCTCTCCAGATTTCAGAACGAGACTTCTCCTTGAGCGAGACTTTTTCCATAATTTCAGACACTTATAATAACAATCAAGCAGCCGCTGTCTACAGAGCTGTGGCTCAATACTGGACCAATTTCAGAAATCGTTGTCCCTATTAATCAGCTGGACACAAAAACATGGGAAAATAGGATCCAGGTTGAAAAAAGTAACCCTTTAACTGACTCCTTTAAACGTGAAGGAGCAGCAACTTTACTGAGCTCCATCCAGATATCCAGGCTCCTCACTCGATTTCTAAAGGTGAGCCCAGCTACACTGTGAAGGAAACTCATTTCAGTCTCTTGTATCCTTGATCTGATTCTTTCGGTCATTACCCAAAGCTGTTGGCCACAGGTGAAGGTCTGTAAGTGAAGGTCTGAAAGTGGTACTGGTTAACTGCCCTCTCTTTACCCACGACGATTGCCTGCATCACTGCCGGCCCTTCACCAACCCCGACTCTCGAATGACACTTTATCTGTCGCACATAATCTCTAGTTCATTTGACATTTTGTGTGTGTCACATTCAATTCAATTCCTTGTCTGCTGCAACATCGAATGTGTGGTTTTAGAGTGGAATTGCATTCCATAATCTGCATGCGTTTACCAGGAAGAGCTAATTATCTAATTATCTAATTATCTAATTGAGAATGGCTGTCTGACACAAATAGAGAGAGTGGGTTCCCTAAAAAAAAAAAAAAGATCGATGGAGATCCAATATAAAGTATAGAATAGGAAAAACAAAGCAATTAATTGTTCCGTCAAAGCGCTGGCACTTGCGGTGTCCACCTTTTGTGTACACAAGTTGTGTGTGTGTGTGTGCGTTCCCTACCAGCTACGAAGCTATGTGTGCTTTAAGAGGTCTTCTACTGGCCATCTCCCAATATGCCATTTTCAAAGGGATTAGTCAGGGATGCACCTAATTGCTATTGATTGCTATGTGCTGCATAAAATTGCTTCCCTTTTCTTGTCCTCGGCGGGAGGTGGGAGAAGGCAATTAGTAGTGCGGACGAGATAGAAGCCCAGACTGACTTGTAATGAAACAGAATGGAGGACTGAACCGGTGAGTAATGCCCTTGAACACACTGAGCATTACAAAACCATTTTGCACCGGTATCTTCGTATTTTTCTCTCTCACACAACCCCGCAGCCTACTGTGTATTTACTCTGAAATGTTCTGCTTAAAATTACCTGGAGTTTGACCGTGTTCCGGGTCAGCTGTAACGTTTTTATATTGTTTATTGTTTGTAGTTTCTTGTATGGTTTAAGGACATAGAAAAAGGGTTAAATTCAAGGAAATTTGCCCAGCAGCATCCTCTAGGGTTCAGTTGAATTTCAGCTCATATGCACCCACCATACAGTACAGTCAGGCGCTAAGAAATACTGTTCTATTCGCAGTGATGAATTCATTTTTCATTAGTTAATGTTGTGTTTTCATGTCTACCTTAAGTGATCTTGTATCCGGAGGCATCCGCATAATTCCGAGTGAACAAAAAGGTAGAACATAAAAAAAGAAATCCACACTGACTTTTGCCGAATAACACTTCTTTTTCAAGTCTATTTAACAAAATAGTTTTTTGTCTCGATGAATAATACACATTTTCTCATTTCTTATGTCTTTTTTTTTTTTTTTATACTCCACCTCAGATTTCAGAATACACATTATACGTTTTGAAGATATTTACATATGAACAACATGAGGAACACCAAGGGTTGTTTAGCTTTTAAAAATTTGGACCTTTTTATTTCTTGTACAGCGCAGGGTGAACCTGTGCGAGCATGTGGTCATATACAATCAAAGATGCTCTTTAATTTTAAACATAAATTTGTTATAGAAATGATACTATCCCACCTTTTGAGTCCCTCATGAACAGACCCTTGGTGCCCCGGAAACTAATACAGTTGATTGTATAATAACAGTGTTTCTCTCTTCGTATTCCACATAGTACTCTGTGTTGGTTTTCAGGCACACTTTATGTAACAGTTTTTTTGCTGAAAAAAAAAAATAAAGGACGAAAAAAAAAGAACATATTTTCCAGCTACAGTAAGTCGGTGTCTCATGGAAAGAGCAAATGGCATACCTTTACAAAATGCCCATGTACAAGCCTGCGGTTTGAATGAGCGGAGGACAGATGGGGGTAATTTGAATAGACATTTACAGACAGACATAAAGACTCAAGTTTCTTGGCAAAAAATGAACAAAGACGGCGTGTGCTGCTGGCCTGTCCTTGAAACTGCGGCTTCACGCATTTGCAAGGAGAAATGTAATTTCCCCTGGTTCGCACAGGCTCTCTCTGAAATGCCTTTTTTTTTTATTGTGTTTTTAAATGCAGCCTATTCTTTCCGACGACACACAAAGGAATCTACTGTATGTTAATCCATGTGGATCCTAACTCATCTGGTTTAGTTGTCAGTGAGAGATATAAAAGTAATTTTCATGACAACTGCTTAAGGAGTCAACCTACTTACAGTGTGCGCCAGTACTGTCTTGCTGTATGCCTGCATCTCCTTTGCTGGGGTGGAAATAAAAATCTTCCACAGTTGTCTTTGACTGTACTACCTGCTCTGAATACATGATTTGCTTATTTGATTTCATCTCTCTCTCTCTTTTTTTCTGCTTCCCGCTGGCAGCCAACTCAGCTCTTGCATATGGAGATGATTTTGGCCTGGATGGTGTGACTTTGTGTTGACGACCACTTCACCCAATCTACTCTGATCTTCACATCTAGTTGATGATTGCAAATTAAGGAGATGAGCAGCCATGGCAACCCGGTGTAGTTTAACAAATGTAATGCAGCTCAGAAGCGTGGAAGGAAACTAAATCATGTGTTGCAGTGTCACATTTTCATTTTAGATCAAGTTGCCTGGATACTTCTGTCTGCCATCACCTTCTATATTTACTTCTATCTCCAAACAGTGTAATTCTAGAGCTATCTGTGAAATCAACGCTGCATTTTTTAGCTGTGATTGAACTGTCTCTGTCCTTGCCCTGGTACTAATGGCTAATTCACCGTGTTAGCTCTTATAGGAATGTCGAAGGGTAAAAGAATGACTAGTTTTGGGTATTACATAACGTTAAACCATTGCACCGAGCAGTGCGAACAAAGTAGAACTTAAAGGGGAACTACGCCCATTTTGAAAACTCATACATGTTATTCCTTTGGTCTAAGACAATCCAAAAAATATTAGTAAACATGAACAACTCCCTCCCAAATCCAAAAACTAGAGGGCTAAAATTCAAAATTGTGATGTCATAGGGTATAAAGTGTGGAGCTGCTCCATAGACAATAAATTGGGAGAGATGTTCTAGGGTGCTTTCACAATAGGGAACCGGGCCCGGATCCGAGTACACTTGACCCCAAAGTCCAGTTTGTTCGATTAGTGTGAACGCTCCGTACCGTAGTCGGGCACGGTTCGTCGATCCGTACTGGAGTCCTCTTGAAAAGGTGGTCTGGAGTATGATTCATGTGTACTCGGGTACGGTTTGCATCAGGTGTGAAAGCCAAGTGGACCGCTATTTAACGTGAGTGACGTTAGCAGTCAGCGAGTAGTTTTGAAAGAGCAGGCTTTTTTTCAACGCCGCCGGTCTCCTCCAAAATCTGTATATCCGTGCAGCATGCGGCGATCTCATCCTCTGAACTGCACAGCCAATAGGTGATAAAGCAGGAAGGCAAGCAAGAGGGTCCTCCGAAGAAGCCGCTCAGCTGCTCAGCGGACAGAGACAGACAGAGAGAGAGAGAGACGCAGCGGGATAAACGGAGTGCACAGCCGGCATATTTTCACATCAAACTCGGTGAAATAAGATGTTTATTTTACCAAACCAGAGTTGGTGATTGTTGACGAACGTTTTTGTTGAGTTTTATTTTGCTTCCGTAAAGTTTGAATGAAGTTTTACGATGCTCCGCCACTAGAACAGATAATTTCAACATAAAGAAATACGTGTGGATGATGACACAAGTGCACTCGGCTACGGAATAACTTTACTAATGTGAAAGCTGAGCGGCGGGGGAGTGGAGACGAGGAGGCAATCATACTCGTGCACCGTACAGATCAATCGTTCTTTAATATGGAAACACCCTGAAGCTCATTTGGGTCCATAAAATCAGTCTACTATTCATCGTCTGAGCAGCTCCAGACTTTATACCCTATGACATCACAACTTTGAGACTTCCATCTCTGGTTTCTGGCTTTGAGAGAGAGAGTAGCTCATTTTCACAAATATTGGATGAACTTTCCAAAGCCATGGAAATAACATATTGGAATTCTTAATTTGGCTGGCGAACCCCTTTAATCAGTCTGGGCTGTTCATACTGTGTGAAGCCGAAGGCCGTGCTTTGTGAATCTGATCTGGAACCGTAGCAATAAGGCATCGGTGGTGGCAGCAATGCCTCTGAGCCCCTGGCAACACTCACTTCAGATCTTTGCTACCCAGTAAAGTAATTCCAATATATTTTTTGGATACATGTACAGGCTGAATAATTATTTGGCATCTGAAGTAATTAAGATGAATGAAGCTCTTTTATTAATCCTAAAATGTTCGGGAGCACCGAGGCTGTGATTGATAAACCGTAAATGTCAGTTTATGGTTTTCACGAGACTGCGGACCTCAAGCCAGATGGATGAGGACTGTCTCTTCACATTGAGAGACACTAAATCACTGTAGCTTAATGATGAAAATGACCCGAGCTCCATTGTCGCACCTACGATTGAACTCCGCCCACACTGTGATTCCTCAATCAACCGCAGCTTTTCGAGAATATGCAGCCGGCTATGAGATTTCTTCCAAAAATTAGTTTTAGTGCCTTTTTAAGGTAATATACCTCTTTCGTCATTGGTCTTTAGCCTATGTTCATTTCTGTCTCATTACAGAGTGCTGGGAGCTGCTATTAAGCAGCCCATCCATCACCACCGAGGAATAGGGTCTAAAAGGTTAACGGGAACGGATTTTCTGGAAATGGAAAAAATTCTAGTGATGAATGGCGTGAGCTTACTGGAATTCACCTTTGAATTAATGACTGGTATTTATCATCTCAAAATATCGCACCAACCCAGGGCCCAACCCTGGGTTGGTGCTTTTTTCTCTCAAACTGGACCACTCTGATCTGAGAAAATATCAAGGCAATACATTATTGTATATCCCCCGCCACATTAGAACTAACATATCAGCGAGGGGAGGAGCTGAAGATCTATTACACAATCTATTCTAGCAGTGGGATAATGTAACAGCTTTGTGTCTTAACAAGCCTTATAAGTGCTTCACTGGGTGCAGATCAACACACTGTGGATGAATGGCGTGCTTGTGTAGGCTCACACGGACAATGCGCAACGTGAAACACGCTGCTTTAAAAGCATTTAGACATATGCAGATTCCCTCCTTTTGTGTGCTGGATCTCGTGGAGTGCGCCCAGTATGCAGGCTGCTGCGGCGGCGCCAAGCACCCAGCTGGATGATTTATCACAGAATACTTCTTGATTAAGGGAAATTAAAGCAGGCTGCTCGTGGCTCGCTAATTGCTTTGATAACAAGTTCAAGCAGTTAGTTAGCGGGAATATTTTTGGAGGATATGGACCTCTGAGAGAAAACAATAACGACAAATTAAGCCGGAAGAGGCTGCCCAAAGTTGTTTTGATGCAGTGTTGCAGAATTTGCTCTTCTCATGGTTGCTTGCTACCACATTTTCCCGCTTTTCCCTAACTCTACAAACTTCCCCCTGCCTGTGCTGCTACTATACAGAAACATGACTTCAAATCCATGGTTATGTTGATCAATAATCTGCGTTTTGGGGGTTTTATAGCAGTTTATAAAATTGACAGTAGCATCATCTAAGTGTTAGAGGTGAGTTCCTGCCATAGCGATAAAAAGTCTCAAAGTCTTATGAAGACACAAACATGTTATGTGTGTGATGTGCATCTTGTAAACAAAGCTCTTAGAGTGAAGTCGTGAAACTCAAAGCAGTGCTTTCTTCAATCCTCGCATGACAAAAAATAAAAAAAAGCGCCGTTAAAGTGTGCTTACGGTTTGTTTTTCCTGCTGTTGGAACATTACAACACCTGCGTGATTGTGACAGACAAGTACAACAAGCAGATGGCATACGTACGGAAATCAACATGAGCAATCCAACATTGCCGATGGTTAGGAAAGAGTTCAAGGAGCTTAGAAACTTTTGTGTGTGTGAGAGAGCAGCAAGTCAAGAACTTCTGAAAATAGATAGGACGATTAAAACTGGAGGGTGGAAACAGCCTTGAGACAAGTTCTGTCTTCTTCTCAGCGGCTAAATTAGTGTTTGTGTGAAAGCTTGTGAGAGCATCTCGGCTGATGCTGCGCTGTCTCAGGTTGCTTAGGAATTGTGCTCCTGCCCTGTCAATCATACAAAATGGTGCAGTAGGCAGGGCCTTGCCTGAGCTTTTCCACCATCCCCGGTGGAGTCTCTCTATGACAACGTCTGGCCGTTGAGGCACTCCCGCCGCAAGCACTGCGCCGGCTTCCACCAGTCTCCGTTGTGGCAGCGGCAGATGGTGCAGTCGTCCACCTTCACTTCAATTCCGGCTGGGATGATCGTTGTTCCAGCAAAGCAATTTGGACCTGCCGCATGGGAAGGGAGGAAGGGAGGGAGGGAAGGGGAGAGGGGGGAGAGAGAGACAGGAAAGAAGGAATGAGAACGACAAGAAATGGATGTGGCTCTCCTGAGGGCTTCTCTTTTTCGGAGGGGTGGTGGAGTGATGCGGAGAGCTGCAGGGAGTTAGGGGAGTCAGAGCAGACGTACAGATCTTTTCACGGGCATGCACCGATGGGCTTGTTTTTGCAACACTAAAGCGCTTTTGTTAGTTTCCCCTTCTCCCTCGACATGGAGCGCTTTGCATCCTAATGCGCTGCGAGCAGAGAAGCCTGCCAGGCGCTGGCTTGGCAGTACAGAGAGGCTGGAGTACAGAGAGACAGAGACAGAGGAAGAGAGGGAGAAAGCTGCTTTGAGAGGCAGCAGGGAGGACGGTGTTAATCACTTCAGTCTGTATGAAAAGGCCACAGAACTCCTTAGCAATTCCTTACATGGTTTTCTCTCCGCGCACACTCTGTTGCTGACTTCCAAAACAATAAGGAACTCAGATTAATCTTGACATCTGATTTATCCCTAAAACACTGTAGGATTTACTTGTGCGGATACCTTTTTGTTGATCTTTAATTCTAAAAACGTGTTTGATTGTGTAGCGCCGGAACACCTCATACCCGTGTAGTTTGAAACACGTTCTCATCCCGACTCATCATATACCGCTGCTTTGTTACGCCCATTGGCATCACTTTATTTTTGTTATTCTCATCGCTTTAGGATTAGTCAACAAAACCACTATAGTTAGGTTTAGGAAAGAAATACATAGTTAAGCTTAAAACTGTGTTTGTACAGTGAAAATGGGAACGTTGTGAACACGAACAGCTGTCTCCTGGATGAAAGCTTTGTGTTGTTGGAACCAGTCAGGGTCATGTCTAAAAGGGAGCCTGCAAACTGTGAAATCTGATCTGAGATCTGCAAAAACTTGGAAAAATTTCTGTGAGACTCGTTGCCTGACAACGTATCCCAACCTTAACTATTCAAGGTCAATACCTAACCTTAACAATCTTGCAATAGTTTCCCCAGTTTGCTGGCTCCCTTCTAGCCACTACCCTCATCCAGCTCCCCTCCCACCCGCCCGGTATGTCTCTTTCGCTCTTTAAACTAAGTCACCACACTCCCGGCACACTTTCTCTGTGTTTACTGTTGCCACGAATTTATGCGGGTTTACATTATAGTTAATACCGTTTCATACCAGTGCTAAAGGGTGCCTTGTGTGGCGGTACCGAACGCCGACGGCCCTGACAAAGCCTCGGTATTTAACGCCCTGAAAATGAGAACTGTCATTTGATAATCTCAGTAGATAGAGACAGATTAAAGCCTGGGTACATTTCAGGATCTGTACTCAAGGAAGCCCAAAATGCTACTATCTTTGTGGGAATGCAGTGCATTCATTATTGGTAAATACCACATTAAATTATTATATCTAATTTGTTTTCTCCCTGCCTCGGGGCGATCTGAGGCGGTGCATCTCTTCCTCTACTTCTTGACACCGCAGAGCGAGGAGGTGCCAGGAATTCTTCCCATTTTAATCATTTAGATGAAGCAATCAGCAGCTCAATTGGTGTGACGGTGACTTTGGATTGCTCTCTCGCATTCAGCTCCGTAAAACCTGCGAGATTCGAGACTCTACGAGTAGTCGTAAAAAACTCATATGTGTCGTAACTCTTGAAGACACAGTAGCTTTCACAGCTTATTTTCATGAACGTCTTAGTGTCCCAGTGAATTTGATGTAGTAGGAGAAATGTAAATGTGAAACTGTGTGGTTAGTTGACCTGAAGAGTTCCACCGGGTACATTTGGGGACACGGGCCAGCTGCATGCAAATCTGCACAATTACTCAACTTGGGCACAGCACAGGCATTTTTCATGGAGGAAATTTTGACATGTCACAGTAGGAAAGGCACAGGTGTAATTATTAAAATGAACGACGGCTTTATTCCATTTAGCTGCTTTGATTTCAGGGTCCTGCTATTGTGAATGCTGGCTCACTGTCACACTGTCACGGCTTACTGGGACAGAGCCATTGTCAGTGTTATTAGTAACACCTGTGCTTTTCCTACCAGTCAAAATATCTTCTGTGAAAAGGGCCTATGAGAATTTTTTATGATAATGTTTAACACACAATTGAGGTTGGGTAAAGATCACGGTTCTTTGTTAAATATTGAAAGTCACACCTACTCAAAGCACGAGGCAGGTCACACTGACTTTTTCAATATTTAAGCGAGACTTTTACTTAACCTTAACCAAATGTATTAATACCCTAAAGACGGTGGTGGGAAATTCATTCACATCCTTTGAATAAGTAAAGTAAGTCCTGCGTTCAAAAGAATATAAGCAAAATCTAAAGTATCAAAAGTAAAAGTGCTCATTGTGCAGTAAAATGTTCCCTGTCAGCGTTTTACTATTATATATTATGATGTTTTTGGATTAATATTACTACTGCATTAACATGTTGCATTTTACTGCTGCAATCATTTAAGGTTCTGCTAAATTTAACAACTTTATATACTGTTGGGTAGTTAAACATCAATGCATCATATTCTTTAAGATCCTATAGCATCACTGTCCTGTGAGAACTACGTATCTCAGAAAAACAGCCCTGTTTTCAGCTTTGTGACGATACATTTTCCAGATAATCTAAAGTCTATTTAGCTTAAAGGGGACATATCATGGAAAAACTCACTTTTTCAGTGTGTGTGCACATACATTTGGGTATCTGGAGTGCCTACCAACCCACAAACTGTGAAATAAGACAACCCAGTCTGCTTTTTTTGTGGGCTGCTTAGATAAAAAACTAAAAACGTGATTCAACAAGTTGTTCAGATTTGGCTCCCCTTCCTATGTCACATGCACGCTCATTAGAATATATCGCCCTCAGCTTGAGAACTACCTTTACCAAGGTGCACTATATTTTTCCGAGCAGACTGGGCTTTTTTTTGGGAGAAGGGGCTTAAAGAGACAGGAGCTAAAACAGAACGTTTTAGACAGAGGGTGAATACAGGTATATTCAGACGGAGTGTATGAGAACAACAATGTGTTTTTTGAACATTAAAGCATGTACACATGTTCTAGTAGAAACACGAAATACAAGTATGGACCTGGAAATGAGCATGATATGTCCCCTTTAAGAAGTAGGAGAATTTTGTCAACCCATACAGGAACACTTAATCCTTCATTTCGTCAGAAAAATTAAAATTCAGAATCACCGAATTTTGAGATTCACGGTTTTCACTGTTGAGAAAGGGTATGAAAAATCTGAAAAGTAAAGCTGTCAGACAAATGTGGCGCAGTAAAAAAGTACAATATTTGCCTCTGAAATGTAGTGAAATAGAATTTGCATAAAATGGAAATACTCAAGTAAAGTATCTCAAATTTGCACTTAACTACAGTACTTGAGTAAATGTACTTAGTTACATTCCACTGCTGCCTAAAGATAGGCAAATAGGGTTGGCCAGTAGCTCCCTTTATTTCACAAGCTTTTGCTTCAGATGTCTAAGAGATCTTGTTCAATGTCCTGCAGTGTTTATGAGTGAAAATAAGGCGTAGGAGGTCATGAACGTCTATGAGACACTGACAAAAGGAGGTGTTGGTTAACCTTGTACCCCCCATCCTTTGCCTCAGCATAAATGAGCCCAATAGAAATAGAAATCATTCTATTTCTATGGATGAGTCATGCTCTATTCGGACCTGATAAAAGCCCTTTGATCTGGGCTTAGAGGAGACATTGAGAACGCTTGCCAAGTCTTAACTCTCATTGATCTGCCTCTGGACAGCTGGCACAGGTTACAGGACAAACTCAGTAGAGGTTGATGAGGGAAGAGGGTGACTGGTTCTGGCTGCCAAGTGTGATTGTTTATAGCCAGATAGACTTGGAGCCACAAGGACACAGTTTCAGCTACCTGTCACCGTCCGAAGGACACATTGTCACCCCGTCCGAGCTTGTGATCGATTCATGGCCAATCAAATTTAGTGAAGTCAGGAAATGTTTGTCCTGTGTCGAAACTGTCTCAGCACATCATACTTTCCCTGACTGCAGCTTAAGGAGCGAATGCTTATTAGAGCTCATTACAGTCTATTTGGCTCAAATATGATTATACCTCTTGCCTAGAGGTAAGAAATGCGTCCACACAAACTCACCTGCCACATCTAATTCACAGAAAAACTGCAGGTTGTCCATAGAATATGTCGGTCTGAATATGTTACATAACTGCAGCTCTATGGCGCCGCTACTGTATGATATGTCTGTTAAAATGACAGATAAGTAGAGGGTTTAATCACAGTGAGGAAACGCTGGTCATTTCCACACTACTTCTCATTATCATTTTCTTAATGAGAATTATATAATTACATGTATCTCCTGATAAATTTACAGTATATAATTCATGATAAAGATTAGAGCTGAATCAGTCAGACTCAATGACCGCGGTTCTCAGAGATAAGCACTCCCACTGGCTGACTATTCTGCTCTCTGTTGCTGTTTTCAGGGTGAAACACCGAGAAGCAGACAAGCTAAAAAAGCCACATCATAATAACGGGAAGATTTGAGAAAAGGCTGGCAGCCATGAGCATTGATTTGGTGATTTTCTGGTCAAAAAGACATCCGCACATCAAGGTTGTAACTAGAATACATTTAGTTGGAAAGTTTTTTTAGATTTAGCTGATTTATAGTTGGGATATGCCTTAGGCCTAAATAGAAATATAGTTATTGATCCTGTTGAAATATGTTCCCTAATTCACCACATTTAGCCTAACAAGTTACAAGACTTATTTTAACCTCCAAATCAACCAATTCAATAATTAATTGGAGTTAATTAAACCTCAATAAAAATTTCAACGCCTAGCAATTGGGGCAGCCCTTGAGCAATTCTGATTGGTTTTGAAATTTAAACAACCTAAAATCTTTTCTTTAACTATCTCCGAATCAGCCAGACCTTTCACCTGTGTGCTGGAACAATGCTGATGCAGTGTGGTGATACTATTTCTGAACCTCCTACGCAGCAGTTTTTTGTCTGCAGATGCAACAGCCCCTTCAAACACGACACTGTCTAATGAGTAACTCAGCAGATGTACAGTAATCCATATACAGTATGCTTCTTCGTCTCTGGAGCTATAGACAGTCACGTCAAATTTGGTGAAATGAGCACAATCTCTAAAACACACATATTGTGTTTATGGGTTCCTCCACCATGAGAGGATGATGTGAAGCTAGACACTGTACTTTTTCTTTTTTTAAAGTTAACTGTTGTCAAAACTTTTTCTGCTTTTAATGTGTCCAATACTTCTATTCTCCAATCTATTCGCAGAAATGTAATATAATATTCATAACTATGTTTTCATTAGTGTATAATCACCTGAAACTAAGAATCGTTGTGTTTTCGTTAGCTTAGAATGAGCCCTTCATATCTACATAGCGAGCGGGTCCTCTTCACGGAGTCCGCCATGTTGCTAGCCCAGAACGGACAAACCGAACACTGGCTCCAGAGAGAGCCTTTCATGTTTTTACGTTACTTGAAGGCCACTGTAGTTCTATCACACGCTTGTGAAACCGCGGTAAAGTGAGCCTGCAGACTGCGAAACCGTGGTACCCAGCTTCTGTCTGACTTCCGTTGCTCCTAAAGTAGTGTTATTATGGTATGGATGGCCTCTGAGCGAGGCGAACAGCGTTACCACGGTTTTGCACTCGGCGGCTCACATTACCGCAGTCTTTGAAATGGAAGCGTGAGCGGAGGGGTACTCAGTTGGTTGCAATCTGCAACCACACCACTAGATGCCGCCAAGGGTAAACAGAGGTGTAATTAATAACATTATTTATGGCCATATTCCGTTAAGGTGTGCCAGGGCCCTGGTATTGTGCATGCTGGCTCACTGGAGTGGCTGTGACACACTAAATATAATGGGACCATGATTCTTTTTATCAATTAACACCTGTGTTTACCTGCAATGACACGTCAGAAATGGCTGCTGTGAAAGCGGCCTCTCGGTCTGGGGTTAAACAGACACCACAATCATCGCACTAAACTATGAACTGTTGCTATTCATGTCTGTGTCTTATAATCGTCTCCCTTGTGAGAAAAACACATTGACATTTCGAAAGGGTCGTGCTCATTTCACATAATGATTTGAAACAAACCGCTTGCAGCAGGTAACTAAAAGACAAATGTGTGACTGTCTTCCGCTGATTGCATGTCTAACCGGAGCACATAAGTGGATGTCTTCCTTTCACAGCCACCCCTGTCCCTTGGCCAAAAAATGAGCGCTAAACAGCAGTCTTCATTGTCCTCTCCCCAAAGCCCTCAGCTCCCATAGAGATTTAACTGGCTGCCAGAGCCTGACCAGGCACCCCTGGGGAGCCTAGAAACGACAGGCCTACCCTGAAATGCCAAGGGTGTCACTGTGTCCTGTCAGCCTGGATTAGCTCTCTTCTAGCAGCTTCTGCAGCCTTGTTACTGTGGGTGTTTGTGTGTGTATGTATGTGTGTTGAAATAAAAGAGAGAAAGCAAGGAGGAAATGAGAGAAAGTGTGAAAGAAAATGTGGTGGCGAAATAGCCATTTAGCATCCGCCTCAAACAAAGTTCCTCTCATCACATTTATAGGTCAACTGTTGCTTGAAAGAAAAGAAATATATATTTCAGGATGTTTATTTCGCAGGAATACCTGTGAGCAATTTCTCTATTTTTGGCGTTTTGGCGGCGCTCAACATAATGAGAAGACTGAATAGCGAGTAATCATGAGAGTAGATCTTATTGTTTATCAGGTTTGAGTTAAGGAAAACTTTCTTTGGCAGCTCTGAAGCTTACATTTGAGTCGTGCAAAATGACGACAAAATAGGGAATGCAACATTGCGTTGTGGCTGCATTTAATATTACCCACAGGCCCTCTTTGCTGTTGAGCATTCCAGCCAGGATCACAAAGCAGGCGAACAGTTACTGTACTTTAAAGTCATAAAGCTCCATCTGTCCCTCAGGATTGGTGCTGGCAAATGGAAATCTCCCACTTCGCCTTGTAAATAGCCAATGAACCATTGGAATCCTATAATTCTAATTTAGGGATTGGCTGTGTGTGACAAGGGCGTCGGGGCACTGGGAGATAAAAGGCTCTCCGAGGACCCATTAGTCCCTCCTACCATGCCTTTAATCAATGGGCTAATGTTTACTCTGCTTAGTGTGTCATTTATAATTAAAACTAGTACTGCTCATTAGTGTCCACGGGGCCCAAGGTAATAATTTTAATTCATAAAACATCAATTACATCCTCATCCTCTAAAGGCGCGGCCATCAAATGGCGATACCGCAGATAAACCCGCCACCATCGGTTTAATGAAAATTTAATGACTTGTGAGGAGTGTGTGCGTTGAATTGCAGAGGAGACGAGTGTTTACCGTTTTTACAGATGGGGCAGCATTGCTCCGGCTCATACACAGGGTTGACACACTCTGGGACGGCGCAGTCGGACACCACACAGTGCACCTCATTATTTGGTTCGCAGCGGCACCATTCACAGGGTGACGGCTGTGGGCAGAAAAATCTGGGTTAGATGATTCAGTAGGTTTCACCTTTAACAGTGTGTGTGCTCTCTACATGATGACTGGTCAGTTGAATAAACAGCCTGCTCCTGTGCTGATATTTCCCAATTAAAAATCCTCCTATTACATGCATCTCACACTGTCCTCATAAACAAAGAAACAAGTTAATAAATTATTCACAAGGCCAGTTTCATTAGGCTTCTTAACAAACACAGCCTGTAGCTGACTTTGAATAAAAACCACCAGAAAAATAAGGGAGTCTATAAAGTAGTGTTGATGATATTTAGTATTTTGCTGCATTCTGCTGCAGCCTGCCTCGGGAAACAGTTGAGAGGCTTATCTTCCCACCTCTGCAACATGTAAATCAGTGCTGTGCAGCTCTCTGTGCCGCTGCTGCTGCCTCTTACTCGACTCTATCTTTACGAAGTCTCTTGACCGGAAAATGAACTGTAATGCAATTACATGGAGTGGAAAAATACAAACCGTTTCCAAATCACAAAAGGTCAGCGATTCATCATATTAGATTTTTCTTTCGGCTCATCACAGTGAACAGTCTTTTGAAGGCATGTCTGCTCTGGGTCTGCTTTATCAGCAACTCTAGCTTTAAAGGGTACTAATGTTTCAGATTTGATAACCCTTTTGCAGTTCACATTTGATAAACTATATTATTTTGTGGAGAGCAGCAACTGAAACCAAAGAAAATGGTTCAGATGAGTCATAATAAACTGGATGAGCTATCCATTTGAGGTCCACAAATTTCAGTCAATACTTTAATGCATGTCAGTTAATATTCGTTTTTGTACAGATTAAGCAAACAAGATACAACCAGCCACGTAGCTGTGGGTGGGCCTATGGGCCTGGGTCCACGGTGGGCACCTTATTATGACTTGAGGCCCCGGGGCTACGGACGTTTTGGAGGCCCTCCTGTACCTTCACAATATACCACAGCAACTTTAATTCAGAACCTGCCGTCAATGGATGGCGACAATTATTAAGAGAGCCCTCCTAATCAGTAAACAGAATATGAAAGTCATCATGAAAAGATAATACGTCCACACAAAGCTAGGTTACTGAGCCAAGTCCTGTGTGCACAGTGGCAACACAAGAAGATCAGTCATTTCAATTAAAAACCCACAAACATCACAGGCAAAGAACTGGTATAAATTTGGGGTGGTTTTTTTTTGGGGAAATTCAAAGGTTTTTGGCCTAAAACTACGCAATTTTACATAATTTTGGACGTTTTTTATTACTATAGATCATGCCCAAAAAGCGTAAAAACAAACCTCGCTATAAAAAATATTTTATTATTTACACAAACCACATTCTTCGATGGAACATTTAAAGGTACAGTGTGTATGATTTGGCGTCATCTAGTGGTTTGGTTGCAGATCGCAACTGAGTACCCCTCAGCTCACTCCTCCCTTTCCAAGACTGCCGCCGTGTGCAAAACCATGGTAACGCTGTTTGCCTAGGAGCAACAGGTGGTACCACGGTTTTGCTCTCTGTGGCTCACGACATGTCGAAGAAATATGGTGGCCTTCAAGTAATGTAAAAACACAAATGGCTCTCTATAGAGCCAGTGTTTGGTTTGTTTGTTCCGGGCTACTGTAGAAACATAGCGGAGCAACATGTATGTAGATATGAAGGACTCATTTTAAGCTAACGAAAACACCACAATTCTTAGTTTCAGGTGATTATACACTAATGAAAACAAAGCTAATATATCCCCCAAAATATTACACACTGCTCCTTTAATTCTTCTGGCAACATTTGCCATGTACAATGTCCAGACCCCCTACCTGCCCATTTTAAACCTCTCTCTGCTGGAACACACCTGAACCAGCTGTTGATGCTCAGCCCTGATCCAACAGTAAAGGGATGCTGAGATGCATCATCTGGTGCATTCAAAACATAACATTAAGTACTGTTGTTATGTTATTGATTTATTTTCCACTGCTTTGAGAAACACAATAAATTAACATTTAGGCCTATAAATATGAGTTGCTCTTGTACTTATTCGCTAACTGCCTGCAGTTTATTTGGCACTCAGTCAGTGTGATGAATATCGTTTTCACACCCGTCCCCGTGCCGAGCGTGATAGGTCAGATTTTTTGTAAGTGGCAGTGAACATCACAAATGCTCTTCCTCTCTCAATCAGTACAGCTGGTGTCTCTGATTACATGTGGTGAAGGCAGCTGTTGAAAACACCAACAGAATTTGACTTTATCAATTTTAAATAAACACTCTTTGTTTATTATCTGCATCAGCCAGTTACATAAAAGTTACCATACGAGCACACGGATGCATTCGGCTGAAAATCACCAGGTAACTTGTTAAACCAAAACACCTGAGCATTGAGGAACAGAAGCCTGAGGAGCAGGAGGAAGAAGTTCAGCCATCATTCTCAACCAAGACATTTACTGTTGCACCAGTTCCTCCTCAACAAGTGCCAGGTAATAAACCCCTCGTCACCGTACCCATAACAAGCTGTAGGCCTGCTGGTGAAAGACTCTTTTCAGTCAGTTGGATAAAAACTGGCATCAGGGCATCATAACAGACTGAACTCTTTGTCCCTGCTCTCCTTTGAAAGAGGCTATGATGAAATAATTTCAGTGTTTAAACACCGAGCCCCGCCGTCTCCAGCTAATCATCAAAAGTAACATAATTGACTATTATTATATGTAAATTTGGATGTTATGCTGATGATGCTGCCATCTGTGTGTGTGAATATGTGGCCACCGTGCGAGGCCAGGTTAAAGTGTATTTTTAACATTAATTCAGGTGCTCTATTCATAATGCTTGATCCATGATGCTGTTGCTCTGTCAGCTGTGTGTGTGAATAATGTGGCCACCGTACCAGGCTATGTCATGCTGTTAATGTTTTATCTTGTTGGATCAGAATCAGATTGATTGTCCAGGTATGTGTATAGTCCTACACACATACTACCAGGAATTTGACTCTGGTTCTTTTGCTCTCATTGTACATACAGAAATAGAAATGCATCTAAAAACAAGGTCAACAAAGCTGAACAAGGAACAACATACACTGTGTCAGGCTGTTTCTGTAAATTGTAATAATAATACAGTATAGTGCAATGGTGTAGAGTGCAAATATGCTGGAATAAATATTGAATGAATGAAGGTAACAGGTTGCTTTATATACACAGAGTAAGTGGATATGTACAGTGTGCATGTATACATGTCAGGTGCCTGTAACATGATGATGATGATGATGTCTAAGGCTTGTATGATTAAACTGTGGTGCATTCAGGCTAGTAGCTATTTGTAAGGCCTATATTGGTTAACATATGTGTTTCAGAATCAAGTACGCTATACGTTTGGTCTTGGATGGACCTGATTTTCTCTGTGCCCACCCACACTGTGATTTCTGCCTATATGCCACTGAGCTTTAGAGTTGCGGATTTTGTTAGCTTGTGTCAGAGCCAGGCGAGCTGTTTCCCCCTTGTTATCCAGTCTTTATGCTAAGCTAAACTAGCCAGTTGCTGTCTCCAGCTACGTAGTTACTGCCAAGAGAGTGGTATCAAACTTCTCATCCATCTCTTGGCATGAAAGTGACTATGTCTACTTCCCAAAATTGTATTCTTTTTATTATTCCTCTAAATGCTGGATGTTGTACTGTGGAAGTAATGATTTTTGTCATTATGCCATCAACTATCCCAAAACTGCATTAGTTCCAGACAGTTTGCTATATTTCCATCTACAATTGAATTGTAGCAGCAACAACAACAACAACAACATTTCCACTGTTCAGTTTTGTGTATAGAGAAAAGTGAAAGGGCTGTGGTAATACCGAGTGCTTCAATGTGACTTTTATCAGCCAATTTTGCCAGGATGCATTAAGGGACACAAAGTGGGAAGTGGCCAGCTTGTATTTTTATTAGTATTTATGGCAGTCTGGATGCACTGCAGCCACAAATGGAATATGAGCAACATTAAAAGATGGAGAGGAGGGGCAGTAGAAAGGAAAATAAAACCCATTCTCTGATTGTGACCATAATTCCTCAACTTATATCTATCTACTGTATATTTAGAATTAGATCTAGGAGCAGAGACAATTCAGACGTTAACCTAAGACTGTTTCATCTCCTACCATTCCCTCCTTGTTGTGTAGAAAATGTATCTCAGCTGTAACAGATATACTTCCTGATATGTCAGACAACTGTCCGGTGGGATTAAAAGTAAGGATGTGAAACTATCTTTCAGATATGATGTTTATAAAGGGTCAGAAAAAGTCAGACTCCTTCCAAGGAAACAGTGACTGCATTTATGTTCGGAAATGTCTGTAACTTGTAAGTGACCTAAAACCCAGTATTCTCTGCTTTAAAATCTTCACACTCTTAATGATGATAGATTTCATCTGCTCATTCGTTGCGCCTGTTGCATATTTTAGATCTGCCGCTCCCTGGTGTAAAACACACCATTCATTTTCTAGTGTATAGCTGCATGGAAATAATAAAAGCTCTTAAGAAACACACATATAGATGGGACCTGAACATCTATAGCTCTCCCCTCATTAGAAATTCCTGTCAGAAATCCCTCTCATATCTCACCCACACAAGGAGTTGACACCAGCGCGCTCATGTAAATAAACCGCGGCAAAAATATTTATCTTTCTCCGAGTTAAACATCCTTACAGTTATCTTCTCCTCTGTCAGTTGGAGCGCTCACACAGAAATGTAGCAATTACACAGCAAGATGTTGTCTCATACATATGGAGGACGGACTACATTTTTGCCAACCTGACAGACATAATCTGTGGGGGCTGGCAAGGTGGGATTCGGGGTCAGTGTTCAGCAGTGGAGCATATGCTGTGTCTGACACGTACAATCTCGATTCAAGATGTCATGGCTGCGTTTCAGGTTTCTGATTCTGCGTGTGTCTCTATATAATATATATTTTGCTTCGTCTTGGCACTAGTGTTTGAACATATAAAGCTCACTTAGCTCCATGAGCTTTCTGGGTTGAGTGAAGATGAGGTACCTTAACCTTGGGCAACATATACAAACAATTACACCGTACTTTAAATTGACACTGCCAGCAGCAGAAAACCAGGTTCAGTCAAGATTATGTTGGGTAATAATAAACATGTCTCGCCAGGGAATTGAAGCAACAGCAGTTTGCAATAATGAGCTTCACAATGTGAGTTTAAATGGAAATTCAATCCCACTTAAGGTGTTTACATGCACGCTGATATGCCTTTTATGATTTTGTAAAATCGTGGTTGGTGTTTTTTGCATGTAAACATCCTGGTTTCAGCAACCTGGATTGAATTGTGTAGTTATTAGTCAATGAAACACAGACATGGGATAGATCCTAAGATCTTCCCAAAGTTTGACCATAAGGAGGAGACCAGACGGCAACCTCCGGGGTCTGAAAAGTGAAGCCAATGCTTAAGTGCCTTAAACTTGCATTCTCTCTAATAGGCAGCATGGGGCGACTCCTTTGTTTGCAAAAAGAAGTCCTCTGGTTGCAAATGGAGTCTGATTGTACAGACGTCTTTGTGAAAATGACCCTACTTCTCACTTGATTTATTACGTCTGTAAACATTGTAAACATGAGTTTATGGTCTCAAACGCTAGTTTCACGTCTTTTTCAATACAGCATGATGTTCATTTAGTAAATTATGGTCCCATTTAGAGTCAAATAGACCATAAAGCAGGGTATGCTTTAGGGCGTGGCTACCTTGTGATTGTAAAGTCGCTACCATGGCGTTTTCCAGTCTGGGAGTTGTCCGTGTTTTTGTCTTACAACTTTAACCCTTTCACAGTATGTTTTCAGTTCATGAAAGTTAATTATAACCTTTTTGTTTGCCTAAAAATGTCTTATTCAGCGTTCGATTGTACTTGGCTCCACCCTCTCATGTCACTTCTGGTTGCAAAAAACCAAGATGGCGACGGCCTAAATGCCGAACTCAAGGCAAAGAGTATAGAAGCAAAGAGGCGAAACTCTGGTGCTTTTTTGACAACAGCCACCATTTTCAACTGAAAGCGCTTATTATATTTATAATATTTTATTGTTCAACACAGGCCATTTCGGTAGATTATGAAAATAGGATAGAAAAATTTTGGTTTACTTTTGTATGACACTTTTAGGTGTTTTACTGGCATCCAGTAGTCGCTTTCAGTCCAAAATGGCGGAAGTATAGCTCTGCTGATGTTGCAATGGAACGAACAATTGATTTTCACTTCTTGGCAGTATACGTCTTTGCTCAAAGCTTCAAAACTGCAGTCCACAAACCAATAGGTGATGTCACCGTGACCTGCTTTACACCTGCAGACCTTTGATTGACGTGCAGAACCAATGCTACTTTATTTCCATCCCTAATGAAAAAATGCAAAAAAAAGGAGGTGCTTAAGGAACTACATGGTGTTTGATGGTCACATCTGGTTCATGTATGTGAAACACTTTCTGAAGAGAAAGTGATCGCCTGACAAGAAAGTCTGGAACTCCTAACGTAGAAGATAAACTGTATTGTTGCTCTCGTCCTTTATTACTGCTGATAAGATGGAGAAACTAAACCCAGAATACAGCAGAGTCCTTGCAGCCAGAAACAAAAATGGGCTCATTCTTAAAAGCCGAATGAGCTCAGCGGGTACAGAAATGAGAGCGACTGGATGTGGAGGAGCCAAACACACCTATATTGACGCAGGCATACAGAAACCTGGATTTTGTTCAATAATATATAAGAGGATAAGAATAACCAGGTTTCTCATGTGAATTTCATATCCCGAATATGGTCAATGCCAGAAAAACCAGGATACTAGTGTCCATGGAAACTTGACCTTCATAACAAAAGCAGCTATGAACAGGATCAACGCATAAAATCATGCATCTAAGAGTTATTACTTCTTTTGATAATAAAAGCAACAGGCTAACAACATTCCTCTCCTTAACATAGCCTTTACTTAGCAGTGGAAGAGTGATTACATGTTAGTTTAAAGTATCTAATTATGGGTAAAAGCACAGCCCAATCATGAATTCACTCCAGGAGCGGGACAATTAGTTAAGTGGATGGTAAGGATCCAGCTTACACCAATTTTGATTAATATTTGATCAGCTGCCAAACATACAGCAAGGAAATGACTGTAAAACATTTAACAATGGGAACAATTAAACACAGTTTCACTGGAGTCTGCATCTGGCACAGATACAGTTTCCCTTTTCCCCCATAAGGCTTATTACTATCTTCAGAGGATAGAGAAGAAGACGATTAGACATCATGTAGTAGTCCTTAAAGTACACAGTTAGTGATTCATGACTAAATCTGCTGAAGCTTTCATTTGTTTTTCCTCTCAAATGTATCGTCTGGAAGAGTTGCTGCTGGTAAATTGTAGGGATGCAATGGAATTAAACTCTGCATAAGATTTAACATGTATTTTTCATGTGATTTGAGGCGATGCAATCAATATTTTTTCAAAATGAATGTGAGCCAGAAACAAATAAGACTTAGACTTATTGTTTATGGTTCACATACATTTTTATTACTGAATGCAATGTTGAGCGTTTTCTCATCCAAAGGGTTTTTTTGATCTCACAGTTACCAAGTGGTTGAGTTTGAGTGAGAAAACAGTTCATTTATTCTGAAAGATGTGGTCATTGAATGCATTTTGTGCACACAATGTGAATGCATTCTGTTTTCTAATTCAAACTCAACCATCACCAAAACTCTGTGTATTTGCACTCCATTTTGAACATGTTCACACACTATGGTAAAGACTGTTAAATTTCCGTGCAAAGCCTACACAAAATAACTATTTAAGCATGATTAATTGCATGATTGTCCATAGATAATCGAGATTAATCCCAAATTAATCCCACATTTTTTTTATCTGTTCAAAATGTACCTTAAAGGGAGATTTATCAAGTATTTAATACTCTTATCAACATGGGAGTGGACAAATATGCTTGCATTTATACAAATGTATGTATATATTTATTGTTATTGCAAATCAATTAACAACACAAAACAACGACAGATATTGTCCAGAAACCCTCACAGGTACTGCATTTAGCATAAAAACATGCTAAAATTATAATATGGCAAACTCAAGCCCAACAGGCAACAACAGCTGTCAGTGTAGTAATTATCATAAAGTTGGCATGTCTGTAAAGGGGAGACTCGTGGGTACCCATAGAACCCATGTTCATTCACATATCTGGAGGTCAGAGGTCAAGGGACCCCTTTGAAAATGGCCATGCCAGTTCTTCCTCGCCAAAATTTAGTATTATTACAGTATGTAGCGTTATTTACCCTCTTTCTTGACAAGCTAGACATAGTTGGTACCAATTGATTCCTTAGGTTTTATAGTTTTATATGATGCCAGTATCTTCACTTTAGATTTAAAACTGAGCCCGCTACAACCTAAAAAGGCGCAAGTTGCATTAATGCGTTACAGAAATTAGTGGTGTTATAAACAAATTTGCGATAACACATTATTGTCGTGTCAATTTTCACAGCCCTAAAATTAACACAACTACTATTACTGTAAATAAGACTAGAATTTGCATCTAGAAATAAAAAAAAAAGTCCTAATTGTGACATACAACACTGAGCACGTCTTTTCATTCCTTGATGACCTCTAGACTTGTGAGGACAAGAGACGACGGAAGGTGTGATGTGGATGAGAACTGTTGACCAAATGTAGAAGACGGGGTTGACGAGCACTGTACAAGTATGTATAGTAAATATTTTGTATTGCAATACTTTCATTTTGTGCACAATATACTTCAAAGACAATAGTGATACATATTGTAATGCTGCATGTTGTTTTGTAGGTCATTTTGTATTGGGTGACAAAGTGTTACTGTTGGGAGACAAATGTCAGTTGATCCTGACAGCGGTGGAAAAAGTACTCAGATCTTTTACTCAAGTAAAAGCCACAATGAATAAATGCTCTGTTACAAGTGAATGTCATGCAAAATCTTACTTAAGTACAAATACACAAGTATTAGCAACAAATTGTACTGTACTAAAAGTAAAAATACTCACTATGTGAAATGGCTGCATTCAAAGTGTTAGATTTATTCTGTTATTGGTATGTATTCATTACCGTCTATGCAACATGTGAATGTCAAGGTAGAGCTAATAATGTTGGGTAGTTTCGTCTATAACAATGCATATTTTGTAAATGGATTACATGTTTGGCGTATGAAATCTTCATCTGGAATGTAACCAGTATCTATAGCTGTCAGATAAAAGTAGTGGTGTAAAAATATATTTCAATATTTTCCTCCGAAATGTTGTGGAGCAAATTGTAAACTAGCATTAAATGGAAAAGTGAAGTATAAGTCAAATTTGCACTTAATTAGTTGAGTAAATGTAGTTATATGAAGATATTCCACCAGTGAATCTTTGGAAGTGTATAGTGTTTTGGTTGCATTAGTGCATGTTGTTGCTGAGCTGTATGTCGGTAACGAGAAATGTCAGTAGTCCTAATTCACTACCACAATTTGCCTTTTAAAAAGAAATAGTTTTTTAACAAGTATGTTAAAACGGTCATTTGAAAAAGTAAACTATGCAACCCATGACACATTGTAGATTCCTTCAATGTATTCAGCTGCGCCCGGTGCTTTCAGTCCTTTTGTGTGAGGTCTACCGTGAAGAGGATCAGTCATGCCTTAGCCCAGACTCACAAAGGAAAATGGAGCACCAGCACCGAACTTAGACGTGCTGCCAGATGTTGTGGTGAAGAAAAGTCTCCTGTTGGCCCCGTCATTTTGGCTGGGCATTAGAGTGAATCAGATGCCATGCTTTTCATTCCCACTCTGAGACAAATGGAGACGGGGCAGGGAAGCAATGAATAGTCAAATAACCTTCAGCGGGGCGAATGGTAATGTAAAATACTTTGAGGCTGGACAACAGGGTCACAGGATTCTCACCCATGCGGTTAATAGGAGCGATGGGAAATGGTTGACAGTCAAACTGCATGCTACTGTTGTCCAAGTCAAAAGAAATATTTCACCGGTGGTCAGGGAATACAGAGAGAGAGAGGAGGACTTGTGGATGCTGAAAAACATCTTTGATACAGGGGTAATTTAAGTGCAAGGAAGTTCAAACCAGGAAAAACTTGTTTGAAAATTCTTTGTGGCCTAATTGTTTTCACGTCATAATTTCTTGTAATTAGGGCCCTTGTTGCCTCTGGCAAATTGGATAGGAAAACCTATTTGAGCAATCATTTTTACAGCTTCTATGGCTGTTTTGTCTCATAGGTGTCAGTGCTGAAAAGCAGAGTCACTAATTACTGTTGTGTGTGATGTGTAGGCAGCTCCACTGTGTGTGTGTGTGTGTGTGTGTGTGCGTGCTGTTTTAAATTCACTGTTGTGATTGTCTGCACGTGCTTTCACAGCACGTTTCTATAATTACGGTACATCGAGTTCTGCAAAGACTTTTGTTGTATTGAGAGAACAATTTGAAAGTCAGGAGAAAAAGACAAATCACAAAATGAAAAATGAAATTGCCTCAATATTTAAGCCCTAGTCTGTCGGAGAACTGCGCTGCACTGGACAGATTAGTACCTGTCTCATGGGGAATTAAGGGAAGGTGAGAAGAAAGGAAGTATTAAGGCTGCAGATTTTAGCAGTAATATTACCAGCACATTAATCAATTAACATTACTTTCCCCTAAATGGGACATTTATCAAGATAGTCTGATGGTTGACATCTAATGTGTGTATATTTATCACTGAAAAATGTTAGAGCCCTCCCCCCTTTTCAACTCTGCATCCCTTCCCTAAAGGGATCGCAGGAAGCACGGACGGGATTGTTCACATTTGAGTTCACATCCCAGCCCTAGCCTGACGATCTGGGATCTGAACTCACCCTATATCTCCCGGTTCTTGATTGCAGCTGCGCTGGGGCCAGAGGGACGCCGGCAGCCATGCTGGGCGGACTGGTCCCTTCCTCATCTGATGGGGAACCCTGTAGGTGAAACACCTACTAAGGTTGAGTGGCATGACTCTCTCACAGGGCAACAAAACAAATGAGTAGTAAATACACCCACTGGTAGTCAATCTACACCTACAAAAATCTACATTATGTATTATATAAAATCTACATCCGTATTAAATAATATGTTGCTAAATGTAAATACTTAAAGGTGCTAAAAATGAAATTCAGAGCATTAATAGGCAGCAAGCAACTATTTGTCAACCTGAGCTAGATGGTTAAGGTTAGGCATTGACCTCGAAAAGTTAAGGTTAGGATAGGTTGTCGGGTAGCGAGAGTTTTGTATGTTTTTGCGATTTTGTTTTCGCAATTTGCGTGTTACCTTCTAGACACAACCTTTTCTGTGTGTTGTAATCCGAGCTTCTCTGTGCTTTGTTTACGTAGCCGGTCTGGCTGCGCATGCATGTGAGTCCCTGTTAGTGTGCACACTGGCTATCTAATCGCCACCGCTCACACTACGCTCATACGGCAGTTACCACTGATAACTTTGTCCCGACCCAAGGCGCCGTTGCAAAAGCGTAGCGCCCACCCTCCAGTTACCCCCCAGGTAAACACTGTTATTTCTGTCAGCAGCCCAGTCACCAGGAACAAATGTTGGCATTGGACGTTTCAGGGTCATTTGCACTGTACAAACGTAGTAGCTTTATGCCCAACCATGTAGTTTTTTTTCTAAACCTAACTATAGTGGTTTTGTTGCGTTGTTACATTACGTTATGTTGTTACATTATTATCTGAACACAAACCATGATCTTTTTTCTAACCTTAACAAGTAGTTTGTTGCCTAAGCCTAACCAGTCGTTTCCCAACGTTAACCATGTGGCATTGCTTTTCTGCAAGCATAGTACAAGGCTGATATGAAACTATTCATGAAACATATTTTTGGTTCAGAAACATCGCCACCCATGGTTTGCAGAAATGTCCAATGCCAAAAAAAAAATGTTCTGGCAACTGGGTTCCTGTCAGCACTGTTACCGTTGTTTGCACTGTTTGTTAGATGCAAGCCGCCGGCTTTTCAATTAGCATGTTGAGAGCCGTGTGGCAATCCCTCAATTATAGATATGCTCTGAATTTCAAATTTCGCCCTTTTAAGTGGGCAAGTTACTAATGGGAAATGTGCTTTAGAATTAATTGTCAGGTTGCTGATGCATGAGTTATACCAGCATTAAATTCAACAAATAACAGGCTGACATTGCACTGCAGTCAGCTGCTTTGTGTTGAATGAATGCCCAATACCACTTGCATGACAATGACTGCTACTCACATGGGACTTAATGACTGACCTATCACATGATGGGATTTTCAGCATAATGAAACTGTAAAATTAAAAAGTATTGGTTGATGCCAAGCTATGTAATTCTTCATTCAAACTTAAACATGCGAGCATCCCAGAAACTCTAAACTGACCACATCTCTCTCTCTCTCTCTCTCTGCATTTCTTCTCTATCATCTGCTACTGAATATAAATGCAAACGTCCGCACAATGTAGCACGAGCAAAGGAAATGCCAATGAGGCCCACACCAAAGGTTAACCTGTCGGCATCTCTAAACAGGGGTCTGTATAGCAGATACTGGCGGCCTTTGATTTCCTTGAACACTGCAGGGCTCCGAAGCTTTCATGTCCTCGCTGAAGAGACCCGCACACAGGATGTGGACTAAGACATTAGAGTTACTTGTGTGGTCTCGAATAGGGAGGCAGATCCTCACAGATTTCCTTTGTCCTTATTTCTGTTATATAACTTTCACTGAGATGATCAATTGGAACAAATTAATGTTTTTTTCTCTCCTTCAAGTACAAAGCAACGTCCTTCCCTCTACGAGCCCTCCAGTCAAGGTTAGCATGAGGGTGAGCTGCACTATTGATGGACTTGATCTCACATCAAACTGCGAGGCTTATACACTCACAGTGGCCCTTACAAAGGCTGTGGGCTTGCATCCCAATGCGGGACTGAGCTTGACGCTGTCTGATGTGCAAACACACCAATCAGGACAGATTAAGTACGTAGGTTTTAAATAGGCTGATCCCACACAGCCTTTATTAACAGCGACACTACAGTATGTCACTGCCATGCTGATGTGCCATTTCATAATGCAGGGCCACAGCTGTCGAATATTTTCTCTATCAATTTCTTGATTATTATTTTTTTTATTAATAAACACATTATTTATTATAGAAAATATAGAAAGATAGTGAAAATGTCCATCACAAATTTCCATCTTCAAATTCCTTTTTTTTCCCAATTAACAATTCAGTTCAATTTACAATAATAAAAATACTAATGATAATGTAGAAATTGCATATCTAATTGCATATCTAAATTGTTGCTGATTCATTTTTATGTTTTAATCAACCAATTGTTTCAGCACTAGTATATTGGCCCCTACGGCATTCAAATCCTGGTTAACAATGGAAAACCAGAACGCAATGACTCGCCGCCCATTCAGCTAAATCTACAAAAGGCAGATACATGAAAAATTAAAAGCAACTGTTAAGGGTTTACATTAAAGGTTTTATTGATAACATTTTTAAGTAGAATAATAAAAGAGTTCATTAAATAAAAGTCTTGATTTTTCTAAAAAAAATGATTATGATTGTGAATTATTTGCACATTCAAAATTAATGTTTTGTTTATCTCTGTGGAAGATATCTGACATTTGGTTCGCACTTCTAATGAGCCTTTAACAAGGTGTGACATCTCGTGGCTGAATATTGTCAGTGTTATCAATAGCACCTTTAATATCTGATGAACAATTCCTAGCCAGTTTTTTTTTCCCTTCTGATTTTTCAAAACTTGCATTTCCACAGATAAACGGTAGCAGAATGATTAACATTGCCTACATTGTAATCCCCCTGCCTGCCTCAGTTTGTCTCAGTGACATGACATGCTAATATTAACAGGTACGACATGTTCCAACATCTCCCAGCAGAGGTTTCTTTGCTTCACCTTGAAGTCATTATGTAAACTGAAACAAACATACTACAGATCACAAACCGTTCTGCTGAAGCCGTGCATGGCAGCTCAACTGCAATGAGGTTTTCAATAAAAACTGTTGTGTACATGTACATGTCCACTTGCTGCAAATGATATTCACATGCAACTAATTTGTAATCAGGCATTATTGGGGTTTGCCTGCAACACAGGCAGCACAGATTCATGTTCCTCTGATATAGTAGTCGTCAGCCTTTACATTTTAGTTATTTAACCATATTAAATGTCGTTTCCTAAGTTTAAAGCTGCACGTATCAATATCTTTATATTAACAATAAGTCAAATAACTATGTGTAATGTGAAAGGGGTTGTTTGAGGTGACACACCTGCAGAAAATGATCACAGACTCTGCAGATCCCTTCAGCTCTACGGAATATTTTAGCATCTTCAGCTAATGGTTTTTGGTTTTACGCCAAACTTTAATGTTTTGGCTCACTGACAATGTTCTCATCAACCTCATCTCAAGCCGCATCACACAGCAGTTTATGGTAAAAAAAGCTCTGTTAAATCAAGTGTATGGTACCTGTGCAACACCAGACAGCAGAGAGACAAAGTTAGTGTCTAAACTGGTGAACAAATTGGAGCATTTAGCAACTTAAGAGCCAGATTTCCCCAGGGGTTGGTAGGGACCAAAAACAGAGCAAAAAGAGACTTACATTCACCAGATGGCTAGAGACATGAAAGCTAATGTTGCTCTGTCTCTGCTGGATGTGTAAATAAGCAACTTTTTGCTAACACATTCACTAGAACGACTTCAAATTGCGATATGTCAATGTGTCCAATGTGGCCAAAAAATGACAAGCAATTGATATTGCTTAAACTGAATATTTTTAGTTCGGACCTTAACCATACCCAAGTGAGTTGCTACTCGTATATATTGTAGCAGTATTCAGTTGTAAAATGTTGGTTTTTAATGTTTTACAGATATGAACAAAGTGATTGTCTGATAATTTGAGGAAATCTTTGAATTTGTCTTTCAAAGCATTTTTTAAGTATTTTAGTTCTAAATAGGAGTAATTATTTCAGTCTTATATCTTTATAAAGCATGAAATATCTATGCTTTAACATATCAGAGGAAGGCTTAGATGAAGTAACATGTTGTTTTTGTTGTGTGGGTTTGGTACAAATTTTAATAGATGCAACTGGCAAAACGTTGACTAATTGCTGACAAATTTTGTCTGTAAAATTGTAGAATTCTGGTTATATTTTGTCGATGCTCTAAAATGGCATGTGTGAATTGGAGTTTTTCTGAATGGATGTAACACTGTATATCTTTTTCATTTACTTACTTGGATTTAAACATTGTTTGATCTCTGGTATCTCTACAGTAGTTACCATTGCTGCTGAACACTCTGCTAATCTGCCACTGACGATGCATGTTGAAGATGCTTTTTAAAGCTTAGTTTCAAGTATTCATTTAGTTCTGGAGTGCATATCACATCGAGTAGGCTGCATAAAACGGATGATAGAAAAGTGCTCTTCTTCACTGACTCATGAACATAAAGCCTTTCTACACCTGATTGGGAGAATCCATTAGTCACAGAGCTGTTGTTGGTTTGTGCATCTAATTTTTAGGAAAACGTGATGGCTGTTTGTGATAAAAAACTGTATGCACAGAAATCAGTTTCTGGATAAATCTGAGGTAAGAAATTCAGTCAGACTTTTGAAAAATTTAAAGGAAACTGGCCATGTCACCATGCGACCCGATATTATGCCAAAGCGTGTAATGGACCTGCCTGTCCACCGGAAAAGCATGTCAGTGTCACGTTTTGCCTCGCAGAGATGTAAATGTTACTTGTATGAACGTGCAGTACCTCCAGGGGGCAACAAAGCCACTCACTTAGGATCAGGCTACAAAACCACTTAGTTTAAGGAAAAACTTAATGGTTGGGCTTAAAATAAGTACGTAAACTATGTAAAACATGTACGGGAAATACGTGAAAAATTACACATGACAACCGTCACCACAAAACACGTGACAAATGTCACTAACGTAACCTCCCGCTTGAAAGCCCTGTGTTTGTTTGACCCCCACTGCCATAAGTGTTTTTTCTCACTTTATATACTATAATAATAGCTCTGAATGTCACTACAAAACACTGCACCTTCATGCACGCGTGTAATAATTCACATCTCGGCGACGCAAAACGTGACACTGACACGCTTTCTTCCGGTGGACAGGTGGGTCTATTAGGCACTTTGCCGTGAGATTGGGCTGCACCATACTACCAGTTTGCTGACTCGTCTTAAATGTTGGGCTCTCTAGATGTAGGTTTTCATTCTCCAACATTATGCCATAACATGTAATTGTTAAATTCAGAAATGATAAATAAGATGTGGAAAAACAGCCAAGAGTCTCCAACCCAACATCAATCCTGAATACTCTTAGATCCAAAATATAAATCAGTTTTCCATTGGAGGTTGAAAGCATTTGTCTGACACAACCACAATGGACGTATTAATCCTAACTGGTTACTGATATATTTGCTTGCCTATAACAATAGAGCCATATACCGTTGTTTAGGCTGCATTGTGTCATTTTACATTTCAATCACTTACAGCCCCAATCCGTTTGTGAGGAATATGAATGAGGAGGTTTCCTCATGGGCAGCAGCAGTTTAAACACAGACCGTAGTTGTCATGCTAATGGTGTTATTTCTAATCAGGCACGACTGTCATGCTTGATAACAACCACTGAGACGCCGGTCTGCTGGGTAGAAACTGTACTCCCTTCGCAGGAGACACGGGGAAACTGAATCCGCCAGCAATGACTCGGTGTCCAAAAATCAAAGCATTAACATAGTCTTATAGCATCTGTCAGTTTAGTTGAATGTTCAGTTGATGGTGCAGTGAAGCAGGAGGGGGGCATGACATCACTCTGGGAGGCAGCCATCTTTGTGCCCTCGGCCAATAAACACATTTTCATGATACTTTTACAGTCTGCCAAGAAGCGATACATATATAGTGTATCCTCACACTAAGCCTCCTCACTAACCCAAACCCTATAACAGCCCCCCACCACAGGTCAGTGCTGCTGTTGAGCTCTAGTTTGCCATTTTTTAAACATGAAATATCAAAGTCGATTGCTGTCAACAAGTTAGAACCAAAAGCAGAGTGTAGGTGTTTGGTCTACTGCACTTAATATCCCTCCTCTTCATGAGACATAGTGGCTGCTTCCATCACTTTTTTGTATTTCATATTTGAATTAACTTATTGACCACTTGACATGAACATGCAAGTCCAGTTAGGGTATTGTATTATGGAATAAAACAACCCAGACAGACTGCCATGTATAGATGGTTGCTTTAGTGGCTTCCAGACTTTGACTGTGACAGAATCAACCAGGAACAAGATGGAACCAACTCATGAGCATCAGTTGGGCACTATAGCCCTTAAAGAAGTTTAAATGTGATCTTATTTTGCAAGTTTACTATAATGCAAGTAATTGGATTGGAAATTCCTCCAACTGTAGCCTACGAGACAGATATTCGAAATGTTGATGGCAACTTTTATTAAAAGGACTGTTTGTAACTTTTTACACGTATAAATCTACCGGGTCGGAATCCCATGCGCGCTCGCATATGCGCGCTCGCATATGTGCGCTCGCATATGCGCGCTCGCATATGCGCGCTCGCATATGCGCTCTCGCGTGTGACTGGAGTCTCTGCTCCTCTGCCTGCTTGCCTTCACTCACACACTGAATGCGTTCTCGCTGTCTCGCTCCACCTCTACACGTGCATGCGTGCACACTACACAATGCAGAAGAGTTAGTAGCTCTGAGAATATCTAGTGAATGTACAGAGGACGTTTGTGCAGAAATAAATGCTGCAGCTCCTCCAGACCAACAGAGGTTTTCCGTGTCTTGTGAAGTGACGGAGCTCTGCAGTGAGAAACGTTATCGTCTCCGACCGGATGCCGGTTTATCACTGCGGGCGCAGTCGGGAGGCGATAACGTTTCTCTTCCTGCTTCAGCCCCGGCACCGACCCGCTTTTCCTGCTTCAGCCCCGGAGGCTGAAGCAGGAAAAGCCAACACTAGGATCAGCATTGATTCATGGAGAGACCTTTGTCTGGTCAGCTAACGTTACTGCCAAGCAGGTGAAATATAGAGTTATATTGTGGTTTTAGATGACGTGTGTTGCCTCACTGTTTTGAGCGATGCTCGGTCCTGTCTATGTAGAGCGAGCACAAGCGCAAGCCGGACGCTGACTTTCGTTGACTTAACGGCCACAGGTGTCGCTGTTAACAAGCAATTCTGAAAGTTACAAACAGTCCCTTTAAAGAAGTTTAAACGTGATCTTATTTTGCAATTTTACTATAATGCAAGTAATTGGATTGGAAATCCCTCCAACTGTAGCCTATATGAGACAGAAGCATATTAGAAATGTTGATGGCAACTTTTATCAAGTGCTAGACTTCGTGCCATGACTTGACGCATCTGAACCAACTGTTTCAATGTAAAAAAAATAGCCTAATTGAAGTTGTAAATATATATATATATATACAAAGGATTTTTTTTAAGACTTACCTTGAATTCTTCCAGTATTTTATACGTTTTCCCCCGGTACTCGCAATAGTTTTTAACCTCCTTGCACTCTGGGCAGCATCCGTTGTGCTCCACTTTGGTGCACTTGGGGTGCAGTTTGGGGCACTCCGGCTGGTCGCACACGGGCCCGTCCTCCGTGCACACGCACGGACAGTTCGAGTGACCCGGGTAGAAGCGCTCCCCCAGTTTGTAGACGAAGCCGCTGTCGTCCACGCAGCCTTTACCCCGGTAGTCATCGAACACGATGCTCTCCGAGGCGGTGCGCTCCGACTCGTCCGCGGTGTAATCCTCCGGTAACCCCTGCACCGAGGAGGCGGAGGAGGCCAGCAGCAGCAGCAGGAGGTGGACGATGGCGGTGACGGTGGCCGAGAGGAGAGGGCCCATCCTTCTCCGCGGCATCAAGATCCACATTCAACAAGACAGTGTGGATGTCATCCCTAGGCTCCCGGTATCCTCTCCGGATCCGTCCTGCACTTCATTATCATCATCATCATCATCACCATCATCATCACCACCACCACTTGGAGGAAAATGGGCTGCAGTGGAAGAAAATAAGAGATGATATAGGTGGATTTCACTGCTGCTTGTTTCCTCATAACCTACTTTTTAATTTTGCGCTTATATTATAGGCCTGTGTATATTTTGTACTACTGCAAAACATTATAGGGATCAATCAAGTTTCTTTATTCTATCTCCAGAGACAAATGGGACTCACACAGTGCAGCACTCAACAGGCTATTATCCCTTAAAGAAAAGACACAACAACCCTTTATTGACATAAGAAGCGTGCAGTGAATGTGTGCGCTCCTGTGGTGGTGGTGATGGTGATGGTGGAGGTGTTCAGATTCGTGCATAAATCTACAGCAATGGGTTTAACTATATAGAGGAACAGGTTAAAAACGTGCAACTGTCTGAAGTGGGTGGAGAGAGAGGGCTCCTCAGTATTCTGCTCCACATTCAATAAACCTATTGTACAATTTCCGAATTCTAGACCAGAGAGCGACCAGAAGACAACAGGTTGGATCTATTTCTTCTGAAGCCAAATGATTACACATAAATTCCTGCTCCCGACTCTCTGGACTCCCAGTATATAACCTGTTATTCTCACTATAAAGCAGCCATCCATGCATGCACTGTATATCATGCAAAATGTCCCGAATCACAAATGCGCAACGACTTTAACCCAAAGCGCATCATCACTCTCCTCGGAGAGAGAAGAGAGGAGAGGATGGAAAAACCCACAGAACAGAATCCAGACGTACATACAGTATAGCTGCAAATAAACATTTCCCCCTTTGGCTTGGTGTCTGCGTGTCTTTTGACAGATCAATCGCCAGTGACAACAGGGGATGTATATATATATATATATATATATATATATTACACGACACAGGGAGAAACTCACCGCGTTGGAACAGCTGGATATCCACTTAGAGTGAAGCCCCAACACACATATAAAGCAGATTAAAGATACTCGCCTATAGCCTATTGGGGAAACTTCACTTTATCCACAGCAAGCAGGGTAAATTCGCCAGACACTCCAACAAACAAGATATTATAATCCTCCCTCCTCTCGGTCGTGATGTTTTTTTGTTTTTTTTAAAAGCAATTAAAAAACACCAGCCTTTTGGAGACGTGATTCCCTCTTTCCAGTGGAAAGAAAACGATATCCGCGTAAAAGTAGGTCTGCTTCATGATATATCCTCACCTTTTTTTTTTATTTTTTAAGACAAACAGTTCACGTCCAGAGAGGCATGCGGTATACGGAGAGAGAGAGACACACAGAGAGAGAAAACCAGCTAGACAAATCCTCTATAGCGTTCCTCATGAGAATCCGGAGTTCAATATTTCCCAACGACGCAGGTGGATGTTAGAAAGCTGCAGCCAGTCTCGTCACATGCGTGTGTGTACATCCAAATAAAAAATCCAGAAAAGGGTAGAAGAAGTGTGGAAAAATGAAACCAAACGGAGGGTTGAAGACAGTCATTGTTGTGCATTCATCGTCAGCAAAGGCGAGAGACTGGTGGAGGGAGCGCTCCGACTTTCAGCACCTTGGAGAGCGACTGTCTCCTGCGTCCTGCACTGAGTCGAGCCGAGCAGAGCCGAGCAGAGCCGAGTCGAGCCGAGAAGAGCCGAGCGTCACCCACAGACACAACAACGATCCGAGGACAACTCAGGCTGCATTTCTCCCAACTGCTGCAAGGGTTAAAGGCTGGAATCAAGTCAAAGGATGAAATAAGTGGTCAGTAGTCAGAGAGATGAGGAGGAGGAGGAGGATGATGAGGAGGATGAGGTAGGCTGGGGGTGTCTGTGCAGCCAGCTTGTGTTTATGTTTGTGTTATTATGCAGCCTGTGCATGTGTGTCTGTGTGTGTATAACGTAGCTGCACTGTAAAAAGTGTAGAAAATGTCTGTTAAAAAACGGAAAAATACTGTCCTTTAATTAACATAAATAAACTGTAAAAAAAAACAAAAACAGTAATTATCTTTATATAATTAGCCTTTATTACTGTAATTTTACAGGAAATATTTTACTTTTAACATATATTTATTGTTAGAATAGTCATACACCGTAAATCTAAGAGCATTTATATATAAATCACAAATGAAACATGTACATTTTACGTTGCAAAAGCCCAAATTTACTTTAACTCAGAAGTTTTGCAAAAAAAATCTGAATTTTTACAAGAAATATTTTTAGAATTCCATGAAATCCATTTCTTCTAACAGAAATTAATTGTTAAAATAGAGTCATAAACCTCTAAAAGACAGAATAATTATCTTTAAAAATGATCAAGAAAAGCTTAAATACAGATAATTACGATTGCGATTAGAACAAATACTGTAAATCTAAGACCATTTACATATAAATCACAAATGAAACATGTAAGTCATTTTGAAATACAGACAAAAAATGTAAAATATCTGAAAAAAAACCTTTAAAAAAAACAGTTTTTTACAGTGTGTGCCAGAGTGTCTCTCATGACCTGCAGCATGTTTTTCCCTGAGTCACTCATTATCTGCAGCACAGTATATATACAGAAACCCATTTGTATTCTGCCGTGCAACGCAGAAAGAGTCTGGCTTGACAACAACAGAGAAAAATACAGTATGGCTTTGCAGAGCATGCATTGGCTTTGTTATGGTATAGCCTGCAGGGGGCCACTTGCTCCAGTCTCTAGAATATGACTTGAGTGTGACCATCACTTTATCAACTATATTCCCACGAGGAACCATACACAACCGTTTCAACCTCGACCTTATGACCTGCCTTGTTCCAAGCATAATTATGTGTTCATCCTGGCCTTTAAAACCTGGTTCTCTATAGGAAGCTATTTTTACCTGAATCCCTTGTCTGTCCCCAAGGTTTCTCTGTTAAAAAACTCACCTCTAAGGAGTATTATAAATACGAGAGTTACATCTGCTGAATACTTGACCCATCATGGAAGGTCAAATCCAACTGAAACAGCCTAATTAAAAACATGCATTCACAAGCTGAGGCATGAGTTCTCGGTATTTACTGCACTAATCTCTACCTGACTGAAACTGCTTAAAAGCATTTATATGGCTCAACATCGCTATGGCTATCCAATTCATTATTTTAAACATCTTTGCCGCACAGCTATAGTACATCATCTCATTCATGTATATATAATGATGTAAAATAATTGAGGGGCATTTCATCCACTAATGGCATGACCTGAGTTAAAAACCCACCATCCCATTTTGATTTCCTTCATTAAAGCTCAGTGGTGGAAGAAGTACTCGGATCTTTTACGTCAGTGAAAGTAATGCACAGTGAAGAAATACTCTGTCACAAGTGAAAGTCGAGTAAAACTCATTATGCAGAATGGCTCAGAATAAGATATATTGTGATACTGTGGTATGATTATTGATGCATTAAAGCAGCAGCGGGTAGAAATGGAGCAAGTATGATAAAAAAAAAAAGAGAAGTTATTTTTATAAAACGGTCACTATATCCTGACAGTAGTGCATGAGACAGGTAATCTGGAAAAAAATCGTGTGTCTCTGTGTCCTCCGGTGCTCCTAATGGCATTTGCAAGATTTCACAGACGGGAGGAAAACAACCAATCAGAGCCGAGCTGGAGTCTGCCGTCTCTGAGCAGCTGTCAAACACTCGCGAACTCCGATCAAACGGAATCATATGAATCAATATTCTGTTATTGTAATGCCTATTTCTCCCCTCAAATGTTTTCAGAATCATCTTGTAGTGTACTGTTTAGCTGTAAAATGAGAAAGTTTGTGACCTGGCAGCCATGTTGAGATCAGTTGAGGAAATACCAAGCACCACCCACCAGCCGGAGCAAACTTTCTTATCGGAGACGAGTGATTGACAGCTGCCTCCGTTGGATGAACAGCCAATAGGACGATCTCTCTCTCTGAAATGACCAGTGATTGGCCAAAATCTTCTGTCATGGTCTAGATTTTTTTAAAGCCTAAAAACAATATGCTGAAAGGTTATTATGGAATTTTTTTCCCAATGATGCCAAAAATATTCTTTCCTACTGCAGGTATAATGTGTTCAGCACTTTAAGCTTACAGCTGGTAAAGTTGGAGCTAATTTGAATTACTTTATTTACTGAGTTTACCCCCGGGGATCTTGACCTGTAATAATGCATCATAATTTATAATATTTTGTATTATTAATCAGAATCTACAAAGTATAAAGGTATCACATAAATGTAGCAGAGTAAAAAATACAATATTTGCCTCTGAAATGTAGTGGAGTAGAAAGTAGTAGCAGAAAATGGGAATACTTAAGTAAAGTACAAGTACCTCAAAATTGTACTTAAGTACAGTACTCAATTAAATGTACTTAGTTACTTTCCACCACTGTTGAATCATCACTAATCACAAAGGAGTAGATGGACATAAAGAGAAGCTGACGCTTCAGATAGAGACTTTAAATGTCTGAGACAGCTAAGATGTGGATTGTGCATATGGGGCTGCAGCTCAGAAGATGTCCTAAATATATCAAGTACATATGCTCATTAATGCATGGGCATATCCCAGGCCTCCTCTCCTCTGAATATGATTCTGGGCTGCAAACAGCAAAGCTCTCTGGTAACATTTGTCAAGCAAATTCAGCATCAAGCTCCGGCTCGATGACGTTCGACCTCCGTAACCATCACTCATATCTAAAGAGCAACGTGTTAGCCAGCTCTCGTCGGCTACATTGCACTAATTATTTTCCTAATCTTAGAGATCTAGAGGCTCAAAATAACCCTGAATCGTATGATCTTAAAACATAAATAATAAGTCCCTCAGGTTGTGAGACAGTGCAGCCAGTGCCATTGACAGGGATCATGCGGGGATGAGTTATCTCTAAAAGGTGGCAGGTGTTTGAAATGCAAATGCCGGCAAGGCTGCAATCACAACAAAACCAGTGGCAAGCGGGGGTTTGTCAAACTCCTGGTAACACGCGCAAAGTGCATAATTACTGTATCAGCTGAAACATTTAGCAAGCAAACGCAGGGCAAACGAAGGTTGCACTTCTAACTTTTCTCCCAGACTGAATACAGGAAAGAAGGCATATTTTCATTTCATTTTCAAGTGGTGTTTGCATTTCTCTTACGCTCCTCTAATGCCTGACTGCTGTTCTCTCATCATTTAAACTCTGTATTTGACTTCATCAAGTCGCATGTGTGGGCTGCATTTCCCGCCTCGCTCTAACAAGACATGGTTTTCCCCTTCAAGTCATGCCTCCTCCACAAACGGATGTGTTTTGTGTCAGATTAGGAAACCATTAATGACACAAAAACAAAACCTCGTGGTGTGTAAAATGCCCGTCTTTCTCACGGTGCATGAATCTGTCTAAAACATGCATGTTTATCTTGGAGAAAAACATGCATTTTCCACCCTTTACTACACCGTATGCTTAACTATGCACCACCTAACCCCCAACTCTCTTCACAGAAACATCTTGGCCGTTGACCTGGTTACAAAGAAACAGGAACACTTATGGTTCGTAAAGCCTCTCATCTCCCCCCCCTGTCTTCACACACCACTCTCCGCAATTGAGCCAGAACAAGTATATATATCATTTATTAAATCTGACATTGCGCTTGGGTACATGTTGTATCCTAATGTGAGATGTGTTGTCTAAGACAGTCGGCCAGCTACTCCAGCACGCCATGGTCCATTAAGCCTTCACTCTAGCTCACGAAAAACATGGGGTGGATGATATAAAACAACATCGGTACTGAGAAATGTACTAGAGCGACCACTTCTATGAACAGGACTACCTGTGTGTCACTGCTGGGGTGGTGAAGTAGTCTTGTTGGGTGGGGACAATGCTTTCATATATATGACATTTTCCTGAGCTCACTAACGGAAGGTGTTTACATCTCAGTTGCGTTTGAGGTGAGGCGAAGAACTCCCAGCCCACTGGGTTTCCAATTCAATCAGCTAATGGAGCTCTTCATCCCCTCTGCCTCCTGCCTTCCACCACCTCCGTCCTCCTGCAGCAACACATTCACTGCGGCTTGAGTCTGTACCAAATGTTATAATGGTTTAGCCATTAGGGCTACTTTTATAGCCTGCTAGTAGGTCTTGGGCATTATATTCGGTCACAGCTATTCACGCTTACGTATTAAAGTGAATGCCAGAGAGGGAGAAAGCAGAGTAAGAGAGAGAGGGGAGACAGATAGTAGGAGGGGAGGTGGGCCTCGGGCGACTCAGGGCTTTTGTGTTAGTGAGGCATACACTTCTCCTCTTCCATGGAAAATACGGGTTACGCTTAATAAAGCGAGGGCTTTGTGCTAATGTCTCTAAAAGTGAAATTCACGCTCAACGACACAGTTATGCCTCTCAGTCGCTAAGTATTCCGTCCGTGCCTTTAAATTAATACTAGTAAGTACAATGTTACTGTGACAAATGTAATCCTTGGCTTGAGCTGCAATCCTTTGCTGATTTGACTGTGTAACAATGGGAATTCATGTCTCGCTGGATGATCCACACACTTCTTAAAAAAAAAAGAAGTCTACTGAAGTCATTTAGTCGTCTTATTATGATGAATACGTTGGCATTAAATCATCTTGATTTATAGACACTTCACTCATCATTCTACACATAGTATACAAAGTATGGTATACAGGGATGACATATTTTTGTAGGCCAGCCAGGAAGTTAGCATCACCCTGGTTCCCCTCGAAAAAAAGCCAATGGGATTTTTTCCTTTGGATTATTGTAGAATATAAGCTCTGTGACAAACAAACGTTTATGATATGTTTTGTTCAGCAAGATAATCTCCATAAATGAACGCCACTTTTATGATTTTTGAAGTGTGAATGTAATCGCCAGGAGTAAAAAGCTAATGTTAGGCTATAAACTATCTACACCAAAAAACCCATTCCAGACGAGAGAACTGGAAGTGCTGAAATGATAACTCATTTCTGGGTTTTAGGACTCATTCCTGCACCTCTCTATTGACTGACACATTTGTTACGGTAGTCAGAGAATGAAAAGAGTGTTTTAAGATAATTTTTTGGATCCCGAAAGTTACAAAATATACCAGATATGTCAGGTTGAATTTGGGGGAAATATGTATAAAATGATCAACAAGACAAGACATAAGAAACACGGTTTTGATTTTTTTCACTCACGTAAAACGTAGATACAGAATATACTGCCAAACAGTGATGTATGAGATGACTTAAACAACCTTTAAGCGATGTAATGGGAAACACAAAGGGAAACAGTGTGTGTTAAGTGGTTAAGGAAAGTATAAAACAGTGTAATAAATTCAAACAGGAACCTTTTTGCGGTCTGTGTTCTGGGTGGATTGTACGCCTAAGTGTTTCAATTCAAGCCTGCCTTCCAGAGAATGCATCTCATAGCCCCACACTGTTTCACCCATCCACTTTCCCCTGTGGTCCTATAAACCACATTCTGTATTACATGGCACACTGATTCAGACATTCAAATAGCCCTTCTAAAGCAAGGGTAAAGATTCATTGGCTTTTTGGGATGAGTCAGCTCCGTGGCAACGGTGAATAGGGAAGAAATCCATGCTCTGGTCTCAGTGTGCTGGTGGATCGCGGCTCTCCCCGTGATGCTTATTATCCCAGCTGTGTGTAACGGTGCCCCTGTGGGTGCTGGCATTTTCCACCGAGTTAGAATAAGAGCTCTCTCCTCCTCCCATAGGGGACCTGTAGAGACTCTCTGATTCGCTTTCTCCAAAGGCTGACGATGCTTCAGCGGCTCCAGTGAGGCACTGAGCACTGAGGCTGCGTCGCCGTAGTTGGTTGACTCTTAATGACTCTGCTGCTTTAGACATGCAAATAGAGTTGAAGTGGAGAGGAGGCCTGGAGGGACAATTTGGCATATGAATCAAAGGCAATACACTGGATTTTACACTGCAATATGTGACTCAGTTATGTGTGTATTAATGAATGAATGAATGAACAGTGAGCATACGGGTATGAGAGATGTATGAGATCTTTGACAGCCTATAAAAAGTATTTACCACCTTGAATTTCAAATCCAGAACCTCTAAAGCTCCCTAATAAATATGTTATATTCCATTCTTCAAGCTATGCTCAGCTAATTCCTTCCTAGTTGTACTCTAGTTTCATAGTGAATGCACATACATGAGATTGGCATCAATCCTCTCATCTAACTCTTGGCAAGAAAGCAAATAAATGTATTTCCCAAAATGTCCAACTATTCCTTTAAAGCAAGACTGTCATATTTTTACAGAACTGTGGCAGTTACAGGATGGCGGTGAAAAGTGAAGCCAATGTAGAAGCGCCTTAAACTTGCATTCTTCCTAATAGTCAGCAGGGGGCGACTCCTCTGGTTGCAAAAAGAAGTCTGATTGTATTGAAGTCTATGAGAAAATGACCCTACTTCTCACTTGATTTATTACCTCAGTAAACATTGTAAACATGAGTTTATGGTCTCAATCACTAGTTTCAAGTCTTTTTCAATACAGCATGATGTTCATTTAGTAAATTATGGTTCCATTTAGAGTCAAATATACCATAAAGCAGGGTATGCTTTAGGGTGTGGCTACCTTGTGATTGACAAGTTGCTACCACGGCGTTGTCCGGTCTGGGACGTGTTTTTGTCTTAATCTTTAACCCTTTCACAGTGTGTTTTCTGTTCATGAAAGTTAATTATAACTTTTTTGGTCGCCTAAAAATGTCTTATTCAGCGTTCGGTTGTACTTAGCTCCACCCTCTCATTTCACTTCTGGTTGCAAGATGGTGATTGCCAAAATGACGAACTTGAGGCTTCAAAACAGCAGTCAACAAACCAATGGGTGACATCACTGTGACTACGTCCACTTTTTATATACAGTCTATGGTTAACATGCACTAAAAGACTCACGCAGCCTTCCTTAATTTAAACAAAGCACAGATAAACTCGGATTACAACACACACAGAGGGAGAGTGACTTAATGTTCTGCTCAGGTAGACATTACTCCTCTATATCTTTATACAGAAAATAGTTGTTTGCTGCTTTGTTATTGTTCTGAATACCATATAGAGACCCTTTATGGAATCATTCTTCGGGTGCCATAAATATCTTCGTTACATATATAATTGCAATCTTTCCAGTGGGTGTCTTTGTTCTTCAGCAGACCACTTGATATCAGCGTTATTAATTGGGGGTATAATTTACTAACTTTCTATTCCAGCATTCAGAATTCTGTGTGGTGGTTGTCATTTGTTTGTTGTGCAAATAACATCAGAATAAAACGTGTTACTTTCGCCCTGATTCTCTCCTGCATGTTGCTATTTTTGAGCAAGCTTTTGTTCCACTCCTCAGAGAGCACTTGGTCACATAACAACATGAGGCAACCTGGTTTTGTTTATCTTTCATTCTTTTTTTTTTTTTTTCAGCTGGAAAAAAACATTTGCCACTTCCTCGTGTAAACAGTTGGCCAGATGTGTGCACTCATCTTTGTTTAATCTTTTAGCAATGCAAATATTTAAATGAAAACGGTGCACGCTAAACAGCACAACAACATGTACAATAACTCAGTATGAATTAAAGCAATTGCAAGAATTTTAAAATCAATTTCCCAGACTTAAATTGTTCCTGTCAACATACAAAAATTAGGAGAATTTTATTGTTGTAAAAATATCTATCTGTGACTAGTAGAAGTGATGTGACAACATGTTGGACAGACTTATAGTATTATCACTAAATGTCACTTTGTACGCTTTCCTTCATGATGCTTAAATTACATGCGAGCAATGTGGGTGTAGCGTCATTGTAATCATTTGTGACAATCATTCAAATTAATTTGCATCGGTGACACACATATCCACATACTGTACAGCCTGAGCACTACTGCTGCTCAGAGATACGTACTGAGTGCTTTGAGTTGGTTTTACTCAGTGACATGGTGCGTTACAGCATGAACTTCCTCAGATTTCACAATACGCACAAGGCACCAGGGAGGTGTAATGATTCTCAGTATTTGGCAGCCAATTAGATTGATTGTCACTACGTACAAAGGCTGTCAGTCATGAGTGTAATGTATTCAACGGTAATCGTCTAATTACACTGAACCCCTGGGGATGTGAACTAATATTGTGGCCTTTGCTTTCTCAGACAGAATTCTCATGGCTGTTGTCACAAAAACTTACAAAGCCTGTAATGAGGGTACAATTTCTTAAGAGCAAATTCTGCATCTGCATAAATATCATTGCTAGACTATAATAAATTATTTTATTCTTTTTTTACTGCATTTATACAACTAGTGTTATGAAACACCAATGTTAGTGCCTCAAAATTACAAGTTTGGTGAGAGGCTTTGAATGAAACAGTTTTTTATTCACTCTAAAGTTTTTAGTACTCCCTTCCTGTGATTGGGGCACATTTCGTTTCTGAGACCACAATTTGATAAGAACAAATCTGCAGAGAACCAGTAGTAAATCAGCTGTAGTGGAAATCTCCCATTACTATTCCCAGATTAACATTATATTATGATTGTTTGTGTTTTAACATGCATCTTGTGCAGCTGACGTTGAACTAGCTGATCAAAAGTTCATATAAATCATCATACAGTATATTTGTTACATTTCTTCACATGCAGTCCTCATAGGTGAGGGGGATGTGTATGCTGTGTGATAATGTTGTAAAGAGAGAACGTTTTACAGCTGAAAATGGTTTCTTCATACTAAGTGTAATTTTTGACCTTGTTAAAGCTGCTGAAAGGCAAGGAGAATGGTACGTTGATGCTGTGGCAACAGAGCAGAGGTCAGAAATGTCTTAACAGAATATATTGAAAGCAAAAAACAGTGTCTACACTTACTTATCCTGTGTATCTTGAGTTTGTTTGGTGTGAATTTCAATGAATTTCCTGTATTATCTTAAAAAAATACCAATTACCAGCTACCCACATTACAGCATCTTTTACGCTTTGATTAGTGTAATCATAATAAGATTTGTTATAATAAGTATTGTAATTTATGTACAGCGAGCTAGTCATTGTTTGCTGCACATTATCCCTCTTATTACACGGCTACTTACCTAAGAAATCAATAATTTGACACAGAAATGGTCCTCCAAAGTCCGGCATCAGAACCGCGTCCATAGCAACGGTCTGTTATACATAGCAGCGGCCTGCTATAATGAAAGAACAGACCATAGAACGCCGTGATTGACCAATCAGAATCAAGTATTCAACAAAGCCGTGTAATAAAGAATAAGCCATATGTATTGTTTTGTGTATTTCTTTAATCCAATACATACCATATGGGACTGTTGTAACCTCCCAGTGAACTGACATCTGATCAGATTACAAGTCTATATGAGCCCTCTCATTAGATGACCTCATTAGCCGTGTCCTTTCTGCGAGTTGACCAGTACTGCACAAACAACAGTTAATGGTTGGCCATAGGGGTTACATATAGACTTTTTCTTAGCAATGTAAATACAAAATCAATCTATTGTGATGCACCAGTTTATGGTTGAAAAGCCATCTGCATCGATTTGAAAAACAGGGACTTATTTTAATCGATGAATGTTGCATTAAAACAACAAACTGACCTCCACCAAAGACCATAACTTTCATTGGTTATTAAATTTTTATAGCAAAAGCATTAGCTGGAGTACTATGTTTAGTAGCTGCTCCCATGTGTTTTTAAAAAGTTCTAGGTTTGAACCAGAGCTGAAAGGAAGGATGTGGACTTGCAATGTTGTTGTTTACTGTAATTCTGCTGTTTAAGTTATCTGCTGCTTTGGATACTGGTAAAATATGTGCATTCCTCACTCAACACTTCAGGATAGCCTGATACTGTTAGAAAGGGTACCACTTTGATTTACATTGTTAAAGAGAACCTATTATGCTTATTTTCAGGTGCATACTTGTATTTTGTGTTTCTACTTGAACACGTTTACATGCTGAAACGCTTTCTTTTTGTCATACCGGCTGTGCTGCAGCACCCCATTGTGTTGTGATTGGTCAATCGAACCAAACTCTTCGGACTCCACTCCAGCTCTAACTAGCTTTGTTTGAGAGCATGCCAAACTAGGTATTATGCAAATATGTTACTTTGTGACATCACCACGTTACAGAAGAAAAGGCGGGACTTCAAGCAAGGCGTTTCACTCTGGGGGAGAGTAACTCCCTTTGATGTGGACTTTGTAACTTTGCAAACCTTTTAAATGTACTATATAACACAGTAAAGGAGAATGCACAAAAGCATAATCGGTCTTCTATAAAACAAGAGAAATGATATCTTACCTAAACCTCGCTTCAAGATATGCAATGTCAATTTACCCATCAGATGTTACGAATGCTCGTCTTTTCCAAGAAGGCACGACAAATATTCCTCATGCTAATGTGTGATATTAGTCTAATGGTGTGTGGTGGATGTGAGCAGCTGGTTGTTCCTTGTTGGGTTGATAATTAGCCAGAAGCATACAGAAGAGTTACTGCACGTGGCCCCATCTCTCCATCCTCCCCATCTCTGCTGCTCAGAGACTGTTTCTCTAGGGAGCGCTGGCTTCCAGCACCATCAAACCCCGCTCGCCGCAGGGATTTTCATCTCCTCTATCTCTCACTCCGCTCGTCCCCCTCTTCATCAGTACCTCTTTCTTCCATCTAACGTCACTGATTTCTGGGAGATGCAGTGGTGGGAATAGTTGCCCACTGATGTGCTGACATCACTGCTGCAGATGGCAGAATGTGGATTTGTGCACTATATTAACAAGACCAGGTGTTCCACCACAAGAGACACTGCATTCCAAATGGGGCCGCAAATGAAATGCAAACCCATTTAACTGGTAAGTGCGTGTGAGGTGCAGAAAGCCCAGCATCTGGAATGATTTTAATATTCATGCATGCCCTTATCCATTTATGAAAGTACTTCCCAAACATACACACCCACTGGTTCCTGACTTGTTGACTAATTGTTCGGCGAGTAGAGCGATGACAAGAACTAGAGCAAAGCTGTGACAAATAGATTTTCTCCAGGCGCAGCTTACTCTATCTGCATAATGAACAAGGTCAACAGGCGTCCTGATTTATCAGTTATAATACAAGCAGAGTCCTCACTGCTGTACATGTATGATATCACATAATATACACGGAACGACATGCTGCTGGCACAGTGTCAATATACGCAGTCAGTCAGTATAGTGTCAGTAAGTTCTTGGTATTGTTTAACATGGTAAATATACTGTAGATTAATTTCTTTACATGTTTAACTCTACAGTGAGCTCAAGTCCAGCGTTCTGCTCCACTGACCTCAGTTTCACTACACGTGTCCGTATTCTGTCCATATTATAAGATAATGGGTCTCTCCCACTATAGATATTTTGGAAGCACTTTACATGAAGGTCATGTCTATAATGCACTACAAGCACATTCATTATAATGTATGTACAAGGCTTTATAAAACTCTATGTAAATGTTTATAATAATGCATGACAACTAGGGCTGTAAATCGCAAGTTTCATCATGATACAGCATTATATTAATTCTTTAGACAACGATAAGATGAGTTGAATGTTAATGAAATAGCTTGCTCTTATAATATAAGAAGTCTGTTGTCTAGGGGATTGTCAACTGGGACATTAGGCATGCAGGGCGCGCTCGGTCATGATAGTTAACTGTGGTCAAGTGAGCCGTCGTTTGAAAAAATTCATCCACGAAAATTGACATCACCTCTAGGGGGTCAGACTGATTCTTTCTAGCGTGCAGGCGCCTTATTTCAAAATGCTTCTTAGTGTAAGCACAGACATCAATCTACTGTGCTCAATAATTGCAACCTCTTACTGTGTCTCATCCCGAGCGTAAAGTAAAAGTTAATCAATTTGTGCAAACGATAATTGTCCATTTCTCTCACATAGACTTCAGTGTCTGCTCTTTAGGCTTTCATTTTATCTTTTTGTTGTTTTAGCAAGACCTCATTATGAGAAACTCAGCACATTTTGTGCCACAGAGAAGTGTAATTTCCATTAAAACAGAAGTGCACTAAGTACAAAACAGAGCTAGAAAAAAACTAGGCTAACTGCAAACACTGCACTTTAGCTGTGCAACAGATTTTTTCTAGCAGTTGTTTCCTGTAATTGAAAAATAATATATAATAATAATATCGCACATTGATAAGGCAGCTGTAGCTAAATCATCACACCAGCTAAACTTAAGCTGGAGTTGCTAAACGCTTAACTTGCTTGGCATAGCAGAGTAACAAACACTGCCATCTCTTTAAGACATTCTCACACTTTGGTGTGGTTAAGAAGATACCTTTTAATCACATATTTAATTGTAGATTAATTTCTTATATCAATTTCACTGTAAACAGGCTATTACAGTAATATCAGAAATGGTAGATGGGAAGATATGAAAACCCCAAAGAATATTGTAAATTAGCATTTTCCCCTTGCTTTCCCTGAGGATTGTTCAAAGTAGTATGTGTAGTTGTATGCATTATTTATGTATGTATGTACGTATGTATGTATGCATGTATTATTGAAGTAAAATAATCAGCATAATTATATCATGGAATGAGGACATTTCATACTGGCTATAGGCATTACTTCTCTGTTACTGCTCTGTTTCTTTGTAGTGCAGCGTACTATTCACTTCCTTGACCTACTACTCTGCTATTATTGAATGTGAATACAGGGATTTTCTCTTTACTTAAGGTAAGAGGGCATTGTGGGGATAGATAGAGCCTCACTGTAGCTTCCAAAGGTTTCATATTTGCGTGTTGTATGCACATTTATAATCAATCAGAACTTCTACAACCAGATTCCTGATTTTGCTCATTCAACAGCAACCATTCCTAATCATCCATACACGGTTTACAAAGTACATGTTCCAGTTATCGTACAACACAGCGCAGAAACACACATACCATTGATTGATGTTGTTTGTTCAATAAATGTGTGTACAGCCATTAATATAACAGCTGAAAGAATAGTTATGGAGTTTAATTTTTCACTTGGCTGTACAATGTGCTGCTAATGCTGTCTCCTGTGGCGTATCCTTAACGCATGACATGAATACTAATATCATGTGAGAAAGACCATCTCGCAAATCAAGAAAACTAATTGGGAAGTCCACCTCAAAATATATTTGATCTTTTTTTTTTGTGGAAAGACTGCAAGAAGCTACATTTTCCAGTCTGGAGCTGATCCATTCCACACAATGCTCAAAACTTTCCCTAAAAATCACCACTTACCGTCAGAGAGCACATTATGTTTCTATCAGTCATAAACGCAATTTGGGATACTGCCCCAAGATCAGAAGAATAGCAAATGTGAATTTCATTTTTGGGGTAGACATCTGCCTTCATTTGCATTACAATTACCCTACAAATGAATTCTTAATTCCTATTTTGGCATTCCACAGCTCTTGTGTTTGTTCAGAATAATTTGATGCAGAACCATTAACTGGGTTCTAATATGAGGTCTGCTTGTGAATAGGGCCAGTCTAATGTTTTGAAGTCGGTTGAAATGAGTCTGCATGTTATAAAAGCCAGACTGGCTGCTTAATTATTCACAACTTTATCACCCATACTGAAATAAAGCGCTCAGTGCTCCTTCTATGTTGAAATGAAATGAATCGATTTTTCTCTTCAGGAACGTTTTAAGAGGAATATCAATATAACAACAGCCTACAAGAGTAGAAAAATATAAACAAAACAATTTAAAAATGTATATGAGGCAGCCTATACTAAATTAAATGTAATAAATGATCATTTAACAAAACAAACTTTGATGTGAAGAATATGTAAGTCCTCGAAATGTGCGATGTGGGCGTAGCTAACTGGGAATGAGATTAAGTTGACAGAATTGACATGGCTTTACATAATAGCGATGTTATCTTTTTCCAATTGTTTGACATCATGTTTCATACTTCACAGCACGTGTTAATGTTTGTACAGTTTCTTGTAAAAAATGTATATAAATAGTTGATAATGAACTCTTTGGCTTTTGTGTTCAATAATTGTTTTTCCAGTGTTTGACCCCAAAGGACACCATGAGTTGTCATAGCAGTCAAAGTTATAAATAATGGGGAAAAGGAATGAGACCTAGGAACCTCTGTATCCATGACAACTGACGGATTACAGTATTAATCATATGATCAGACCACTGAGAAAAGATAATATGCTGTCTTCCTAGACAGAGGGATAGGCTTTTTGAAATGGATTTTTATGCCTGAGGCATTATGTTTTCGGGTTGTTTGTACGTAGTTCTGTGTCCGTCCGGTCCATTTTCGTGAGCGTGATATTTCAGGAACGCCTGGGGGGAATTTCTTCAAACATCCACTTGGACTCGAGGATGAACCAGTATGATTTTGGTGATCAAAGGTCAAGGTCACTGTTACATTACATCTGTCTCATTCTCGTGAACGTGATATCTCGGGGAACACCATGAGGGAATTTCTTCAAATTTGTTACAAATGTCCATTTGGACTCACGGATAAACTGGTTAGATTTTGGTGGTCAAAAGTCAAGGTCACTGTGACCTCACATCCGGTCCATTCTCGTGAACGCGATATCTCAGGTACGCCATGAGCGAATTTCTTCAAATCTGGCAAAAACGTCCACTTGAACTCAAGGATGGAGTGATTAGATTTGGTGGTCAAAGGTCACTGTGACCTCACAAAAAACATTTTTGGCCATAAGTCAAGAATTCATATGCTAATTATGACAATTTAACTCAAATGTCTAATAACATAAAATTATGAAGTGATGACATTTTAGACTGATTGGATGTAAACTGTAACTTGACTGACTTGGTTGGCGGAGGCATACAACCGCACGGTGGTAATTCTAGTTAGGTATGCCTTCGTACATCCCAGGGGCATAGCTCCCCTCTGTTTTTATTGACACAGATAAAATATTAACATCAGACAGATGAAGGTGACAAAATGGTTTGACAGAAGCTGATCTGCAGTCACAGAACTGAATGAGTCCACAACAGCATCAACAGGCTCATCAAAACAGCAAACAGAAAGAGACGATTGGCTCCTCTTCTGAACAATCCGTTCATGACAGACTGGCTGGTTTATGGCAGCTTTTATTGTCAACAGCCTCCTTTGGGATGCGGCCCATTCTGCAAGTGAATGCAGTCCAGTTAAAGGGCTATTTATTAAATAAATCTTATGCCAAATTGCCCAATTGGAAGGATTTCAGAAATTGTTTATTGATGGAAACCAACCAAGAGCCACTACAGACAAGTTACAAAAAATGCAGATGTTTGGTATTAATTTGTACAAGCTTTTTGGCTTTGATCTCATTCATGAAATCAATCTATTGTGTAAAATGTAGACAATTCAGAGATCCCTGAGAGATAGACAGAGCTTTGGCACTGGCGTCAGCAAGGTGGTGGAAGAGGGAACCAGCATACGGTGCAAGGACAGCAAAAAGGGCTAACAGATATGGTAGTTTAAATATCCTGCGACCGTCCTTGCGGAGAGTATAACCGAGGCTTTAGATGTAAGAGCTGTTATGTATTTCGATAAGTTGATTCCCTTGTCATATTTATTCCTGACAAAAGACTACTACGTATGGATTTTAATGGTTTTGCAAATGATTAATAATACAATTGTTATGAAGTGTTCCCTGCAGTGTTCCATGGGAATCAACATACAGTAGTTCAGTGTATGTTTGTGAAGGGTGAAGACAGGGAGAAGCCAGTGTGTTGCCCTGTGAAAGGGCCTTGGCTTGTTAGTGCAGATGCCTGCCTCCCCTGCATTCACATGCATAATACATCGCAGCCCCATCTTTCATTCCCTTGTCTAAATAGGAGGCTTTGCCCTCGTGACATACAGAGCAGCATGGTAACAGGCAGAGCTGGCAGGCCCTGGCAGCGGACACCTTGGACCCATCTCATATCAGCCTGAACTGTGATCCTGTCAACTTCACTAAGTCTCCCAGGTAGGGGATACAATATATCAAGAAGCTGACACTCACCACTGTAAGCCTACAGCACATATGGAGAGAGTCCAGGATATTTATAGTCCAGGAATAAATGAAGAGTTACAGAGACACAATTGTTAAAAGAGCCTCCGTGTAATGACTACAATTATGATAAAATGGAGATAATGATGAACATATCCTTACCATAGCAGTGCCCAGTAGGCGATTTGAGGGGGAATGCCAACCCCCTGGTTAGCAAAAAAATGCATCCCCCTTGTTAACCTCACAGACTGTATATAAGAAGTGGACATAGTCACCGTAACGACATCCATGTCAAGCCATGGCCGTTGTCATCTTTTTGCTTTTTGCAACCAGAAGTGACACGAGAGGGTGGAGCTAAGTACAACCGAATGCTGAATAAGACATTTTTAGGTGACCAAAATGTTACGATTAACTCTCATGAACTGAAAACACACTGTGAAAGGGTTAAAGTTCTAAGACGAAAACGTGGGCCACTCCCAGACCTGACAATGCCGTGGTAGCGATGTGTCAAGGTATCGCAAGGTAGCCAGGCCCTAAAACATACCCTGCTTTATGGTCTATTTTACTCAAAAGGGGACCATAATTTACTAAATGAACATCATGCTGTATTAAAGAAGACTTGAAACTAGCAATTGAGACCATAAACTCATGTTTACAATGTTTACTGAGGTAATAAATCAAGTGAGAAGTAGGGTAATTTTCTCATAGACTTCTATACAATCAGACTTCTTATTGCAACCAGAGGAGTCGCCCCCTGCTGGCTGCTGGAAAGAATGCAAGTTTAAGGCACTTAGGCTTCACTTTTCAGACCCCGGAGTTGCCCACTGGTTAACATGACATCCCCCTCTCCATACCCTAGTAGCAGAGAGAGTGCTGGGGCAGAGTTGAATATGTTAGTCTAGTCTCCCTGACTCATTTATCCTTTATCTGACTGAGGTTTGTGCAAGTTAGAATCTATGGTGGCTCTGAAATACCAGTAGCCTCACTGTGCTGTGTAGTGATATATACACGGCGCTGTCCGTGGTGCAGAAGTTGCAGACAGATTTGTAATTGTCCCACCCTTCTGTCAGTTTCCTCTTTTATCTATAATAATCTCTAAACTATATTGCTAGGGGGGGTGTGGGTCATTAAAAATTATAATAAAAAAACAATTTGTTAAAAAATTAAGAAATCGCCCACAGGCTGTGCCGCTTTATACGTCTATTATGACAGTAACCATGGTTATCACCATGACACGAGACAAAACTGGGTAGTATGAACATATTGTTTTTAAGCAGACGGTGTAGTTGCACATAGCAGACTGTTGGCCAAGCTACACGCTTATGAAATAACTCAGCCTAAGCATCGAGCTATTAAGGAAGCACTGTCCTTAATTAGATGAAGATATAAACTCTTTAGATGAGTCGATAAGAAGGAGCCGCCTAATGTGATCTCCAGCAGATTGAAAAGCATTTAAGGCAAAGTACCAGTGACTGCTCAAATGGGATTGTGGCCACTGCTTTGGTCCCATCAGCATTCAGCTGCTCTACCCCCAGCAATGTGGCTGACCCAGGGAAAAAGAGGACAGAGTGATTACTAATGCACACAGAAGGCTGGGTAGGTTTTCCTTACATAATTCCCTGTGCAGGAAGAGAGGAAGGCAGACACTCGACTCCAAAAAAAAAAAAAAAACGGGGCTCAGATTTCCAGTTAAGTCAACAGAATTATACCTCATTTAAAAGCGACATACTGTGCTTTAGTATCGTGTGTCGAAAAACGTACTGTATGTCTTTTCATGAACCTGCTCTATCACCGTGTCTGTGTGTCACCGTGTGTATGAATTAACACAGCTATAGCTATCACAGGGATTAATTTATGCCAACTTAAATAGTACTAAGTAGATGTATGGCAGGTTGAATTATTGTGATCACTGTGAAGTGTTATTTAACCTGCCAGTGAAAGAGAACAAGACTAATATTCTTCTGCCACGCTATAGTGGCTCTGTGAGGCTGTATTTAGGCACAGCGTGTAAACATGCTCACAGTGACAATGCAAATATGCTGTAGGTATAATATTTACCATGTTCACCATATTAGTTTGGCGTGAAGGCATGTTAACATTCGCTAATTAGCACTAAATACAAAGTGCAGCTGAGGCTGAAGGGTCATTCAATTTTGAAAAGTCAGTAATTTAAGTTAGTCATTAAAATTCATCCCGAAGGGGACGTGCATGTCTGTACTAAATGTCACGGCAATCCTTCCAATAGTTTTAGACATTTAGACATCTCACCAAAAGCCAAAAATGTCAACCTCATTGTGGCGCCAAATGGGAAGTCAGAGGACCACCAAAAGTCAGTAGGTTTCATCCTCTGGGGACCATGAATGTCCGTATAGCAATCCATCCAATAGTTGTTAGGATATTTCAGTCTGGATTACTGACACAGTGTCATCGCCATCCCATAGAGACGCTTAAAAAATGAAATATAATGCTGGCAGCAGTCAAAAGAGGTTGGAGTTGAGGATAAAAATCAAACATTGAACAAGGAAATCCCAATACTAAGAAATTAATATTTGCAATACACCAAGCTGGAATGGTTAGTACATCAGATGTTTCAGTAAAATTAAATGGCAAAGCCGGGAGAGAAATCTCATCAGTGATATTATCAGCATGACAAATGATTGATTTGCATGCTTGTTTATCCATTTACGAGAAACCTCACAGGCCTGCTGAGTATCTCTGTCTGACAGCTTTGTAGCCTGTCATGTGGACGACGCAGCAGTGACCCTCTGCAGATATACAGTTGTAACCTAATCTACTAATAGTTCAAGACACAGTACGACACACTGAATACACTGAATACACGTCAGCAGTAATACAAAATGCCAGACTTATCTCATAGCAGATAAAGGTTTCCAACAGGAAGAATTCATCATTTTTCTGTCATGGTTTCAAATGAACCTGAGTGACCATTTCATGTTTTAGGAGTGGATAGCATGTTAGGTATTGCCAATTCATGATGCGAAAATAAAGGGAATAAAGGCTCTTAACTGCGTCCAAATTGGTTAATGTTATTCTCTCTATAGTGCTTCATCTAATCTGCGGTGTTCCCTAAATTGGAATATGAATCTTGGACAATTTGAATCTGTTTAATCTCAGTCTGAGCTCATAAATTAGAATTGGAAAAAACACAACAACCCCCCGAAACATTTTATTATCAAGCAGCATGGACGGCGGAGTGTTGTGTGAAGGCAGCTGAGTGGTTCTGATAAAAGTGAATGGCAGCTCACAAAAAATACAGACACATTTTCTTTTTCCGCGGTGCCAAAGATAAATCTGAGATACAGTATATCAGGTAGATTCGGGGTACATTAGAAACCAAGGCATATTCCCTCTACTTTGGCGTAATGGAAGTTTTAAAAATACTTCATAAAATACAGAGTGGAAGGACAGAGAGTAGCGAGAGAAGGACATTTTAAAGACCACAGTTTTATTCATGAGGCATGCAGCTTAGGCTGTTCTTCTGAGTTAAGACGAGCACTTATATTGCATGGGGCTTTTTCAAGTGTAATGCGTCGGGCTATGTAAGAGAGAGTCACTTTTCAGATTCTTCTCTTGTGCAAACATGGATGATGATTGGATGCTTTTCTGACAGCATTCATTCTCTCCCATCCCTGCCAAGAGTTTTTGTCTTTTTTTCTTTTCAACTAGCAAAAACTGAACTTCAATTGTTCATTTTTACCGCCCCAGTCAGTAAAGTATACCAAAACATCTAACAATGGTGAATCCATTCTTTTCTGTAGAGTGCTGCTGTTTAGGAGACACTTCTGCAATGTTATTTGTTACTTTCTGCAGGCAAAAAAAGTGGCCCTAACCCCACACATCGCCTTTTGTTTATGGTGTGCATCTATTATTAATGCATTACTTGAATCCATATAAATTATCATCAGGCTTATTCCCACGCATGCACGACATACTGCGCAGGGTGACAGTACTGTAATATTTATTAGTGCGTTAGAAAAGTCATGCAATATCAACGAAGGTGGGACTGATCTACAGCGTGAGTGGCTCTGGATTCCATTATTGTCAGGCCGACGCTATTTCATTGCTGTGACTGATGGAGAGCGCCATGGCAATTGTTTTGGGACGTAGTTCTGGTGCAACAACCTCTCACCACCGGGGAGTGTTGGGTAATATTTTCTCCTCCTGGATCAGGGATGGTACATTCCTCCATGCTACGCTGGCTTCACTGCCGGAGCTCAATAATAAGCCTGTCAGCTTGATTTAAAAAGCCTGTGGCAGTATTATGAGAGACACCATCAGATTTACAATAATTCATAAATCTCAAGCAATAAAGGATAAATCAATAGAGGTGCGAGTTTAAAATGTTTTCAGTCTCCTTTCTTTCTGTGTCGTAGCTCAAAGGAGAGGACACAATTCAATTGCGGAGGCACTACTGCACATTGCACAATATACTTATATTGTTGGCAGTGCAATGAGACATATCCCCTTTGTGCATAAATTGGCTGCATAAAACTTTCAAATCTCTAGATGTGATTGGGTAAGAGTTTAACTGGACTACAATTAACTGGACTATATGGTAAACTGTGGGAACCACATATGTCACTCCTCAATTAAGCATTACACTTATTACTCTGCATATATGTCTCTTTTTATTTTTATGGTCCTATAATATAAAACAATGTTGAAAATGCTGGGGACAGTAATGTAGTTGTGACGTACAGTAGGAAAGTGGTAAAGCTTTATAATAACCATAATTTACAAATGGTAATTTGATAATTAATTAAACTTATTTAATAGTTTTTTTTTACTGTTAACAAACAATTAAATGATAATTATGACATTTACTAATTATTTGTAATACTATTATTCCTGTTATTTTATTATTAGTTTGGGTAATGTGTAATAATTAGTTCATAAATAATATATTGTATCCTAACTGATAAGAGATGATAACAATTACTTTCTGATTACATTAATAAACTATTATCAGTTTATTGTTGCAGACATCATAATATTTTATGCACTACATTAAGTATTTGTTAGTGATTACCAAATGATTTGTTATCTTTTAAGAACAAGTTTGTAAAACATCAATAAACATTAAATATATAAATGTACTAGAAAACAATTATTAACCATTGACAAAGTAACTATCTAACTATCTAATGTTTATATATGCTTTACAAAGTATTTATTAATCATTTAATGCGGTATTATAATAATAATTTCTAAATAATATCCACCCAAATAATGTTTATAGATGGTTTAAAAAACATTTATTGGAATAACATAAATTATAGCATCACCAATAATTAGTCACAGTAAAGTAACTATTAACTAAGTTTATTTAACTATCAATTTACCATTTATAATTGATGGTTATTATAAAGTGACGTCACTTCTCACACAGTAGTGAATTAATCTGTATAATCTTGGATCCCTGACCAGTTGTAGGGAGTTCGAGCCATGGAAGGTTAGTGATGTGTGCTAGCATCTATGTGATAATGAATGATACATTTCATTGCCTAGTAATTATATAGTCTGCCTTTTGTTTATTTCACGCTTCAGTTGATTTTTTAATCCAGAGGGGCAATAAACGCAATTAACAAACACACACGGTTACCACGCATGCTGATGAACAACCCACACCACAGAGAGACAGACAAAAGAAAAAAAGCTAATACTTTTTTTACTACAGTTCATTTTAAGCCTGTAGATCTAGTTTGCTGAGAGGGATGTATATCTATATAATATTTATCTATTTGGTAATTCCAGTCTGCACTTTTCCAGATAAGAATACAGTAATCTATTAAATATGTGTACAGAAGAATATGATGGATTATCAACATTTTTCTCAAATTTTGGCATGGAAAGTCTAGCATATACACGTAAGTATGGTTGGCCCATGGATGTACCTGATTTCTGAAGGTCTTAGCAAAAGAACTGTGTTTTTGATTTTTAAAATGAATTCCAATTAATATTCAATAGATGGAAAACATGCTTCAAGTAGAAGTAGAAAGCATCAATACCATCTCAAGATTAAAACAAGGTTTGTGACTACTGCAAATATTGAGTAAAGGCATTAAAATGACCCAAAATATTCATATAAAAACAGCTGTTTCTTTCATAATGATGTGTATTACAAAACGTCTTCAAGACCTGAGTGAGTGAAGCAACCTGCAGTTCCGACTTTGCCAACTTACTCTTCAAAATTGACACGCAGCATGTTGCTGTCTCCAGTCTGCAGCTGCCCATCACCCAAAGCAGTGGCCAGAAGTAGACTTCTAGGTGATCGTGAGCTTCTGACATTAAAAGGACGGAATAGTGTCTTTATTACCACTTTCTTACAAACACAGAAAATATCCGTTTTTGCATTGGAAAGATTGTATTAATCACCTTTAGCAATGGATAAATAGAGCAGGATAATCCATAGCTGCAATTAATACAATAAAATAAAATAAATAATAATTAAAAAGTAAATCAATAAATAGATAGATAGATGTGCCAACTGATTACAATTAAATGATTTAGCTTTTTGTCAGGCAGCTGGTATCATTCAACAGCCTACAAGGCCATATTATAACTGGCTGACAGGCTACCTTACAGACCATCCATTCATTAATTAGCTCGAGGCTATTGCTGCTAAATACCTATCACTCAACTTTAAATGAACAATGCTCATTAATAATATCTTAATATACTGAAAGTTCTGAAATACTTGCTGTTTTAACATAGTGTGTATCCAACAGTAAAACAACACTGGAGTAGAAATACAAAGTACCAATTCTGCTAACATGCAAGGTCACGCAAGGTCACGCAAGGTCATGAACGTGGAAGTGATGATCCCACACAGTAAACATGACATATCTTATATTTAAAACAAAATTAATTTTTAATCTTGCAATTCCAGACACAAAATCCTGTTATCACTCAATGGGTGATCATTGTTGCCTTAATATACGTGGTGAACACATATATTAAGTTGGTGGTTGTCCTTGTGATGACCAGAAAAAAAGAACAGCCACGATTTTTTTTTTTTATCAGAAAGAAAACTAATGAATATTTACTTATGAATTATATCTCATATCCATTTCTCTGTCAGTCAAGTTGCAATCACAATCCCTTTCCGTTACCTAAGACAATAATGTGGGCTTTGTCTCTCTTGTGTGTCTGTTAAAATAATGAGATGTCTTCATATACTTGAAGTGGATTATCTCTCCAAGTGTGAATAAATTATGATCCACACTGTTGATTGGATTTCTGTCAAGAGATTGAACAGGAAATGAAAGCCTTTGCATGGGAAAGAGGTTACAGTGGGAGACAACATTGTATGCTGTGATTAATGGTTTTGTGCCATTTATGCAGCTATTTTCTGGCTTACGAACACAGGAGATAAACAAGGCAATGGCAGCGACAGCTAATCCCCTGCATCATTCAGTCCTTGGTATCTGTCTGAAAGGGTCAATGATTGACTCTGATTTAGCCCGTTCCCAGTTCAGAGGAAATGAATAGATGCCAATCACACTCCTGCAATTCTCTCAGCAGGACTGCCCAGCTATGAATAGATGGTGCACAAAGCCTTCTTTATACCAGTCCTAAGTTATAATTACATACTACATTACATGTCAATGCAGCATATGCAAAACTTGTAAGTGGGCTGTAATGTATAATATAATACAGGAATAATATATAACAGTGTTAAAAAGGTTAAAGCATCAGAATCATTGTTTTTATTTGGTGCTTGAAAGCACTCCAGAGAGAGCTATGTGGGGTCAGGGTCAAATAGTTTAGCTGCTTGTATAATGCTTTTTACTAAACAGAGTGCTTACACGTTTTATTCTGTATTTGGTATTTAAATGGTTTAAAGTTTAAAAACCCAGTGGCGTGGGACAACCCCACATTTTTTAGTCAAGGCCGTTCAGCATCCACAGAATGGCTCTTCAAGAACCGGCTTTGCATACATTTGAACTGAGACCCGAGGACCTCGCATAACAAGGGTACAGTACTAACCGATGTGGTAGCATCATCAGACGGTACCAAGTTGATGCCAAAATTCTGAAAATGTGACGGTACTCGTTTTTCTACAGTACCGCAGGACTCGAGACTAACAATAAATAGTTGTTTGAAGGAGATGTTTTCACAGCAATATAAAATAGATAATAGAGAGATAATTATGACCTGTAAAAAAATCAGTATACAAATGGTAATGAAGGAGTGTATGTTGAAGTACATGGGATTTATTGTTACTTACCATGGTATTGAATTGATATCGTGTTGGTGTTATTGAGAATTGTGGAATTTCACTGGTATTGGTTTTGACTACTATATTTCTGTTATTGTGACAGCCTATAGCGTTGTACTACCATACCTTCATGTCATGTGGAGCTGTTGGAATATCTAATAGCTGTATTGTCTCTAGGGCTGTACCGAATATCATTTTTTGGAATTCGAAGCTTCGGTGAGAAACATTCGAAGGTATTCGAAGCTTCAATTCGCAGTGTGGAGCAGCAGGCTGACATGTTCTTCTGTCTGTCTCCATTTTCCTAGTTTCAGTGCCCGAAACAGTGCCTCTGCCGCACTTTTGTACACAAACGCACCTCTATACACAACAAACAGCGTTATCCGTCTGAGCATAACTAATAATAATTCATGTTGAATATGAATTTGAAGACTGTTTTGGAGGTTAATTACCATGGCGATGGTCGAAGCATTCGGGTCAGCCCTAATTGTCTCTGTGAGAGGAAGAATCAGGTGTCGTAATTAAAAAGCATCAAAAACAATCATCCCCAGACTCCTCCCTGCCTGTTAATGCAGGAATGCCACAGTCTGGTTGTCCTCATAAAACATCCATGCTGACTAATTTTGTTCTACTCTTCCAAAGTCGACTTGCTGGGGATGCATCATTCCCCTATAGCGATGCATCTTTGAAAACCGCCACACAGTGAGAGAACTTCCCAAGCAGAGACCCCTGCCTAAAAACATTATTTTTTTTCCGCTAATGGTCTAGCCGTTGGCTGACTGCGAGAGAAATAGTCAGGTAATGGTGTTTGTGAACAGTAATGCCAATAGCCATTCTTAAGAACTATCACTGAAGCCTCCTCATGTACAGGAGCTCCAGTGAAACCACCGGGCGAGACACTGTCATAATGCCTGGCAGGCACATGTTGCAGTTTGGGAAATAATTGGATTATCATAAAATGCTTCTAGGCTCTGATAGCCAAGTGCAAAGAGTGGCAGATCTCAGCTCCTGGCTGGACAGGGATGGAGCTCTCAGTGGTGGAAGTGGTCAGACATTTTAAGAGTAAAGTATCAGCAATACAACAGTTTGGATATACTCAGGCATGCTTTCAAAATAATACTTACTGTAAGTAAAAGTACAAAGGTTTTCACATCAAAATACACCTTAAGTACCAACAGTAACATACTCAGTATGCAAGAATATCTCATTTCAGAATAATGTGTATTAACTATTAGATTATAATTATTGATGCATTAATGTGTACATCACTTTAATGTTGCAGCTGGGCTGATTTTAATTACTTTATCTTCTGCTGGGTAGCTTGCCCCAGGGATCAATACAGGCTTATCTTAACCTATAATAATTTATGTTTTCATTATATTTTATATTATTAATCTGAATCTGCAAAGGAACTGGCAACCAAACCTATCAAATAAATGTAGTGGTGTAAAAAGTACAATTTTTGTCTCTGATCTGTGGTGGAGTAGAAGTATACCGTGACATAGAATGGAAATACTCAAGTAAAGTGCAAATATTTCAAAACTGTACTATGTACAGTACTTGAGTAAATGTACTTAGTTACTTTCCACCACTGGGAACTCTTCACCCAGTTGATTGAAAACCCAAACCAGTTAGCTGCAGCATTAACTGGACTGTGTGGCTAATGTTTATTTTGTGTCAAAGCCACTTTGTCTTATCATGCGACATCTCTGCAGAGAGTGAGGAGCTGACTTCATACAGCCCTTATTAGAAGTCTCATCACTGTGTGTCTGCAACTGCTCCGTCCCACTGTGATTTTCACTGAAGACCTTTGTGTTCCAAGAATTCCAATATTTTGTATTCTAGTCCTGCCAAAGCACCTCATACATACATTATGCCCAGACAATTGTAGGCATACAATAAAATTCGGAGCCTGAGGTGATTCAAAATGCTCTGTTCGGTCTTATAATTTTACAAATTACGTGCATCATCAAGAAACTTCAGAGGGCTTCAGATTTATGAATTTCTAATACTGTTCGTGCCTTTTTGTGTGTGTTCAGAATGTAACGTTTCATTCAGTTTTACATGTTAAAATGTGTTGCTTTTAAGTTTCATTCTCACTTTTACAACATAGTATGCGTTATAGGCCCCTAATGACCCACATCTATGGTGTATATAGCGACTGTTAATGCCTATTTAATGGCCCGATAACAGTCGAACACACATTGCTGTTGACAAAAAGAATAAGGTTGATTTTTATTTTTTAAATCAGAAAAAAAGAACAATTGTTTGTCATTGCTGGTTGCTGAATGGAATCACTGAATGAGTCTCTTTCATGTGTTCATCCAAGCTTATACTACTATGTTTCAAACAAGTTAAACACACAGGTTAATGCTGCTTCATGGAGGTTCACTAAATTATTTCCATGACTTGCTTCACTCTGTTTTTTTCCTTCATTATCATGTCCTGATTACATCACTAATGAGAGGGAGTTGAAGATAAAATTGATGTCTTTTTTTTTAAAAGCATTAAAAATTATAATGTTATTACGTGACTTGCTCTGTGTTGAGGAAATGCCACAGCTTTATACAAACAATCAGTGGCTTAAATAATAATGCAAAGGAGGTAATACAAATCTGAAACTTATAAAGAAACAAAATACAGCAATTACACCTCATTATGGCATCAGGGAAATAAAAACAAAGCTAAAAGCACACACGATTTTTACCATTCCCTTTTAAGATGGTTTTGTCTCGAACTGCAGTGTAAATCTGAAAGCATGGTAAGTATTACAAAAAGAGATGATTTGTATATCAACACTAAAAGAGATAACACGGGTATACCTCCTGAGAATGATTTATCTAAATCTGGTCTGTATTGATGCTCCACTGATGTTCCATCTCAGTTTGTTTGTGATGTAAGTGATGAAACATTTCTTTCTTTTCATTTTGGGTCTGGATTTTTTTTTGATTTATCCTGAAATATGTATAGTGGTTTGAGGGTTGTTTTTGTCAAAGCCTTGAGAACAAAGTATTGTCGTTGTCATCTGCATATTTCAGGATGCTAATCAGTGGAGACTGTCCTCCCGAGAAGAATGACCGCATCAGTCGTTTCAGCAAGTGCCCCAAAAGGACATACGTTTACGTCCGAGCAACAAAGCCCTCTAGCGGAGGTAGTAATTATGATTATGGGAACAATACAGGAAGTCAGAATATTATTATGTTGCAAGGATTCAAGGCCAAATTTCAAGTGTAGAATAGTATAAAGTAGTCTAGGCTACAATAGTATTGTATCATATAGTATAGAGTAGTGGTATATAAATTAGGGATGCTCATTTTGAAAAATGTTCTTAACCGATAACTGACCCTCGTTAACCAATTATTAACCGTTAACCGACAAGATTTGTGCCTGGCATGCAGCGGTGTACCAGCTGCAGGAGCACAACAGATATTCGTTGACGGGAGTCCCCAGTTCACACATCCAACCTCTTAAGGTGGGCTGTTAAGGTGGACCAGCTTTTCTCTTTAAAGAGACGAGCCGCTCTTCTGAGCCGCTCAGCTTTTGAATTAATTATTAACATTTCTTTTAACCAATAGCGTTAATCGGTTAAAATGCTTAATGTCGGTTAACGGTTAAACGGTTAATTATTGACATACCTAATATAAATAGTATAGTATAACATAGTATTATATATAGAATAGTAGTATAGTATAAATAGTATTGTGTACAATAGTGTAGAGTAGTATAGAATAATATAAATAGTGTAGTGTAGAATAGTATAGTATAATATTGTATATTTTTGTATTGTTTATAGAATAGAATAGTAGCATTGTATAGTAAATATAGTATAGTGTACAATAGTATAGTATAGAGTAGTTTAGAATAATATAAATAGTGTAGTGTAAAATAGTATAGTATAATATTGTATATTTTTGTATTGTTTATAGAATAGAATAGTAGTATAGTATAAATAGTATAGTGTACAATAGTATAGTATAGAGTAGTTTAGAATAATATAAATAGTGTCGTGTAGAATAGTATATTATTGCATTGTATATAGAATAGTAGTATTGTATGGTATAAATAGCATAGAGTAGAATAGTATAATATTATATATTATAGAATAGTATAGTATAGAGTAGTATAGAATAATATGAATAGTATAGTATAGAATAATATAGTATAGTAGTATTGTATATATAATATAATTGTAGTATTGTATAGTATAGAATATCATTGCATAATATAGTACAGAATAATATAAAATAGTATAGAATTGTATAATTATTGTAATATAGAATCGTATAGATAGTATAGTAATAACAGTAGTATAGTGTAACTGGTCAGAGGTTGGTGAGACAGGATTTTCAACTGGTGCTGCAATGCTTGCCTAACCATGTCAGAAATCAGAAATGTGTACCCTTCAGGGCTCTGCTTGTGTATTCAGATTCACCTCACCTATCAATGCGTGCTAAGCCAGCAGATGATCTCGCCATGGGGTGTGTAGACGCTGTAGGACTTTGTTTTCTCTGATTCCAAAATCCTTGAAAATCCTTTACAACAGCCGTGTGTACTGGGCAAATACAACATAAAGAGGGATATGAATGCAAAGTGAAAAGTTATTCTTAGAAGTACTGAGTGATGCATTCAGCCAGACCTTCACACCTCTGCTGGAGGTATGTTGGCCAATTTTTAAAAGTAGATTTCCAAGAGGATTTATTTAAGGAGGTTATGCTCTAGTTGAGGGTAATAAAAAAAATCCTGAATCCTTTCTTCTTTTTCCTCATACTATCTCTGATGAATTATGTTCAAATAAAGCTATTCTGCAGCAATTTAGGGTGGATGGATTTAAAAGCTTTGGACACCACGGGTGCAGGTTTATGTCTTAATGTCGCCAAAATCACAATATAAAGCTATTTTTATTTTTTAGTTGGGCTACATAAAATATTTTCTGTGCGTGTGGGTGACAGTGTGTGTTGAGGATTAGCGATAATGCCAGTAGGCATAGTCCTTTTTATTGATTTGTTTCTTATTTCTCATAAACCCATAAAACATGGGGCATTTCACTGTCAAAGGTTGGATTCTTGGAACTTCTTTTTATGTTTACAATTTCTCTTAGGTGTCTTATTATTTAAGTTGTCCCAATAGCTGTTGTAAAAATATCTAATTTCTCTTTAGTGCTTTCTATGGGGGACACCTGCACCAGGCTGGTTGGGTGAAGGTGTGTGAAGCCTATATCTACTCCTGATTTCCAGTGTTCAGATGCTGACTGCTGAATGCTCATTGTCTCATTGTGAGACGTAGTGAGAGCTTCATTCTGTTGCTTATTCTAGCTGTGTAGATGTGTGTGTATTGGCCGAAGTTACCACATGAACCTATCTGCCTGATCTGCTCACCGTTTGCTGTTCGCTCTTTTAGCTCAGTCTGTTAGATTGGGGTCGGTCTGTGTGGCCTGGGTTCTCAGTTTTGACCTGGCATTGCTACTAGTGTCTTTTCCTTTAGTTGACTTCACTTTGTTTCCCAAAGAGTTTATCCTCTATAGTCAGCTGCTCGGCAGTGGTGTTTGAACACCAAACCGGTCTCACGGAAAGGCGTATACACGGCATTACACGGACATTCCGTGTGTCATGAGAACGCATTCTAGGCTTTTCGCGTGTCATTTGTATGACACGCAACAAAACTATGGTAATGTCCACAGTTCGGTCCAGGCAACAAAACCACTTAGTTAGGTTTAGGAAAAATGTCATGTTTGGAACGTAACAACTACAGAAAGAACGTAACAACTACAGAAAACACGTCACAAACAGCACTAAAAAACATGTGACATCGTCACATGACACCTCATTAACATAAAAAATAAAACAAAACACTGGTTTTAAGTCCGGTGTTTGTTGGCATCCCTCAGGAAACGCCTGAACCACTCCACGGGTCTCAGTGATGAACCCATGCAAATAGGATGCATGCAGCTCTCTCTAATAGAGAGGGAGAAGCAAATGAGCAGTGAGTCCTGTCTGTACTGTAGGAAGGCGGGCCTATTCATTCGTACGTGCCCAGTAATGCAAAAAGAGAAGTGCAGGGAAGCGAGTAGACTCGTCAGAACATGGGGAGGTTCCGCCGACTCTAAATAATCCCTTCCCGGCAGTCAATAACCGCACCTTCCTGTCAGTTGAGTTATTGTGGGATAATAACAAATACAACCTCCCCGCTTTGTGGATTCAGGTGCGGCGGGTAGTTTTATTGACTTGACCCTGGCTCAAAATCTTAAACTGTCACTATCTCCCCTCTCTTGTCCAGTTGCCATCACGGCAGTGGATGGCGACCTTTGGGTATAGGGTGGGTTGAAAAGATTCCTGGCCATCTTAAACCTCGCATTGACAAACACGTGGAAAATATGCAGTTTTTTCTTATTGATGCACCTAATGTACCACTCATCCTCAAGTTCCCGGTGGCGATGAACGCCTCTGCTCTTGAGTTTCCCAGTTCTTCAATGGATACCCCTCTCGTCTCTCCCTCTCCTGTAGCCTCCACCTCCTCCTCTGACCACGCGATATCTCTTCTCTTGGGGCTCTTGAGCCCCTCACCCTGTCTTCTCGGGTCTACGGGTTCTGTCACTCCCATCGGAGTCCCTGTAGAGTACGCTGAACATAATGAGGTATTCAGGTAACAGAAGGCCTCCGTCTTACCTCCCTATAGGCCCTATGATTGTACCATACAATGAAACAGCGGCTATGAAAAGCTATATTGATGAGGCTCTGGCCGCGGGTCTCATTTGCCCCTCTACGTCCCCTGCAGGGGCAGGGATTTTCTTATAGGGAAGAAAGATGGGGGGCTAACCCTGCATCATCTATAGGGGTTCACTATATACTCTAGGATCTCCAGTGTCTTTTTCTTTCTTCAATCACTTGCGAATTTTGTGGTTACCCTTCTAGGCCTAACTTTCAGATTCTCCTGGTTTGCAATTGCTTCCCACTCCCCGTTACCATGAGACTATCTGATATATTTAAATTTGAATATTGAATTCAGTGTCTTATTGGCACTAGAGGAGCCTACCCAAAAAGTTATTCCTGTGTTTGAGCTACTGCAGAGTTGCAGCTAAAGGGCATATGGCAAACACAACATTTTTTCATCCTTTTACCTGTTCACCCAGCCAAAAGAACTTCATTTTCTTAAAGCTTTGGAGAGCAGAATATCCAATTCATAAGGGTCACTGCCCCTGCATTTCAGCAAAACACGGGCATACCACAGCCTTTTTGCCCTCTGTTTGCCCTGCTGTGTTTGTGCAATTTTCCTCCCGTGGTGGCCTCCATGTTTGTCACCCTTATCTCCTGTGGCCAGGCCACTGCTTACAGGCCAACCTCTAGGGAAGACTGCAGTTGACCTGAGCTGTGAACACACTTGAGAGACCTGTGAAGGCTGTCAGGACCCTGCACCCACCGCCTACCTCTTGACTTTGCCAAAGGCACTGACTGCCATTCGCACATCATTTATTGAAGTGCTGAAAATGAAGTGGAGGTTTTTCACTATACGTGCGTGCAATGAGCTAAATGGAATGTGATGGGTGGATGTGAATCCAAGGAAATGAAACCCACTGAATTGAGCATGAGCTGCTTCACACTCTGCATTGAAATTACAATACCATGCACTAACCAATGAAATACTAATGGGCATTAACAAAGTGACATTAATATGTCTTTAAATTTGCAGCACATCATGAATCCCATTTATAATACAATAGGCAAAATTCTGTATTTTAAATGTGATTATTTTTAAGCCCTAACGGTTCATTATCTGTCGACTCGTGGGCGGATCGGGGTTGAGGGTTTCACATAACAAGACAAGGCACTGACCTCATTCCCATCCATTGCTCTAGCTGAATGACGAGCCACACACCAGCCCCACAAGAATATATAAAGAAAGGTTTTCTACCCCAGCCTTGGCTTTGACATTAGGTTTCTTTGGAATTCTGATTTGTATGCAAATGGTATAAATGTTTAATACCAAAGCATTGGCGCTGCTTGGAGATTAATGACAGCTTGGCAGTGCATTGGCTGCTGAATTAGTATTACCCGCCCTTCCTCTGGGCTCTGTCCGGCTCCTGTCTGCCAGAGAGAGATCCTGCTCTGCAGACAGGGACATCCCTGAAAATGTGACACCGCCATCTCCGCATTAACTGTTAATGCCTTACAAAGGCTCAGTTCGGGCTGATGTCTGCATTGTATATTTAATGTCAACGGAGCACTCAGCAGCCATGCAGATGTCAAAAAAGGGTTTGGTGGTACTGAGTAAGTGCATTAGTGACATTACTGTTAAATAACAACCAAACTGCATTACAGTGGCCTTGTCATGATTTGGTTTGATTTTGGAAGCAACACTACACAGAGTACTATACAAACTCCAACAATAACCCTCTCCATTTATCTGCGTTGGAGGACAGGCCAGCATTGTGTGCAATTTTCTTTATGTGCAACACGATACAAGTTCGAGAAAGAAAAAGCCCATTACTTTGCAATCGGTGAGGCTCTGCAGGGAGCCTTACATAATCCTTTCACAGGCTTTTCAGTCTTTTCAAACTTGAGTCCATATGTATTGTCCATTTACCAATAACCCTGTTTTATAATTCTTTTTTAGAACATCTCTTTTGTTATTGCTTTTTGTGTTGACTGGGACTTTTGGTAATCTGCAGAGGTAAAAGTCTATTAATCGCCTGTGTAATTAGTAGTGCATGAAAGTTGATGTCAGTATGGTGGGTTGGCCTGGAGGAAGAGAGGGGGACCAGTACCCAGAAATGTTTCTGGTTTTTATTTTGTCGTCCTGCTGAGCACCATGTGTGCTAACAAACCAATCTTCATAATGTATTTATAAAACAGTAAAGACATGATTCCATTAGGTATTACAGCATTGTGTTATTTGTTTGCAAAGTGGTAACACTTTCGATCACAGACTTTAAATGACACGTATTGAAAAACACGTATTGGGTACCTACTAGGGGTGGAACGGTTCTTGTATTTGGCGTAACAACTTTGTGATTAAGAGGGACTTAGAAATAAATAACAAGGTAAGTATGTTTTTTAGGTTACTGAGTACCTATTTAATAATTCCAGGGGACAGTTATATTATTGCCAGGTAACAAGACATGAAAAAAAGGTAAAAATGGGGTAAGAGTGTTGATATTACAATGGAATTATTAATGGATTAAGAACCTATTTCAAAATGATAGTTTAAATATAGTTTTTGTACACTATTGTTGCTGGGAAACAAAGCAAAGAAAGGTGTGACTTTATAGATCACAAAATATTTTCAATATTTAATTTGTTTTTACCTTATTATTGCTGGGGAACAAAACAAAGAAGAGTGTGCCTTAATAGCTATAGCTCTAAAATAGCTATCTTTATGTTTTTAAAATGATAATAAAATTGTGGGGAGCTATGGCAGCGTATTGCTGCCACCATGGCAAAACAATTTGTTTTTTCAATTTCTTGTCACAGTGAGAAACTTTTCTTGTTTTAACTAGATCCTTTTCATGATATAACAAGATTTCACTTTCACCAAACCATTCTTATTTCACAAAATCAATGAATCTCATTAAAACAAACTTTTCTAGTTATAATGTGATATGTTGGTATGTTCTTGTAACACGAAACATCCATGCGGTGTTAAAACTGAAGAGGTCCATCATTGCCTGAAGAGACACTAGAGCAATCACGTAACATGAAATAAAACATATAATGTATAATGTGACAATCTTGACTTGGTAGGCGTGTTTTTATGTATTATTCAGTAGCTGTGGGTTGCTTTGTTTGTGTGTCTACTGTATGCGTGATTATATTGTTTGTGTATGATGTTTGGTTTGTGAGTGAACGTATATGTATTTGGCTCTATTTATGACACATATTACTTTATCTTATTATATCAAACATACAGTATAAAGACTAGTGGTGTTGAGCTATTCATACATTCAACAAAACGACAATTTGATCTCTGTTTTCTCCTTTTTTTTTAAGGAGCATGCATAAAGAATTACAGTAAAGGAAATGGGTTTTCTCCTCCAAGTACTGACATAATATTTACACTGTACTTCGTGGGCCATGATCTAAAAGCTTTACTGACCTTCCTTCATTTTCCCAACCATTTTGTGAGTCTTGCCACATAATGTAGACAATGAGGCGGAAAAGGGAGACTTAATGGCTTCCTTCTTTGTGTTTTCATTCATTACTGGATTAAATTAAATGATTATACTGATAATATAATATATATTATAATTATATCATTAAAAAATAAACAATAGCTCATGATATTGTAATTATATCGAGGGGCGTTGTTGGGGCCGATGTGAGGCAGAAGTATGACCATAAGTATGGCATTAAGAAACGTTATAGACACATTACAATTTAAATAGTTAATAATAGTAATAGTTAATAATTATTAATAAATAATAATGTTCACAATAAAATAGGCCCTCTTTTGGGCTGGCTGCCTGCACATACCAATGCGGTTGCTCGGGAACATACACTAGCAGCTAGCATATTTATTTTTTCATCACAGGCTATTCATTTAATTATTTGGGTATTTATTTACATTATTTTTTTGTGCAACCACTGGAAAACTGTCAGTGGGATGACTTTGATAACTGCTTGTACTTGGCATGCCATTTTTTGTCAGGTGGAGGTTGCTTTGCGTGGCGAGGATATTGTTCCACTTTCTCTGATCCTTGACTTTTGGTTGCCAATAGCTCTGAGAGGTTTCACACTTCTGGCCATCTACAGCACGGCCATAATCTCCAGTGTCAAGACCCTCATCAGATAGTGATCCTCCAGTGACCCTGTTGCTAAGCAACCGTGACAACACATTAGTCTAACTTTTTTTTTCAGAGGCAGAGTGATACTGAATTAAGTGCAAAGGAATTAGACGTCATAGCCGCGGTATGTGATTATTATATCACGGCTATGAACCAAACAGATTGCTTGACTTGAGCTACCCATTTTATAATATGCCTCACTCAGGGCTGACACTGCAATAGAATCTCTGTTTGTCTTTTAGCTGCTAATTTCTTCTTTCTTTTGTTTCCAGATCTGGTTTGCTTCTGAAAGCACTCTGTCTCTTCTTTAATTACTAAGTCAATGAAGTCTTCAGTTCTTGATTCTCCATTAAAAAGCCAATTACGTCCTTAACAAAAGAATTCATGTTATAAACATGATAGTGCTTATAATATAAAATAAGTCCCAGATGATTCAAATGAGACTCTGGTACATGCTAATTATTATGCTAATTATACTTAATCATAACATCGCTTCAGTACCTCTCTCCCTTTTTGTTGAGCTGACCGTCTCCACCTTCTACCTGTTTTAAAAATGAAATGAAAATGGTTTTTTTTTCAGGGCCCCATGAAGACTGTTATCCACAAGACATTGTTTAGACTGCAAACTAAGGAAAATACATTTTCTGTAAGCAGATATAAAAAGCAGAGAAGAGGTTTTGTTTTCTTCTATTTTGTCTTTTGTGCTTGGAAAACAATGTAGTGCAACATTTGTACATTTTTCATAAACTATAACTGATTGTCCCTCGACCATCTCGGTGCAGCAGTTTCAAGCTGAACTTGGGATCGGAGTCCTATTATATGATTTACTCACTGGATCCTCGAGGGAGGTTGTCTGGACGATGTCTGTTGGACACTGCTACAATTCTTTCCATTACGATCACAGCTGAAAGGCTCAGAGCTCAGACAGTGACAGACGGGGAAAGTATGGCGCAGTGGGACTATTGTGACCGGTGGGAAAGCGCTGTGGACAGTCCTCGGAGAGTTGGCGTCACATCGCTGTAATCCTGAATGCATTACCTTCATCCTCAAGCTTGGCTTGCTGCAAGAAACAGGTGGAGACTGCAGGTAGATGGGAAAATAAAGACGCTTTACTGAGCTTTGGAGGGTGGCTGAAATACTACATTACCAAAACATTGTGTTGCTAATATTAGCTCTTGATTTAGGCTAAACAGAATGCTTGTCAGGGCCCCTCCCATACAGACTTGGAGGCAATGGAAAGAAAGCAAAACAACCATTAATCACAATCAGTGTTCCTTGACTACGGAAACCCTTTACCTGAGGATACCATGTACAGAGGCCTGACTGAATGTGAATGTACGCCTTTGGAAGAAAACCGCCCTGTAGCTGAGCTCACTCATCAATCTCATCAAGAAAGCAATATTTAGTAAACGAGCTGTACTCCTCAACCATTAAGTCCACAGTTCCTCTTTCACTGAGGGCTTAAAGCCTCCTGCTTGGGACAGGTGCTGTGCAAATTGCCTCCCTTAAATGATTAACGAGGGAAGCTCCGTCCGTGTTGAGGCGAAGACTGCAGCCTGTGTGATACAGAAGTAGGAGATTTAGATTCAGCATAGAAATCATGAAGAAACTAAGAGCCCCAAAGGAGAAAATTACTCAGCTTTAAGGATCATCGAATGTGCATAAAGTGACCTCTGACTGATCAACCTCAGCTAATTGACTCAAATATGAACTGCTACAGCTGTAAAGTGAAGCCTGTCATTGTGTCAAACATAATGTCAGAATTCAAGATAGATGAGTATTGATTTGATGAGCAGGTGTGAAAGCAGGTAGCTGCCTTCAAATTCCAGTTGATACAGGAATGAAAGCAGGAATCCAGGACTTCTTGAGTCGCTGTTTTCAATCAAGTAGTGCAGAAAAATGCATTGTGCCTTTAGCCTTGTAGAGTGAATGTTCACACATGAACATTTGACAAGCTGTTATTATTGAGCTTGAATTTAAATGCATATCTTGCATAAAACAACATACTATTATGCTGTCATGATGTTCAATACATTTAACAGGTTATTTAGTGATCAAGGCAACCCTTTATCGCAAAATAACCCCCTTAAATGATTAATCACTTTTTTTTGTTGTTGTACTCACACCCACTTAAAAGAAGGAGGTCTTTCACAAATGACACATTTCGAATATCGTCCAGAATACATGTGCATGCCAGAACATAAAACCACAACTGTTCTTCGTATAATTTTGCCTTTCGGAATTGAAAATATTCAATAAGTTTTCTTCTGAGAAGCTCAATGGTTAAAGGTTCTCTATTCAGAGCATTAATATAGCAGCAGATATCTATTTGCTATGTGAAGATATAGAGGAGTAATGTCTACCTGAGCAGAGAATGAAGTGACTCTCTCTCTGTGTGTTGTAATGCGAGCTTCTCTGTGCTTTATTGACTAAGTCCGGGCTGCGAGCCACCGGCTCGGCCGTCGCCATGTTGAAAGCCGTGTGGAGGCAATAGATATGCTCTGAATTTCAAATTTAGAACCTTTTAAGGATTACATTTTAAAAAAAACTACTTAATAATAAAAATAAAACCAACATTGACGTTAGGAGATGTAACACAAAACCTCCGTCTCCGGTGTCGACATCCCCCTATGTCTTTTCCCTGTGCTACAAGTACATGTTGTGCTTTGGCGCTTGATGTAAACATACAGTAAGTCACCATAAACTGTATGAACAATCGAACAAGGCCATCATCTTTCTTAAGTAGGCATCTTTTGAGAGATTGTCCACCCAAGAAAAATTACTGCTTTTTTCAGGAAATGTCCCAAAATTATATATATTTACGTTCAAGTGATAAAGCCCTATATAGAGGCTGTAGTAATCATGACAAACACAAAGTGTCAGGGTGGATAGATGAGACAATAAGGTGGCTGCTCATTTCCCGTTTCCTGCTGACAGTCAACATTAGTTCCTTTTAACCATGACCACAATCGTTCCGTAACCATAACATTACTGTAACCATGGTTATTACTGTAACCATGGCAGCGAAGGTCCCCTTGGCAAAGTAGTTATCATAACCCAAACTATGATTTATTTGTTTATTTTTTTCCCTAAACTTAGCCAAGTTGTTTTTGTGCATAAGCTTAACCTGAACAAAACCTTAAAGGAATGCTTCACCCACAAAATGACCATTTATATATGAATTGCTCACGCCATGTTACCTTGAATTCTTGAAGAAAATGTTCTCGCATGCCTCCACGGTGAATGGAGAGTCAAAGAACGGAGAAAAGTTATCCGGTCGTACAGTATATGCTCAGTACTTCCTAAACACATGCATCTTCGTTAAAACCTTACTATTTAAACAGAAAACAAAACACTAGAAACACCACCAACAGCTCTTTCTTTAACAGTAAGTAAGAGTATAATTTCCTTCTAACCTCTATGTACTGTAGATCCAAGGGTATATCACATTTGTATTCTTCCATTCTATTTCAAGAGTTCAGATGATGTCTCCCATCAGGTAGCTGTCACCCACTGCTGTCCGCAACACCTCTATTTCTGCAGTAACAAGAGGGCAGACTCTGACCATTACCTCTTTTTATGTGGTTGCCTCTTCTCAAATGTGAGGGCTTTGTAAATGCTGCCATTCTTCTTTGGCAGGGGTTTTATCTCACAGACACAAGCTGTCGGCATAGTCTGCTCTGGTTCTCCCCAGCAGAGTTTGTTCCAGGAAACCCCGTATTTTATTTCCCTAAAGCCTATTGCACGTGCCATAAACATGGCGATTCCATGGTTTATAATAATAATAATGGGAAAACCATATAATGTAAAACTCAACGGTGCTCACTCTCTTTGTAAAAGAGGGAGCACTTTTCCAAAGAAAAACATGATTTACATTTTTCAGACCTAAATCATAAGGTTTTGGTGTTGCATATATATCATATAAGAATCTAGGTTAGAATTTGATCCCAGGCTATGAAAACGCTTTTGTTTCCCTTTTGATTTGCTCTAATAGTTCTCGAGTTATTTGCAGGTTTTAGGCTGACAGTTCCCTTGGTGCAGTGAAAGTTTTTTTTTTTTTCTCCAAAAAAGGACAAAACTCTTCAGAATGTCATGAAGACCTTTGAGGGCCCTAGGGAAATACTGTCCTGATCATAAGCTGTCAGGAACATGAGCTGAAGCAGTTTTTAAAGGAAATACCCCTCAAATATTACTTGTCAAACCTGGTAAATCATCTCCATTATGCTCAAGGCCCCAAACAGCCTACTTATAACGAGGCTCCACAGACCAATGACCCTCATGTACATTGGGAATGTCATTCTTCAGACATACTCTCTGTCCCTGAGATGGGTCTAGGCTATAAAACGTCTTGTTTCTTTTGACAAAATCCCTAAAATAGCAGTATCAAATACACCTTAGTTATTATAACCTCAACCGAAAAGACACTGGGAAGGATCCTTGACAGACAACTGGGGGGATGTTGTGCAGTCTACTAGAAAAATTGCCTCTTAGGTAAACACTGTGTTTTCTTTGTCTATTAATTTCCTTTCCATGCAGATGCTATTAAACACATGCTGTGTGGTCTGAAGGATCTGTGCTGGGTGGCAGAAACAAAAAGACAAATACAACTCAGCAGTGCAGGAAAACTGCTGTGCACCATATCCCAACTGTGCATGATGTAATCACTTTCAAATAGCATTTTGGATTACTGGGAGTTGAAACCACACTTATCATCATCGCTACCATCATGGTCGTCATCATTATCATTAGTATTTCCCAAGGGTTTCAAAATAAAATATTCATACTATTAGACTGGATCAATTGCAGAGTGCTGAAGAGGACAAACAGCCATCACCTGGTACTGATGGATTTATCAACAATTAATCTAATTTATTAATCTCAACAACACTCTCACCTCAGCCACTCGGATAGCTTGTTAGAGGAGCTCAGAAAATAGACAATGCTCACGGCTAGAAAAGAAGTGTTACTGCTGATGTCAGACATCAATGTGTGTCAGTGCATGCAATGTTTTCCACGCCACTGGTAATTATGGTCGTGTGTGTGTGTACTCGTGTTTGTGTGTGTCCGGGGTGAGGTTTTTCATTTTTTTTTTCACCTTGGGCTAGTAATCACAGGATAATGAGTGGCTGGCTACATCAGCTCTGATTTTCCGCTCCTGCCAGGAGCCGGAGGAAGCTGCGGTGACTCACTGTTGAACAATAGGTGATAGATGATTTGGAGACATGCACGGCCTCATGCAAACAAAGAAACAAAGGGAGCGTTCAAGCCTCTGAGTCCAAGGTCGCGGTTATGTTAGTCACATGTGATGAAACTACTTTTAGTCCTGTCACAAATTTTCTCTTTGGCGTTTTATGGGAAGTTCCTGGTAGTGTAATCGCTATATCGCTCAGCTCATCAAGCATTCGAATCTGAGTCGAAGTGCGGCCAAACCAAAAATTGGGAAAAGTTTAACTTTTTAGCGGTGAAATGTGGCCAGAGAATACCCACATGTTCACCTATATGTTACAAAGGATTTCTTCCCGCCTGAAACACATGAACACGTCTCCCGGCCGCAGAAAAATTTAATTATTGTGGCGAGCCACACTTCGCCCCTGCATGATGGGAATTAGGCGGAATAGCCCTAAATGAACATAATGTGTCCAAGGGCAACGTATACTCATGCAACAGTTTGTATGATGTCTTACAACATTTTTTTCATGCATTTTCCTACAAATATCCAGCACCACGAGCGATCAGTGCCCCTGCGGTGTTAGGCAACACAACTACTTGGTTAGGTTTAGGAAAAGATCGTGGTTTGGGTTAAAATAACTACGGAAGTGACGTTACTTAAGTACGGAAGTTATGCAACAAATAAGTCTACAGATGAAAATTAGTTCTTGAGTTAATCTGGCACATTTACATCGAGGTAGAAACTGAAATGTCAATTAATGGTCACTGTCTCTGGTAAATAAATAAATAAAAAGACAACATTTGGGTTAAAATAACTACGAAAGTGGCGTTACTTCAGTACAGAAGTCATGTGACAAATAAGTGAACGGTGACTTCTGGTTTCACACAGGACATGAATGGCGGTCTCCTGGGTGAAAGTTCTTAGACCTTTAGACCATCCATCCTGACCTCCTTCTTACGTGGACTTTGTCATTTTTTACACTACGTCACCTTTCCTGGCTCATGATTATGTGGATTACATATTACGAGTTGATTGCGTGGGTTATATACATATAATGGGGCATTACTTTTCAAAGGTATAGACAAAGAGTCTATGAGAACAGCCCGCCACAGGAGGATTCACAGGTTTGTTGAACAATACAAGCGTCTCTTATAATTACATTTTGAGTCCCTATTTATGTTAAACAATAGAAGGCAAAGCTATGAAAAGGTGACATTACACTGCAGAAACACAGCAGTTTTATTATGCTATACAGGCTATTGTCATTGAAGGGGATGGGGATAATGTTGAAGGAGATGAATTCAATATATGATGCATTCCAACTGGTTGCCAATAGAGACAAGCTAGATTGCTTTCACAAACACACACACATAAAAAGAAATCTGTGCAATCTTGAAAAACATCATTATGTTTGCCAGACTTACCCCCAAACTAGTTGGCATTTTTGTTGGGGGGGGAAAAAAAGGCAGAAATGTCAACAAAGCAGCTCCATTTATCAGATCATGCGTAATTTAAACTGCACTGACATTTCCTACTGCAGCCTTTAAGATCCACAGAGGCACCAGTCATCTGATTCCGCTTGTTTGTTCTGCTCATTTCAAGGCCGGGTCCGAGATGTCTGGGAACATCAGAGAAGGGCCTGGATTAAAGTCTAGTGATCAGGAGTACCAAGGACTGCACACAAACAAACCACAGCAGAAAGTGGTGAAATCACACTGGAGAGAAAAAGCTTTGAAAGTACACAAATTGAGCGGCGGGGAGACGGTGTGTGTGACTGTGTTGCTAAAATTACATATGGGATGAACATATGAAAAGGTCATCACATACACTACAAACTAATATAATTCACTACTTGATAATTCTACATATCTCATACAACGGTTCGTATGATATCTTACGAAAAGTTTTTCTTCGTTTTTCATGCGTTTTCCTACGAATGTTCAGCATCGCGTGTCAATTTCCGCATGCATACAGTCTTTTCAAAATAAACTTCTGTCCTCACAGCAAACATCTCTCTACTTAGTTAGGTTTAGGAAAAGATTGTGGTTCGGGTTAAAATAACTCCGGAAGTGGCGTAACTTAAATATGGAAGTTAAGTGACAAACTAATCACATAAACGTTGACTTCTGGTTTCACACGAGGTATGAACGCCGGTCTCCTGGGCGAAAGTCCGATGTTTTTTGACCCTCCCGTCAACCCAGACCTCATCCCGACGTGGCGTTGCTGCTGCTCTTTATACTTCCTGGTACATAATTACGTGGATTACATATAAATACATTTCTTGGCAAATACACAAATTACAGTGAATTACTTTTTGTAGGTATAGCTACAAACAATGTATGAGAACAGACTGCACAATTAGGTTTTCAAAATTCTACATAAACAGCCCTCCTAAACGTCTAAGTTTCAACCAGTGACTGAATGTATTGGTGCCTATATGTAACAACATTGGTGCAGTGAGATGGATATAGGAGAAGTGCTGAGAAGGCAAGATCAAAGATGAATCCCTGCCAAAGCCCATGAGTCCTTGCACCTGAAGATCCCCAGTGTGTAAAATCCAGCCAGTCTAGCAACTTTATCTACCCTGTAATACATCACTCAGTCCACCCTGAGCTACCTGTGGTGTTGTGCAACATGCAGTCTCACAGAGGGGATCTGCGAAGATGTGATCCAAATGCCAGTGTCCTTCTTTCCAACTTACCTAGAAGGGTAAGCAATGTGAAAACCTTCAATTCTATCACAGCCGGAGTTAAAAATATTCATTATAGAAAAGCCTTTGCATAATAGTATTAGTATGGTATCCAATGAAGAAAAGAATCTGCTGTCGATATGGCATTGTACAGGCTGTTCTCATACATTGTTCGTAGCTATACCTACAAAAAGTAATGCACTGTAATTCGTATATATCCCGCAAAATCAATTCATATAATCCACGTTATCGTGAACCAGGAAGTATAAAGAACAACATACGGCATGTAGGGAGGAGGTCGGGGTCAAAAAACACCAGACTTTTGCCCAGGAGACCGGTGTTCATACCCCGTGTGAATCACGCAACTTCTGTACTTAGTTTACGCCACTTCCGTATTTTAACCAAATTGTTGATTTATTTATTCAACCTCGGTACTTGAGTAACGTCACACCATGATATTTTCCTAAATCTTACTAAGTAGTTTTGTTGCCTCAATCTACTTTGTTTTGTTGCCTAAACCTAACCCAGTTGATCTTTTCATAAACCTAACTTAATAGTTTTGTTGCCTAAATCTAACCAAACAATCTTTTCCTACACCTAAGTCATTTTGTTGCCTAAATCTAACCAAGTCCATCTTTACCTAAACCTAACTAAGCAGTTTTGTTGCTTAAACTTACCCAAGCCGTTTCCTGTGAAGACTGAAGTTTATTTTGAAAAGACTGTATGCATGTAATGAGTGGAAATTGACACGCGTTAATGGACATTCATAAGAAAACACACGAAAAATGAGGAATAACATTTCGTAAGATATCATATGAACCGTTGTATGTGGATACGTTGCATTGTATATGTTGTGATTCGTAATTACTCTCCCAGCCTGTTGCTGCCGGTCCCCTCAATGCAATAATATAATTTTAAACTATTGGTAAAGTCAACCTCTGCCCTCATCAGGTATTTCTGCTTCCAGTACCTCTGATGTGAGAGGTTTCTTATTGCTTTTTGTAGAAGCAATTCAATTGTCCATAGATCCAATCATTTCTACCCTCAGCAACCCTCAGCTGGACACACTTGACCATTTTTTCTCCCACCGCTTTACATGAGCTTCTTGATTGAGTGTCATGTATGAGCATCTTCTCCAGTTCACTGGATTTCATTTTCACTTTTTTTAAAGAAGTCCCAGCTTTCCAAGATGCCTTATATTTCTAAAGTTGTGCAGACAGTCCTTGTGGTTTTGGATAATGGGATTGCATGGGAAGCTTTCATCAGGTTTCTGTCTGTTTCAGCTTTACTTGATTTAAGTGCAACAATCGACACAATTGACCACTGCTGCCTTATTGATGTTGAGACACTTAGTCAGAATCTCTGGGATCATCCTAAACTGGTTCTCCTCGTTCATGGAAACAATTATGTCTCCCCATTTACCAACATAAAGTTTTGAGTGCCTCAAAGGTCGATTCAGGTTGCTTTTATTTCCCATCATATGCATAGAATTGACCTACTACAGTCATTTTTAAAAACACTGAGCTGTCGTATCATATGTAAAGTACATGCCTTAATCAAGTCTGGATAACAGCAGTGCCCATTTTACCTGGCTCAATCAAAAAGCCAATCAAAAACCCCGCCACGGGGCTTTTTAACTAGAACTCAACGATGGGATCTAATGAGATGGATATAATTTAATGACGGGACTTATTTTTCATATTGAGATTAGTTTTTCCTCCCGACCCAATCTATGACACTTCACACAGAGCTTAATCAAGTGTGTTTTCCATTTTGCCATTAAAGTTAATTCCAGTTCTACCATTCTAAGAGCATTCATCTTTGCATATAGCCTGTGAATTGCATATTGGCGTATTATTCATTCTGCTGACGGACTGATGCTCAGTAAGTCACTGGTTGTAATTGCAAGCGGGATGCTACACGTAGCGCCTTTAAAATTCTAAACCACAGACACATCCGCCGCCGTAGAGTCGCCTCCCAGCACGGGAGACGTGTTTTGCTCGAGACAATCTTGCTTACTGTAAGACGTAGAAGTGTGGCTGCACTCACTCCTCCTGAATGCATCTATCATTGCTCAGACTGTGCTGTCATCTGAACCTGCTCCTCTCAGAAATGCAGCACCATTAGAATATGCTATTTCACAGCATGCTGGCTTTGGTGCCACTGTCACTTTTCTAACCCTGTGGCATTTGCAGTAGAGAGAATCCACATTATTAGCGATGCACCGAACATGATGAGAATATCCATTTATATGTCCTACCTTCTGGAGAGAGGCTCTTTGCTCTGTGCGGGGGTAATTTAGCATCCCGTCTTTAGTAATTAGGGACTTTTATCATTCGGTGCCATTTCTGTGTCTTCTCCTGAGTAATGTCTGTCATGTAACATTAGGTAGCTATCGTTATTTTAAGGTAATGAATAAAAACTTGGACAGGACAATACATTATGAAACTACAGTAGAGATGGCCTTGTAAATCTTCCGCTTTATGTTCGACTGTATGCAGCTTATGAGTTTATAGACTTACATGGTTACTTAATTCTGGAGTTATTTGCCTTTTTTTCACACATTTTAGTGAAAAGCTAAGGATTAACACACACAATAGATCCCTACACAGTGGACCAAGGGAGGAGGTGATGATTCGATGAAGCTGGTTTAGTGTAACAGCCACTGTAAGCTAACCATGAGTGAGGAAACACATGCATAAATTCAGGTACATTCTGGATCCATAATTGGCATTTATTGCATGTAAAAAAAAAAAACCCATCTCAACTCATTCCCAGGTTGTCAAATACCAACGCTTTATCATGGCCGTCAGCATTTGATAGTGACGCACAAGGCATCCTTCAGTGCTGGTAGGAGACGCACTGGGCTTTCCATTAACTACAATGTAAACCCATCTACAGCAATAGTAAACGCACTGAGAAAGTGCGCTGGGATTTACTGCAGTTACATAGTTTAAAGAGCGAAAAAAACACACTAAGGGCTGGCTCGACGGGAGGTGAATGGGCCCAACAAACACAGGGCTTTCATCCAGGAGACCGCTGTTCTTGTCCCGTGCATTAGTTTTAACTTTCACGTTACAATCAACTGTTGATTTGTATCCTGCGTTGTTATTTTGTCATATGGATTGCCTATGTTGTATTTTCATTATGTTGTTACTCTCAACACATGACATCTAGTACACGTCTGTCCGTCCTGGAAGGGGGGATCCCTCCTCTATTGCTCTTCCTGAGGTTTCTTCTATTTTTTTTTTTCCAGTTAAAAGGGTTTTTTGGGTTAAGTTTTTCCTCATCTGATGAGAGGGTCGTACTGTAAAGGACAGAGGGTGTCGTATCCTGTACAGATTGTAAAGCCCCCTGAGGCAAATTTACGATATCGGGCTGTACAAATAGAACTGACTTGACTTCACAACGTTTAGTTTCATTTTCACTTTACAAACGTAATAGTTTTAAGCCCAACTGTGTAGTTTTTTCCTAAACCTAACTAAGTGCATTTGATGCCAAAACCTAAAGTGACGCCAAGGGGCAGTAGTTGACGAGTTGGGATGAGAACGTGTGTCAAAAAAAAGCACCTCTGATCATGAGGTCATGTGCAGACACTTGTGGATGCAGCATGCTGAGATACACAAGTCAAAGAGTAAACTGACATTGATTATAGTTTCAATTTTTAAACAACTCGGTGCACAGCTTTGCTTTGGAAAGCTCAGTCCCTTTGTGTTGCGTTGGTGCTTGAGGCTTGAAAACAGAGCGCTGTTCTGTTTTCTTTCCACGTTTGTGTTGTTAGGATGAAGCTTGCCACTCAGATCCCAGGCAAACAAAACAAGGAACTCACTTTCAAAAAATTGGATAGAACTATTTTGTGTTTGTTCATGTTTGGCTGCTTTGGAGTCTGACATGCATTTCCCCCAAGTGTGGTCATGTATTGTAGCTCAACAGCTGCATAGAGTTTGTGCGGTCATTGTGGCCTCCCACTCCAATAGGAGGGTGAGAGGGGAGAGGCATCCCTGCCAAGGTGGCAGTGATGTGTCGAAGAGGCATTCACCCTCCCTGCTCCCAATTACAAAATTAGTAAGTGGGTGGCTTCTCCCCGACTCGCTGTGTGTCTAAAAGTGAGTGGGGGTGTGGGCTTTGAACTACAGCGCGGTACACGGAATGACAACTCCAGCCCACTTTCTATCTCCACTTTCTCTCTCTCTCTGCTGCATCTCACACTCTGCTCCTGTCTGGTGGCGGCTTCATTTGTTGTGCAGACGCTCTGCACGTCATCAGGGCTTTCCCAAGAGTCCTCAGATATATTTAAAGACTCTGATATATCAAAGCCAAGCTGAAAAAAACCTATATGCAGCAGCTTAAAATTTCCCAAGTGCCTTTTAGCCTAATTGCCGAGAAAAGCTATTGAGAGGAACTGTTTATGCCAGGAATACAAATAAAACTATATATTTTCACTAAAGCAAAATAATATCCTGAACTCTTAAAATAAGCGTATCTCAGTTGGCTCCGGTAGCTGCTTCTTAAAGTGATTCTGGGAAAGGGAATTTTACCTTCAGATGCCCTTGGGAGAGCCCTAGTCCCTCTAATTAAATGTTAAGTAATTTGCAGGATTTAAGTACAGTTAAAGAATGAACATGTCTTTTTTTGTTTGCACAGGCATAAGAAATGACTCCAATGATCCAGCACTGAGGCCGGGAGCAAATGTGCCTAATTGGGCTAGCAGCCTTAAGTGTGCTCAGCAGGACGCAACTAATAAACTAAAGTGCTAGGGTCTGAAACTTGTTCATGTGTTGGCCCGTGGGGGATAACAGTTTTCTCACACAAAGTGTCAAACAGCACTGTGTCGCACACTCTCAAACATAGCTCTGTTTTTTTAATTTTGTAATGAGGTAGTTTATGTGAAATGAACAAACACAATCAGCACATTTGACATTCGGCGTGCTGCAATCCTAAATGTTTGCATGCTATCCATGCTCAGCCATGCTTGATGACTTCGCAAAAGTAAATGCATTCTATGCATGAGCAATATTTAATGGAGATTGGGGAAATGTTTCAGAAAATGTATATATATAATATAAAGTATGGTATCTCAGATAATGGTGAGACTTCAAGCAATCAGCAACTCGCTTGCTCCAGCTTGGCATGCAAAACAGTTTTCTGTTTAATAATACAGCACACGAATAACATAAGCCTTTATATAGAGCTCTGTGGTCATTCATAATTCATACTGTGATACTAATAAGGCTTTGTGCACTCAGCTCCAAGGGGAAGAAACTACATTCGGATGCTATAAAGTCAAGAGTGTAACACTCAGTTGGGTTGAGATATGATCACTTGCATCAAAATGGACATTACATGTGGGTGATTTGTTGACCTGTCACATGTCTGTTAAAAGTTGACATGAACTAATAAAGTATGCCACATTTCTGCACAAAGTAATTAGTATGCATGTTTCATACAGTTGCAGTAAGTCACTGTACCCTTTGTCAATGATACTGTGCATTGGTAATGTGAGCATTTAATTGATAGATTGTGAGCAGAGTTTGACTTTAGAAGTTTCTCAGGATGTGTATTTCCTTCTCACAGCTGCTATAAGTTTTGAGCTGAGAAGTAGGTTTAAACTAACATTTAAAACAGCTGAAATCTAAATATGCTGAAGAAAAAATAAAACCACAAAGAAACCAAGATTCGCTGTAGATGATACTGCTTTATGTAGAGTCATGTAACAGGTCAGAAGCTTGCTTAAAAATGGGATATTCATGATGAGCAACTACTCTTTTTGAAAGTCGTACTTGAATCGTTACCAACCCTGTATCACGCCAAAGCGTGTAATAGACCCACCTGTCCAGAGGATAGCGTGTCAGTGACACGTTTTGCCTCGCCAAGGCGTGAATATTACATGCGTGCATGAAGGTGTAGTACCAGTAGGGGGCAACAAACTACTCACTTCGGTTTAGGCAAGAAAACCACTTAGTTAGGTTGAGGAAAAACATCATGGTTGGGATTAAAATAAGTACGTAAACTAAATACAATATGTACGAAAACAACGTAACCTAAATACGGAAAACGCGTCCCGAACGTTATATACGTCACTAAAGAACACATCACTAACATAACTTGTTACTAAAAAACACATCACAAACGTCACTAACGTAACTTGTGACTAAAATCCAAGTCACAAACGTCACTAATGTAAATTACAAAACAAAACACCTGTCTCCTGGTTGAAAGTCCTGTGTTTGTTGGACCCATCGACTCCCCTCCTGCCTGCCATAAGCAGTCTTTCTTGCTTTTTATTCTCGGTCACTAGCTCTGACCGCAGCATATCTGCGGGGATGCATTTACATAGCAGTCAATACAGACTACATGGTGTACAAATGACACACCTAAAGCAAGAACGGCATTCTTATTTCATCATTCTTTTGCCTTTTTCATGCTTTATCGTGTCCTTCACACACCTTTCCGTGTGACCGGGCTGTAGAGTCAAATGCACCTTTACAGTTAAAATTGACACGGATATCTAAAAGTCCATAATGTAGTCTGATTCCACCTGCAACTCCCTGGCAGCTGTTCTCATAACATGCAGTCAGTTGGCAGCACTTGTGTGATTCTGATCAACAGTGGTTGTTTCGCTCAGAGCAGCCGGGACAAAAATGAGAATGTGCACGTCCTTAATTCAGAGCAGATGGAATCTAAATGGATGTGCCATGGACTGTAAGGGGTCACATTGAAAGACTCAATTGTAGTGTTTGGCTTATTCAATTAGCCGCCTCCTCTGAGTCTCACAACAGCCAGGTGGGACTCCTGTAATTCTATTTTAGACTACTACAGCAAACCACACCACATGTGTTATGAAGAAATTGGAAGTTAAACAATAATTTAAATGAATTATTTATGCCGGTGCCTCCTCAATAACGTTTGGTAATTATAATAGCCAAGTGAATACTGTAATATGATAGGCTTTAATTCTAATATGCAGTCAGTGTCCTCCTCTTTAGATGGAAAATCGATTACTGGCGAAAAATGACATGTTTTATATTATGACTGATACAGTAAGTTAACGTTGGTTTAGTGCATCTCATATCTTCATTGTAAATTCAATCATAGGCCAATAAACTATAAACCACATTTTTAATTGCAGTGAATTGGATTGGGAAAGACAAGAAACCGTGAGACGACTGCTGAAAAGATTTGTGTTTAAGCCGTCTTCCAATAGATCCTTTATTTTCACTGCTGTATCACAAAAAGCAACGGAGCATGACAGACTTTTCTTGTGAGTTTACAGCCTATCAGGAGGTCTGATCACGCCAAGAATTTATTACTGGACAGAAGGTACAGTAGATAAGAGAAAGACATGTCAAAATGTTTCGTAGTCTATAGTTGCACATTTCACATCTCCTATATCTGTGATGATGAGTAAAACATGAGTAAAACATCATCATGAGAATGACGTGGGGAAATGCAATAAATAATGCTAATGCAGTACAACTTGATGATTAATGGGTATTCCCAGGATTTAGTTTGACTCATTTGACTGAACATGTCATGGGTGCGTGGCTGTAAATCAGTTCGATGTGCTTTGTCCTTAGAGTTTTGCAAACAATGTTTTATTCATCCTGTAAAAATGACTGTATAGCCCAGTTTTTACAGCAGAGTATCTTGTTTCGCTTTCAGAGCTGATAAATATCAAACTGCGTTTCTTTGCTGCTCTTTTCATCTGACCTGATTCCAAGCTTAATAATAAAACAGTGCTGTCTTACTTTTCCAAACATTTCCTACCCATAAATCTAATTAGAACAAACATCCACCATCGCTAAATTTATGCGCCAACCCTGGAGCTAACTCCTGCATGGTAAAATGCAAAGAAAAATCTGGGCTGCCAATGGGGGGAAGGTTAGAGAGCTGAGGTCAGCAGCTTTAGTTGAACTCAACTCTACCATGTGCTCTAAAATTGTTCACTGGAAGCTGGACTGTAGCCTTCAGGGACTGTCACAAAGTGCTTAGAGAGGTGGTCACTAAGGGATTGCCCTCATTGCAGAGTGAAGAACGAGGAGCCTCTGGGATATTTCTGCTGTGTGTGAGTTATGCAAAAGAAAAAAATGAGGGTATGACTCCTGGTATTAAATAGCTGTGGAGCTTTAGCTATTGTGGGAAATGTCAAGTCATACACTGTATATCAGAGAGAAATGTAATAATGTATCCAGCTTCGAGCGTGTCATGACATCATCTTTCAAAATTGCATATTATTGAAATTTCCAATCATGTATTTTTGATGTTATCCTCATTTCTGTTGACATCTCTCTCTTGACTCAGTGTACTGTAAAACCCATTTCCATCTATTCATCATCAAAAGCTCTAAATGACTTTGACATGAATACATAAACAAGGGCAGTATCTCTGAATGCCCCCTGGACATCCATCCGTACAGCTGGCCATGAAGAGAAGCTCAGCTAACAGGCCGACTGGGACTCATAGACAAATGCCAATCATTATTCCATAGAGAGCCTTGCACTCAGTTAGCATTATGTCAGCACACATTACCCGTTGAAATATGGCCACGAATCAAAAGAAAAACCCTGAATCAGGATAAGGAAAGCATGGATGCAACTGAGAGAAGGACCTCTTTATATGCACACACCAAAATAATGCCATTTTGCACAAGTAATCAATCATTAACACTTTTACAAAAGGAATGTGCCGTGAGAATGTGAGCACTGCCATAGATGGTACATGTCATTGATCAGTGGACTCGGTACCAGAATTAATTGATTTATAATTACATTATTGATTCGTAGCTTTGCCATTATTCCTTTTTATGTTTAATGCTCACACTGTGCCAACTGCACCACATTTTTTCCACTGTGCTTTTTCCAGATTTTTTTCCAATGGGACCCAGATGCCAATAATCGACTGTGTGCTGCAAAACGGGCTCACTTTACACCAAGTAATTTGTGGTAATTTGATGTAAGACATATTTAAATTAGGAGTATGCCTCGCGTAAGCACAATACCAGATGGAAAAGGCAATAAAGTGTAAATTAAAGTTGTGGGCTTTTAGAATCTTTCGAAAATGTATTTCTTCATTCGTATTGGATTGACTATTGTTGCTTCTGATGACCACCCTTTGGTGGTGGGGACATAGTGACATAATTTCAACAGATACACAATTGTTTTCAATATTATCTTATACTGGCTTAACTTGTACAGACTTAAGAAATCTTTTTCTGCAAGACCAGCCCGTTCTCATTCCCAGGGTGTTAAATACTGAGGCTTTGTCACAGCTGTCGGTGTTCGGTACCACCACACAAAGCACCCTTAAGCGGCAGTATGAAACGCACCACACGTTCCATTAACTATAATTTAAACCCATCTACGGCAACGGTAAACGTTCCGAGAAAGTGCGCCGGGAGTGTGGTGACAGAGTTTAAAGAGCGAAAAGGTGGGCGGGCAGGAGGGGAGGTGGATGGGTCCAACAAATACAAGGCTTTTATCCAGGAGGCCGCTGTTTGTGTCCCGTGCGTCACGTTACAAAACGTTCAGTGTCATTTTCACTGTACAAACGTAGTAGTTTTAAGGCCAACCATGTTGTTCTTTCCTAAACCTGACTATATGGGTTTTGATGCCAAAAAAAAGTGACGCCAATGGGTATGACAAGGCGACGGTATGTGACGAGTTGGGATGAGAACGTGTTGGCAAAACATGTAAAAACAAATCACTATGCAAGATGTCATTGGCATTGCTAAAGCACGTTTGGTGTGCAAGAGGGCTATTGGCTCAAATATGAGAGGGGATCTAATTCTATTTTTGTATAAAAAACTAAATAAAGTTGATGTAAAGCTGGTTGGAGTTTGAGTGATCATGACATGACTGTGAGCATTTATGAACCATCTCTGTCTTGCTGGATTGTCTTGGTAATAAATTACAAAGTGAAGCAGGGTTTAGAGGAGGCTGATGTAGACCCTGATGGACCCTGAAGCGTTTTATTAATTATGGAAGGTCGGGGCATAGTCTTTAATAAAGCTACAAAGTGGTGGGTCCAATGAGGGTAACTGATCTGAATCCTGTGAGCTCTATTACAGTATCAGATAAGGTGAAGGTGATTGTAGAGAGTATGAATATGGCTCCTACAGTACAGCAAATGCAGTTTCAATGTCATTTATGTCTGGTGCAAGTCCATATTTTTGCTCGTTCTGTAATTTTCTCGCTCTAAATGAAACTGCTTGTGCCAAGGTAGATGCAGCCGAGCTTGTGTTTTATGCAGATCAGATGGTGCGCTGCAATTTTGGTGTTCATTTTGGCATGAAATTCCACTAACACGAAGTTGATGCTTTAGTTGGTGGAGTGCATACAGACATCTACAGAAGTACTTTAAATTTGGATAATAAACATAATGTTTACTACATAATGTTCTGGTCTGTTAACAGGATTAGTAAAATGGGGTCTTAGTTTTAGTGGCTCCTGAAATGTAAGTTTTAACTCATTTCATTCATTTGTACTTAAATACATACAGTACGTGCGTTGCTACTGTATACATTAATATATGGGAGGTTTGTGCCTTGCATCTCCTTCCCTTCATTTTCTTCATCAGTGAAGCCGCCCCCGGACTCTCCTCCATGGCACATTAAACTGTCTGCTGCTTCTAAAAGCGATAAAGGCAGCTGATCCGATTGGACATTATTGAATTCACCTGCTGATATTGTATTCCTCCTACTAATAATGTATTCTTCCTCCTCCGGTCGCTTCTCCACATAACCACATTGCACCATGCTGCACTGCGATTGCACTTAATGGTCACCGGTAGTGCAATAATTACTTTATCACACCTGCATGTGCTTGAGCGTGGATTTATATCATAGAAATTGCTCGCAGTTTCAGCAAATTAAAAGGCCAAAAAGGTCGGGATAAAGTTGCAAAAAGCATGATTCACTGAGCAGTTGACTCCCATTACAGTCAATACAAACCATTTAAAATCAAAGGCGAATTCTTCCCCGTCTCCCAACAGGAGGGCTGCCGAGCAGCAGGGCAATCAGTGCTACCGCTGGTGGCTGGAAGTTATATAAATGAGACAACAGTTTTAATCAGCAGTTCTACCTTATAATTAGCTACAAAGGTTCCCTCTTACAGCACCGTGATGTGTAGTATGACCTGGATCCGCAGATCCTCACTCTGGATTTGGCTGTGCATCATGGAAATAACCCTCCGGAGTGTGATTTTCAGCTCAGGCGTAATGTGTTATTGTTGCTGCTTCAATTGGAGTCTGATTCTTATTGACTAGTGTATCTGATGTATGATCTAAACATGCAGCTTTTTTAATACCAACGTTTGTTTGGTTTTGATCAGGGTTGACATTACAGGCAGGGTTGATAATGATTTTAGAAACATTTTTTTTTTATATCTGTTGAAATTTGTATTACATTACATCCCGACAGCAATCAATAAATCAGATGCTCTGACAAAAAAAGAAAAAAATCCTGGTGTGTGACTGTCGCAGGACTGTAATAAACCCGTCCAATCATTTCATTTGACGGCCCGAATGAAATGATTGGATGGCTTACCTGTCTGCCTGTTTACCTGCGCACACTATGCCTGTGTACTCATTGCGCGTCATCAGAGTCTTCCACAAGCTACTAACTTGACAGCTGTGAGTACGAACAATAGCCATATCTGGCGTTCACGTTCATTATGATATGTTTATGTTCGTAATAATAATTGTGGAGGAGTGGCTTTGGAGGGACGCCTGAAGTGACGGACTGTCAGTGTTGCCGACTTGGTGACTTTCTCTCTATATTTAGGGACTTTTGGAGCTATGGCTTCTAGCTATATTCATTGGAAAAGAGTTGGCAACACTGGGCTCGGTTTTTCATTTTGATCATTTTTAAAAATCTAGTGTTCTTTTGCTAGTGTCTCAAGACCGCCCAGCCTGCCTTTAATATAAAAATACCATGTTGAGTTTTATTTCACCCGTATGATAATGATCATTTTCCTATTAAACAGATGACACATGCTCTAATTCAGTCGCAATTGCATTATATTCAAACAATTTGTGCTCGCGCTGTCACACTGAGGGGTTCCCTTTCATTTTTGGATAATCAAAGATGATTGTTGTGCTAATCACTGTGTAATCACATGCTTTTGGGTGACACTAAACCACAATGCCACATTCAGCCAGCCTCCCCAGACTGCCTAGTTGAAATTCATGCTGTAACCGCATTTTGATTGGTTCACTCTCAGGATTCTGTGTTAACAAGAAGAAGTTTACCCAAGTGATGACCAATTGTGACTACCATGTGTCAGTGGAGTGCGACCAGCATTTTGATGTGATCTCCAGGTAGCACTTGACAGCGTAGCAGCACCACATGCTCCAGGATTCATCTTTCACCACGTTCTCCTGCGTCAGTGTCCCACTGTAGGAACAATAAGTACTTATTTAAATGACACAGTCTTGTTCACGCTATCAAGTACACATTGCTATTTTCAGAATTGTTTTTTTGATGTGCAACAGAAGGATAACATAATATAAATTACCCAAAAAGTCACCACTAATATTAGCTATAAATGCAACACTTACAGTATAAGTGCTGTCGATTGTATTTTCAGTATTACCTCAACAGCTCAATGCAAAGTCAAGTAGGATAACCGGTACTCAGTAGAGGAATCAACACATAGGATGTTCTGCATTCAATATTCACACCTCAAAATGGCTTTGAAGGCCTTATTAAATGGGTATTCTGCTGGGGTTGTATCCAAGTTTACTAACAAACAACACCATTTTCATAAAACAAGAACATTTTCAATTAAATGCTCATGATTTAATGAACCAAATCTGTGAACATGCCGGTTTTAGAATGAGGGATACAGCTGCAAAATGTGAAGCAGCAGAGGCATTGTTCCAAAAACAATGGATCCTACATTTCCCATAATGCAACCAATAGAATATTTCCGTTAAACACTCCATGCCTTGTCAAAAAACCCTTTACTGGAAAAGTTGAATTTCTTGAGGACTCTTCTTAATTATTACATACACGACACACACTAAAAAAAACTGACTAGGGCTGTCAATCGATTAAAATATTCAATCCTGATTAATCGCATGATTGTCCATAGTTCATCACGATTAATCGCAAATGAGTCACACATTTTGTATCTATTCAAAATGTACCTCCTTTTGCGACAAGCTAGTATGACATAGTTGGCATCAATGGATTCCTTAGATTTTTTAGTTTCATATGATACCAGTATCTTAAATCTAGCTTTAACAGTGAGTGCGCTACAGCCTAAAAATCACAAGTTGCATTAATTTGTTAAAGATATTAGTGGTGTTATAACGAATTGCGTTATTATCGCCCTAAAATTTACATAAATGAATTAATAATGGCAAAAACTACAACACCAATATGGCTATTATCACATAGCAACAGTTTCATATGACAGATTATAAATGTATGACCACCATCAAGGCTAGCCTTTCCATGATTCATGAACTAGAAATGAGTCATCATGAACATCACTTCACTCACGTCCCACAGCATCTACCGGTGGCAGCTTTGCTCTAACATTTGTCTGCAAGCATTCATTTTATTTAGCCCACTGGTCTACATATTGTCATGAAGATAATAATGAGATGTGATAAGTACATCACAAGTTGGCTCGTGTGATTAAAATAAGATATTATGACTACCAATTTTTTGACTCATATTAATGGTACATTTTGTCCAGGGCCAGTTAAACTAGTGGTTCTCAAACGTTTCCTGTCATGCTCTCCATCCCGCTGTACAGCTAAAGCTGAACCAACAATAATACAATTCTAATTAACAACAATCCGAGACCACGACATTTTTATCATTAAGCAGTCTGATCCTTCTCTTCCAATTTCTTTGACATTTAGCTGCTAGAGCCAATCTGTCAAAGGCCACTAAAACACTCCAGAATACATGTCCTCATCCAAGATTGTCGGCCTTTTCAGCAGATAAAGCTCTCTTGATCTGCTGCTTCTCGATGGCTCTTGTACCAGATGATACTGTCTATTATAATACAAATTAATTTCCTCGGAGGACAACTTCACAACACTCTCTGCTGTGGTTCCTTGAGAGTATCCTCATAAAATGTCTGTAGCTTAACTGTGCTTTGCAGGAAAATACATTAAGTAGTACGATATGTCTTCTTCCATTATTACAGTGGAGTCTGTGTTTACTGTGAGACTGTGTAGGTTGGGATTGGGCGTTTAAGTTCTGGCATCTCATTTCTTACGGTTTTATTATTATTATTGTATATTCAACGTTGACAGTTTTTATTATTTAATCATGACATCTTTCTCTAACTTTAAACTAAAGGTTTGACAGCAGTGGCTTAACCTTACCGTCTTTAGTTTCCACATGCAGAAACAAATTTAGAAATACAGCCTCCGAATTTGCAGAAATGCTAATCGTTGTTCCCAGGCTGTGTTTATTTACAGGCTGGTACCTCTGCCTGTCAGGAAGCATCGGAACTCTAAAGCAAAAGACTGAGGGTAAATAACTCACAGGCTTGCATCTCATAAGCAGATGCACAGCAACACATATGCATGCAGGAAACATGATCAAGATAAAGGTGTCAAAGTGCAAAGCATTTATTTTTTCCTTGTTCAATCATGATGAAAACAGCTTTGAGTCAAGGGGGTGTGTTGCTTTAGCCGCCAAGAGGGATGATAAAATACAATCCAGCAAAGGCCATTTTGATATTGACGTGTATCCGATGCGAAACAAACCAAACGGCTTTTTATAAAACTATGAAGAAAGATTGAAGAAGTTATCACAGCAATAATCATTTTATCATCTGTCTCGAATTATCAACGTTAACATCATTAAGTAATCTACCTGGCATGTGTTGCTTACATCATGTATTTAATAGAGTGCTGCAGGAATGAATCCTAAAACCCAGAAATGAGTTATCATTTTAGCACTTCTGGTTCCCTCGTCTGGAAATCAATTGGTTTTTTTAATGGGTTTTTAGTTAGATGCCTGAAAAAAGGTCTGTGGTTAACACAAGCTTAAGAGATTTTAACGTCTTGTTCTACGACATAAAATATGTCAGTCAATACCCCACTCGTGAATTTTGAAGCCTTTATGTGTCTTAAAAAAGGCGGTTGCTAACAAGTGGCTAAATGAGAATACTAAACATCAACACGCCGACTCGTTCGCCTTTACAGCCTCGTTGTGTATACTTGCGTTCATGTGGCCATGGTGTAGTCCATCTATAGCCTAACGTTGGCTTTTTACTTCTGCCAATTGCATTCACGCTTCAAAAATCTTAAAAGTGGTGTTAATTTATGAAGATTATCTTGCTGAACAAAACGTATAAGTATCATAAACATTTGTTTGTCACAGAGTTTATTTTCTGCAATAATCCCAAACCCAATGGAACAATCCCATTGGCTTTTTGTCGAGGGAACCAAGGCGATGCTAACTTCTTGGTTGGCCTACAAAAATACGTCATCCTGGCACCACTCTATTGGCCAATGCAGCACCTGCCAGATATTGTATGGCATTGCAGCGAGTTGAGCAAGGTTAAACTTTTTGGCTATAACCTACGTTTTTTTGTGTCTGCTGTGCCATCGCAGTGGCCTCATACAGGCATTTAATGAAAGGTCTGCATTTGGTTTTCATCCAGTGCTAATGTCTTTTTGAACACAACATTAGAAGTGTAAGGCAATGACAGAGAGAGGCGAGTAGAGCCCACATGACAGCGATGGAGGATTAATTATGTAATTATCTTCAAGCGTACTGGAATCTCCAGGCATAATTACAAAGCCCCTTCATTTTTCCTTCTGCCGCTTTTTCCAGTCATTTATTGCCTCCTTGTTTTCCAAAAGATTGGATGACATATGGCTTGAGTTGAACATCATTTAATTTTTGGAAAAACACCAAATGAGCCCAATGGTAATGGGATAGGGCTGCCATTCAAGGCCGAACTTACTGTAAGACAAATACAATGCCGAGTTACTATTAGTTATAAACGATAACACATAATGGGTTTTATTTTCCCCCTCTTACAACAAACTAATTTAAAGTGCATGTTGTGCATTTCTTTTTTCTGTTTTCAATTAGTTTCTTGAAAGATGACGCACTAGACTGACTCTGTTTACAAGTCAACCAGTCAACCTCCTCAGTCATTCCCAGACTTCCTTTAGTAAGGCAGCCAGGGTTGGGGTGCACAAACAAAACACACAAGTTGTGTGAGCTCAGTGTTTGCAGGAAAGCCAGCTACCTGCTCATTAATTCCCATTCTCTTTTATCCCACAAGCTCTGGGGCTTGTTTCTCTTGTCAGTCTCTGCCCCCTGGCAGTCCCTGCCTGCTGTGCTGATGCTGATATGTCTTTGGAGTGAGAGGCTCCACTCATCTCTCTGAGATCTCTAAGGATCGATGCGGTGCAGAGAACACGCAGTGAGAGACTGAAAATGGAGACCTAGTTATGTCGAAAATATGTATTCAAATATTAACAAAAAGGCACATGGTAGATAATAGCATTGATTAAGGTGTCATGAGAGTTTATTGTAAGTAACATATGTGTGTAGTAGAATGGATGACACTCTTAACAAAATGCTTTTTCCAGGTTTTCTTGCATGATGTACACAACATTTTTAATTGTGACAAGCTAATAATTGTTTTAAAAACAGTTTGATCTAACGGTATATAAGGGAATCACTAATGGTAATCAGTCAATTGAGTAATATATATGTAGCCTATATATAGAACTGTTTAATTAATAATGCCCATGCTACATGATTAACTATGTTCTTTATTCATTAGCTCTGCATTGCTAGTTATAATGAACTACACTGTAGAACACTGTATAAATACTGAACATACAGCATGCATTAAAGCTTCAGTAGGCAGTATATTTTTGGCATTATTGGGCAAAGATCCCATAATAGCCTTTCAGCATATTGCAATTCAAGTGTTCTGAGAGAAAACTAGACTTCTGCTCCTCCTCATGGCGCTGTTTTCAGGATTTAGAAAATCTAGCCCGTGACGGTATATAGACTTTGACCAATCACAGGTCATTTCATTTAGAGAGCGTTCCTATTGACTGTGCTTGGCGACCGTTATATAAAAATAACTTTTTTTAATCATATTTGCTCCAATCTCGCCGGAGCACAGCCAATAGGAATGAAATGACCTGTGATTGGTCAAAGTCTCCCGTCACGGGCTAGATGTTTTAAAGCCTGAAAACAGAGCCATGAGGAGGTGCAGAAGTCTAGTTTTCTCTCAGAACACTTGAATTACAATATGCTGAAAGGTTATTATGGAATTTTTGCCCAATGATGCCAAAAATATACTGCCTACTGCCACTTTAACATTTTGCATAAAGATGCATATTTTCTTTTCTGAAGAAAGGAATATATTCTTTCAAAAAATACTTAGAACCATAACAACTACTACAATGTTTGTGTGCACTGATGCACAAGCTTAATGTTTATAATATCTTATTTTACTTGTTATATGGTTTCCACTGTTAAAACAGGTGATGTAACTGCTCCAAAAACAAATATATTAACAAACAGAGGTTCATCTGTGTCAGCCATGTCTCAGACTTAGTCAACAACATATAAAAAATGTTAACTTTGTCAGAGTTAATATATAAGTCGTACATTTATGCACCCAAGCTCTCCTTCAGAGAGTCATCTGCCCTTCACTTGTTAGGACTGTGATGGAAATTCTCATTCTGAGTGGTGTTTCACATTTCTCTGCCGTGGCAAGGTCACTGTCATTCACCCACTGACTATGAAAGCATTTATGACACTTAAGACACATTTAGCATTACATTACAGGGAAAAAGTGCTTCCTTCTTCAATTTAATATCTGATTGACAGATAGGATATCAAATATTAATGAGGTAGGAGCAATATAGCTCGGTGACAGAGTTTGGGAGGAAGGAGATGACAGTCGTCATGTTCTCGATGTGTCAAACACCCAATTTTCACCGAAATAACACCTTGCCCTACCTCCCACTGTGTCGCATCTTTCCTTCAATATTTGTAGCATGCATGTTGTGCAAGGCACAAAAATACCACAGGGCCTGGCATTGTGCTTTTTATAGTCAGGAAAATACCAATGTTTCAGTACTTGTACTAGTATTTCTACTTCCATCGAACAAGCAACGGGCCATGTTAGGAAACAGCTAGCAACATCCAACGTGCAGATCTCCGCCAGGTGTGTCGAGCGCTGCTGTAATGTTTGATTGAATGAATACACACCACAATTTGGTGTGCGAATCTGGACAGGAACAATTCCTAATCCCTAGTGGAAACAAGATTCCAAACTAGTTGGGCGCTTGGGGCCCTACCAGCCGGTTAAGGGGAGTGAGGAGTCAGCAATCAATCATGATAGGTTAAGAAAAAATGTGAATCACGGCAACCAACAGAGGTCCTTGAACATACTTAAATGTGCACAGAAATATCAGGCTGATGGGCCTTAGCCTTAGCTGCGGACAGACAGATACACATACGACCAAGCGCATGATCTCTTCAAGGCTTACACCAGGAAGAGATAATAATGCAGTATACTAATGCTAGCTGTAGTGACAGGACTTTCGCCGAGGAGACGAGCGTTCATGTCCCGTGTGAAACCAGATGTCAACATTGATTTATTTATTGATTTATTTAACTTCCATAGTTAAGTTACGCCACTTGCGGAGTTATTTTAACCCATACTGCAATATTTCCTAAGCCTAACTAAGTAGTATTGTTGCCTAAACCTAACCAAGTTGTTTCCTGTGAAAATGGAAGTTTATTTTGTATGCATGTAATGAGTGGAATTTGGAACGAGTTGCTGGACATTCATCGGAGAATGCACAAAAAATGAGGAATAACTTTGTGTAATACGAACCGTTGTATGAGGATACGTTGAATACAAACAACAAAATCAGTATAGCAAGGTGATTTTATAGTGGAGGTGCCAACAGTCACAAAAAACGTGTGCAAAGATAAAGGTTTGACTTTGGGAAGTTGTTAATTACACACCCAAATGCACCCTCTCTTGGCAATATTCAAATTTGAGGTGAGATTTTCACTTTGTCATGTTCAGCCAGCCAGAAACACAATCATTTAGAAAAACAATATAAGAAAACACATCAAATCCCCAAATTCTTTAATAAAAAAAGATCCTGTAATTGTGGAAGACCGAGGCACCATCGCAACAGCCATGCTACCACAGTCTATGCTAGATGCTAGATGCAAGCAAGACTATTTCCCCTCTCTATGAAAAAAACACAAACTCCAACTGAAGGCTGCCATGGGGGAGCTAATGGGCCGTAAAAAAAATATTTTTACTGTTTTTGTCTTCATTTGAAAAATAGTAGTGTTGTATTTCAGATCTTCTAGTTTGTGTTGTGATTTTATGATGCTGAAAGGAGAGCTCCCATAAAAAGCTGTTTTTGTGTATTTTGAAAGTCTGTTGGATAGCTTCAGTACTCCATCCACATCTGCGAGCACCCCACGCTCCACCATACCAGAAAAATCTCACTCCACATTGTTAATCAAAGTCGACAACCCTGTTTTATAATCAAAGTTTTTGATGCTAATTGCTAAACAGAAACAGCTACCAGGGAGTGTTATTTACCAACAACCACGTCCTTCTAAATAATTCATCTCCTTTTAACGGAGGTGACAGCCTGAGATCAAAGAATTGGACTAAAGTAAAAATGGCTGCAAACAGGATGTGTGTCCGATGATGAAAGTAAGGCATAACACAAAGGTGCTATTTGATGTATCATTTCAAAATTTTAGCAGTCCTGGGTATCCAGTCTGTGTGTCAGTATCCACCGATGATATTATGATACTGCTCATAATGCCGTGCATTTGAGAGTTGTGCTACCGCTGTTATTTAAAACCGCAGGAGCTCTGTGGGAACCAAATTAAATGTCAGAGGACTTACATTCAGACTGAAGCCATTTCATTGATAAGGATAGGCCTTCCCTTAGAATTACCCAATAAATTAAAACGCTTTTGAATAATCCTCCACAGAGCTGTCCCCTAGAGGTTCTTTATGATCCTTTAAAAGTCATCACTCTCTCCACAACCTCCAGTTCACTCTGTCTATTGGCTCGCTCTGATCCATCAGTCACACAGGAAAAGACATATTTGTCAGCGAATAATGAAAGCTGCTGAAAGATTGTCAGTTGGCTTCGACGGACATGCAGATGAAAAAAAAGTCATGGCATGTCGAAAACTATCAAAAAAATGTCATGGTGCGGCATGTCGAAAATCATAAAAAAAAGAAGTCATGGTGCGGCATGTCGAAAATCATAAAAAAAAGAAGTCATGGCGCGACATGTCGAAAATAAAAAAAAAAGTCATCTTGCGGCATGTTGAAAATCATAAAAAAAAAAAGTAATGACACAGCATGTCGAAAATTGTAAAAAAAAAGTCATGGCGCGGCATGTTGAAAATCATAAAAAAAAAAAGTCCCGGCGCAGCATGTTATTAATTTGCATTTAATCGTGATTAGCTAAGGAAAATCATGTGATTATTCACGATTAAGTATTTTTAATTGATTGAAAGCCCCTGCTTAATTAACACATAAATTATTTATTTGATTTATTTTGATTCATTTCTGCTGTGTGGTTGACTGATGGGATTAATGTTTCTGCTGGAGAAATCCAGAAACACTGCCTGGTGAAGCTGTGGTTCACTTGCTGACACTAGTATCAATAGAAAATGTGAAAACAGCAATGTTTGCTTGTTCTGGTCCTTCACTATATTTTCCTCACTGACGTCAATCACGATCACAACACGCTCAACAATGTGAGGAATGCCAGTATCGATTCAATAAAGCACGGCGTGTGTGTGAAGTTATACTCTACCTCCCACGGTGACTCCCGGGGAGATTCTTGCTGATGCATTTTTATCAATACCAATATAGTTTTTAATACTTTTCAATATTTTAGCCAAGTTCAAAACAAACTGTTTTATAGTTATTGACATTCTTTATTATGGAAAAACAAGATTTCTGTCGTACTGTGAAAACTCTCTGATGCCACTTATGGTTTACAGGGTAATGAACAACATTTTGCGCGAGTAGAGACAGATAAAGATGAATATATTCTTGAATTTAATTTAGTGAGACGTGAATATAACTACGCAAAGGATGAGAAAATATGTTCAAACTAACCCTGTCATATCAGTTCTGAATCTAAATGTAAATCTGTCCTATGCTATGGCAGTTTCCATTGAGCAAGAATAACCTGGTAGTGGATGTAAATGACAATGACTCATGAGCATCTGATGTGTTGGTATGTGAATCATCCACACTCTGCTCCCTTGTTTTCTGAGGGACGTCTGTGTTCTGAGCAGAGCAGCTGTTGTTTCGTATATTAAGGCACACGGTGCTCTCACATTTAAATTAAATCATTACAGTTAAAGTGAATGGTATTTTAGAGACTGTATACCTCAATGCAGAAAATAAACTAGTGCTCCAAGTGCAACAGGAGTGTTGGGTCTCTTCAATAAATGTTTGCTTGCTATGTTAATTCACAGCGTGGGAGTGTGGCAGGTGTGAAGATGGTGGGCAAATATGTTGTTCATTTGTTTTCTCATTGTCAAGCAACCAGCCTACAGCTCCCACTGCTTTGTTTACCTTTGTACTCACTGCAGATGGAAGGATGACTATGGCGGTGTATGAATTTCAACCGAAGAGATGGAAAGCTCCAGATAGTCAGGGAAAGATACTGCTGATCAGAATTATGATATATACAGTATAAATAAACAAAACTGTGAGCAACGCAAATATGGCGGATCAACACAATCTCATGGGAAGGCGTATAAATGGCACTAAGGATGCACCGATGCGACTTTTCCAGTCCCGATAGCGATACCGAGCACCGATTCGTTACCAGTGTTTAGTTAATGAACTGTATACTTCACTCTGTGGAAGAAACTTGGATCGTTATTTTATCAGCAACATCAGGCTTGATTTTAACATTGTTTCCTAAACTTTGTTAAACAAAATGTGAGCAATAAATACATAGATATAAATGTATTTAATTGTTATTTATTATTAACAGTATATAATGTAGAATTTAATTGAATAGATTGGCCCCATCGTCACCGATATCCGATCCAGCTATTTGAGTAAGTATCGGCCCAAAATCCGATCCAGTATCGGTATCAGTGCATCCCTAAATATCACTACATTACTGGGACATTCCGCGTGTTATGAGAATGCATTTCAGCCTTTTTGTGAAATTTGTGCGCCTCTTTTTGCATTTCATTTTTACACCACACATCAAAACTATGGTAACGGCCGCTGTTAGGTTTAGGAAACAAAATGCTTAGGTTTAGGAAAAACATCATGGTTGGGCTTAAAATAAGTACATCAACTAAGTAAAATATGCACAGAAACAATGTAACAGAGGTACAGGAAACACATCACAAATGTTACTTATGTAACTTAAAACTAACTCAACAACACGTTGAAAGGTCCTGTCTTTGTTGGACCCATCCTCCTCCCCTCCCGTCTGCCATAAGCAATCTCTCAAATTTTATTCTATGTCACTAGCTCTGAGCGTAGCATATGAACGTGGATGCGTTTACATTCAAGTCAATACAGACTACATGGAGTACAAATGACACGCCAAAAGCAAGAACGGTGTTCTTATTGTACACTAAATGACTTGCGATTACTGTGACTTTCATACACCATTTAGTGTGACCGGGCGGGGCGGATAACACCTTTTATCATTTTATGCCTTTTGTATTTGATACACCAAACTATATTTGTGAACAAAGGCAATTTTGGACAGCAGCTCTTAGTTCTGAACCAGAAACGGTACACTTAAGGGGCAGAAAATCCAGCTTAATGCGCCCTCACCATCTGTTCCCAGTTCATTATTGAGCACAAAGGCAAAGAGAGAGAGGGTTTAGTTATTTTCAAAAGAAGAATGATGGAATTTATGGCAACCTTGGTTTAGTGGGAATATGTTTTTCTCAACACTGTTGCTTTAAAGGGAAAATTCTGCACCTTTTATGTGGATGTCCAATCAGTGTTGATGGCAAATGTAGTCGATTGAATCAATAAATTATTCAGTGCGTTCTAAAATCTGTTGTTTTTTTCTGCATCCAGCGCTGTTATTTGATGTGACAGTGACGTAGTTGGAGGCAAGGAATATATGGTCGGTGGAGACTGGGTGTTAGAAACTCACACACAATGCATCCTGTTACATGTCGGCACCGGCGCGGCTATGCGTGCCGGAGAACTCGGCTTACTTGGTCAATATAGCACTCACTGACGAATTTATGGCTTAAATCGACTACATTTACCATCAACACTGACTGGACATCCACATTAAAGGTGCCGAATTTTCCCTTAAATAGCACACGGTGTTATGAGGGGTGGTATTTGTGTAACTTGTAGTATCAGAACAGCAGGGCGTCTTTACCAGTAGTCTCCCAGAGTATCACTAATTTAAGAGTAATAATAAGAGTATCAGAAATTTCTTTTTATCTCTTCATTTTTCCCTTTAAGACTTTCTAGAGTTAGGAATGCACGTTATTACTTCAGTTTTGGGTGAGAGCCAGAAGAAATCTTTTGTGATGTTGTATTATGGGATCTTTAAAGATATTTGTTGGTTATAAACAACAAAGAGTATTTTTCCTCTCTTCACAGTTTGAGTTCTTATTTCTACAAAAACTCTGTCTAAAAACAGGTCTTTCTTTCTCAGCTCATGAAAGTTGACATTCGGAGATACTTGGACAGCGATAACATTTGATTAACACCATCGTATGTGCATTAAACTATGATTAATAGTGAATAGTACACTGTGCTGTGGTCTGTTAGTGGGTGGAATTATTGCAGGTGGGTTCAGGGCTGCCCCTTAGACTGCAGTCACGTCTGAATCCCCAAGCTTGTCTGCAGAAGCAATTTGTCTTCTGATAAAACAGCCACACTATAGCCGAATCAATAGGGGCTATCAAATGCATTCAATCAGACCTTTGTGCCACTGAAGGCGACCATATGTCGGCATTACCTTACTTTGAATTTACTAGCTTTCTCTAACCATTAGGCTGGGATGAATCACAGGTTTTATCCTGTATTGTAACAACAACATTATGCCTTTTGTAAAATATATATGTTATATAAAATATTCAAGAGAGAAATAATGAAATACAAACCACCACACATTTTTGTATATGGCTGCAAGTTAATGCCATTAATTACCATCAGGGGCCTTAAAAGGACAATGCAGCAAGGCTGAGCGAAGATGCAGAAGGGATAAACATATTGAGTCCCAAGCTTCTCTTAAAGGACTGATCTTTAGCTACCAGTGTGCAGTCAAGGAGGGAAGGAACTCTTGTTTCTCACATCTGATTACTTAAAAGGACCATAATCCCAGAGTCCTCTATAAAACTATTAACTTGGATTAGTCCCCCACCCAGTCAGTCAGTTAAAGCCTCCCTAGAGAGATGTGAAGAGTGTATATAATAATTTAACAACATATTTGTAGTGATTAGGCAAGTCCAGAATCAGGAGAGCTTGATATAGTATTCTTTCCATCTTTATTGTTACAGCTTCAGTAGGCAGAATGAAAGCTTTTGGCATAATTGGGCAAAGACTCCATAATAACTTTTCAGCATATTGTAATTCAAGTGCTCTGAGAGAAAACTAGACTTCTGCACCTCCTCATGGCTCTGTTTTCAGGCTTTAAAAAATCCTATTGGCTTTGCTCCGGCTGGTGGGTGGTGCTTGGTATTTCGTTTTCCTCCTGTCTGTGAAATTTTGCACATGCCATTAGGAGCACCGGAGGACACAGAGGCACATGATTATTTTCAGATTACCTGCCTCATGCACTAATGTCAGGATATAGTTTTATAAAAATAACTTTTTTTTTTTATATTTGCTCCATTTCTACACACTGCAGCTTTAAAGAGTTTTCTTGTAAACAAAGTGTATGTTTGCATTCAGTGTTACTCAACCACACTGTAAGATTGAGGTCAAAAATGTTAAATGTTTTTATCTTCTTAATAAAACATTTGCAAAGCTGATTTTTTTAAAACATTCAAAATTGTTGCATCCATATTGACCTGCTAGCAGTCTTCTACAAGCCTCTTCCACCTACATCTTTTCAATGTCAGAATTTAGGCGGGCTGTGACGATTTTTGTAACTTCCTGAAACCGCCAATGCGACAAGCACGCAAGATTTTGTGTCGTCACTGACATCTGTAGAGTTTACAACAGTAAAATCGGACACATTGCATTGTGGGACGGTTAGCAGAAAGTAGTGTACCTGCTTTAGATAGACATTACCGTTTTCATTCCATTATCAGAATTTGGCATTATGTAGTAAATATGCTTCATCCTGTGTTCAAGTGCGGCCATATAAATAAGCTCTAATTTTTTTTGCTCTCAGATGCGGTCGGATGACAAACTAGTTCATTTCTTGCTCACTGGCCTTGGGCTTTTTTGAATGCCACACCATCAAATGGCCCTTTGTAAAGACACAACTGCCTTCTGTTCCCATTTCAAGGTTCAGCAATGGCAGTGTTTGTCTCCACTGGCTGCCAGTGACAGGAAGATTCACAAGATGTTTTAAAATGGACTGGTGATGTGGTGGGGCAGCCGAGTATATACTGTAAGTGATGGGCCAGACACTTCCGAGGAGTCTAATGGGTTTTTGACAGCCAGAAGAAGCAGCAATGGACACTGTGGTGATTAGAGGTAGATTAATGACCCGGCAACCTGAAGGAGATATGAGGGAATGGTATTACATCGAACTGATTTTCTCCTTTTATCATTTCCTGATTTGGTGCCAACCGATTGATTATAAATGTTTGATCAATCATAATAGACTGAAACCATTAGGGGAGACAGCAGTCCAACCAGGACATGCAGTTGGCTGATTAGCCTCTGGCTAGATTGAATTTTGTATAAAGCAAATTAACTCTGTAAACAAATGAATTTACAAGTAAGCAGTGCACTGCTCTGGATTTCCTAATAAGAAACCATAAGGTACAGACCAAAACCACTGAGATGTGTAATTAACTCCATTCTTTCATTCAAAGTATAGCCACCCTCCTAAAAAAAAGGAAAATAAAAGAATGTGGGTATGGAAAAGTCTCCCATGTCTTGAAAGGTGACGTTTTACTTTTCCATGCAGTAAAATCTAAGATAGAAATGGGAAATCAGATCAATAATACTTGATTATGCCTGATTTTGTCAATAATTTTCTAATAAATACCCACAAACATGTCATTACACAGTTCCTGGAAATCAAATGGTTGACTTCTTTTTTTGAGAGGTTTTTAAAAGTTGAAATTGTTAATGTTCAACAGCATTTACATTTCTCGTCGGATTCATGCATTGATTCAACAACACATCTGTGTTCCTATAGCTGTTTAGTCAAGAGTCAAGCAGTGATGATGCCCTGAAACTCTTTAAAGCTGTCATTAAATTACAGGACTCTGACATCAGCAAACACAGAGCCTCTGAGCAACACTTCAACTGCTTTCTATCCAAATCAATCAATGTTGCATTTCAGCAAAAAAATGCCCCTAAGTACAATTGCATCTTTCATTACTCTATGTTCTCCAGAATTGATAATACAAATTGTGTGCATTTATAGAGCAGCGTGGAGAAAAAAAGTGAGGAAATCATTTTTCTCTCTGATTGGTGCCCTTGGAGGTTGCAGAGGAGATATTCAGGATAAGCAGCTAATCTGGGAGCCAATCTGTGCCTCGGCTTTCTTTATGTGATTTGAATTCTCAGCATGGCAGCGGTGAAGGTGAAATGATTCGGGAGCCATTACTGTGGCCCCATGTCGCTGCGCCAAAGAACTGACTGAGCATGAGGACACTAGGTCAAGATAATTACAGCCATATTGCGCAGAGATAATGCTTTTTTATCGGACATTCGTCAGCAATACAGAGTTTCTGCCTCTTAACTGAACATATGGCTGTTATGGAATGGTGGGGGGGAAGCGCTATTTCATCTTTCAAAGCTATATATTTTTTTTTCTAAATGAGCACCATGGTAATGTGAACACTCCTGGCAGGGTAAGCCCACCAATTTCTAAATTGAATCATCGCTGCCTAGCAGTCTGTGCCACACACACACACACACACACACACACACACACACGCACACACACACACACACAACAGAGTGAGTCTTCAGCTTGGAGGAATCTTCTCCCATCATTCAGTTTCACAGCAGGGAGACCCATATTTCAAAGAGAATAGAGTCTTGAACACAGCTCAATGTCTGTCTTACACTCTGAATTGGAGACATGCTCATGGGAATAGCTCTCCACTGAATTACCTGAAACAAAATGTCTGTCAGGTAACATTAATATGTCACCGCAGAGTTGCCCATTGCTGTGGCTTTTCTCTATGTGGATCGTTTGACTGCCATGCTTTCACCTCGGTCTTGTCATATGCAAATAAATAAATAAAAAGATATTGAATTAATAAAAATGTGCTTTTCTTTTCAGGCAGTTTTTTTAGCTAGAGTGGAAAGATGGACCAGATGTCCATTCATCTATATGGGTTTCCAAAAGTTGAGATAAAACTGTTGAGATTCTTTCCCTCTTTGATTATCGTTAGAAAACTTGATGTGACTGTTTTAATTTTAAAAGTGCAATGCGTAACATGTAGCCACATGTTCCAAACAAATAGGGGGCAGCATTTCACCTTTACTACTGGGTCCATACAATCTAACTTTGCAGTCGTCAGTTATATAAAAAAGCCAACTAACAGCAGGGTAAGAATATGCACAATTCAACCAATCTGTTGAAACTCTAAGAGCAGGTCAAAATAACATTGCTTTTTGCATTCGTGCCACTAATTGGGGACCCCTATGGTTCGTGTATGCTTTGATAGTTTGTAATAGAAAATTCAAGTTAACTGCTAACTGGGGGTCCGTCTGCCGCGCGCTCTACTCCCGGGGAAGCGGAGAGGACGAGGCAAGAGTGCAAATTGTTTTCTCATTTTTTCCACTTTGGATTTAATGCAATAAACAAACTATCGAAATGGATGTACATTCTATTGAAAGCCCTCAGGGCAGCTGTACTTCTTCGTTCTCTCATGCTGGACTGAGGGCAGACTGGACGCTACAGTGACTCACTATCACCTCTCAAGGTAAAAGTGATAGGCGGGCCAGGGCTAGCTGGTTAGCATGCTTATTTCAACAGATATCTCTGCAACACAATACATAGATGTATTTGACATAACGTCAACACTGTAACCTTTTCATATTCTGTTGGTAATGTTAGTTCATCTTTTGAATGTTTAAACTAAAACGTTGGCCATAACTTGGCCACACATTGCACCTTTAAGTTTCCAAAGAATATTTCTGAAATATTTGGGGATTACTATTTTTTATGTTCAGCAGCTGAATATGAACATTGTATCCAAGATTAATACATAATTAATTAATTGAATGACTGACAGACATTCTTAAGTAGCAATAAAATAAAGTTTTGCATTAATTTATCTTGATTCTTTATTACCTGTGAAGAACTTTAAAAAGAAAAAATAAATGCTGCAAACGACTTTAACTGCAAGTTAAATTAAACACTGCAACAAAGGTGCATTCTATTAGTTGAATGCCATTGAACATCATTTGTAAAGAAAACAAACAAACAAAAAAAATCAAATGCAATCACAAGCAGAGAACTGCTTACGGTGTCGGCTGGTTACTTTAGAGTGTTGGAACGGGAGTATCATTTCTCTCACTTTTTGGGGGGGGATTGGCAAAGCAGTGGCACTCAGAGGACGCATGTGACATTTTCTCGGGTCAAAATGAATGCATTATTGGTTCAGTGATGTCTGGAATTCAATAGAGAGGTACTTACGTAACTTGTGTAAATTGCACTTATGTGAAATGCATCAGAGGAGCTGAGTGCTTATTGGCACCAGGGTTGAAAAGACTTAATTTACTGAGTGGTTGCAAGATCCAGACTCCTGACGCAAAGGTAAGATCTTGAAATAGCATGTAACCTGTCAACTTGTGCATTTTGAAATGCATTCAGAACGGCATATGGAATTTTTTTTTTCCAAATGCCACATAGACTTAAACTGAACAGATAAGAAAAATTCAGATTCAGATTGGTTGCTTGATGTCACAGAATCAATTGATCTAACTATATGTATTCAGTAAACTGCAGTTTTAACCATCTCTACAAACAGATCACAGTGTAATGAGGTGTTATCACACAAGTTTTGGTGCTCTCTACTTTTTCATGTCCGAGGTTAATGTATCAGAGGCCACATAAGCCTCTGGGCTCCGAATCTCACCACCTTCCTTTGTGAGCTACTTTGTTGGGATTGGCTGTTACATCACATCAGAAATGTTGACACAGACCTACAGGCATATTTAAACAGCCCAGTATCACTAGGAATTACGCCCATATTGGACATTTCCACATCTCACGTCCAATGCTAACACTAAGTGCCGATGCAGGATGAGCAGCAGTGTGACCTTCATGTAGCTAGGAGGGAAGTTAGAACTTGCAGTTTTGTGGTTGTGGATGGAATTAGCTTCTGTGATTGACATGACGCAAACTCTGCTGTCCTGCATGCACATTATTTCCCTAACTTTAACCATTTATTTTAGTTGCCTAACCCTAATCATTACTTAAACATAGTTTTTTTCTGTATTTGGTTGTGTTTTCTTTTTCTAAATGCGCATGTGTTGTCAAATTGATGAAGATGTTTTTCTTCATTTTCTTGTGTTTTGCCTCTTTGCATATTTTTCTTAAGTTGCAGTGTGCTGAGCTGTCAGGGCCACCGTGATTTCCCCCTTTAATTAGTACCAAATTACATAGTCCCTTCCAAGAACCTAAAAGTTTACAAATACAAATTAGTTTCTTTCTAGGCCCAAGAAATAAAGTGTTCCCCAAATCTGCTAATGGCTGGCCCATACAAAAAGCTTTTTCAAATCTTAACACCGCACCACGCCACACACTAACAGACTCCATTCATAAACAACAGGAGTCCCGACTAAGAAAAACGCAAATCTCACAATCTCTCGCGATCAAACATGACGGACGACAGGCCGAAAGAATTAGCGATGTTAGTTTTTGCACTACCTTGTACGGAAAATTCACAAAGGATGGATGGAGACACGTTTAATAAACACACGTTGGTGCCACGAATTAACAAGTCGGTCCTCCATTTCTGAGGTCCATCGTACTACTACTTTATGCCTCCCATTTTGCATTTGCTCATGCATTAGCTGTGGCCACCGTGACAGCAGTGGTTATCTTTCTTTCTTCAGCTTGGTTCTCAATTGGCTATCGTCCTTTCCCACGTGATTGCGTCATCGGCTGTCCTCGGGGTCCCCCACACACAACAGGATATCTGATCATAAATATTGAACATGTTTAATTTATACGATTTGAAATCGGTGTGGCCAGGATGGACTTCTGAGCCGATCGGAGGATGTAAAAAACACTCTTAACATACCTCACACCACAGGAATATCTGGAAAGATAATCTTTAGAACCACCAAAAACAAATCGGGGTTCTGCTGACGATTGTCGGGAGGGAGGGAATCTGGCCCAAAATCAGCTTGAATCTCGTGTAGTGTGTACCCGACATAAGGTGAATAGAAGGGAATATGCAACATGCTTTGAATAGGCATCAATGAGTAGATTTTTACTTATCGGGCAATACACTCCTGTCAACTTCCACCACGTTCATGTGCAAACACACGCACACTCTTCACACATAGTCCACACAGTTGGGCTGCTCCTCTTATAAATCTTCACTCATTAATCATTTAGAGGAAGCAATTTGTGGAGCACCTGTCCCAACAGAAGGCCATTAGGGTTTTCGATGGAAGGAGCACTATGGGTCTAATGGCTTTTCGGTGGAACTTATTGGACGACATATTGGATTCTGTGCTACACATAGCCACTAGCTTTAAGATAGTGGCTGCTGAAGCAAAGCTCACAGTTTTAAATGCTGCACTAGATGCAGAGAGAATGGGTTTTTAGTCGGCATATTTGCATAGGCATTACAGATTCAGCCAGGTAATTGGCGAATTGTTTGGAAATGTAGATTGGATTTTTTAGAAATCAAGTTGGATCCATTCCTCAATCTATCCTCTTCCTGATAGGTCTGTTTACTATGAAGCCTATCCCAGCATTCAATGGCCAACAGAAATACCTTCAACAGGTTACCAAACAGACATTTAAACTGCTGACCATCAGAAAAATGCTTCAACTGTCATATGTGTCTACTTTACAAAGGCAGAACCAAAGTACACAAAGATATAGTAATTACAAATATATCCTAGTCCATCTGCCAGTAATCGTTCTACTAAACATGATCACTGCGAACACTTGCTCAGTAATCCAAGATGGATGCTCCTTTTTTTCCATTGCAACAACTCATCTCAGGCCGAGGCACTGTTCCTGGACCTCATCAGGTGAAGGGCATTTTGTCAATAATTGAAAAAAATGTGCTTGCTATTCATTGTCTCGAATACAACAGCCACATTACTCGCTCAGATTCTCATTACCAATTCTGTTCTTCTCCTCGGAGGATTATCCACCTGGAGCAGTTGTCTGTCACTCTGGCTGCTCTGCAAAGCCAAGGGGGAGCCCTGGGGAATGCTGCGGCCGCGCATCTGTGTACACCGTACAGTATCAGCCTGAGCAAGGACAAGACCCATCAATATTAGTCTGTCATCTTATCTGATAGAGACAAGCCCAGTGCTGAATCGCCAAGCTCAGAATGGGCTCCATGTTTCGTAATGCACTTCGCTTCACTCTCTATGAATATGAATGGCCTCTACACTCCCTCAAACTTTTCTTCTACATTGCAGCATATAAAAGTTACACAGCAGCGAACAAAAGCAAAATATTTGTCCGAAACATTGGTAGCATGCAGAAGGAGAGCAGCTTTGATATGTAATATAGGGCTGTCAATGGATTCAAATATTTACCGTATTATTAGATTTATCAAGTATTTAATACTCTTATTAACATGGGAGTGGGCAAATATGCTTGTTTTATGCAGACTTATGTATATATTTGTATTGGAAATCAATTAACAACACAGTACAATGACAAATATTGTCCAGAAGCCCTCACAGGTACTGCATTTAGCATTAAAAATACGCTCAAATTATAACATGACAAACTCAAACCCAACAGGCAACAACAGCTGTCAGTGTGTCAGTGTGCTGACTTGACTATGACTTGCCCCAAACTGCATGTGATTATCATAAAGTGGGCATGTCTGTAAAGGGGAGACTCGTGGGTACCCAGAGAACCCATTTTCATTCACATATCATGAGGTCAGAGGTCAAGGGACCCCTTTGAAAATGGCCATGCCAGTTTATCCTCGCCAAAATTTAGCGTAAGTTTGGAGCATTATTTAGCCTCCTTTACGACAAGCTAGCATGACATGGTTGGTACCAATGGATTTCTTAGGCTTTTCTAGTTTCATATGATGCCACAAAAACTGATCCCGCTACAACCAAAAAATCGCAGGTTGCGTTAATGTGTTAAAGAAGTTAGTGGCGTTGAAACAAATTTGCACTACAGCGTTATCGTGTTAACTTTGACATCCCTAATGTAATCAAATGACTACTAAATGTTCACTATGTAATATAGATATGGTACAGTAGACATGATTTTTAACTGCTGAGCTGATGGCATGACATAGCAATAAATTCCTAACAAAGTGCTACTGCTATAATGATGTCTAGACCAACATTGCTGTTTTATTACATCTATTCAATGTCACAAGGTCTGCTGGACACATTTATGAGTACAGTCAAACAGACAGAGAATCCAACGTAATACTGGCCCACTCACCCTTGAGCCTTACTAACGCTGCATGTGGAAATAAATGAAGCAGGAAGGTGCAATCATTTTTGCTGTAGGGTAAAATACAGCCGTGGGTCATAATACAAATACCATACAAGAGTAATGAGTTGTAGTTTGCATTCAGCAAGCTTTCCTAATGCCTGGCGTCCATGATTAAAAGCCTCCTGTCCCAAACTTCTCACCCCCATTAAGTTACGTGTCTCTCTTAACAGGGCGATGGGGGAGTTGCCCCAAACATCCAACTTTGTTAAACTCACCAGCCCCCAGTCATCCATCTTCTTTCTCGTTAAGCGCTATTAATTGTCCACACATATACCATGGGGTGTTGTTTATTAATTCACATCCTGTGCCCATTAGGTCCCATCAAGCATTCTTCAGACAAATGGCCACCCATTAGACAGCTCAGTCTTCTAATGGGAGACAGTCACATGCGCGTGGTTCCCATTACAAACAACTCTGGGATGTAACATTCCCATTTTTCATTTCTCAGTCTCGGTCTTTCTTCAGTTACTCTGGTGATCTGCCATCTGCTGCTTTAAACTGGAGCATAAGTACAGTTAGTAGTAAATAATGAACTTTGTTTGCATGGAAACTTTCTTACCCAAAATGCAGCACAAAGTACTAATCATACGAAGAGGAAGACATTGGCTAAAAATATAATATAATCCTATCCATTCTACAGTACTCGTTCTTTGTTCAGCATAATTCAACTTAATGGTGATGTGTTTTCTTGTTTATTCTACCTTGGAATAATCACCCCTTTTTATTGTTGCCATCGTTTTTTTTTTTTTACACAAAACATCATTCTTTTAAGCACATTATTAATTTAAAGGGCAAGTCCATTACTTTTATTTTTTTAGGTTTTAATATCATTCTGTTGCTTCCCAGTGGTGTTTCTTATGTATTGAATGCCAAACATTCATACTTTGGTCAAAGTATGTATGTTTTAGCATCAAAATACTATTTTCCCAAGCCCTTCCAAAATCCTTTTTCCCACATGACCTGACAGAGGTCTCTGCATGATGAAGTTCTCTTTCTCTATTTACTGTAAACTTATCCATATTCAGTGTGTATTACCTACAGTAACTTGGATGGCGGTCGACTAGCTCCCAGTTTGGAAAAGCAAACTGGAGTACTAGGTAGACCAGCAACTCCAGTGTTCTCAAGGTAAAATTACTGTTTTTGTGAATGGAGTCTGGTGGCTTTGAAGACAATGATGTAACGGCTTCAGTTCCCCGTCGGAAAGACTGCCTGATGGCGAGGTAAAGCCATGAAAATATTCGAAATATAGTGTATACTTGAACTCATACTGATTTTTTTTCAGATGGGCCTTTTTTTAGATGGGCTAAAATATGTTTTTCTGCTGCTCCTGTCCACAGCCGCTTTACCTTGCCATCAGACAGCCCTTTATGATGGGGAACTGATGCCGTTATATCTTTCTCTTCAAAGCCTCCAGACTACATCCACAAAAACTGTAATTTTACCTTGCAGAAGGCGTGAGTATACATACAACCCCACTTCAGAAAGTCCGAAGTAACCCTTTTAGTTATTTCCAAACTTAGAACAGCTAACTTTGACTCATAGTGCTAGCGTTCACATTATTCATAACCTTATTGATTAGCTTACTTTGGTAACCTATGCCTAATGGCTGAGAGGCATTTCCATTTGTAAAAAATAATGAAAAAGAAAGCAGATGGACCTGCCCTTGGAAAGTGTAAAAAATAAATCCACCTTTCCATCTCAGTATATGTCTATGATATGGATATTTCAGATAGCTGTTTGTTATTCACCGATATGAATGCATGGATTTTAGCTGAAAGCAGAGTTCTGAAAGTCAGACATAGCTGCCTAAGAGAAAGAGGGGAACTTGTTCAATGCAAATCAGGGCTGCACGTAAGGTTAAATAACTGCATTACTATATGAATAACATGGGCACTACTTCAAAAAGTACAGAGTGCTCTAAAGCTGTAGAGGAACAATGTGGAATGTAAGTCCAACTTTATGAGTATGCTCAGCACTAACAGCCGGGGTCATTCCTGTATTACTGCTGGCTTGCATGCTGAGGTTTTAACAGTTTACCTTCTGCTCATTTTTTTGTGTATTTAAGACAGCATTTGCAGTAAATAGGATATCTTAAAATCCATAACAAAACAACATCTACCTAAAAAAAAAGAATACAGAAGGAGGACACATTTAAACGTTATTTAGCATTAGTATTTTGCCTAACATGATTACAGACACTTTCGTACATAATCCGTATAACAAGTTTTATCATATGGAGCAAAACTACTCTAAACACAGACAGGATAAGCACGTTGATTGGTTTATTTTCATGGCGCATAATGAAGTATATTTGAAGAAGGGTAACAACGAGACATCTGGCTTCAAGGAGGACATGATGGTCCTCATTCTGCTGATCAAAGAGAGCTCTTACTCCTTTTATTGTTTTTCATTACTGAACGGTGAATGTCACTTTGTACATGATCCTCGCACAAGGGCCAAGCTCTTTTTGCTCTCTGCTTGGTATGATGTGACATGTTTGGATGTGGGATATGAGTGTGTGCGTACATGTGCGTGCTTGTGTGTGTGATTATAATTTTTTTAATATTTGTTTCACAGAGAAATGTTTAAATATTGATAACATGAAAGTTAAATTATCAATTTTTGAAAGATACAAAGATTTTCACTTATTAGGTGAAAGAATGGGTACAGAAAGTTCCATTGAAATAGATGGAAGTCTCCTCTTTGATAGGTATACATAACTCAGGGATGAAAACACCATCTTGGCAATTTCTTTGGAAAAAAGATAAAAAAGCACATTTGCAGTATTATTTTCCATTTTATTTTCATTTTCTCAAAATGACCAGAAACAGAGGTCCACACTTGGTTGGAGTAGGTTGATAGTCCATTGTTGGTGATGGAGGAATATATGTGTGCACAATGGGGAACGGGTGGGTTGTTCTCAAATGATGCTATGTTGTAGGGCTGCTTAAATATGGCGAAAATCATAATCACAATTATTTTGGTCAATATTGAGATCAACATTATTTAATACGATTACTCATTGACTTTTAGAAACGTGCGTTTAGAAAGACAATTTTGTAGCCTACATTTTAAAGTAAAGATGCATACATCTGGTGCACTTTGAGAGCAAAATTAAGATCATTATTCATAAACACATTGGTTGTATACTGTAGATAAAGGAAAAGTTGCGCTTGATTTATAACACGAGACAAAACAAGAGCATCATTGTGAAACAGAATGCAACACATGAATCGTTTTATGTTGATCATCTTGTTTTCGTAATTGTTGGAAGATAAAATTGTCATTGAAATTAAGATTTGATTAATAGCACAGCTCTACTATGTTGTGTTGTGTCTTCTGATGGTTGCCGAAGGGTGACATGGCAGATGTCTTATTATGTTGATTGTTTGGTGCATGTGATGCAAGACAAATTTTTGTGTGAACAAAGTTTTATCTTATCTCACTGCTTTCCTTTCACGTGTTTAACTTTAATGGTAAAACCATGACGGTAAAAAGTCTACTTTTATCTGAAAGCACTGGTAATAAATATGTACAGTATGTGTTGTGTGAAGCTTAATTATATTCAATCGCTGGTATTCATGCAATATCCATGCTGGTATCCATTGTGTTAGGCTCTATAACAATGGCAAATGAAAACATGTCTATTCTTTTTGTGATGCACTGCAGCAAGGCCACGCAATTTGACAGTTCCATTATTTTAAAAATTACAAGGGGCTAATTTATAACCTCTACTGCAGGAGCAATTTCACTTGTAATGATGGTTGGGCAATTTTGCCATTTATCCACTCTGCCAGGAAAAATAAACAAGGACTGCCAAAAGTAAGTTTACAGCAAGTGAAGAGAACATTGGCAGCACTTCAGTTTTTGCTGTCATGAAAAAGATATATTTGTATATGTAAACTTTATCTCGTTATCTTTTATTACAGAAATGGTCACTCAGTTGATTAGTAAGTCAACCAAAAATCAATCAGTGACTGTCTTAACTGTAGATAATCAATAATACCTTACACCTCAGCTAGAACTGAATTAGTCAATAGAAAATAAATAATGTCTTCTGTGTGGTGCTTTCACCCCATGCACCTTTACAGTACCATAAACGCATAAAACAATACTGTCAGTTGTTTTGTATGAGTAACTGTGCTTCACGGTACACATACAAGTATGTACTATTACGTTTACTAATACTAGTGTACACATTGTTTAGTGAAGCTTTCTCAAATTGGTGTCACATGACATATGCAGATATTAACACATACACACACAACACATGCAAATATAGTATATATCTATGCCGCACTGTTTTGATCTTTTAACAACTAAACCTGACCTGGTGGCCAAATTAGTATGTACAATGCATGCGATGTTGTTAATACTTGTTCTTACTACTAACAAATCTGTTAGTTATGATAGGGAAAGAAAACAAATATGTAATGCTGTGTGAGACATTTTATGTGCTTTATGATTTATGTTGGTTTTTGGTAAATAATGAAACACAGCTGTCGGACTCAGAGTTGCATTTTATTATATCAAACTTGGTTAACAGTAATTTGAAATTTAGTTAAGGCACTGACCTAGCCATTTAACAGCTATAATAAATGTAAAAATAACAGCTGTTTTCATTTTTAATTTTGATGAGAGAGCCTAGAAAGATAGATAAGTTAGACATATTTCACACATTTGAATCACGCACTGTTCTACCCATGTTTTTGACATTAGTATGATACTCTAATGAAGGAGAATGAAGGCTCAAAGTGAAAGGAAGCTTGTGTGGCCTGTTCACCCTTACCAAAATATATCATAGTTTATTTAATATCTATGAAAATCAATGTATTATTTAAAGCATTGCATGTAGAGCTATGTAAACTGCCTATAAAATAAAACTGCCCTGGAAAAATGGCGATGAAACACAACTAGAAAGACACGTTTTCGGGCATCAGTTGCATTATTATTTTATCACCTTAATAATTGAAGCCCATCAAAGAAGCTCTTTGCTCATGTTCCTGTCTCTACTATATATATTGCTTTTTCAACATTCATAGATTTGTCAATTTCTCTTGTATTTCTAGTTTCTCTTGTAATCACGTATTGTATATTGTATGGTGATAGTGTATATACTATAAGAACAGTCAAGGTTAATTATAATACAATTTCAAATGTTTCTTTCTACTCATCAAAGAAAACAATCAAATTCTGTTCTTTCAGAAATGTTCATTGCAGCAAGGTTATTACTGTTAGAGCCATCCAGATGTTTTTGTTTTGTTTTTATAAATCTCTGTGATTAAGCAAAATGTCCTTGAACTTGGATTCTGTCATCAACTGAAGAGGCAGAAAAACATTAGTGTCATGAATCTCATTTTTTTTAATGGAAAAGGAGGCTTTCAATGTGTGAATATCTGTCTGAGCACGTTTCTATCTCGTAGTGACCTAAGCTATTGAGTCTGTCGATTTCAATGAGACAGTCATGTGGCCTGAGGCTCAACCGTGCAGTTACTCATCATCTTTCTACTGTTTGACAGCAGAACACTGGCCTCATATTCTTGTAGTAATTGTATTTTTATCCAGTGCTCTCAATAAACCTAACCAGACAGTGTGCCGCTATGGATGTTAACAGTTTTCTATCCCATGCAGGATATGACCTATATAGTTTTCCAAAAATATACCTGGGTTGACACTGTATGTATACTATACAAGTATGTCAGTGAAAAGAATGCATTCTTCAAAGCAGTTTATAGTTTTTTTGCTATTTATCTTATAACCCCAATAAATGTGCATTTTAAGCTGGGACTTTTTTTTTTTACTGAAGAGAAACAGACTAATGTTTGGCTACATGCCTGATGGAAATAACAGGTCTCCTAACACCTCAGATCTACCCTCAAACAAAATAGTTATTGATTGATAATTCTATCAATATTAGGTACAGAAGTGTAGTCAACAATGCCAAGTAAGTTTTGCTATCAAAAACAATGGCAATCTAAGACTAGGACCAGAGCAAAGTTATGCACAAATTAGCCAAAAAGTATTGAACCTATTGACATTCTCACAATAACAAAGTTTACATAGGTATAATGTTTACCATCTTAGTTTTACAAGTTAGCAAGCTACTATTTGCTAATTAGCACGAAACACAAAGTACAGCTGACTGTACTTATATACTTAAATACAAAATGTGACTTTGGTCTGGACCAAAATGATGGAGCAACTGACATAACACACACCTAGAACTCTGAAAACAACTTCCTGGGAAGATGCTCAGCAATTTATAACTCTGATATATTCACTTTTTGGAACCAAATATAACCTAGGAGGTAGAGTGGAGTAGAGTTCTCCTACTAACCTGAACTGCCTTAGGGAGATGGGTGTGTATATTTCTGCCTGGCTGAATGGATCTGTTGTTATTTGTGGCATTATCTAGGAAATAGGTAAAATAGCAATAGAAGCATCATGCTGCTCAACAACACATAAAAATGCATTAACACCAACATACAGAGCTTTTCTCTTTCTACCTTTGTACAGACCCCTGAACTTGACAAAACATTTTATAACAGGTTTTGTCAAGACCTTTCACATACGAAAGATTTGGATCTTGTCACAATCTTAAAGAAAAGTCACACGGCAAGGTGCTGTCAGTGGAGGGACGGTTTCAGTGGTGTACAGGAAGCTGTGCATCGCTTCTGTTGACTGAAACAAAATATACGCTGCAAACATTGCATTGGTTTACTCATTTCCTCACCACAATGGGATGTAGCAACCCGGTCTCACTCCCAGCTCGTCAGAAACTGCCGATTGAGCAGCACCCCTTGACATCTGAAACCGACGCATGGAGGCACCCGTTAGCAACAGTATGTGACGAACCAGGCTTCCAACTAACTCCAATATAAACCCACCCACAGCTTTATTTGATGGTCGGATTAAGTGTTGTTGTATTAATAGCGTGAGAGTCTGCTCAGGGCAGATGGGAGAGGCGGTGGATGGGTCAAACATACACAAGACTTTCAACCAGGAGAGCGCTGTTTGGGTCTCGTGTGAAACTAAAAGTAATGTTGACTTTTTTTTTTTGTCACGTGAGTCGTTAGTATCGTCAGTCCAGTGAGTCGCTAGTCAGTGAAGTTAACGTCAACAACGATCATTTCCTAACCCTACCTACCTACCAAAGTGGTTGTGTTACCTAGACCATGACCCTGAACTTCCTGTGTAAACGTAAGTTTATTTTGAAAGGATACTATGCATGTAACGACCGTATATTGACACGTCGTGAGAATGTGTTGGATGCTGTGGTACTACAGAGCAATCAAATGGCATTATATATAAAGTTTTGTTCAAATAAAGACAAAGATGGCTTACATTACACCACACATGTTAAAGAAATCACAGTAGAAAACAGTTTCAAACTTATATGGTTTCGTTGTGATGTGGAAGGTGCGCTGATTTACCTATTGTGGCATTGTAATAAATTGTGCCAAAAAATGGATGCATTCTAAAATTGTAAGCTGGATTAGTGCACGAGCTTGCCTGTCAGCCAAGCAGATAACACTAATGAACTGGAAACAATGGAAACTGAAGAGCTGTGACATTGAGAACTGGTTGAAGGACTTCTTGTTCCTGACAATGGAAAGGGCTCATCAGTCCTAAAAGACCCTGATAATGGCTTTGTAGACCCTGGGACTGCATAAGGTCTTACAGTGAGAAGCTAGTCAGGCTAGAAAGATGCATTTGGTGTTATATGGTGTTGTTGTTGTATATTTGCAGTGCTGAATGACTGTGACTGATTTAGTGTCATAATAAACTTAAGAAAGGCTGTGAATGATGATGAGACGTGTCTGCAATAATGTGGCCTTGAAAATGACCCCTTCATTACAGACTGAGTCAAGAGCTGACTAAGATTAATGGCAGATATTATGGACAGGGAAGCCGAATGTTCATTTGCTGACCAACATCCTGCCCTTAGCACAGCTCATTCATTATAGTTAGAGAGACGCTCAGACTACCGACTCTAATTATGATAAACAACCGGTAATTGAACCTGGTCAGTTGTCATTACCACTACACCATATTGTCTCAGATAATAAATTGAATGACACAAACTCGAGAAAATGTGAGTTGAAAGACTGGTGCAAAGGCTGCTGCTTGACCAGTGGTCAAAATGACAGCGTAGATCTCAGTACTCAGTATGTGTCACTCCAGAGCTTACTGCACTCTGACGTGCATGTTGACATGTTGACAGGATAAAGATACAGTGTGCTTGTTGAGAGCTGGTGGCTCTCCATTACAGTAGTCACTCTGAGGAGTATTATTTTATGGGCAACATATGCATGATGGAGCTCTTTTACATTTTACAACCTCCATTATACTACAAGGCAACTTCACTTATCCTCCTGCCCTTTGCCTGTGACATGGCCTATCAGTCATGGGGGAGTACTCGGGAACCTCACATTTCGACAGGCAAATTAAACTTGATCTCTACTCTACTCAGCGGAATATAGCACAGTGGGATAGTTTATACCCCTCCGAATAATAAGCTGAAATAAAAAAAATGCTTGAATAAACCACCAAGACTTTTTATTAGGCTCGTTCGAGATGAGCCAGGCCTGCGCAGAATCGATCACTGGCGATCGGCGCGCAATGCATGCCGGTTAGATTTGTGTCCGACTTGATCCGGACTTGGTCTGACTTCACGCACACGTGGGCAACAACAATAACATCACGAGATCGACGCGCCACAGTTGCTCTCCACCGACTGCAAGACACAGGGCATGATGGGTAATGCCTGGCTGTTGCCTGATCAAAGAGCTGATGGCTCTTAGTTTTGACAACAAACACCACGTGTTGTAGAAAATCTGAACTTTCTGTGTAATTGTAATATTTAACGCTAGTTGTAGGATATTAGTCTCATGTCGTGCAATGAAGGTTTCATCTGTTAACAGACATATGTTGTGTGGTTGATAATAATAATAATAATAATGGTTATTTATATATCACTTATAAGAACAAGTGCTCATTACAATGTGCTTTACAAGGCAGACATAAAAATAATAAAGGACAGAATCCAATGCCAGATACACGCACATTTCGACATATATTTTCAAACAAATAGAAATAAATCCGAACGAGGTCTGCAAACTACAAGTATGGTACAGATTGGATCTAACAGGATGTAACTTTCCTGTGACTTCCTGTAAATTATTTGAAGGCTGCTGGAAACGGTTGGAAACTGTCCGACTTGACCGCAGCTTTTCGTCACTGCGCCCTGCTGCTGCCGCCTGATCTGTATACTTTCCATGTGAGGTGCAGTTCATCTCGAACGAGCCAAGTAACTCATCAGAAAATCCACAACTGTCACTTTTATGTTGCATTCAAGGCAATCAATCATTGTAGGTGCTGCATCAGCTTTGAGTCTCATCCTGCACAGCTTTAAGACAAATTAACTGTGCCTTAACCCGGGCCACTGACAACTACAAAACACACACGTCTTAGTCTGAGAAAAAATAAGAAGAATATAGTTCACATGCAAACAGCTCGTAATGCAAACCATTCATCGTCATTGCAAACAGCTGAGAGACATTTGAAGCACATCGCTCTACATCACAATGATTAACATCACACAAAGACGGAGCCGAATGTGTGTCATCCACTGGGACATGAATTACACACCTAAGCACCCAGCACACATAGCTAATACATCCTATTGTGTTTTATATGTGGCTGTAATGCAGTCTGCTAAGACAGACCATTGCTACCTCCCTACAGTTTGTGACAGACACAAAAAATAAAAACAAAAAAATCCCACAAAAACAAAGACACTAAATATTGCAAACTTAAAAAATGCATAATACAAAGATGCTATTTTTTTTCTGTCTCTAAAAAAAAGGGATTAAATAAAACATGCACATTTACCAAGATGATAAATTCTCCAAGTTTCTCTTGCTCTCTGTTTATTACCCTCCAGAATATGTTCGAGGAATTGTGAACACTTGATTAGAGTTAATTAAGGAGGAGATATATTTGAAATAATTGGGGATGACATGGATCCCTGTCTCTACAGCACACAGCCATTGGTGATCATAGATTTTTTTTGGCCACTGTGAACTAAATCTAACTAAAGTGACGTAAAATGTATAATTAATGTTAAACTGCGCTTTGATGTGGACATGCTGTGCAGGGAGAAACTATACACTTTTAAATGAATTCTACCATCCCATACTTCAGAAATATATCAGCTGATTTTATATGTGTTTTTCCATCAATTTTATTCCATGTGCCAAATTAAATAATATTCAATATTAAAGCAACCATACCTCAGGGAAGCTTATTGGTTCTAGAGGTTTGATTCTTGCTTATGAGAGGTACAGGATTCGATCCCCTGCTCCACATGTATGAAGTGTGCTTGAGCATGGCACTGACTCTTAAGCATTATATAAATGCTGCCATCCAGCCATGTTGAACTAAATTGAGAATTAAAATGCAGGATTCCTGAACAAATTAATGACCCGTAACCAGAGCAGCTGACCCTTCTGCCCTGAACTTGGCAGTGTCAGAGGCTCTTTGTCCAAGGTCATTGAATTCCTGAGTTGGAGGTGTTTATATCTGTGAACACCCAGGTGACTAAAGGTCGTAGATGAGATCCTGTGTAACAGTGCTTTTAATTGACAGGAAGTAAAACCCAGTCTCCTGTAAATTACATTTGTATGCCACAATTTTGCATTAACAGTCACATTCTGGGCACAGATAATGCTAGCAGAGCATAAAAGGTGAGGATGTGGAGGTCAAGGGGTGGATAATCATTTGCATTTAGCACTGGAAGGTTTAAATTCCCAAATAAAATAGTTATTGTTTGACCTTGGTCCTCATGATTTTAGTTGCCCAACCTTAACCATATTGATCATGGGGGTGGCTGTAACTCAGTGGGTGAACTGGTTGTCCTTTAACAAGGTTGGTGGTTCGATCACAGGTTCCTGCTGTCTGCATGTCGAAGTGTCCTTGAATGAGACACTCAATCCCAAGTTGCTCACCAGGCGCTTCACAGCAGCTCACTACTCCTAAGGATGGGTTAAATGCAGAGGTTACCTGTTTGTATATGATGGATCTAATAAAGTTTATGTTAAGTTTAAGTTATACTTATGGCTCAATATGTTTTCCCAAAAAGTATTTAAAAAAAAAAAAGAAAAGATTATTTTCATCTGTTGTCACATGTCAAAACATTGTAGCTTAGTAATCAAGATCCTTTCATGGCTGTGACAGCTTAGAATATGCCTCTGATAAAAGAAAGTGAAGGATGTGAGAAGTGTTGGCGGTTAAGTTTTTGTAGATTCTTGAAATTTGAACATGCTGTCTTTGAATTAAAACATATCAACACATATGCTGTTACCTGTGCTGACAATCTATAGCGGGAGACTTCAATCACAGGTCATTTCAGAGAGAGCGTTCCTGTTGAGCATTCCTATTGGCTGTGCTCTGGCTGGTGGGCGGTGCTTGGTATTTCCTCAACTGCTCGTAACATGACTGCTGAGTCACACATTTTTTAATTCTACAGCCAAACAGTACACGACAAGATGTTTATGAAACATAACATGAAATAGGCATGACAGCAACAGAATCTTGATTCCTATTTGATCAGCGCTGCCTAGTTTTACCATTTGATCAGAGTTTGTGAGTGATTGACAGCTGCTCAGAGACGGCAGCTGGACGGCTGACTCGGCTCTGATTGGTTGTTTTTCCTCTGGTCTGTGAAATCTTGCAGATGCCATTAGGAGCTCCGGAGGAAACAGAGGCGCATGATTTTTTTTCCAGATTACCTGTCTCATGCACTACTGTCAATATATAGTGACCGTTTTATAAAAATAACTTTTTAATCATATTTGCTCCATTTCTACCCACTGCAGCTTTTAACTAATACAATCTAATGTTAAAGTGTAGGAGAAATAGTAAATATCATTATCATGGTGAATAATGAAAATGTCATCATTGACGTCAATATGACTAAGGCTAAGGCTCTTTTATGCACGCGTCCACCCCGTTAACCTCCACACTCTTTGCTGCACTTGAATAACACACCACTTCCTGCATTAGCACTAAATTGCTGATGCAAATTTGTTGCATGAGAGCATGATTAATCAGAGACAGGGTTGTATAAACATGCAGAATATCAAATAGGTTACAAATTGCTGAGTCATAAAAATATGAAGGATGAATTAGGAAGTACAGTCTAGTCAGTTTATCCCGTCCAAATAAGCCGTCATAATGTGTCCTGCAAATAGATCTACCAGAGTGTAAAGAAATATCATAAAAATTGTAAAATATTCTGAATTCAAGGCAGAGCGTCCAGCTTTTCTGCATGGTCCAATGAGCTGTTCCATCTTTTGAATGATATGAGGAGCCAGAGGACACACATCCCTTCTCTGTCACTTCAAGACATGTGCCCTTTTCTTCTGTTGACAAATAGAAACACCAAGGAGAACTGTATGTTGTCCACACACTGATCTGAAGTATCAGGTCTCAAAGAAAGCACCTATTGTCTTACAGGATTTTCAAGGAAAGGACATTGAGAGCTCATGAACTTGTGCACAGGAGTGAGAAATGGCAACATGTCTGTCCTGGCTGTAGGGTGAACTAAAGCAAAGCAAAATCAAAAGAAGACTACCTAAATAGCCTGCAAAAGAACAAATAATCCTGAGAAAGCTGTCAAAAAGCCAAAGAAAGCTTGGGGTTATAACTAGGGCTGTCAATCGATCAAAATATTTTATGATGATTAATCGCAAATTAATCGCACATTTTTTATCTGTTGAAAATGTACCTCAAAGGGAGATTTGTCAAGTATTTAATACTCTTATCAACATGGGAGTGGGCAAATATGCTTGTTTTATGCAAACGTATGTATATATTTGTTATTGGAAATCAATTAACAACACAGTACACTGACAAATATTGTCCAGAAACCCTCACAGGTGCTGCATTTAGCATAAAACATATGCTCAAATTATAATTAAACATTATATAATTATATATTATGGCAAACTCAAACCGGCAACAACAGCTGTCAGTGTGTCAGTGTGCTGACTTGACTATGACTTGACCCAAATCTGCATGTGATTACCATAAAGTCGGCATGTCTGTAAAGGGGAGACTCGTGGGTACCCATAGAACCCATTTTCATTCACATATCTTGAGGTCAGAGGTCAAGGGACCCCTTTGAAAATGGCCATGCCAATTTTTCCTCGCTAAAATATATTGTTATTATGAGCGTCATTTAGCCTCCTTTGCAAACAAGCTAGCATAAGATGGTTGGTACCAATGGATTCATTAGGTTTTCTAGTTTCATATGATACCAGTATCTTTTTCTGCAACTGCTAATGACTAATGACTAATGACATTAACAGCCCCATAGTATCCAATCCTGCAAGGAGGATTCAGTTCAGACATTACTTTTCTAATAAAGTCTTCAGCTCACCATACATTGGGTTAGACACTGCACATTTCTTGGCTGGTAAATTTTGAGGCTATATGCCATTAAATGTCAGGGCTATCTTTCACAGCTGCAGGCTATTTAGGTAGACTTCCTTTGCTTTTGCTTTGCTTTTCACAGTCTGAAAAATCATTCAGCTGTGTTTCATTGTCTCATGTCTTCCAATGTGTGTGTGTGCGCTTAGAAATGATCTCCTGTCTTTTTTTGTAACTGTGATTTGTGGTTGTGGTTGGATGAACAAATATGAACAACTGTTAAGAGTTGGACACATGTTGGCTTCAAGCATATGTTTTAGAACTAACTGAAATATCCCCTAACTTAGCCCCAGAGCAGCGTCTAGATGCTGAACTTCAACATTACCATAAACCCCAGAGCCACAATTTTAGTTAAACTAAAGTAAATTTAGTCCACAACTGTTACCTGCATTGTTGTGTGCAATCAGGCCTTAAATAACTTTCTATTTGTTCCAGTAGACTAACAATGTTGTTTGAATGAGTTTTTAACATACCGTATCATCATCTTGGGATTATTTTGATCTCATTTGGGTTGACATTAAACTTCCTGCATGCTAGTGTCTTGAGGCGAATGCTGTTCTATAAATAAATATGTTTCCATCAGTTGAGCACATGCAGGACTTGATTTTTGTGTCAAGATTAGAGGACTAAAAGAAGACAAATGTTTTTCGTCACAGAGAAAAGTCATTGATTTGCAACAGGATGAAATGAAAGCACACTAAATTATAATTACAGCATGCTATGAAAGGTGAGGTACTGTCAGATTGCATTTGATTTGTAAGCATGCTTCCTCCATTATGTGGTGTGTGCAGATTATAGCAGGCAAAGAGCTCGGGCCGTGAGGTGCAGTCTGATGCGGCTATAAGGAAGCCTTTGACGCAAGAGAGCCATCGTTTATTGCCTTACTGTGTTACATAATTTATTTTCTGTGGCAGTGTAGTGTCTTATGAAAGGATACTGCCTGAGCTGTCTCTGATTATAATGTACTTGTGTACAATGATTTGTGAGCACTGAGGGGTTTCGACTGAACACATCAGGGTGGAAAAAATGTCAGAAGTGATTGTGTGTATAGTCAAGTGATTCTATGCTATGTATAGCCATTTAGTGCTGCACGGTATGGCTGGAAATGTTGTCATTATGCAATTTTGTTTACAATGTGGTGACAATATTAATCACACTTGAGGACATTTCTGTGAGATGTAAATAAATACATGAATAAATAAAAAGAAGCCAGTCCAATGTCATGTCATAATAAGATGAATCAAAATGTTTAAAAGTTTAAATAGTTTGAAATTTATTTAAAAAGAAAAAAATACATGGAAATATACAGTTTGAGGCATGGAAAAAGTATTATTAATTTAATTCATTGAAATTTGATTTGCAGATTTGGGTGACTTGATTTTCTTCAGGATCATCACTAAGTGAACCATTTCACTTTACACTTCATTTGATGTGAAATTAATACTGAGATGTCTTTATGACGGATGTTTACAGTGTTTTTGATCAGAGTATAATTATTATTTTTTTTATTTTTTTACCACCACTAACTGTCAAAAATGTTCCAGACAGCCATCATCCCACACTTCTTTTGCTTCGGTATCTTACGGCCCTGCCCTTCATTGAGTATTAGTTTACGTTTCCTCTTCATAGGGACACACAATAATTGCCTGTGATTGGGTGAAAAGATAATGACATAATTATTAGCATTGTTTTATTGCCATGCACAAAGCTAATTAAATCCATTGTTCTCAATGTTGTTTTTGTATGACTTTATTGCTGTACATTACCTAAGCTAAAAAGGATGTTTGAGGTGAAATAAGTAATGCTTTCATTGGGAAGGTACTCTCTGAACTCTCTGAAGGTACTCTGATTACAACTCAACCCAGCAAGTACTGGTTTTATATCCTGTAAGTAGGATTGGTGGTCAGGTTCAAATGATCACCACCAGAATGTCCCCTATACATTTTTATTGTGTAGTAGTTTTAGAACTATTCATATCCAATATCACATAATACAGCCATCTCAAAATTCATTTGGATTTCAATGAGCCTGTAGACAGTCATTAGCCATGTTTACAGTCACATATTTTTATGCACATTTTGAAGTATCACATTAGAAAAGCTGCATGGAAATGGCAAAATTCGATAAAGCTTCCTCAACTGCAGAAAAAAAGTTTTTACACTCGATTGAGGTAGTTTTTGCCTTTATCAAAAAAGAGTTGATTTGCTAATGTGTTATGGAAATGCCTTTGCAGAATAAAATCTGACCTAGCGAACATTTAAATCATATGACTGATCAGCTGTTTCTGCCATCGGCGTCTTTTCAGACATTCCCATAATGTGTGAATGCTTGTCTTCATCTCCGAACAGCATGAAACATGGCCAATACTAGCTGACATGAAATAACAGCTTGCTCAATTGAAACAAATTAACGAAGACCTCTCTCCATTTCTCTCTCGTGGATAGTTTTATGGCCAAGCCGACTTGTTTTGTTTCTGGTTCACTACCTCTACTTCTTCTACTGTTTAAAGGTGGATTGCAGCCATGCGTAGCCTATAGCGCCAACTTCTAACCAAACCACGTTGTAGCTGACAGACTGTGTTTATTCGCTCAAAACCAGTTAATGAAAATGTGTCTAATTTGCATTTCTGTTTTTGCAACATTTCAAAAGTTAGAATAAAAATTCACTTGACAACGGAATGGAAACACAGCCACTTTGTTGGTACAGAGTACAGGCAGGGATAACATTTTACTCCGGAAAGGGTTAAATTATAATTCCAGGCGGTCATGATATCTTATCTGGCAGTTGTGTCACTTCTCTCGGGCACCGAATCTGTTTCTCGGCTTTGTGGAACCATTTCAGGTTTTTGCACAGATAAATTGATCCATCTGAGAAATTGTTAAGTAGAGTATTGTCCCCGGCTGCAGCCACCGCTGGGAAATCACAGGATTGTCCTTGGCAATGACATGAATGACGGCTCCGGCAGCCACAGTGAGAGTTTTAATCAGGCATGATGACAGGGGAGAGACGAAGGTATGTGGAGCAGAATACAGAGGCAACGCAGTGAAAGAATTCATGACGATGATACTGATATAATGTTTATTCTGGCCTATCGCTGATTTAAGGATAGCAGATAGTTTGTAAACCATTTCAGGGCACATAAATCTCAGGAACGAGGTAGAGCTGTGTACGCTGCTGGTCTGCGGGATGTGAGCAAGACATACAGCAGTTATTTACTTGTTCACTGAGGGAAATAATTAGAAAGGAAAAAAAAATTCAGTTGGGGACTTTTTGAAGATTTCTTTGGTAACTGTCGGCAATAAAAAAAAGTTATCCAATAATGATAACTGAAAACTGTTGCTCTATGAGGCAAATCTCTCTGGCAATATCAGTGCTTAACATTTCATATTCTCAACCTGAAGTTTACTTCACAGCCCAGTTTCGTTGTTAGGTTTTTGTGTTCAACACTTTTGAATTGAGCACTATTCTCTTCTACTACTCTATTAAAAGTAATAAAATGAAATAAAAATGAACATTCAAAAGCGGTACCTGCATATAAAATCAGTTTAATGCAGTCCTGGATATTACATCAACAATCAGGGATACTGCTTTGCCAATTAAGGATAAATACTGAGTTAGTCAAACACGCTTTGTTTTGTCATCCTTTATGATATTAACTTAACTGACAATTACAGCCCGTAGGAGAAATATCATAAAAGCAGCCACTGTAACAAACAAAGCAAACCTCTAGTCAGAGTATTTTCTCTGTTATTGAGATACAGCAAGTTTAAAATCAGCAATGGAATATTCTAATTTACTTCTCTATACCCTGTTTGTGCAAACACTGGATGCAATATTGTGGTCTCGCACAGGTAAGCCACTAAATTCAAAACATATTTGTTTAAAGCAATTTTCCATTCCGGCTTTGTCCTTTTTTACAATGCAAAATTGTCATAAGTGGATTGATTCATACTAATCATGCCACTCAACAACAGTAAATAGATCCTCTTGTACAGGCCATTTAGAGTTCTATTGTCTGTTGTACTTTAGATGGTAGACTGGCCTTACATTGACCTGTCAGCTCTTAAACAAGCCTCTTCAGTAAAGCAGGGGTCTGGACTTCCGTTACGTAACACTGGGTATCATGACAATGTTAGTTTACCAAATGCATAAAGCATTGTTACTTTAACCCAATTCATTTCCAATTAAGTGACTGCACAGGTGATACTTGAGAGGTGTCTGCTTTTAAGTGGCACATGATGTTTGGTCTTGATTTTCAGCTGATTCATGTTCACATAAAACATACAGTCTTTCCAAATAATAATAAAAAACATATTACTTCTTATATGTCCTGCCATGAAATGTAATCAGACTGTTTAAAATAATTTTGAATAATTAGAATATGTATTAAAATTGAACAAGTACAGCTAAATGCATGCAATTTAGGGTCTTGTAACACCGTGATTACTTTTGTTCGACACGCCTTACTGAGACATTTTCCTCTGCTATTTTTTCACTGTTCACGTAATAATGATTACTCAAACAAATGATGAGAAAGACATTAATTACATCAATTATAATAATGCTATTTTTTTTGTTATTTTATTACTAAAAAAATACTTTTTACTACTTATTGTTGGGATTTTATTTTAGGGGATGGGCCGAGTCTTTAATTCCACATTTACTGCAGTACATAGCACAAATTACAACCCCAACTCTGCAGCTTTTAGCCACTGTTACCCCATTGTTTTTGTGCTCCCGGGTGCCTCCCAGCAGTTGTCATGAAGCTCTCTGTATATACACACAGCGTGACTACACTGCTTGCCCAGAGCAAAATGGCAGAGAGACAAGGAAAAAGAGTACCAGGGAAGAAAAGTCCATCATCTATGAATCACTGTTTACCTATACATCTGTTAGATGTATAGGTAAGGAATTATTTCCAAGCATTTTAACCATATAAACTTCCAAAGCCAAAGACATTTAAGTGCTGTTTGTTTTGGACTCTTTCTGCCCCGTGGTGCTTGAAAACCTTTAGTTTGTTTCTTTATTTACACATAAAAACAAATTAAAAAGGATACAATATATAATTCGCAAGGGAATGTGAAGGAGAATTGCCTAAAAACCCTGCAGGGGCTTGAAAAGTGGCATTCTCTCCATGTGGCATATTACATGAAATAATTACAGTAATATAATATACACAATTTGTATGTATCTATCAATAATATTAAACATAGTAAAAAACATACTAAAAAACAGAGACATATTATAGCAAAGTCGATAACAATGCATCCCATTCATGCAGCGTTCATAATATGTTAAAATACATACACAAGCGTTGTCTTTTACTCATTTGTGTCACAGTCGCAGGTTATCATTTGTCATTTTTGATTTGTTGTCAACTTTTAAGAAGCAGTACTTGTATATATGAGCCTGTCTGAGGTCAGACACATCCAGGGTATGTTGTGGTCTGTTAGTAGCTGGTGCAGCCGACATAAATACTGTTACATGTGGTATCAGGTTATTTCCTTGTTCACAGCCATAGATTTTTTTTCTTCCACAGCACCGGCCCACCAGAGATGCACAGAGGTGGATCCGTTGCCTACCAAGTGTTTAATCCTGCATTCAGGCCGAATAGCCTTTTGTTGATCTTTCCACTCTATCGCCTACGTTGCCATTACACGTGCAGGAGATAAAACTTTCTTTTCAATTTCAAGACAAAATATCTGTAATATCTCAAATATATACTGTATAATGTCTTTATTATATTTAAATTTATGTTAAAACATGTTTGCTTTAAAAATCAATTTTGTTATATCGCTGTGCACAACAAAACGGCACATTTACTGTGGTTGGAGTCAATCTGCTCTGATTCTGTGAAATGTTCATCAGGTTTTCAGGGTCACACCTGTTCAGTTGACCATGCCAGTGTTTCCAACATGGGGAAATGTACAGATGGTAGCTCTAAGTGCACAGTTAAGAACGCGTGACACAATGCTATAAGATTCAGATGTCATAGCACAGACAACCATGACGGCACATAGCTTAGCCCTGGTAAGTCCCCAAAGGGACAAAGAGAGGTGAGATAAAAGAGGCTAAAGGAAATCTCTGTGTGAAGCTTAAGCCTTAGAAACTGATGTCCTTATAAGTCTTCATCTGTCCCACACAGTCTGACTGAGTCAGACACCATGGAAAGCGGCTTACAGCTATTGTTGCGCTCTCAGCTGTTAAAGGTTGTATGAAAGCCGAGCACGAGGAAGGCAGGAGTGATGTCACGCCGCTCGTGTCTGTTCCGCCGAATACGCCTTGTGTATCATATGAAGGTATTTGATGCTGACATTTAAGCAAAGAGCAGAGTTTGAATATGGAACGTGTTAGCGCTGTGTTCTGGCACAGAAACCATTGTTTGTAACGGGGTCTTTTCTCAGTGCAAGATGTTTTGAATGAGCCCTTTTTGACACACATTCAATGCAGTGCCGTCATTTGACGTTGCACTGACAGTGCTAACAGATCCAGAGTTAACATCAGTTTGTTTTGTGTGTGTGTGTGTGTGTGTGTGTGTTTGATTCTGTCAAGTTCTGCTCCACATAAATGTGTGTTTAATAAGGGAGGTTTCTCCGCCAATGAGGAAATCAAAATACATGGAAGTTAAACAGAATTATTGTTCGGCTGTGAGTGTCAGCTTACTTGGAAAACAGCCTGCTTTATGAAATATTAATTGTATAAACATTACCAAGACAGTGCCTGACTTAAAGGATCAGAATACAGAAGAATGCACAGTCCTTACTGACTAAGTAGTTATGGTATAGCACTTATACTACTCTTTGTGGTAAACTGCATAAATGTCCACAACCATGATAAAGAGCCAAGGCTACTGTAAAGTGAGGTGATAAATATGATAATAAACCAGGCAAAAGTGCAGAAAGCTTAACACAGCAGCAATAACAATAAGAGCACAGCTCTGCATGACACTATCCATTGTTCTGCTGCTTATAGTTGTCTCTTCATAAAATGGCATGCATATGATATACATCTGACATGCAGTACATGATCCATCTCAGCCATGCTGTAAATGGCTGTTTATTTATTCTAACAGTAATAGCTAGAGCCGGAGGCAAATAAATATGCCATTTTCTGTCCTTGTGTGTTTAAAACTGAAGCCTTTAATGATACAAGGCCCTAAAAACATTCATTTCTGGATGTCATTTGTGTGTCACTTTACTATTTAAAAGGAACTGAGCTGAGCCGTTTGCGCTAATTTCAAAGAGAAAAACCTTGTCTGTTGGTGACACTGGTGGCGGCTGTTTGATACGCAGTGATATGTTGAAAGTGGCTGAGCATAAAAAGTGCAGTTTTTCTTAAAAAGGGAAATAACACATTGAGTTGAATATAAAAGTTTTATTCAAAAATCTGAGAAAAGAAAAAGGGAGAGGTTGCATTGGAAAAGTTGAGAACCGCCGTGGCAGAGGATGGCTTTGAATATGTTAGTGAAGCACTAATAATCCAATTAACGTTGCTGGAAAACTGCCATCTTTGGAAAATTGGAGAATGAGCACACACATGGGCAGATATACATAGGTGGAAGATCATGTGGTACACAGTACAGCACGAACAAATTATTAATTAAAGTATTATGCAAAGAGGTGTTAACAACAGGATCCCTTTAATCCTTCACAGCTCTTTCAGACACCCAGAAGAACAATATATCAGTCTTATTGTCACAATAAACAATAATAACCAATCTACCAACCAACCATTGCAAATATACAGTATATGACTATATTGCTCGAACACCTTCAACCCCTTCTTTATTCATTAAGTTTTCATAATTCCACAATAATATTAACTTTATTATTAGTGACTTAAATGCAGTCATTAACCCCTCCCAGGACAAATCAGATAACACTTGCAACCCTCAGCTTCCATAATCCACTATACAATAAAACCTTATATACATGGCATTGGCCTTGGTGATTGTTGGTGCATAAAACATACAGACAGCTTTATTTTTTGCCAGTAATTCAACTATACAACGAATGACAAATATCCGTCCCTTTGCAATCAGTGATCACCCTCATCTGCTTGAACATTCAGATGTTCGTCAAGAGTGGACATCCTTCATGGAATTAGATGATCCCCCAGGAAGCGGAAACAGGGAACACAGTACACAGAGGTAAAATAATATGTTACTAATCCCGCAAGAAAAGGAAGGGTAATGAACTAGAAAAAAACATTTACAACAACTAATCCAAAGAACTGGAGAATGCTTATGCCACAAACCGCACAAGCACAAACAAAACAATAGCAGACATAAAGGACTTTCCAGGGAGAACTCTACACCCCTAAAGACATAAATGTTTTTCTCTCCCCATTATACCTCTGAATGAAAACTGAAATGAACAGTTCAGCTTTGAGGGTCATTTATGGATTAGATCTGGACTTTATACACTTATTCAAAGAAAGAAAAATGCGTTTATGTCATCAAGATTCATGTTACTCAAAGGCATGAGACAAAGATGCTCATCCTCTCCATCCTTATTTGCAATATTTATTGAACCACTTTACCTGAAAAAGATGTTTTTGATTTAGTCTAGTCTAGAGTAATTGGATTTGTGAGTTTCGAGCATGACTCAAGACCACATAATGTGACCAAGAATGACCCCTAAATTACTGTACAAGCTCCTTTTACATAACTCAGCAGGTTCACTATCTGATCATAGTTAAAGAAAACAGATAATGTGCCTATAGTACATGTCCTACTGAAAATGAAAACTCCTAAGCTTTTATTGATTTTATTTGTATAATACAGTGTTTGCATGGGCTTCAGCTTCCTCTTATTATTGCCTTCAAATCATTATAATTTGTAGTTATCATCATCAACAATGATACAGCTGTCAAAAAACAATTTGAGGCCAATTTTAATTCATCTCTGTGCTTTTGTGGGTTGTGTTGGTCTGTTTGTGACCCATCCGTCTCCTGCATAGTCTTCAAATCACATAAATACTTCCAGCCGTCCAATGCGAAACTATAATTACCACCTCACGGTTGTATGCCTCCACCAACCAGTAAAGTTGCAGTTTACATCCATGTCTGTCCAAAATTTCATCACAATATCATTTTATTTTATTAGATATCTGTGTGAAATTGTCATAATTAGCATATTCATTATTGAGTTATAGCCCAAAACATGTGTTATAGGTCATGGTGACCTTTGACCTTTGACCACGAAAATCTAATCAGTTCATCTTTATTCATACAAATTTAAAAAAATTCCCTCAAGGTGTTCCTGAGCTATTGCATTCACGAAAATGGTACGGATGGACAACCCGAAACGATAATGCCTCTGACGACGGCTATCGCCGTAAAAATAACGCTTAGTTGGGGCGATATTGGGACAGTAAGGTCACACAGTTTATTCAAAAGTATTGTTACCATTGACTCCTGTCTGTAAAACATTGCTCTTTTGAGGATGACTTTTTGCTCTGATTGAGGAGGTTAAACAAAAGTGAATGGTGCAACACGGCTAATAAACTACGATAGTTTCCCTCATTATGAGCCCTGTGGCTCTCCGTCCCCTCAAAGGTCATCACTGTCAAGACGGCTTTCTATTGGTCAACGGGCAATTTTTTTGTAATGTATAAACTTGCTTTATTACAGGTTTAAAATACAGTGTACTCATTGTTGCATCACACAAGATCATGATTTTATCTTGATAAAGAATTTAACACAATTCTCTTACCGGAGCCATAATTGTGGAGGATGTATGCTTTTTGTGCTCCAGACCAGTTAAGGCTTGCATTTTCAATGTATAATATCCTATTACCCACTAGCTCTCCCTGCACACACACACACACACACACACACACACGCACACACACACGCACACACACACACACACACACACACACACACACACACACACATTCATTGCTGCACCACAAAGGAACAGAGCGCCAGAGCCAGAGGGACTAACTGTCAGTGGAGGCTCCTACATGCATCAATGCAACCTGATGGTCCAGAACCTACATTTCTTTATGTGGGCCTGGCTGGGAGGAAACACTCTCAGATCAGCTTCATACTGTCCTTCCCAGTTAGTAAGAACTGTTCTTGCAAAGCAAGCTGGAGAGTGACAAATTAATTTGACCACCCAGGTACAGCAGAGATTGACACATTACAACTACCAGAACACAGCGTCTTCAACCAGCCTTTTCCATCAGTGAGTGTATTGAGGCAACACGCAGACCACAGCACACAGACCCATGTGGAATAAAGAAGCATTTTAGGAATACAAACATTGGACTCGATATTCTTCTCATTTATTGGGCACCCAACTACTCCAATTCCCCCTCTGTTTTCCCACACACAGAGCTAGATTGGATGAACTATTGGTCTGTTTACAAGGTGCATGCTTTAAAGCGTATATCCCAGTGTAACTCATCTATGGCCTGATGGATGCCATGTCCCCAGGCTCTATTCCTATGAGACCACACTCTATTTGAAGCCCACTCATCCTGCTTGTCACCATCCAGTCGCAGTACATACAGAGTATTTTTCCACACTATGTCATGTGAAGTGTGTGCCAGAAATAGAAACATGAATTAATTATTGATACCAGACTCTATTCTGTATTTAGTTATCAACCAAGCTTAAAAATGTTCCCTACCATTCAGGTTTACCAGAAGCCTAAACTGCAGTGCCTGGGTACATAAAGTAGCCAAAATGGCTGCAAGAAATAGGCAATTTTTGACAAAGTGCTTATGTCTTGTCAGACTGTTCTAATACACCATTTGTAGCTATTCATATGAAAAGTAATGCACTGTTATTTGTATATATCCAGGTAACTTTCATATGCAAGTTACGCCACTTCCGGAGTTATTTTAATCCAAACCATGATGTAGTTTAGTTGACTAAGCCTAACCAAGTCAATCTTTTCCTAAGCCAAACTAAGTAGTTTTGTTGCCTAAACCTAACCAAGTTGTTTCCTGTGAAGACAGAAGTAGTTTATTTTGAAAAGACTATAGGCATTTAACGAGTGGAAATTGACACGTGCGTCATGTGTTGCTGAACTTTCGTAGGGAAACGCACGAAAAATGAATAACTCGGAACATATCTATATACGGAACCGTTGTATGAGGATACGTTGGTCTGGTGAAGCTGGTGTGAAACACATTCTGGCCTTCAGTGAAATGTCAGAAGTCACTAAAACAACTCAAATGTTTTTAGCATGAAACAACCGTTTTCATATTGCATACACAATCTGTATACAACTATGTATGCAGAAGGGATGAGCCACAAGGAGTCTGAAATGAAAAGCTTTTCGAGAGCTCCAGAATGCAAAAACAATTTGCATATTTATATTGCTTGTTATGAGAACGGCAAACATTAGACCCACTCTTACAGATGTATCCTTTGAGTTGCTGGAACTTGAATTTTTTCGGCAGCGAGCAGAGCAAAGTGAATTACTAAGAGAGATAGACTTGTTGAATAAAATGCATATGGAAAAGTGTTTTAAATGTATTAAAACTGGTGCATTATTACAAAAGAGGCCACAAATGAATTTAGCTCTTACACAAATGCTCACATATTCAGTTACACCTAACTCTGCAAAACCTTCAGTCTTTTTATATTAATTCCTATTACAAATGCACAAATTACCCAAGAGGTTATACTAGAGGTAGAATAAAAATCTAGTGAGTTCTCAAACTTGAAAAGCTGTAGTATCCATACTGCTTTGTTCCTTTGCTTTCAAAGCTTGTTTTTCTGTCAAAATCTTACATGAATGCAGTGCTGTTTAGCATCCTTGATGTCACACTTTCCCCAGTACTGTACGTTCACACAGCATACTACAATTGCTAAATATTAGAAATGGATCTCAGCTAAACTTTAATCAACAGATGGTTCGGTCAAGTGTGATTTATCTACTTAATCTTTAGCCATATCAATATTGTTTTTAGATTATCCTGGCAAAGATGCAGACAGGAGAGAAAACATAACTGCCTTCCACCTTCAGTGCTGGAGGTAATGACGCATGTTTCAAAGGACTTCTGGATTTATCACCAGCAATATAATCATCCTTTGATTAGGTGTTTATCAGAGGCAGATGTTCATTAGCACGTCTCTATATATAATCTGGGGATACAGGGATATGTGGTATATTTGTTGCTTAGATGTCTATGTTTTGTAATTTAGTTTGCCTTGAAGGGCTCATGTAAAATTTTATGTTAATGCTAAACAATAAAGCTCTTCCAAGCTACTAAAAGAAGCCATTACCTGGGACAAGAGCTTTATTATGCTACTCAAGTATTTTTAATTTATAACTTGAATATCTTTTAATTCCAGGGTTTTGCCTGCGGGTTATAGGGACGTGAGTGACTCATCATTAAAGAAATACAAGTATCATCAGACAGGGAAAAAAAACACAGTATATTGGCACTTAGAACCCGTCTTTAATCAGGTAATCTCATATATCTCAAGACATATCAAACAGCAAAAGCACATCATGCATCAAAGACAATCACATACATCCTTAAAAAGATTCAAAGTTAAAGATCAGTGGGATGAGACATTCAAGTTTAATATACTCTGTAATTCACTTCAACGTGTAAGGTGCAAAGAAGTGAAAGGAAGTCTTCCCAAGTTCAGTATTTGCCGGAGGGATAAACAGTCCTGAGATCTGGTGAGCAGTTTTAAATTTGAGAATCTGAGTGATATACTGAAGCAGCTTTTGCAAGAGATCTTTATAAATAAAAAGGACAGAGTGGTACATTCTGAGTTGTTCACAATAGGCAGCTTTGCAGGGTTATACAATTATCTTTATTCTCTTTCATATTCCAATGAGTGTCACTAAAGCAGCAGTGGGTAGAATTTTAGCAAACGTTATTTTTATAAAACGGTCACTATATCCTGACAGTAGTGCATGAGACAGGTAATTGGAAAAAAATCATGTTCCTCTGTGTCCTCCGGTGCTCCCAACAGCATCTGCTAGATTTCACAGACCGGAGAAAAACAACCAATCAGAGCCGAGCTGGAGCCTTGCTGTCTCTGAGCAGCTGTCAATCACTTGCGAACTCCGATCAAATGGTCAAACTAGGCAGCGCTGATCAAATACGAATCAATATTCCATTACTGTAATGCCTATTTCTCGCCTCAAATGTTTTCAAAAACATCTTGTAATGTACTGTTTAGCTGTAAAATGAGAAAGTTTGTGACCCGGCAGCCGTGTTGAGATCATTTGAAGAAATACCAAACACCGCCCACCAGCCAGGGCAAACTTTATTGATTCATATTTGATCAGCGCTGCCTTGTTTGACAGTTTCATCGGAGTTCACAAGTGATTGACAGCTGCCTCCGTTGAATGAACAGCCAAAAGGAACGTCTTCTCTCTGAAATGACCTGTGATTGGCCAAAGTCTCAGGTCTCTAGATTTTTTAAAGCCTGAAAACAGAGCCATGAGGAGGTGCAGAGGTATGGGTTTCTCCCAGAACACTTGAATTACAATATGCTGAAAGGTTATTATGGAATTTTTGACCAATGACGCCAAAAAACATTCTGCCTACTGCTGCTTTAAGTCATACACCAGCAGTAATACGGTCCCCAAATGAAACTTGAACTTGTTCACAGCATGGAGCAATACACAAATGTAACATTAAATATTCGGTAACCGGGGGACAAAAAAGAAAAACCTCCAAACCTTCCTGAGGTAAAGCACGTTGATGCTTTTGAATGCATTTATAAGTATTATGTGCAGTCTCTCTGAGAGCTGGCTACAAAATTGAGCTCTTGAATGAAATATTGATATCTACACGCCCAGAGCAGATGTACACCTATATACAGTAGCGTGCTCTGATTTTTTTTTTTCCAAAGATAAAAAAGAAAAACTGTACCGACGTATTGAAAAACAATTTGCATTTTTAAGTACTTCTTCTGTGCAGTAAGCAGAACAAAAGTGGCCGTGCTAAATCATTACCAGTTCAGCAGAGTGTGAAGAGGCTGGATAAACAACTTTCTATCAGCACCTTTAAATAGCTGCACAAAGACAATGGCTGCTTCCATAATCATCAGAATTGTCACTGGTTATTCTGCCTTTTCAAATTATGATGGATTCACATCTGGGACTGAATAATTGTCTGAGAGTGACTCTTTTGGGGTCAGTGAGTTTGAAATATGATGACTGCACAGAGGCATTAGTGAAAATACACCCATCCCCTATATTTCCTTTACTTTCTCATTGCACATGATGAGATGTGACAAGATGTCTTCTCATCCGTAACAATCATCTCCGCTTTACCAAGAATATCACATTTTAGCACATAACTTTGCAGAACAATGCATCTTCAGCTGGAATCTGCCAAAAAAGAAGACAGATAGTGAATAACACTGTGATATACAGCTCTTTTTTCCTTTTCTCTTAAGGTAACCACATCACATCCATCACCTGATACACTTGGCACCTTTTTGAGGGAGTAATGCTTTCTGGTGAGCGTTCCCTGGCCCTGAAAAACATTCGCTATTGTTCTGGTCCAGCTCCAAGTGTATCCAGAGTCCCCCTCCAGACAGACCCCGAAACCTAAGGAGGCAGTGGGGAGGCAGCGGGGGTGCATAGTGGGTCACTGTCCAGAGCACTGGTGCAGAGCATTAATTGCTGAATCACAGTGCATAGCTGGGGCCTCTGCAGAGGCAGTAAATTGGGAGGATGGGAAGCCTGCTGACAAGGCAGTAGAAACTTTGTGGAAGGGCTAATGGCTTGGAAACTCAACCAAACATCAGTCGGAATAACAACCTTACATTCAGGTCAAACTGAAGTTAGATTTTGTGCCGACTAGTCAGGTTAGAAATAACAGAGCAGAGACTTTCTGAGATTTCTGCTGAATGTTGTAGTTACTTCTGCGCTGTTTCAACCAGCCACACTATTTGGATTTCGATAAATGTTGAAATGAGTGGGGATAGGACTGTTGGCAGGTGATGATTATATGAAAAAAAATGTTGTCATCATTGCTTTAGGTGAGATATCAGAGAATAAATCTTGTTTCAAAGTACAGAGTCGTTACAATACTTTTGCAAGAATATTGAAAGTGGTGCCAATAGTCAATCTGATTTGTTGATTGAATGTTAAGTTAAGTCACGACAAAGTGTTTTAGAGGCAAATGCTGTCATTCAACATATTAAAGAGGTCCTATTATGCTTATTTTGAGCCTAGTCTGCTCTGATTGGTCAGCTGGTCCACTCTGTTGTGATTGGTCAACCGAACCAAACTCTTCAGACTCCGCTTCAGCTCCGGTCTAACTAGCTTTGTTTGAGGGCGTGCTGAACTAGCCGCTAGGCAGGTATTATGCAAATGTGTTACTTGGTGACATCACCACGTTATGGAAGAAAAGGCGGGACTTAAAGCAAAGCATTTCAGACAGTTCAGAAGCAGTGTTTCTGTGGGGGAGAGTAACTCCCTTTGGCGTGGACTTTGGAATTTGTAACTTGGCAGACCATTTAATTAAGACCTCGGGACTTTTGTTGCATATCACACCCCTCTTTCTCTCCCCCATTTCTACATTGTCAAATAAAAATATATGATTATACGATATATGCTCCCTTTATAGTTTTAACAGTTAATATACGAGGAACTAATGTTCTCTATATCCAGATTGGCATGCATATTTAATACCAACATAAAATAGTTATACTCTTGTAGTGCAGTGAGCCGAGGAGGTAATGGGCATTCTTTTTTTTATTTGTGTGCATGAATTAGTCATTTGTTCTTTAATTACTTAGCAATTAATGGTTGCTGCATCTGCGTGGCAGTGACAGTATGAGCGGGTCCACATGCCAACGTTTGTCATTTGCCCATATCGCGAAGGTTTATGCTGCAATGCTGTTCTGTCCGCACTACAAGCGTGCCAAGTGTACTAGAGAAGTAAAGTGGAAGCTTATTTCGAGTTCTGTATGTACTCCACATCCTTGGTCATACAATTTCTCTTTTTTTTTCTTTTCCTTGTTCAGCCAAATGCAACAAACAACGGAGCTCATCTCATTAAAGCCTGCAACAGTCTGCGTCTGAAATATGATCAAAGCTTGATTCATAATTCAATAATGATGAACATAAATAAATAAATAAATACATTTAAGAAACAACATTGTGTTTAACAACCAGTGTATAGAGAGTATACGAGTATATATGCATAACTTAAGTGTCCATTATTATAGTTTTCTCATGACAGGTCTCTTTAAATTGAATCTGTACCTTTTAAAGTATTTATTTTATACTTATTATTTCATAAGTATATTATGTAGGTTGTCGAGTGCGATCGTGATGCTTTTGAATCATTGAGTATGTGGATGTTAGTGTTGATTCTACTGCTCTCTTACCAGTTTGAAACAGGCCCAGGGCAAACGCACGCCTTTTATAACACAGTGATGTGATAAATTGAGCCCTGAAGGCCAGAGGAAAATAAGTGTGTGCTTGTTTTGTTTGCTTGAATGTGTTCTCTTAGATGCCCTGCCGTGGGCGTCTGTCCTGCAGTATGACAGTGCCTTCATAATGCACCAGTGACTATATCAGCCTGATTTGTTTTTATTCACACTCCCAAGACCACAACCTTCATAATTTTATTCCATATATATATATATATATATATATATGTATATATATATATAATATAGTGTTTACTGTCCTATCAAGTCTGCTGCTACACATGCAGTGTCAGGTGTACTTCTATTTTCTCTGAGGAGTCTCATCAATCACAATGCAGGTCCAAAGACATCTTTCTATTCACAGCTTTTATGTTACTTACAGAGTAGAGCTGATTTTCACATATGGGCCAATGCTTTTGTGTCTGACACAAAGAACTTTGTTTATCTTTGTGAAGACAAATGATCCACGATGTTTTGACATGCTGGTCCAGAGAGAAGCCAGTTGGAGCATAAAAAAGGAAGGTGTTGACTTTCTTTCAGTTTTGTCTTTCCTCTCCGTAGATGCTCAGTTGGTGATGTATGGCTTTGAGTGGGCGCACGTGCTGGAGGAGGTTTGAATGGTAATGTGATGGCATTAAGTATTGCTGTTTATATATTAGGGTTAGAGAAGTATCACCTGTAAAATTATGATTTAATGCGCCGTGATTTGCGAGTGAATTAATACGTCTTAATAGAAAATAAAATATGAAAGATTTATTTCATGTGCCATATTCATTTCTCTGAAACACAATCTTGAGCTTCATCCAAATGCAGAACAAGACATTTACAATCCAATATCTTTGGCCCTACAGTAAACGGCTCTATTGTGCAGGAGTCGCCGTCTCAGAAGCTGTAGACTGACACAGCTCTTGGCACTGACAGCCTCTCTAGCGTTATGTACTGTAAGTGAATTAAACTAATGCACCCGTCTCCTTTCTGCTGCTGGACACTATTTATTAGTCTGATCTACATCCATAACTCTTATTCTGTGTCACAGCTCCATCTTTTATGCTGCTGGCTGGCTGAGTAAAAATGCAAGTGCCGTGCAATAACAACCCACTACTTGTCTGATGAACATATGTGTGACATATTATTTTCAAGTGTGTAGGCAAAGAGCTGGCCTGTCAGGATATATTTGTTGACCTTGTTTCTTTCCCCTCTATCATCGTTCAAAATGTGTTATTGAACAAACCACGGCAGAAAATTGCCCTTTGCCTTAATTCCAGAGCGCAATGCACATCGCTTCCATTATAAAAAGGACAATTTGCTTAAAATGACGTTAGAGAAAGAGGCAAATATTACAACAAACGACGGAAACAAAGCAGACCAAGCATTTTCCTTTGATACACGGTAGTCTACAATCCCATTATTTCTGCTGGTTAAGGATCACAGAGCCTCGCCTCACGGGGAATATCCCTTTAGACAGGTGCACAGGCACAGACGCCGCGGTTGATAACCAACATTGCCATCTAGTTTACCCAGAAAGTTTCAGCACCAAACAACAGCTGACTTGTGTTTCCAAACAAAGCCCAGCACAAACAAACCACCATACATCACATTGACTTGTCACGCATTTAAAATATCAGCATGGATTTAAAAGTGGATTTAAAAGATCCTCATTGAGTTTGGCGCCGGGGAACAAATGCCTGTTCACAGAGAAGAAACTGCACAATTAATTATTCCAGCGGTGTAGCTGTCTCCTAGTGATACATGTAATATTTTATATCCACCCTAAACTATCCACGCATTGCTCCTCTGTTGACAAATAGATGGATATGAACACTTGGTTTTGGCAATGAAATTGATGGCAAACATTAACGCACCCGGGTCAGTGTTTGTCCAATGCATTACGACCGTACCACATTCATCTTCTCAACTAACCTTTTCATGTAGGACAATAGCGCCAAAAGGACTGACTTCATTGTGTAATGGATTGCTGTTTGCAACTAGTATTTGCAAAAAAGTGTGTTTGTGTGAGTGTGAATATGTCTTAAAGGCCCAGAAACACTGTGCTGCAGTGTGTTGAGCCCATCTCGGATCCACTCTTCATTCTATTATAACATTTCCTGTCATGTACTGCTGAAGGGCAGATGTAGAAAGGCTTGTGCTGCATATATAGCACTGTTACAAGCATCACCTCTGCAATGCAAGGTTAATACTACCTGTCAGTGTCACAAAGACAGGCCCCCTGATTATGATTGATCAGGTCTTTATCAAACCCCATTGAAAGACGAAAGGCATTTGGGGAAAGGCTGCTGTGTGCTACTTTGGAACTACAACAGTCCTTGGAGAGAGATCATAAGGTGCAAAAAAAACTTGTCAAGCAATTGTCATCTGCAACTGATGCAAACTGGGAGTTAGAGTAATGAGAAGCCACAGTGTTACTGCATTTTGATTGGCACTTTGACCTGGCAGGTTTGTTAATCGTCACAAATTCGTTGCGATTACAATCAGTCATTCGTGTCTCCTGCCGTGGCGATGGCAGATTTATGGAAATTAGGGCATCATAATCCTGATCAGGTTGTCGGCTTATTGTGCGAACAGAGCTCCACGACCCCGCAGTAATTGCCTCTTGCGATCTTTTAAATCTTGCTTGACATACCAGCAAATCCACGAGTCCCTGTTGTGTTTTAGTGGTGACCTTGGCTTGGCGTCAAAGCTTTGGAGCGGGCTTGCTCTGAACGTGGAGGGAATAGGGTGTTTGACTTAAAATTCCATATGCATTTCACTGGCATTTTTCTGAAAACACACTACATGCAAAACTCAGCAGTGCGGTGCTGGAAGAAAACGAAAAATGATTCTTGTCAAGAAGGACATTTCAGGTGGAAGGACATCAGAACTGGTCAAACTCTTAGACTGGGACATGAATGGAATTAGGAGAGGCTGAAATCTGAGTCCTCAAAAAGTAGACTAATTACCCTAAAACACTGATAACGCTGAAATCCTCCATTTCCTGGAGGCTGTGCATAATGGTATATTAAATCTACATAATTGACCATAATTAGAAAAAAGGGTCTCAGGTCTTTTGTGTAAGAAATCACAGTATTTTACCATAATGTTGACTTTTAATGTCAAATAGTAGACTCATTTTCTTTTTTCTGTCAGTGTGAATGTTAATAGTGTAATTACAGCAATCCTTTGTCATTGCTACAATATACAGTTTAATTATTTGCTGCAAAGCAGGAAAACAAGAACAAACTAGAGACCATCCTGCAATGGGAGCACATCAATTGGGTCAGGGGTGTAAAGTGTGGAGGCCAATGTCCCCTTCCCTACTTCCTACACCCCTACTTCCGGCGCCCTTGAACAGACTAGGCATGTGACGATGAGGACATTTTTCAACAAGTTAATAAACTTGTGACAACACCGGTGTTACCAATTACACCGTACATTTTACAAGAAAAGATGACGGTCAATATACGGTATGTAGTGTGCTTACTTTGATGGCTGTGTGTCTGGCCTCTCCAGTCAAGCTTTTGCTGCGGAGCTGCAGGTTTCCACTTGACGCAGCTCCGCCGCGCATACCGGCTGTGACTGCTCACAGTGATTACCTCATTAACATAATGGTTCCCTTATAAGATTGGATTTAAATCTGATATATTGCCAAATAGGTGCTTTGCTTTTTGCTTTTACACTAAATCCTCTGCCATTGTCTTGTCTGTCAACTCTCTCTTGTCCTATGTGTGTGAAATCTGACCTCTGTTACTCTGAGCTGAGACTCCGTATGGAGCAGACACTTACACTTTTAGTTTGTAGCATCCGTCATCCGACTATGTATTACCTAAATTGGTTTTATTTCTGTAAAAAAAAGCGAAATGACGGTGGGTACGTAATGTAATCGCATGTAACACCGGTAACAGTGACTACTGCGGCAAGCCTAGCTCTGACCACACCCATCTTCCAACTCTGCTTTGATTTTGATCTGAACTATACACGCATGCACGGTTGTGACGACATTGTGTTGACAAAATCTGTCCACAAACATCTGGTAAAGTACTCGAAACCGCTTCTGTGGTATTTACCGCTACAATAGGGGTCGCCAGGATTTTGTCATGATGACACACACACACAGACTCACAAGGTGAAAACACTACCAGCGACACGCTGTCGAGGATAGTAATAATAACCTGTAAATTAATTGTCTAATTCATGTAAATCATTCATTCACTTCAATTCTGCTTATTCCTCTCATCAATACATGTTTAGTTTACTGCAAAACATGGCTAAAGGACCTGCACAACCACACCGGTGTATTCAGTTCTAGTGGCTGATCTCTGCTCAGGTTGAAGTCGGGTGAAGTTCTGCTAGGATTTATCTGATTTACCAAAGTCCATGTACAAGAATGATACATGTGTAAGTTGCCCTGCCCTAACCAGTGTAACAAAACGCTCCCACAAGGTTCTGACGGTGCTGTCAGACCAGAGCAAAATTTACTTGCATGCTGTGCTAAAGGCAAGCAGGTCAAAACATAGCGTGAGCCGGGTTGTAAGCATGAAGTCACACAGTCATTAACATCTCTTATTGTTGTTGCACACATGCAGCCAAGCAGCAAACCCCCTGCTCTCCTGCTTGTATTACTGCTCTGTGCAGTTATAAAACAAGGATGTGAACGATCTATATTCCCTGCATGGAATGTCAATGCCACCCTCGCTTTCAAGTTGGCTGGACATTGGAGAGTCTTACAATTTGGGGTGGCAAAGTTCAGTCAGATTGAACTTTACAGTCAGCGAGGCGGTATCGATTTGTGTCTGGAAGCGAATATGTCTTGTTAATAGTGCGTGCCATTAAACTATAGGTAATGTAAAGTCAAGTCAATTGTATTTATATAGCCCAATTGCACAGACTAATATGCAATAGATGTTGTGTGCAACATAATAAAAATAAGCAACATAATAAAATATACTAAAAATTCAGTGTTTCTCCTAGTTTACAGACAAGTTATCCAGCAAGGGATAGTTAAATGTAATCCTATTTGTCACTTTCCAAGGATGCATGACATGCAATTTAATTGCTACAGTGCGATGGTTAAACAGCCATCCAGTGGTAAAATGAAAACTGACTATATTTTTGAAAAGTGACATCATATTGACTTTGTTCACTCTTTTTTTGTTTTTATATCAGTATATCATTTTTTCTTTTCCTTATTTTTCTCAGTAAGTTCTCATACCGCTGAACTTAACCAAGAGTCAATGCCCACCTTAAAGTAAAGCTGATTTGCACATTAATGTCTGTGTAAGACAAAGACTGTGCGTGCAAAGCAAAGCTCTATCAGCCCCGTCCACGCCTGAGTGAACCCACAGATGTTGCCCAGAAAAAGTAAGGGTTTCAAGTGGAATTGTATAACATGTACTGAAAGTGGGGGGAGACAAAGATAAAGAAAAAAAATACGATATGATGTTATATGATAGACATATTAAATTAAAGAACACATTTAGTCTACAAAATAAAGTGCATTAACAACATGTCGGCGTATAGGCCTACACATCACCCCCTAGATTCCTGATGTCCAAGCCAACAATATATTTCTGTGTAGCCAGTGCACACAATTGATTATCAATTATACATCCGCCTCCATCAGTGTTGCTTTATCAGAATTAACCAGAAAACAGGACAAATTACAAACAAAAAAATGGCCGTCAATAAATGGAAAGAGCTAGACCTATAGGATACCGTGGTGGGGAGGCTACAACAACTAGGCTAATTGGCTTAAATAACCTGCCACTTCTTATTGACTCAACAGTGGAATAAAACATCACCAAGGCACAACACGGATATGTAAAAAACATAAACTCCACAGCGGGCAGCCCACAAACACCATTATAACAGCAAGAAGTGAGCTGCGCAGTTTTACCACAAGGCACACACAACGCTATGTTGCCTAGCAACCTTGATGTTCTCCTCCAGAGAGTTATAATCACAGTGACTTCATTAGTAGCTGCTCACCTGCCTGAACGGCATTCTGTGAGTCTTGAGCACCGCATGGTCCTCCTCAATCTGCTACCCTTAGTTAGGGTAGTTAACTCCTCTGCTTGTTCATTCCCAATGTAAAAATCCACTCAGCCTCTCTGTCCCATATGCGCTCCTCAAAGTTTTCAAACATTTTGAACTGAAAGAGGCTCTGTTGTCACTACTGTGACAGGGATTGTTAAAACCAGCAGAAAGGCCTCACACACCTCACTGAAGGTCAAAGTTCATCAGCGAACGTAGAAATCACCTGGAGGAACCGCCATGAGCATTTTAGCTATTAGCGTGTCATCTAGACCAAGAATGCACCTGTTTATTATTATTTTTAAAATGTAGGTATTTATTTATTTTTTGCACCTGTTATTTATTTATTTATTTATTTATTTATTTATTTATTCATTTATTTATTGGATCACTTTGCATCCTCGCCGGGTGGGGCATTAAACCACTGATTAATTAAGGAAGACGCAATCCTTTTTCTTCTTTTTTACCTATGCCAAAGTAGGCTACAGAAATGCTAACCTTAACTAATAATCATTCAATTCTTTTGATTTGTCTCTTTTCTTTTGTTTTATTCTCACACAGTCTATCATGACTTTTTCATGTATTTTTTTAAAATATTTGTTTTAAAAAATACTTACGGTAAAGGTGGAATGAGTAGGATTTGTCGGTTACCGTTCGTAAACACATTCAAAGTTGGCTCACTTTAGAGCGAGCTCTGTCCACTTGGCTAAATTTGCATTTTTCCGGCCATGTTTCCACCATTTTCATACTTTCCTCTTGGATGCATGCTTATGATCTGGCACTTGGACGTTACGTTTTTATAGAGGTTGACATTCAGAAACGTCCCAAACACAGCCAAATAAGAAAATACAAGCAGAAGCCAGGGTCTCTATACAGACACCGCTACACTCTTCTAGTGGGTAATTTTAACTCTATCACTGCTCCATGTCATGATGACGATTTTCAGATTGTAATTGCACTGGATTTTTAGGGGTACCTGTAGAGTTCTGATATATGCAGGTGCTGTGTGTGTGTTTGTATTTTGTGTGTAGCAGGTACATTCAATATGTCTGTCCAAATTGAGAAGTATTGGCTTCTATACTTGCCATCCTGCCATCTATAGCAAGCAGCCAAAAGAGGTGATGAAAAATTAACACAACCTGCCTTTTCCCTCACAGATGTGTGGTTGCGTTGTGATAGTCTGACAGTTCCAACGTATCTCATGTGTATCTTTATTACATGTGGGGGTAGGACAGTCACTCATCTGTGACTCAATTACAAGAAGACAACAAAGGAGCAGTAGGAGCAGTTTTGTCTAGAATCCACATGGCAATCATATTTGCTGCTTGTAAATTGAATTAGAAGACAGGAATGGGAGCAGGTAAAAGGCAGGCACAAGAGGGCTCTTTGCTAGTCAAGACTAATTGTGTCTCAGAGTGTCACAAAGGCTTGAATGGAGAGAGCGCCGCTGTAATTAGAAGGCCTGTGTGCTTGTTCATCAGCCCAGAACCTTTCTGCACCATCGGCTCGTCTCACTGAGCCTGTGACAACAGAAGAAACAGCAGTAGCCTACATTGATTGCAGCATCAACCCTATAGCAGCGAAATACAGTCATTTTAGGCTACATGATTGTCAGGAAAATGTACTCAGAAAGTCATATCGGGTGGCTGGCTGGGTGACTACAGGAACAATTCTGAACTCACAATCAATGCTCTGAAACTGAGAACAGCAAAAGTATAAGAAATAATAGATGTTCATCTCATTTAATATGAGACGAAAGGGACTTTATCTCATTTTAACATTGAGAGAGAGAGAGTACACTTTATCCCATCTTACCATGAAGCGAAGCAAAACATCACTTGTGTTTTTATCTGGGGGGTTTCGACATGACTTGCTGCGCCTCAATCCATTGACTCACTTTATTTTTAGAAGTGCTATTTATGCTGCTGTTTTCTGCTTCACTGGTTTGTACACAGTAGGTGAAGAGCCCTACTGAAATGAACTCTACACAAGGATACGTACAGTACTGTTGAATTTGTGTAAACCCATTGAACCATGGAGTGCCCCAACTGGGTGCAGAGCTGAAATGGACTAAGCCATATGACAACTTTTTGTCACGAGACCTATGCTTCTGTGCTGGTGACATTTTCACCTGTCTTAGAGTACACATTAGTTTAGATTCAAGATTCAAGATGTTTATTGTCACGCCGGTTATACTAGTACAATCGTGTGAAAGACGTATTGCTGGGAAGCTCCATTAAAAATAATAAGTTATATTACAATAATAAAAGGAAATACTTTGTACAAGGCATAGTAATAACATATACAGTATATATATTATAAAATATATGATTGAGGTATTGCACTTGTTTATTGCACTTTTTGTTTGTCGTATGAATTATCTATTGAAAAGTCTGATGGCCTGGGGGAAAAGCAGCCTGTCAGGAGGCTCTCTACGGGGCCTCGGTAGAGGTCCCTGAGGATTTGTGGATTCAGTCTAAAAGTCCTTAGGCGCCTCAGAGCGTACAGTCTCTGTTGGGCCTTCCTGCCTACAGCGGTGGTGTGGGTGGCCCATGTCAAGTTCTTATGGATGTTGACACCCAAATATTTAAAGGTGCATAGACTGCATATAAAAAGTGAACAAAGTCACCGTGACGTCTCCAATTGATTTGTGGACTACAGTTTTTAAGCCTCGAATTTGGCATTTTGGCCATCTTATTTTTTTGTAACCAGAAGTGACAAGAGGAAGGAGCTAAGTACAACCTAATGCTGAAAACATTGTGATAGTGACCTGTCAATCACAAAGTAGCCACGCCCTAAAACATACCCTGCTTTATGGTCTATTTGACTCTAAATGGGACCATAATTTACTAAATGAACATCATGCTGTGTTAAAGAAGACTTGAGACTAGTGATTGAGACCATCAACTAATGTTTACAATGTTTACTGAGGTGATAAATCCATGAGAAGTAGGGTAATTTTCTCATAAACTTCTATACAATCTGACTTCTTTTTGCAACCTGATGAGTCGCCCCCTGCTGGCTATTAGGTAGAATGCAAGTTTGAGGCACTTTGAGGCACTTTTCATACCCCGGAGTTTCCCAGTGGTTTACTGTCAAAAAAGCTACCTCAATGTCAAACAACAAATGCCATACAATGTTCCTTATCTCCTCTCGTTTGCCATCTGTCTATGCTAAGGCATGCCTGATAGCAGAGGAAATAAAAAATCATGAATACTGTATATGCAGAGTGTGTATAACTTTAACAGTTTCGGGCTACACAAATACCCACAGCATAAAGGCATACAGCCTCCAAGATTTCCCAGTGCCATCTGTATTTACTCATGCATACACTATACTGTACAGCAGTTTCACAATGTACAGGTAAATCTGCAGTAAACCAGCACCAGCCATATCGTCCAGTGAATCTCTGGAAGTGTATTCAATTAGAAACGCATCCGTGTACAGACTGGAGAGGTCACTGCATCACTGTGCTAGCAATTCCCCCGGTAACTCAAATGACCAACGAGGTGGCAGTAATCGCATTAGAATCACTGAAGACTGGTGAGGCAGGCATGAATGTAGTCAGATATGAGCAAAATATGTCAAAATGTTAATTACGACATCAGTGGCAGAGTACTGGAATATAATGTATTTTAATGCAATGAAATAATAAGTAAGCAAATTTCAATAAATAGAAAAAAAAAATGGATGTAATCTAGTGCAGGCTAATTCAATAGCACATCTCTGTAGGATATTGTTTTGACCTTGTTTTCCAGGTTTTGATTCTTTCTTCTAGAGCCTATAATATCTAATGGTATTAGTGTATTTGGCTAAAGGGAAAGTCATGGGCTTAGTGACACAAAGTCCATACCCAGTGTAAAGACTAGTCTGTCCTTTTGTGCAGCCAGCCCGCCCAAGCTTATTGGTCCATAAGCCCCTATATCTTCTGCTTTGATGTGTGTGGCTTACAGCTCCAGTAGGATACACTTGCTTCAGAAGTCCTAGGTGTTGGCAGGTTTGTGTAATACAAAATTAAACTCATGTATTGTGTAATACAACAACCAACCTCAGCGTGAACCCACTTTACAAATCTTCAAAATGAAGACAGCACTACATGCTGAATATGCAAATTGTGTATATAAGAAGAAATATGTCCTATCTCTGAAAGACATCTTTTGTTTTCTCTCTTGCAACGAGGGAAAGCTCAGCTTTTTCCTAGTAGAATAACACGGCTGAGCATGACTTTGATATCTGATATGATCACAGATGGCACATGGCCTGAGTGAAAACCAGAGAGGACCTCTCCTCTCGGTGCTTGCTATAAATCCTTATGTAAACTGGTGTTCTAATTCCTCATGACAGAATTGATTTTCAAAAAACAAGAACATGAATGGCTTGAAAAAATGTACTTTTTTACAATCATATACAATCTACATAGTGACTTAGAGCTCTTCACGCAATATGCATGTAGTTGAGAATTTATAAGAATAAAAAGGTCTTCAAATTTATGACTCTGGAGTAGATGGAACAGGCAGTTACCAACGGTAAAGTGTCACGTTTTCAACAGGCACTGCACTAATAATACAGAATTAGTGAAGCAAAGATTAAAGTATCTGTACTTTCTCTTAAGTTGCTGATAAATGTATCATATCAACCCTGGCCTGCAAAGAAGTGAAAAGTTTTTGAAGTTCCAGCAAAGAATAATATACAACAGTGCAGATTATAGACCAAAAATATGAACCTTAAAGTTCAATTAGAGAGTACGAGGTTGATAGATGGATGTCAAGCCAAAGTGAATTGGATTTTCCTCTACCTCTCAGATCAGAAGAGACTGGCTTGTGTGATGAATGTTGACATTTATTTGATTTGGGGGATATTACAGTAGGTACTGTCAAGAAATATAAATGGATACAGTTTCACGATTCTACCAGAAATACTCTTTTGTGGATGTGCAGCGAGGATGGAAAAGGTGGGAGGGACAGCCAGTTGGATGAAAATGATTGTAAAGAAATAAAAAATATATATATTTTTTGTCAGTTGGATATTGCTGTCTTTCCTATGTGGAAGATTCACAGGTATGAAAATGCAGTTAAAGAGTTTCTATATTTGTTGTAGGTTTGATCTACCGTGTGTAGTTTAGTGTGGTTTGAATCTTCAAATATCAATAGTGAGGATCATACGCCAGGAATTAAAGCTAAATGTGCATTTTACCTTTTTACCATTTTAGTCCCAATTTATTCCTCTCAGACACTAGGATAAAAAAAAATCTAAAATGTGTTTTTAGCTTGAAATACCACTCAGATGTTAAAGAAATCTGCAAGGGAACAATTGTGAATGGGTTCTTTCTTTTCAGTTTGCCTATTTCCCAGTTGCTTCACCATGACGTCCTCATTTAATATAAGCAGGACACATACACTTGTTCCAGAAAATAATTGGAAATCTAGTGTTAGTGAAATGATATTCAAGTACATGCTGTTCAATATGCTGATGGTCTGAGACAGACCTTTAACCTCCTCATGAAGAACATTCAATTCGTTCATTATTTCAGCACATTGTGGTTTTATCATTTTAATGGCTGAACTATGACATTATTTTTAATGAAATGATGTACCAAAGGTAAATTCAAGATTAAAATTTAATTAAAAACATGGAGATGGAAATATAAAACAAATAGATAGAGCAATCGGTCGATGGCTTGTATGCTACAAAGTATCTTATGTGCAATATTAAGTGTAATATATGTGTTAATCTTTGCTTTAGAGAATCACTGAACTGAACATTTTACTTGCATTTCCAATTTTCTTCTATGCAACCCATGTTGTGATAACTCCTCAGGAGTTATCAGTATTTTAATTTTAATTTTATTGTTTGTCTTGTCCTGGACATTTACATTACTTCAGTGTCATGATCTTTGAGCAATATAATGCCCAGTGTTGACACCACATTCAGGGTGATGTCATTTCATCCACACTTGGTTTGCAGCTGGCTCTCTGAAGAGTTTTAAGAACGTATGACTTCTAAACTTGCAGCAGAACATATGGAAGACTTTGTGCCGTTAATAACAATAATTTGTCTCTGTCTGCTTGATGACACTTTCTTAATATCCAATGAATGTATTTATGAGTGTATGCACATTTTCAAGGCATTGGGCCATGGAATTTATGGGGCGTAATTGCAATCCATATGCATTCTTCATAAGTCGCGGAACAAGGTCACAGGGAGGTTGTTAATTCAAAATAGAAGTTGTATTTCAGAGTTTGGCACAATAGGATGGTCTTAACCTTATTCTCTTTTTAGACAACAGCATTGGGTTTTAAAGACAAGTTTGCAGGATCTCTTTCTCCAGCAGAGGAGATGAGCCACCCAGTAGTTGTCTATAATGGTCTACAGATATCCTTGAGATCTTTATCCAACCTAAAGCTCATCTGACAGTTTTAAACAATAGCTGCTGTGGACAGTGATTTATTTCAGGCTGGTCTCATACACAGTTCGTAGCTATACCTACGAAAAGTAATGGACTGTAATTTGTGTATATCCTACAAAATCAATTTGTGTGTAATTAAGGTAATCGTGAACCCAGAAATATCGGTGAACCCTGCATAGGGAGGAGGTTTGGGTGGATCGAAAAATACAGGACTTTCACCCAGGAGACCAACGTTTGTGTCCCGTTTAAAAACAGAAGTCAACGTTGGTTTCGTTTCCTAAGCCTAAGTAGTTTTCTTGCCTAAACCTAACTAAGTCGTTTTCTTACCTAAACCTAACCAAGTCCATTTTTTCTTAAGCCTAACTAAGTAGCTGTCTTGCCTAAACCTAAGGAAGTTGTTTCCTGTGAAGACAGAAGTTTATTTTGAAAATATGCATGTAACAAGCAAAAATTGATACATGTTGCTAGACATTCATAGGAAAACAAACGAAAAATGAGGAATAACTTTCAACTAAGATATCATACGAACCGTTGTATGAGAATACATTTTTTATTTGAAAAGGCTTGGGCTGTCTTTTCTCAGCACCTTAGAAACCCACATGGAAGTGTTGCAGAGAATGGCCATAAAATGGGAAAGAAAAAAAACATCTTTTGATGGGTCCTCCCCAGACCATCCTATCATTATGGCTGCATAGCTTGCCCATTTTTGACTCTGATCTCATCAGGATTCCACTATGCTGGGATGAATTTGAATTTGACTACCAGGGCTGCAATAGTCTCAAATGATCCGCTTTTCATTCCTCCTCTCTGATGGTTATGAAAAATCTGCCTACTTGCTCTGCTACAAAGACATTATGATGTTTCATAGTGAGTCAGACTCGAAAAGCTCCCAAATCCCCTCAAATAAAAGCATGACACATGCTCGCTGGGATTACTGCTTGTAACTGACAGAATGTTGCATATCATTGCCATGCTAATGATGTATTGTTTTCATTACTACAGGAAGAGTCTGTGTGTGTACAGTACATAAAGGCGCATGTGTGGTTCTTTATACAGGGGCTATAGGTTATAGCATGTGTCACAGAAATTGCATCCAGTGGCACACACATAGCAGGTTTACCATGAAAATGGAAAGAAATGATTTTGATCCAAGTTGCACTTTCTATAGCCAAATCACACACATTTGGAAAAGCCATTATACAAATTGTATGACTTAGACACGGGAGACCACTTTTCACATACCGTCTCATACAGTTGATTGGTTGGTTTGATTTAAAGGAGCTCTATGTAAGAATCGTAAATTGCTTGTTAACAGTGGCACCTGTGACCGTTAAGTCAATGCCAGTCAGCGTCCTGTTGCTCACAGTGAGGCGACACACACAAGATTGAACATGATTGACAGATTAAACCACAATATCACTATATAATTCACATGCTTGGCAGTAATGTTTGCTTACATGTCCAATAGGAATTTTGCCAGCTCGGGGTCCGTTTTGATGCCTAAAACCAGAGGAAGGTCCCTCAATGAATCGAAAGCCCGACTGATGTTGATCCTATAGTTTTCCCCCCGACGTCGGTCACATTCCTTTTTTAGCAAGACGAGCTTCACTAGATATAACTTGTTTTTTTTTGTGCTTCCTTGGAGTTGGTGCTGGAGTCTGAGTTGTGGTGGGGGTTTGTTGTTGTTAGTGGACTCCATTTCTAACCGAATGTTATCTCTGGTTGCACACTGTTAGCCCTGAAGCAGAGCTGAAGAGAGTAAAGGCACTCGCGAGCGTGCATGACATCACATCTGTTGGATTTTCGTGGAAAAAACGGCCCTCATTCTTCATATTAAAAGCAGTTTACAGGCTGATAGAGGAAACCTAGAAAGTTGTGGAAGGTCTCAGTTTTTAGGCTATAGGTTTCACACATTGGCTTTAAAAAACGATTAAAAATGTTTATACGTGTGAAAGCTTACATACAGTCCTTTAAAATTTACCATGATCTTTTCCTCACCTTAACAAAGACATGTTTTTTACCCATATCATTCCGATTCTTCCCCAGCCTTATCAAATTCTACTGAATCCCATGAGTTTGTTCGGTTTGACTACTAAAACCGACACTTCAAGATTAGCTACTGTAGTCTTTCACTCAAGACTCAACACAACACACAGTTCACTTGCCACCATATAGTTGTGTTTCTTTTTCTATTAAATGATCTTTGCCTGAGCACTTCAATCAGAAAAAAAGCTAAATTGTATTTAGCCTTTGGGCAAGATATTTAAGGTATTAAAATGAATTAGCTTTCTGTTATTTCATCTGCCCGAAAGTGGCTGCAAATGAGAAGCCTGCTACTTGAATGTTATTTACATTACTCTTTGCAAGAAAGGGCAAACATAAATAATAGTTGTTAGCCTTTGTTAGTGAATCCAGGTGTTTTACCATCCTGAAACTTTGGTGACCAACTACTTTGGTGACTCTTATTGGTGGGAAAGTAATCCTATCATGAATCAGAGAACAAGAACACATAGACGGCACCGCTTTTCACTGAGATTGTTTCATTTTCTTTTTTACAAACTACTGCTTTCAGAATAATTAAAAAGATGCGACACATAATCGCATACAAATTCATATCACATTTGCAAGCGTACAGTAAACTGCCTCTGAGTGATCCAAATGCTATGCAATTGGCCAGCAAGCATATTAAGAGGTTCTCATATGAAATAACTAACTGGAGGGTTCAATGACGGCAGTTAACTGTAGAATTTGACAGAACTGCTTCGTCAATGTGACAGGCAGGGGAGAACTAGAGAGTCAGAAAGAGAGAGAGAGCGAAACACAGAGAAAATAGGCAGTACTGTAGCTGATTGACGGCATGAAAACTTGTTTATCGTGGGCCTGCAGATGTGACTGCTGTGGCACCGGAGGCCAGCCATTCTCTTATGCTGGTCAGGTAGCACGCTCCATTTCCTAACCTGTCAGCACGGACAAGCTAAACACAGGGCTTTTTGACATCGCCATTTTACATCGCTCATTCTCACTGACAACTCCAATCGAAAGGAGGCTTGACACGGTGTCATTCCCAGTGCCCCCCCCTCACCCTCCCAGCAACCTATGTGCTCTGCTTACAGTTTGAGAAGGAGATCAGTGCTGTCTATGGCAGCTTTGTTTCTCCCAGGTATGGAGAGAAATGTGTCACGTTTGGCATTCGTGCTCTGAGCAACAGCCGCCCTTGCTTTTGATCGTTTTTTGATGAGAGAAGAGATCACGCTTTGAATTTACATTTATTTTTGTATGGCATGAAGGTCATATTCTGATGATTTTGCTTGGGAGAATAAGAAAAAGAGATTGGGAGTTGATTTACATCAATCATCCAAATAGTTTGACATTTTCGGGAAATAGTCTTATTTGCTTGGAGCGTTAGATGCGAAGATTGATACCACTGTTATGTGTGTATGCTAAGTATGAAGCTGGAGCTGGACGATAATGGGAAAAGCTGAAATGTTAACTGTTCTCCCACAGCCCAGCCGCACAGCAGTTAGTAAAATAGTCACGGAATTGTAATGTATTGATTTGTGTACATAGACACGAATTTCAAAATTTTTTACGTGATGGTCAGCACAAAATCAATTTGTATGTAAACCACGTAATTGTGAACGTAAGTATAAAGAGTGACGAACACCGCATAGGGAGGAGGTCGTGGTGGATAGGTGGGTCAAAAAACATAGGACTTTCGCCCAGGATACCGTTTTTCGTGTCCCGTATGAAACAACTAGTCAAAGTTGATTTATTTGGCATGTAACTTCCGTACTTAAGTAACGGCACTTACGGTGTTATTTTAACCCAAACCCCATCTTTTACTAAACCTAACTACGTAGTTTGTTGCCTAAGCCTAACCAAGTCGATGTATTCCTAAACCTAGGTATTTTTATTTTGAAAAGACAGGAGCGGAAATTGACACATGCGTCACGTGTTGTTGAAAGTCGTGCTGAGCGTCATGAAAAAAAAAGGAAATTTGTGTCTTTGTACACGAATCAAATTGATTAAATTCCGTGACTATTTCACCAACTGCCGTGGGACTGTGTTGGCTTACAAGGATAAAGCAGAGCTCAAGTCTCTCCAAATCTTGGTAGGGATCTGTGTTAGGGCGGCTCCAAAGGCCCAGCAAAGTCTCAGCGACAACACTACCAGGACTAATAGAAAGGGACTTAAAGGAGAGCATGGCCCACACCTAAATTCCACAAAGGTGGTTGGGTGAGATGAATAAAGGATGGTGTCGTGAGAAGCAGCGTGTGCATACGTGAGCAGCATTGTGGCAGATACATTGCTACAATTGGAAAATAAAGCTCTTTTATATTCTATTGAAATAACATCTCTGTTGAAAGTATTATAAGTAAACCCAGAGGAGTGTGTCTAAGTCCTCAACCTCCAGGAGACACACACACACATAGCTGTCACTGGATCAAGCACAGTAGTGGGTGAGTCAGCTTGACTTAGAGGTTCTCACGGAGAGAGTTTTTTTGTTTTTTTTAACAGGGCTTTATCACCTCCATTCTGTTCTTCACAACAAAGCACTCAGGCAATTTGAGTTCTAATGCACCTTTGGAAAACAATTACTCAGGGCCTACTTCTATCAGCCCAGTATGAAATTTTAAGAGGAAGGCGTCCAAAGGGCTAGGGCTGGTTTGGAGCCAAAACAGACTACATAGTGGAGTTCAGATTTGAAATCAGTTCTATGGCAGCTCATCTGTGTCTGTAAAAGGTTTGGGAAATGTAAGCAACACATCATATCAAACAAGATATCAGGTTTGTAGATCCATTAGTAGGGGTGTAAGAAAATATCAATACACATGAGTATCGCGATATTATGTTTTTCGATACACCTTCTGCACAATACATGACTTACATACTCATATATCCTACCATATGCGTAGCATACAAATGTTGCCTACAAGGCCTACAGTATACTTAGTGATTCCCTGGCGTTTTCTCTAGCGCCACCATGATGTTAACATTATACCTGCTAAATATTACCATGATAGCATTGTCATTCTGAGCATGTCAGCATGCTGAAGTCAACATTTAGCTCAAAGCACTACTGTCCTTCAGTACAGCCTCACAAAGCCACTACCGTGACAGTAAACTCTCGGTGTTGTTGACATTTACTAGCTGTTACAACAAAGTAAAAGTCTTGGTTTTAGAAATGAAAGGAGAGAGAAAAGGGGTTTAGTTAGTGAGTGGTGGAAGTTAACCTGTTATCTCAGTCCATAGTGAAATAGGCTACTTTTGTCTTTACATTTTGTTCCTCTTTTAGCCAACATCTAATTAATGCAGGTGAACTTTCAGCAAGCTATTTATACTAAATCATTTGTCCCGGTCGCTGCCTGGTGCCAGGCCCAAGAACAGATGCAGCTTAATGCCCAGCAGCCCTGTATCCCCATCCCCATCCCCATCGCCCTACCAATGAACAAGCCCTACTCCCAATGGAAGAAGAAAGTGAGCATTGTGTTGAATGACATATCAAGTTGGTAGTAACTGACATTTTGGTTATGATGTTATTACAAATGGTATTATTATAGGATAAATTATCATATGCATTATAATTTAAGATGTTAATGTATATTTAAGTTTTTAAGTTATTCATTAATGTTAAGATCATTTTCCATTCAGCAATTTTACCATTCAAATTAGATGTAAAAGATTTTGCACATTTCTTATATATATATATCAGTCTTGCATGAAATAGTGAATTCCACTGTGTACAGAATGCTGCATGCATCTCTGCACAGTGTTATATTTTCTCAGCTCACTGTCAGTAAATATTGTATTAAAAGTATTGGACTGCAAGAGAGTTGCAAGCCTGCAAAGGTAGAGTTATTTAAGGCTCTGGATGGGTCGATTGGGTTCTGGAGGTGCGGTTACAGCAATTGTGCAGAGTTGGCGTGGCTTTTGGTGTCGGGGCCCCATGTGATATAACTTGGTCACACTTTATAATAACCATAATTTATAAATGTCAAAAGGATAGTTAATTAAACATAGTTAATAGTTATTTTACTGTTAATAAACAATTTAATGATATCAATAATTACTAATTATTAGTAATGTTATAACTTCTGTTATTTCATCATTAGTTTGTGTAATACAATTAGTTTATAAATGATGTATTGTATCATAGCTGATGAGAGTCGATAACAATTACTTTCTGATTACATTAGTAAACTATTATCAGATTAATATTGCACACACATAACATTTTATATATTGTATTAAGTATTCATTAACGATTATAAAATGATTTTAAATCTTTAAGAAATTGTTTGTTAAACATCTATAAATATTATGTAGATAGATGGGCCAGAAACCAATTATTAACCATTAACAAACTATTAACTATCTATCTAAATAATGTTGATAGACGCTTTACAAAGTATTTATTAACTATTTAAAAATGTATTATAATCATTTGCAACTTTATAATATCTATCCAAATAATGTTTATAGGTGGTTTATAAATCATTTGGTAATCAACAAATACTTATAATATAGCATAAAATATATATAATATATATTATAATGTGTGCAACAATAAACTGTTAAAATAATGTAAATTAGAGCATTAATAATATCTAGTAAACATTATCAATTATCATTTCAATGTTTGTAAAGTAAAATAACTATTAACTATAGTTTAATTAACTATTAATTTACCACTTATAAATGATGGTAATTATAAAGTGTTACCGATAACTTTTTATGTCGCTCAAAATCCCATGCGGCGCCCCTGCCACCCAGAGCTATTAACAAGTGTAACAAGCTGTGAGACACAAATATTTGAAACTGTAATGAAAAACAACATTTGTTGAAGCCTTTCCAGGTTGTGGCTGGTTGAATTTCAGAAAAACAAAACAATAGCTCTTTCTAGATGTTGCCCTGTCTGTGTGGCATAAACATCAACTGAGGAAAAGAAGCCAGGACTCGAGCTTGCCTGTAAGATTCACCCATCAGCTCACTGCAAATGAAAATGTCCCTTCAATAAGTTGACTTCCAAAGTTTAAGAGCAGGAGGCGTGAGGAGCAAGGAGGCCTTTGCTGTGGGCAGGGGGACAGGGCAGCTGGGATCATTTCAATGAACACCCAGAATGGGATCCATCTGGGGCGTCCTGGGAGGCCAGAGTGGCTGGAGGAAGCAAATGGCCCTCAGGCCCCTGGCGATTAGCTGGAGCATTTCCCAGGAAGAAAGGAAGGGAGACATGAAAGAGCGAGAGAGAGAAATATCAGCTGGCTCAGACTTGGGCATTAGATGGACTGAAAACGAAACCTGGGGGAAGATTCATCTGTTTAAAGTTCCTTTAAGCTTCACTGCTTCTTTGTTTTATTAAAAGAGAAATTTGCCACTTTTATGTGGATGTCCAATCAGTGTTGATGGTAAATGTAGTCGATTGAAGTATCTCGGTTTTGTTCTCTTTCCACTTGAGAGAGCAACAAGCTGACAATGCAGGGTGGCACTTTGAATAACATTTGCAAGATGCACTTGGGCTTTCTTTAACAGTCAAACATGATTCCATACATACAAGATATATATTCACACATTACATTAACACACGAAGAAGCATAGCAACGCGCCAGTGGATCTAGAGTACCGAAAGAACTGTCTGTCCTTATTAATGGAAAAACAATCTGACAGGAGGTTTTATTATTAGAGATAACACACATTGCATAGAGTTAATGCCTGCATAATATGGCACGGTATGGTGGTTAATTCCCAGATAATGTGTTGAGGGAGATGATTTTCCCATGGTGCTAAAGGCAGTGAATCAAATGCATCAGCAGTTGACAGGGAAAGAGTTGGGCTGGTGTCACTCCTGCATCTGTGCAGAATAGTTTTGTCTGATTAAAAGAGATTCATCTAATAACCCAGGGAACAGCGTCGCCGACGGAGGATGCTGATGTGATGAGGCCTGCTCTCTCTCCCTCCAGCTCCCTTCCTCAATAGACGTATTGGAAAGGCAATGGATCATTAGACATGCTGTGGGAAACCAGTGCTAGGTTGTCGAATTGGATTCCATTATATTTTCTGAAGCCTTAAATCGATTGGGGTTTAAGAGACTAATGCCATTTTGAATAACAGACAGATCATAACAGGATATTAGTTAGTTAGTGTTAAAGATAGAGGCAATATATAAACTATACGAGCCACAAATATTTAGTTTTTTCTTTTTATATAGGCAACTAAATTAAGGGTTAAAGTAATGCAACGTATTATCTTATAACGGTTTGTATGATATCTTACAAAAAACGTATTCCTCCTTTTTTGTTCATTTTCCTATGTCCAGCAGCATGTCCCAATTTACGCTCGTTACATGCATACAGTCTTTTCAAAATAAACTTCCGTCTTCACAGGAAACTTAGGTTTTTTTAGGTTTAGGAAATTTGGTTAGGTTTAGGCTACAAAACTACTTAGTTGGGTTTAGGAAAATATCGACTTGGTTAAGTGTAGACTACAAAATTACTTAGTTAAGTTTCAGCTACAAAACTACTTAGTTAGTTTTAGGAAAATATCGACTTGGTTAAGTTTAGGCTACAAAAATATTTAGTTAAGTTTAGGCTACAAAACTACTTAGTTAGGTTGAGGAAAAGATAGTGGTCTGGCTTAAAATAACCCCGGAAGTGGTGTAACTTAAGTACGTAAGTTACGTGATGAATAAATCAACGTTGACTTTTGGTTTCACAGAGGACATCACCAGTCTCTTGGGTGAAAGTCTGGTGTTTTGTGACCCACCCATCCACCCCGTCCTCCTCCCTACGCAGCAGTATATGTTTTCAAAGCAAGCCAGCACATATATATCACACTCTTATATATATCACATATCTCTTTATAGTTCCTTGTTCATAATTACATGAATTACACACAAATTAATTTTTGTGGGATATACACAAATTACTTTTTGCTACAAACAGTATATGAGACCAGCCTGTGTAATGTAGTAGCTGATATCTGTCACAAAGACCTGACTAATCCTGCAATTGTGAATATGAAGTTTAAACCATATTAAAACTTTCAAAGCATTCACTAACAGAGGTTTTCACCAATCTTAAAGGTCAAACTCCACAGGGAAGGTAGGTGGTAAATGTGTGGTTTGACTGTCGTTACTTAATTGCAACCCGGTGATATTTCATCTGTTTCAATCTCATTTTAAGACAGCTGGTGGTGGAAAAATCTATTTCATTATGCACAGTGTGGTGCCTTGCTTTGACAACATATACTGCACGTTGAGGATATTTTATGCACAGCAGCAGCGGGCAGCGAGCGGGGGGGAACAGGCAGTCTGCATCTCACAGGCTGAAATTGTTTCATGGACAATGAAGCAGCTTTCTTTTTATGACCAGGAGACAGAGATGAAACGACTGATGCCGGTTGGCTCCGAGTCAGCTCGGAGGGCAGGGGTCCATGTGGAATAAACTGCCCTCCTGAGAACCCCCATGCTGTAAGAGACGGTATACAACCGGCGGTTAGGAGAGGCTGTAGATATAACCCGGGGAACAGCAGATTAGAAGTCATTCCAGGATGAATTTTCACATGCATTTTCTCTCGAGGATGAACTACTGTTGAGGCAGTGAGGATAAAATGCTTCCTTGGACAGAATGAGCTGCACGGTGACAGAGTGCATATTAAAACCAGATAAGCTCACGGGTCTTGCTCTGCAATTTTCTAAGAGATACTATGCCAAACCTTTTATGACCATACAGTTATAAACACATATGTAACAGATAGCATAAATCTTAGCCAGAGATTCCAGCGAGCACATATCCTAAAGGTTTGTCCTCAGGTAAGACATTAATCTGTCAAAGATGTTTTACAAAGTGAAATATTTATGCGTAATCAAATCAATCCAGCACAGACTCAGGCACTGTATTGATGGCTATTTGGCCTCACAGGCTGTAACACTGATGCAACAAATTGTGCTCCGAGGTCAGCTTATCTCCTCGATTTTTTGGTTCTGCTCGGAATAACAGAATGTGTCAAAACTTGATACCGGGCTATCAGGGAGCAATGCTTGTTCGGTCAAATGGAAATACAAATTCAAACAGCAACCAAAAACAGCAATCCCTCACACTGATTTGATATGAACCATGCAGGGTTTATCCTGTTACTGCAGGATTTGTATCAGGGTATGTGTGTGTGTGTTTCTTATTCGTTCCCTTGAACATCCAATCTCTCTCATTCTGTAAAATGAAAGAGCGAGAGGATGAAAGGCACTGAAAGGGAATTTTTGGGTTTTACGGTGGCTAGAAGTCAGCGGTCCAGTGTTTTACCAGAGAGAAAACTTTCAAGGTTATGTTTTTCTCCCTTCATTTACAGAGGGAAATGTAAGGGAATTAAGTATAACTACTGCAGGCTACAGACTCAGAAATGACCAATCAACACATTTATGATTCAGTGTAAACAAATACTGAACAATATAAGCTTGCGAGTCTATAGGTCATTTTCACAGCAGCCATTTTGACATGTCATTGCAGGGTAAACACAGGTGTAATTAATAACATTAATTATGGCCCTGTTTCATAGAGGTGGGTCAGGGCACTGGTATTGTGCATGCTGGCTCACTGGAATGGCTGTGACACAATAAATAGAACATACCTGTAACCAGTAGGTGATCATGTTAGTCTAGTCTAGTCTGCCTGACTCATTGGTCCTTTATCTGACTGAGGTTTGTGCAAGTTAGAATCTACAACCCTGACTATGGTTCTGAAATATCCGTAGCCTAGCTGTGCTATGTAGTGATAAATCCATAGCGCTGCCACTGTCCGTGGTGCGGAAGTAGCAGACGGACTTGCAACTGCAACTTTTTCCTCTGAGTCCCTGTTTCATCTTGGATCTATAATATTTTCTAAAGCAGGGGTTCTCAAACCTTTTGGGGCCAGGGACCCCTTAAGAGGAAAACATTTTACAACGACCCCCTCATAATTGTAACACAGATTAAGCATAATGCTTACTGCCATTTGTACTCTTGTCAACTGTTTGATAGTGATAAACAGAAACATATTTCAATTTGAATCATGTTAACACCACTTTGTTTTGCTCTGATATTCCGGGTGCTTTGTTATCAGATGTCGCTTTAGTTGGCCGGCTTCATGGCGTCATTTTTGCTGGCACCTGAAGACACATGATGCATTTTGGTCTCCCGTTGTTGTCGCTTGATATAACTTAGCTAGTTTGGGTTTATAGCGTAACTTGATGATCTGGACTGACTCAAATATTTCTCCAGGCTCACCAGCTGGTTAGGTGGCAGCAGGAATTGTTGTGTGAAGGGACTGATTCATGACAGATTGACTAGATGTGTTACAATCATATCAGAGTTTCTATTGGCGTTGGGTGTGAGTAATGGACATAATATGTCTGTTTTATTGGCGCAAATGGTTCCCATCTGTAGATATGCACTTTTTAATGATACAGCACAATTTTATAATTTATAGCTAATTATTTTGCGGACCCCCTCACAGAGTGCCACGGACCCCACTTTGAGAATCACTGCTCTAAAGTATAGCTGGGAAGGGGGTTTGCTGGCCGCGGGTGAATGAAATGAACCAGGTCCGTCCCTCCTGTTGAAAATGAACAAATCACCTACTGCCTGTAATACTGTATGTCTGACATGCCCAAATGCCTGCTGTGAAAAGGGCCTATTGTCTTGGATTACATTCAATTGTACAGATGTACCCAATAACCTATAGAGATAAAGTATAGGTTAAAACCTATATGTATTGAAAAACCCACCCATACTTATTGATAGCAGAGTGCTGACCATCTGGAGTACCAATAATTGTTCTGGTGAGCTGGTCGACCTGAAGGTCATTTACGGCAAGTTCTGTGAAGTGAAAGCAAAATATAAAAGGTCCCATGGTGTTTGGTAGATTGGATTGGGCTGCTGACACACAGGTGTGAGGCGGCAAATCATAAGTTCATCATATCATGAGTCTCAGTTCTCTCACCACAAACTTTATTTTGAGAAATTCAACCTTTCATAGCTGGAAGGAAGAATCTAGCAAAAAGGGACTAAGCTGATATAACAAATTAACATTGTTACCTACAGGTGCCTGAAAACAGACTTCATAGTTGACCATGGACAAACTATGTAAGGAGGTCAATATGTCCCATCTTTTTTTGAAATCATCCTTCAAAGTCAGTTTGTCAAACTTAAACACAAGTCAGCAAGGTTGTCCCAATCTGAGGCTCCTCCAAATGAGAAAAGCCAGGAAATGCAACCCTCTTAAAACCTGAATTTGAGAACTAATTGACCTTTAGCAGGAAAAGCACAGGTGTAATTAACAACCTTAACTGAGTTCCATTAGGTGTCCCATTAAGCCGTGTCAGTCAGCGAGCATGCACAATACCAGGAGCCTGGATAGGACCTAAATGGAATGCAGCCGTCGCTAATGTTGTATGACCTGTTCAAATGTCTGTCGTGAAAATGGTGCTATAGTTGAAGAACACATCTTTTGCCACTTGGTGACATCTTTCTTACTTCCTAATAAGCAGGCTTATACACTCATTACATTCCTGCCAACTCTGCTTCTAAATCATTGCATTCATTTTACATTGCTCAGTCTTTATTGCTATTATGTCCCTCGACATTTCTGCGTGGGAGAGTGATGGAGGGATCCCTGGTGAGGAAATGGATCTCATCCCGAGGAAACTGATGTGTAAATTACATTGAGTTACAGCTGCTTGCTGAAGAATCTGGCATAACTGTCACTGCCGCAGTCTTAAACAATAACTAACTAGCTAGCTAAATAAATGAATAACCAGTCTATAAAAGCAAACCTAGAAACCATCGTATGACAACAACCACTGTATACACATATTGCAGTCCTCAGGGGCAACAATAACACTAAATCTTCTGAGAAAATAAAGTTTTCACATTTACAAGCAAAATTGTTAATTAATTAACATTTTTAACATTTAAAACAACTAATGAATGCATTATTTGCTTGTTTTGGTATTGACCATACACTGTATATAAAGATGGACGAAGCGTCTCCACTTCCTCCCACTGTACGCAAGTGAGCTCACAAGCCTCCAGGCCTCCAGCCTGAACCAATCGTGAGTCGAGCACGGCCGCAGCTTGCTAGAGAGAGAGAATCAAAGCTGTCAATCATGATTTCTCACCCCCTTTTTGTACCATCAAATTTAAAAAACCCAAACTTATCAGAAAAATGAACACCTGAACATCAGTGCGATAAGAACTACCTTAAATGACAGAAACCATCCATGTGAAATATGTATTTGACGTGTACTTTGACTTTTTAGTGTGGCTCATGTCCCATTCGCTAACATGGTGGGGGCGGGCTTTTTGACCTGTACTGCAGCCGGCCACCAGGGGGCGATCGAGACGTTTTGGTTTCACTTTTGGGGAGCTGTCATGTCGTCCATCTTTATATACAGTCTATGGAATTTCTGTACCCAAATGCTTTTTATCTTTTTTCATCAAATCCTTCAACAAGGTCACCAGTTCCCAGATTCCAGATTTAAGTCATTTTTTGTCTTGTGCTTCTTATCTTGATTCTAAAATGTATTCCTTTTACAGTTCACACTGTCTTAAACCAGTCAAGCAACACATAGTTATTCTTAGAGATGTGATCGAGACTTTTACACTCGCCAACCCAGAAAATGTCTTTGTACCATGTGTGTGTTGCTTTGACATTACAAAGTGAGCCATGATTCAGCCTCGAATGCAAAACAAAGTGTTTTCCATCATTTGAAGGGCTACGGTGAAATTGCTGTGATTTATTTTCACTTTTCCAGTTGAGTGTGAAAATTGATACCCACATACACCATGGCCTTTTTAATTGTGTGGGTGAGTGCAATGATAAGCAAGCAGGAGGGCTCTCTCCTTTGATAAACTAAGGACTTTATTTATTGCACCCCAGAGAAGAGAGAAGTATTAATTTCACACTCTGCCTCACAACTCCCCCATATGAGCAGATTATATATTTGTTATATTAAGGAGGCGTCTCTGAGTCAGAACTGAATACAATTACATCTTGGCCTGGTAATAAATTAATGTGTGTCAATAGAAAAGGTCACTCTCTCAGTCAATTGGTCATTCTGATAAATGTAGAACTCTTTTCTCAGGACAAAATGTATTGATTCAACCTCAGAAGTATATCTGCGTTTGGCTCTAGAAATATTTGGCGTAAGGCAACATACAAGCACATTAAAGCCTGATGTGCCATTATTGGTCACAGGTTACTACAAGCATGTCCACTTTGCTTTGCATCCCTTCACAACCTGCACGATCGCCTTCGCTGATTCTAATGTGGAGCGTTGAGATTGTTTATTTTCTGAGACTGTGATTGCAGTCATCAGTCATTCGGTACCGTGACAGTTTTTTCAAGCACTGTGGACTCTATTTTAATTATCAATACAGCGGGGGGGCTCTTTTGGTTTTCTCCTTCAGCGCCGTTGTTTCCCTGTGTTGTGACAACCCATTGCCCTCACAGCAGCATTAAATTGATTTTGGTACATGTTGTCGTGGGGTTAGGGTCAATAATAGGGGGGAAAAGGGGTGTAAAATACAAATCACTATATCTTCATCTCTTCTATGTCTTTCTCCAGCGCTTACTTTTACATCACCCTAACATCTGGTTTGACATTGTTCATTGCACTGCTTCACTATGACCAACTAGCTATACAAATGATTAATATATGCACAATATGTTGAAACGGGTTATCTAGAGTGCATTGCGTTGCCTATAGGTGTATTATGAAACAGGCTTTTCTTATTATTACTATGTTATGTTAGTTGTCCACATGTCCCTGACCTAATGCCTATTTCTTAGGAATATATTGTACTTTTACTCTGATTTTAAATGAAATCTACCAGCACATTCTCACTCCCAACTTGTCAAATACCACCACTTGGTTAGTGTCTCTAACTGTACCTACCAAGAGACAGAAGACCCCCGAGTTTGGCTGTGACATGAAAACGTGGTTTATTTATGGATGCCTATAAATTCCTCAACGGACTGTAAAACATGGATGGAGATGAGACTTTACATTCCATGTTGCCACTGAGAAATTTATGATCAATTATTGTAGGATTTGTAGTTAATCAATGATGGAGTAAAAAACCTGGCTGGATACTTCTATCACAGAGAATTCTGCAATACATACGGCTTATGCTTATGCATTGACCTGAATCATGTTTTCTTATTAGATGTAATACATTTATAGTGCTTAAACACAGTATGTACACATTATTCAGTGAAATGTGTAACTTTAACAGGTTAAACAGGATTGAGACATTACAACCTGCTTTGTAATTTATGATGCAGCATTTAAACTGGCTTTTGAAGGACGTGTAAGTTATTTATTCACTAACATTGGATCTAATGTTTCACAGCAGATTTTTGTCTACAATTAGATGACTCATGGCTCAGTACAACTCCAGGAAATGTGGCTACCCATACATGAATAGAAATTATGAAAACTACCTCTTCCTGGAGACCATCAATAATCAGTTAAAATCTGGGTATCACATTGTCAGTACAATCAGGTCATATGTTGGACATGTGAGATGTCAAAGTAGATGACTTAGTTACTGACTAAACAAGGCTGATTTTATTTTCTCTTACAATAATTAGCATTATATTCAACTCAAGGACTTTTGTTTTAATTATTTATATGACAAACTGGTTTAATTTTGTATGTAAACATCGTAAAATTGCCTCGTCTTAAGCCTCGTTGTGTTGGTGCTCTGCAGACAGTGGAGGAAAGCAGATGTGTATATTTGCCAGAGCGTGCTGACACAGATTCCCGGCCTGCCGCTCAATCAGGCCAGAAGATGCGGTCCATGTTAGGGAACAGTAGGAGTCCGTATGAGTAGTTCCACTTAGCTGATGTGCTCAGCTGTGATGTCTAGAGTGCAGATGAAACTGGGGAGTTGCACGTTACTGGAGATGAGAGGTGGATCACTGTCAAACAGACTGGTGCCTGGTGGTTTGCTTGACAGAGAAAAGAAAAATATGGGATTGACCGACCAAACGATCGACATCCACATGCCACTAGCTTGAAATAATCTAACGACTGGTTGAAATGTGTCTCTACTTTGGATCGTATCGATTAATATTGTGGAGGTGTTGCTTTTTAATGTGTTCCCCTGCAGGCATAAGACACTGGAGATATGGAGATGGAGATTAAGTGATACTGTTAAGTAATAGTTTGTGCATCATCTTAAATTGAGTAGAAGTGAAGGCTGGTTGGTGTGCTTTCAGCAACAGCCAGCCAAATGGAGCTGGGTGTTGAGATACAGTAATCCACTCTGCTGTGGGTATAGCTGACGCTCGGGGACATCAGCTGGTAATCACCTGACCATCATGTTATCACCCTGACTGAACTACACTAGCTTGATGTGGGTCATTCAGCTTTAACGACCAGCGAAAATGACATGTATGGGTAATCCAGAGTTAGGGACTGAAAAGGTTGAACTAATTAAAATAATGGGTTGTGTGAGTTGTCTGTGTACCAGCCATATACTGTTATCATGAACCTTTTCATAGTTTAAAGAGGACCTATTGTGCTTATTTTCAGGTTCATACTTTTGCATACTCTTCATTTGGGGTTTCTACTAAAACATATTTACATGTTTTAATGTTCCAAAAACACTTTATTTTTCTCATGCTGGCTGTGCTGCAGCACCTCTTTTCACCTTCTGTCTGAAACTCCCTGTTTGAGCCCCATCCCCCACCCCTGAAAAGCCCAGTCTTCTCTGATTGGTGAGTTGGCCCACTCTGTTGTAATTGGTCAACCAAACTAAACTTTTTGGACTCCGCTCCAGCTCCGCTCTAACGAGCTTTATTTGAGGGTGTGCTAAATAGCCTCTAAGCAGGTATTATGCAAAGTTGTTACTTGGTGACATCACCACGTTACAGAAGAAAAGGCAGAACTTCAAGCAAGGCGTTTTGCAGGCAGTTCAGGAGCAGTGTTTTTGTGGGGGAGAGTACCTCCCTTTAGCGTGGACTTTGGGCTTTAGAACTTGCAGGCCTTTTACATATAAAAAATATATAACACACTAAAGGAAAGGGGAAAAGCACAAAAGCATAATAGGTCCTCTTTAACATAGCATTACTTCAGCTCAGTTAAGTTTATGTTCAACATTAAAAACCATCATTCTCAAGACAAAGCAACATTTACTGTACCTGAGCTCCTTTACAGTCATGTGAGGGCAAACCCTGGGTTCAGTATCTTTCTGTAAATAAAGGAATGCACCTTTAAAATGCCTTGATTACATTACTTTATTCCTTAATAATAATAATCTTGATATTCCTCATATATTGTCTGTGTCACAATAGCAAAAGGAGATGTGTTATATTATTCAGCAGGACTGCATGGAGGATGGAGTTTTACTCATGGTTGGTAATCCATAGTCTTAATACCCGACTTTATCTGGATTCTGTTATCTATCCAGGATATAAAGAAGAGATTTCTCCATCTGCAAAATAAAGAGTTCATAGCCTCATGGTTCAGTTTGTCTGTTAGAGGCAAGCATTATGCATTTGACAAGTCTACTTTAACATTAAACAAGGTTAGGCTCAGGGGTTTTACAGTTTGGTCTTATTGAAGCCTATCAATGCAAGACATTTCTCTGCTGCTCAGTATGATATTAATACAGTTCCTTCTCTATCTTTTTATCACTGTATATAATACAAATATTTTTTTTTAGCTCAACTGTGAGTTTATAGTGTTGTTCTCATGTATATTAAAAAAAACATTTAAAATGATTAGCTGATTGCATTAGTTGACTATCCTGAAACAAGAAACCAATGAGGTATTTGTTTGAGATGTTTTTTTAAATTTTCACACTTTTGGCTTAACATTCAAGTGTAGTCCAAAAAGAAAAACCCTGCCTCCTACGCCAGCCAATTCATGCACTGTAGTACATCGCAGGAAAGAGTGATAGTTTTGATATTTATGTTGCTCCATAAAGGTCAATGAGTCAGATTGAAATATTTAATAGTCCTTATCATGAACAGTGAATCGAATCAAACTCAACTTTGCAGAGCCGCGGAATGAAAAATGATGCCCAGATCTGGGGAAAAGGTCAGGCTCATGTGTTTCTTTGTTGAATGCAGGGATGTAACCAACAGTGACAAGAAACGGGCAATTATGAAAAAAAAAAAGACACAATCAGTCGCTTTTGTTTTTTCAAGCTTGACGACAGCGGCTTTTCAATGTAGCCGCCGTGCCACTGCAGTAAACGTGGGAGGTACATTTGTGACTTTTAACATAAAACGAATCAAGCGCATCAGTTTTGCTGCTATTATGCCATGCTCTTTAAAAGAGCATTGAAAACAGTTTTAACCCTCATCCTACCAATTTATTTAACATACAAGACTACCGACTGGGGTCCCTGGGGACTCAAGAATAAACTACTGTAAGAAACAACCATCATAGCAAATCGTTAACTTATTTCTTCTCAACACATCATTAGTCATGTAATTAATGTCATCTGATGAAAACAAAAGAACAGATTATTATTAATGAATTCAAATCTGTGTCTGCTGCATCTGTGTCTGTTTCCTACAAAATGATAGTGTGAAGATACTTTGAATTAGGACCCATGACAAACATTTTATCTATGTAATATATTTTATCTATCTAAGCTGTATGGGCAGCAATTGCGTGCTTTTGGCTGGGGTCCCCCACTCTATCCAGACGGTCGGTCACTCGCTCGACCCAGTCGGTCATTCACTAGACCCAGTCGATCGCTATACTTGACCCACTCGTTCTTTATACTCGACCCAGTCGGTCGGTATATTCGACCCACTCGTTCTTTATACTCGACCCAGTCGTTCTTTATACTCGACCCAGTCGTTCTTTATACTCGACCCAGTCGTTCTTTATACTCGACCCAGTCGGTCGCTATTCTCGACCCACTCGGTGTTTATACTTGAGCCAGTCGGTCGTTATTCTCGACCCAGTCGTTCTTTATACTCGACCCATTCGGCGTTTATAGTTGACCCAGTTCGTCGCTATACTCTACCCAGTCGGCCACTACACCCAACCCAGTCACGTCTATATAGGCAAACTCTGCAATTGCGTTGGGCGACACTTTCGCAAGGGCCGCGAAATGTGGGCCAACTATTCATCGTGAGCAAATTAACAATAATAATATATGAAAAGTAACCGACAGCAGTAACTGCAGGCTGACAGCACAGAGCGGAACGCTGTCTGTCAGACTAAGACAATCTAATACTTTCAATACTGAGGGGGCATACGAGCGGCCCCTCCCAATTTGGACTGATCCTCGTTTTTGTTGGAATCTGATTAGCTCAGTCATTTTGATCATGAATTTGACGAACGGTCTTGTTTTGATTCTGTGCAATGGCGACGATAAACTGCCTTGAAGCTCTACAGAATCATAAGATTCTCTTTATACCGCAAAAACTGTGTCAAATTTACTGCCTTAAAATTTTCGGGGTGCTTTCATAACCATCTCAAAGTCCCGGGATGAATTTCTGTCCCAATTCATCCCTGTTGCAAATAGAGGGGCAGCATAATTGTTTTTCGACCTCCTCATCAATGAATGCGATAAAGATGCATGAGAGGAATGAATTGACGTAAAAAGCCCTGAGAACAGCCTGCAAAAAACACCATCCCCTGTCAAAATGCCACGTTTAAATAATATCTTATAGGTATCTCACTAATCAAAATTATGCACATCCACAACCACAAACAATTCCATATTGTTGCTATAACTGCACAGTGTAAAAATGTTTACCTTTGACATACTGTATCACTACACGCATCAATGTTGTTGCTGCAACTATTGGCTCCCATCCCAAACACACATCAGAAATGTATACAGCACCAGCAATGTCAGGATAATCTAACCAATCTGTCAGTGAAGAAAAGAGGTAAGAAATCAAGAAGGCCTATTGGAATCTATCTCCTGCCTGTTGTGCAGCCCTACCGGCCCCGAAGCTGCAGTTGCTTCCATCAGTCTCTGTTGGAATGGAAAAAGGGCCACATGTTGTTAAAGAAATAGACTAAGACGGGGCTGTCAGGCATCCTGAGGAGAGAGTCACTCTTCTTATTACCCAGGTAGGGGGACTTGGCCCATCTGGCAGGAGACCTGACTTTTAGCCACCACAGCTTTTCCACGTCCTCCTGTGCTTTCTATCACAGTGACTGAACCTGCCTGTTACCCTTAGAAAGCCCTTGTCTGCCAAGAGTTGAACATAGAAAGGAGTCCCTTCAGCCAACTGGTCCTGAGGCAGGCTGACCTTTCACCTTATAACCCATCCAGCCCCGGAGCAGTTACACTATCATGCAGAAGATTAGACCGGATCAAATTATAACTAAAGTAAAAGAAAAAAAATCACAAACTCGCAACACAAAACTAGAAATATATTTGGCTGTAAACAGACTGCCTGATATGAACCCTGAGAAAAACATTGAAAATGTCCAGACTGAGTGACCATAGTCTGGCCATAGAGAAGGGCAGACACTTAATAGAGCTTCATTTGCTTGGAATAGGCTCCCCACTTCCAACATGTCCAACATCAGACACACCAACAGTAGATGTTCGTTCAAAAAGTTACTTCAAACAAAAATGTAAGATTTTTGGAATATTTTCTGATGGATTGTACTATATCATTATTATTATTATTATTATTATTATTATTATTATTATTATTATTATTATTTTTTTTTTTTTTTATTATTATTATTATTATTTTTTATTATAATTTTTATATTTTGTTGCTGTGTATTTGTGACAATTTAGATTTTGTTTCTAATGCAGGCCATCATTGTTAGTTGTTTCATATGTAGAGCTATTTTATTTATTTTCTGATCCTTGCATTTTGCTTGTATTATCTTTTTTGTTTCAATGAAACTGTTTTTATTAGTAGTATTTTGTGTGGACCACAGGAGGACTAGCAACCACTCTGTGAAAGCTAATGGGGATTCAAATAAAAACTAAAGAATAAAATAAACACAGACAGACGTGGCTGCCCTCGAGGTCAGACTGTGCTGTCATTGTGATGAGGGAGAATTATTATTTTTAGCACAATAACAAACTACAGGAACATCAGGGAGGAATTCTTCCCAAAATTTGAAAAGAATTGCCCTGATTTCTGAAGTCTGACTGAAAGGGAGGATGACCTCTCTCTGGGGGAAAATAAAGAATGTGCAGTGTTGGCTGCTAAATTTGTCACTTTGTGTCACAACAAAAGAAACAACCAGTAGGATGGACTTGTACCATATTCTGATAACCACCACCATCTCCTGTACTTCTATTACTTGTATTTCCTATCTATCTTTTTACATTAATATTATTATTTTTGTTAATTTTATTCATTGTATTTCATAACCGTAATTGTGCTTCGGCAACCCATGTCAAATGTCATGCTAATAAAGCCCATATTGAATTGAATTGAATTGACTGCTCTCTCTGTCTCACTCTCCATCCCCTCCTCTCTTCCACCTCTGTCTTTTTCCATCTCTCCCCTGGCAATTGATCTCCTTCTCTTGTCTCTTTTCCCTGCAGCTGCCACTGCCCTACTATGAGGGTATGTTTAATTAGAACGGGTGATGAATGGTCTCCTGTCCTGACTCAGAAAAGAAGCATACGGTCGAAAGAGAGAGAGGGAGAGAGGAAGATGGCAGAACATTCAGCAGAGAGGAAATGATTTGGATAAAGTGGGATGTTATTACATTCAGGCTGCAGCCTGCTTCAACTCTTTCAGATTCTTTAAATAGAAGTGAATGTGTGATGTATGGTACACTCTTAGTTTGATAGTTTTCAGTGCTGAAAATCATCAGAAACAGAATTAAAACCAAAGTGCATGCATTATTGGTTTTCAGGTCTAGCAGTAATATATACTATAGTAATAGTACTATGTATACAGCCATCACATACGAACACCGGTCTCCTGGGTGTAAGTCTGGTGTTTTTTGACTCACCAATCCACCATGATCTCCTCCCTACAGAGCGTTCGCCGCTCTTTACACTTCCTCGTTCACAATTACATGGATAAAACACAAATTGATTTCATGGGATATATACGAATTACAGTGCATTACTTTTCGTAGATAATAGCTACGAATGGTGTATGAGAACAGCCTGTGATATGTAACAACCAATCCTCAACAGAGAGAAGGCTACTGCAACAAACATCTTAATTCATATTACTTTAAATACTGTCACATGTCTGCAAAGTGCTCTGTGTTTGACATGCCTTTCCTGTATAGCTAGAAACAATACACATTGACTGATATCTTTTTATGGGGGCATAGTGTTGTGCCTAACTGGTTAGATCTGTCACAGGGTAGAGTTTCCTCGTTCACCCTGGATCTGCATGAATTGTCTGCATGGACTCTTGGTGCTCTGGTTTCTTTCCTCTGTGCCTTTTTAGGTGAGCCCTAAACTCTTAAATTTGTGATGGACAGGTGACCTGTAGACCCCTCGTCTTGCCCAATGCATAATGCTATAGGCTCTAGGCCCCTGTGAAGCTTAAGCGGATGGTCCAACCTCTCTGAATATCTTAAAAACTCGTTCCTTATTTATCAAGCTGCTGTTTGAATGTTTCAGAATGACATGTTGTGTTACAAACCCATTCCTTTTCCACGGTAGTGTGTTGCATCATGACGGGGCATGGGGCCACCCGATAACCCCTCTCTAAACTTTTAGACCCCTTGGCAGCAAACTTCAAGGTAGGCAGAAACTGAGCAGTCTGTATCACATTGACGTGACTGGACTTGAATTTGAAATTCATGTACAGAAAAATTGTAATTTTCAGCCATAAGCTGTTTTGAAGAAAGCATGTAAATATTGTCCGAACCAAGTAGCTTACATTCTGAATATAAAATACCTGGCGGAACTGCCTGCCCTTCTCCCACACTGTGCTGGTCAGTGTGTGGAAACATCCTACTTAATATTCACTCTTAGTTTTTGCCACCTGTACAATACAAACTCAGACATGATTGCAGTCAGTTAGACATACAATTACAAACGTAAGCTACTGAAATTTAAAAACAGACTTCTTGTGATCTTCTAGACTGGTAGAATGCTCATGAACAAAACAGAACAAATCTAATTCAACACCTTGTTCCCCCGGATTAGTCATTCACATTCAAAACATGTCCTACATTCAGATAAAAAGCAAAGTGAACTATCGACTTGCTCTGATTTCATTTATTTTTGCAGTCCATGTTGATTGTCAGTGGATGCTTTTGTGTCCTGACGTTAATGAAGTGACAAACAGGTGCTGCCTATGAATATTTTGCGTTCACCTCAGCTCATATTTCAACACTGACTTTGTATGCAATCACACCACATCTGAATTTAATTTTGCTTCTCATTCCTAAATGCTGCGTAGTACAACCAAATTCCTTCTAATGATGCCCGCTGAGCAGGGTTAAGGTGACATTACAGCAGCTGGGGGCCTTGCTGAAGGTTGAGTGAATGGCACTGGTAGTGGTAAGCATTACTCAAGCACTATCTCCCCACATGCCTCCAATCTTGAGCCCACATTTTCTCAGCCAACCCAAGGCAACCTTTGAACAGGCTTGTCTGCCTAATCCCTAGGCTAACACACTCTGCTTGCTCACATTTGAACCAGGGTCATCCAGTTGGGGGGATCGCCTGCTGTGCCATCACCAGTTGATTTCTCCAGTAACAAATAAATACACTCATAACACAAGCACACAGTTCTACTTTAATCATTTGTAGAAAATGTATGCAATGTAATTCATAATTGTAAGTTAATGAGCCTTATTGTACACACATTCTGTGGTGGGGTTTGAGAGTTTGCGCTGTAGCATATAACTCCATTCTGTCTGATGATTTATGGATGCTATTTGTTAAAATAGTGAACAGATGTTCCTTATCTCTAAGGGCACTAGTGCTTTGAATTATTCTTATATGGTATCAAGTGGATTTAAACACACAATGAGCCAGACAGTTGGATTTGAAGCATTCTAATGCTAAGGAAACATTTAAAGCCATTTCTAGTGTCCTCATAAAGAGTAACATATCTGCTATTACTGTAGATCCACTGAAATACTCGGTGTCTCCCAGCCAGCGTTTGACAGCTGGTAGTGTGAGAGAGGAGGCCAAGTTCAACAGCAACACAAGTAAACAATCATTTTGCGCAGCTTTGCAAAGTGTTTTTAAATTGCATCAGTATTTAGGTTTGAATTTGCATGTAGCATCTGCAGCTGTTACTGTCAGCTTTGATTTGGGCGCTATATGTACATCTCTGCTGTTATTTGAGTACAACAAAAGTTTTAATGTCAGCTTGCTCCCCTCCATACTTGCCAACTCTTCCGATTTTCCCGGGAGACTTCCGTTTTTCATTGCGCTTTCCCGGTTTCCTACCGGGGTCACAATTCTCCCGTATTTCTCCCGATATATGTTAAACTTTCACACTTGTTTTTCTTCTTCTTATAATTGGCTCTGTACATCGTCTATAAGCTCTACTGTTTCCACCCGGACAACAATACAGTTACACCAAATGTAGTTTTTCAGGCAGAAGAGGGCAGTCACCGTGCAGTTTGAGCTCATGTTTGAGCTGTGCTCGCCACTGGGTTCAGCGCACATCACAGCGTGCAGCGCTCAAAGTTGGGCTTTGCTCTATACGTAGCGAAAAGCAGTCGTGGTGCAATGCAAGCCATTGGAAATAACGGGTTCAGAGTGTAGTGGTGCCATTCTCACGTTGTGTCTGAAATGACCTTCAGTGAGTGAGAGACAGAGAGGGAAATGAAGAGTACTAGAGAAAGAAATACTCAAGCAGGAATGCAGGAAACAAAGTCTCTGAAAGGACCCAAGGAACCCCACTTTGGTTTTGAAATCCTCCCTATTTTTGAGGTCTCAAGGTTGGAGGCATGCTCCCCTCTGTTACTGTATAGACACACTCCTTTATAGCCAATCAATTGCTCACACAAGTATAGACACCAAATTATAGACTATGCTTCAAACGCTTCTCTGTGACTGCCAAGGTATCAATAACGATCGTTACATCTTCTTCCCGATGTTCATGGTACATGACATGCACGAGGCCTAACCATTCACCATCGTCTCCTCTGCATTCAACCAAACGATTTTCTTCCCTTCCAATGCAGGAAGCCAACGTCATACAGTGGATCACTGTCACTCTTGGTAATGCTACTTAGATAAGACCTACAGGTGTATGTTGTATATCATGCCAGAACATGTGACAAATCTTGCATACTCACCAAATCTTGAAAAGATATATTGAAAAATTATTTTTATTTGTTACTGCTATAAAACACACAATCTCAAAGACAATAGAACATCTCCAGCCACATTTAGATCCAATGAATAATGATGACGTTTCAGATGATAGGAAAGCGTGGCGCCTCTCATGTAACAGCTGGTGATATATAATGGCGGCTTATCCCTCTTCATCTGAGCGTCGCATCTCATCCCTCATTCAACGCCTCTCTCAACTTGCACAGTTACACAGCCACACCAATTCCACTTCAACCAACATGGCACACGGATGTGCACAAACCTCCCTCCTGGGGTGGTTGAAATTAATGGTCAAGCCTGCGAGCATGAGAGAGAACAGGTCTGAAAGATTTACTCTCCCTCTAGCTGCCATAATTCTCCGCCTCGCTCGGCGTCCTCTGGTGCTATGGTGATGAAGGCATGATGAGAGGAAGCCTCTTTTTCATCTCTGTCCTATCAGCAGAGTGTTGCCTCCAGCTTTTCCAGCTGCCATAAAGCCTGCCTGCAGGTTCCTCTGCCGGATTTGAGTGCTGACTACTGATTTATTCAGAAGCGAAGCTGTTGTGCCATTGATTTGTAGTATATTACAGCATGCGTGATATGGCATTTATTGGAAAATCCGAGCCATAATCAGCCGTAGATTAGCTACGCATTCTTTGACCTGGCAGTTTGCTCATTATTCATCATAATAGCATTTCATCCTGAATGAAAATTCTTCTGTCATGTTAAATACTTCATGTGATCTATTTAGTCTTTATATTCCAGAGGTATGTCAACACTTTCATTTTCAGTTTTCACTTCCACACCCTCAAGCATACATTGACACACTGGGAGATGTAAATATGTATAGAAATAATTAGGGCAAGGTTAATGCAATAATGTGTTAATGCTAATTTGTTTTTAACGCCACTAATTTCTTTAACGCATTAATGCAACTTGTGATTTTTAGGTTGTAGCTGGCTCAGCAAAGGAGGCTAAATAACGCTCCAAACTTACGTTAAATTTTGGTGAGGAAAAACTGTCATAGTCATTTTCAAAGGGGTCCCTTGACCTCTGACCTCAAGATATGTGAATAAAAATTATTTCTATGGGTACCCACGAGTCTCCCCTTTACAGAAATGCCCACTTTATGATAATCACATGCAGTTTGGGGCAAGTCATAGTCAAGTCAACACACTGACAGCTGTTGTTGACTGTTGGGCTTGAGTTTGCCATGTTGTGAATTAAGCATATTTTTTATGCTAAATGCAGTACCTGTGAGGGTTTCTGGACAATATTTGTCATTTGTTTTGTGTTATTTATTGATTTCCAATAATAAATATTGACATACATTAGGAAGCATATTTTTCCACTCCCATGTTGATATGTAAATACTTGACATATCTCCCTTTAAGGTACATCTTGAACAGATAAAAAACGTGCCATTAATTTGCGTTAAATCGCAATTAACTATGGACAATCATGCAATTAATCACAATTAAATATTATAATTGACTGACAGCCCTAGAAATAAGCTTTTGTATGTGTACAGCACAACCTTTACTTACAGCTGGTTTGCAAAAAAACTGTTGACAGGTTTCCTTCTATAATGAAAAAAACGAGTTAGAGGTGGAATCGTGAAAGTACCTATAGACATGCTGTTATGGCGATATTTACATATCCAGGCTGCATGGTGCATAAACATACGAGGTGGGACTGTTCAGATTTCTGCTGTATCTGACAGCAGTATTGGTCAACCCAGTCTCCTTTGTTGTCCTCATTGACAGGGAGGTTACTTGGGATGCATTGCTGGAGTCTGACAGCTGTCTGCTCCCTGGCACCTTCCGGCGTGCTGCTCTCCCAGAGGCACCCGGAGGTGCCGAGGATGTGCACTGCACACCTGACTATCAGGGATAATAGGGCGGTTGGGACCTGCACCAGGCTAGCAGCGTCAACAGGGAGTTGAAGTGATGGACATACAGTACATGCAGGTGTGTGTTGGTGGAGGTTTGGCGAGGCTTCGTTGAATGTTGTAATGTGACAACTTCACAGCCCTGATTGAGGTGATTTTCATGTTTCAAAGGTGCACTCCACAAGATTTTTTTCAGTGTGATATAATATTGAGAGTATTCATATTCATTGCAATGATTCAATTCAAAGTGTAAAGAACTCGATGATTTGTGCCAGTGATGCAACCCGGCTATTTGAATAATGGGAATAAGTGGTCTTCAGGGACATCAGTGGCGGTAAAAGATCAAGTTTTCAATTGAAGTTGTGTAAAATACTGAGTCCAATAAATTCCTAGAGTCCATTCATGCTCCTGGATATATTTAGTTGATGTGAATATACCTGTAATTTACTGTATAAGCCCATTGGTAGCATATTTCATATATCTATGATGGACCTTTTAATTTATGTGGTATGTAATGTCAGAAGAGGCCAATTCATTTTCAGATTGGAGCAGTGGGCCTCTCCGGGGTCAGAAAAGTTTAAGCCAATGCAGAAGAAACTTGCATTCCTTCTAATAGCCAGCAGGGGGCGACTCCTCTGGTTGCAAAAAATAAGTCTGATTGTATGAAGTCTATGAGAAAATGACCCTACTTCTCACTTGATTTATTACCTCAGTATGGTCTCAATCACTAGTTTCAAGTCTTCTTCAATACAGCATGATGTTCATTTAGTAAATGACGGTCCCATTATAGAGTCAAATAGTCAAATACCATGTTTTAGGGCGTGGCTACCTTGTGATTGACAGGTCGCTTCCACAGCGTTGTCCGGTCTGGGAGTTGTCTGTGTTTTTCGTCGTAAATCTTTAACCCTTTCACAATGTGTTTCACTTCATGAAAGTTAATTATAACCTTTTTGGTCGCCTGAAAATCTCTGATTCAGCGTTCGGTTGTATTTAGCTCCACCCTCTAGTGTCACATCTGGTTGCAAATAAACAAGATGGTGACGGCCAGAAAAGCAAGATGGCGACAGGCAAAATGCCAAACTCGAGGTTTCAAAACGGCAGTCCGCAAACCAATGGGTGACGTCGCGGTGACTGCGTCCACTTCTTATGTAGCCTACAGTCTACGGGTTGGACATTAAAAGCTTCCCATGCTGGATTACTGAATCTCATTTGACACTAAAGCTCTGCATTGCCTTGCTTTTCCAAATACAGTTTTTTACATATACTGTATTGATGAGCATAACAACGATGTCAAGAAGATAGTAAAACAGCAAGTATACTATTTCCTGCAGACGCACTGAATCATTGAAGCATTCGGGAGGTGTGAGTCGAGTACAGCCTGTCAAAGCTGCAACAACTTGTCTTAGCTGTCAGCATGTGTTGGCGTGTTGTGAGAGTATTGAGAGAAGTATAGTCTTCTGTTGCTGTTGAAAGACTGGAGTGCTGGAGAAAGGCTTGTTGTTTGTGCATTCTATCCTGAGGTGGTTGTTTTGAGGATTGAACATGCCGATGTAGGACACAACTGAGCCATTTGTTCCTCAACTGTCCGGCCAGTCGGATCCCTTTACAGTACCACAGCTTTAGCAGCTGGTCTACTGTATATTTCTCACTCCTCCAGACTGACATTATCACTCAAAACAAGAGACTACAAACTCCATAGCTGGTAAGATAAATGGCACTGATGCTGAAAACAAACCAGTAAGCATAGACAGCGCTGCTCAGCCCAATTACATGACATGCAAATCCAACACAAAAATGAAAGTATTGTAGCCTACAAAAGAAAATGTCATCAACAATAAAATGGGAACCAACACAATTGCAACACATAAACAACATTTACAGACGTTTTAATGTGCAGATTACCATGAGCAATATGGTGTTATCAGTAAGATATGGCTCTAAGAAAAAGATTGCTTGTTTGTTCAAATGCTTAAAACACCTTGTGTTTAGGTTTTTCTCACCATCCACCTGATGTGTATGTGAATAATGACTGTCTCTCTCTGGTGGAAGTATAGTGTTAGTTTCCTTTCAGGGATGAAAGGAATCCGTATTAACCATTACTATGATCTTTTCAACCTTTCCAGCTTTGGCTGAACTTAAGCATACATTTTGGCTCGCAGCAGGGTGTGTGGATTTGGTCGCCCATTTCTTACACTGTAATTGCACTAAGAAGTAGGGCTGGGCGGTATGGCTTATAAATAATATCTCAATATTTTTAGGCTATATCACGATATACAATATATATCTCGATATTTTCATATTTTCTCTAAAATAACACAACTGTTTGATTCAACCGTTTGATGCGTATGATCATACCAGTGCGATTATTCTCGCAAACCAATTTGAACACTCTGAGATCCTTGGATGTGTCGTTCCTTGCGGTGATAGAGCCTTTGCAGTCAGGGCTCCTAAGGTATGGAATGACCAGCCTGAGGAGATATGGGCTGCAAACTCTGTTTCGACTTTCAAATTACTTTTAAAAACACACTTTTTTAGATTTAGATAGATTTTATTTAAGTTTTATGACATTTTAGTTTATTTTACTCTCTGGGGTTTTTATGTGTTTAGTGTCATCGGCTTTTAGTACATTTCATTCTCCTTGTGTTTTAAATGTGTTCTGTTTTTATTGTAACGCACTTTGTAACTGTGTTTTACAAGGTGCTGTATAAATAAAGTTTTTTATTGTTATTTATTATTATTGCACCTTTAAACTGCATATGACAATTAATAAATTGCAAACTGCCAAGTGGAGTTTTTACTGTTATTGCAGCCCAACAATTATCCCACAGTGTGAGAGTGAGGGTTAAATGTTTTGTGAACAGATTATCATGAACCATTTTTAGCCCACCACAGAAGTAAAAGACATATTCATTCCGTTCCACTTAACTTGAAATATACCAAATTGCCAGTCAGCGCTACAAGGCCTCTCTGAGAGCTAACCTTGCTCCGAGCAGGCTCAGCTTATATACATCTTTCTATTAAGGCCTGTGAAAGTCGGGCAGTGTTTTAAAGGGGGGATTTGTGGGGCTTTCAGCAACTCATCACCCTGAGAAGCCCAATAATCCATGTTGTTTAGCCAAAGAGGACTTTTGGCACAACCTCCCACTGGGTTGCAAAGCTAATGCAAGAGCTGGAGCATTATTCTGTAGGCTGATACGTTTCGTTCTTTTATTTGTTTTCCCCTAGTGGTGTAAATAACCCAATTATGCTAATAGGTGTACCTTTGGAAGCATATATTGTTGGCTCAACATGAGAGGTTGAGAGAGCCTCTATTTCTGAGGCTGCCACGTACAAAAACAGTGAAAGCCCAGGTTTTATTTTTTTTACACATGCTCTGCAAAGATGCACATAACAAACCAATAATTAGGCACCACATCCATATCAATTCATCTAAGAGCTTTCCCAGATTGCATAGAGACAAGAGCCATAATTTAAATTGTAACTATTAATTTAATTTGAAAAGATTAACACATTTTGTACATAATTGTTTTGTTTTTAATGAGGATGGCAATGTGAGTGTCAGCAAATTATGATTATTTTGGCTTTAGAAGGAGTGTAGCAAGTATCAATGAAAAAGCAGCTAAGATGCTTCATATAGGCTCTTTAACTGTGACACGTTCATGCGAATCTATACTGAAGTCCTGAAGCATCTTATGTTATTTTTAAACCAAAAGACTAACAAGCACTTGCTGTATTGGAATAATTAAAACAGCAAACTAAATTGTGTGGTATCCTTGGCAGGAACACACATACAATTAGATTTATGTCCATACATCTATTACCGCGGTGCATGCTGGGAGGCTTCCCCACGCACATGCTCCCTGGGATGCTACAATATTTTGTACATCAGCACATTTAATTTTTGGGCTCTTAGAATCTTTGCTTGAAGGGATGAAAAAAATATATAATGTGTAATGACATTCATTTATGAATATTCAAGTCAGTGAAAGTGCTTTTGTAGACGGCAAACACATAAAACAGAAAAGATGCACACAAACACATATTCAGTGCTTTTCCTGGCTTTTATATCCGAGTAAGAAACCCTTCTTAGTTCTTCATTAGCCTGTTATATCAGCCAGTTCCTCTATGCTTTGCTCAAAGCTACTCAGCGGACATTACTTTTGAGTGCAATCACTGCAATATTTAGAGTTTTGTTGAGGCCCTGGAGTGCTTACGCTTTGCCAAGAAAATAAGCCAGGGGACACAGTGGCATTATATGTGCGAAGGTCAGCTTGTTAACCAAAGTAATTGGATTTCGCAACCCTCTCTGGGTGATGTGAGCCTTTAGCCTGCTGTTGCCGCACAATCTTTCCCTGACTCCAATTTTGGTATTGATTGGTCTTTCATTTGGATTCAGAGTGAAGACAACGGCAGTCAAACTCACTCTGTGTCATAAAGCGCTCCGACATCTTGATTAATCAGCATTTATTGTAGATTTACATGAAGAATCAATTAACATCTTTGTCAACCAAACCGTGGTACAGAATCCAGGATCATTTGTGGCGACTGCACCAGCATATAGTACAACCTTAAATCACTGTGTAATTCCTCAGCTGCAGTTTCACACTAATTATTAGATATTATAAGTCATCATGATTGCTGGAAGTATTATGAAGGTGTTTTTTTAACTTAAAGCCTCAACAGTCAGACTTAAAGTTGGCTAAAAGGTAGACTTAATCTGTTGCAGGCAGAGAGAGGAAAGTGATGGAATGGCTGGAAAGGAAATATCAATAATTCACAATGTTGAAATGTGAAAAGTTAGAGCCGTGGCCTGCAAAAGAAAGAAAGAGAGAGAGGAAGTCGATGTTGCTCTGGGCTGTTTTCAGCAACTTTGGATAACTATTCATTAAACAACTACAATAAGCTACTGTATGAGAGGCACAATAAAGACTTGCAGAGAAAGAAATAACCGTTTGAACTATGGGTAAATATCTCCTACTGATTCAAAAACTGAATAGAACAAATGTATCTGCTGCCATCATTTAATCACTATACATGTCTAAAGAACCATGTTAAGCCGAATTTAAGAAGCAAAGCTTGTTTGTTTAAAATCCATTTGTTTTGTCGGGTATAATATTTTGAGGAGTATACTGTTTGTTGTGGTCATGGGTTAGGGTGAGCTGGTTGACATTAAAGGCTGATGGCCACAGCACAGGTATGTCTTAAAGGTACGGTTGGCAAAGATTTTAGAAACATCACACTGTCGCAGGACTGTAATAAACCCGTCCAATCATTTCATTAGGCCTGGAAAAGAGAAAATAATTAGGAAAAGAGTTGGCAACACTGGGCTCAGTTTTTTGGTTGGATCATTTTATTTAAATCTATTGCCTCTTGCTAGTTTCTCAAGATCACTGACCCTGCCTTTAACTGAAGACAGTGGTGAAATTTGAAAACACTGAGCATGCATACCCCCTCCAAGGCTGCACAATCCTCTAAATGTGTTAAGCATATTCTACATTACATTAATTCTGCTCGTCAAAATACACAACCCATATACACACACACACACACACATATTGGGAGCAATTTGGTGTTCAGTGTCTTTGCTCAAGGTCATTTAAGGAGCTGTGAATAAAATAACACGGTGATTAAAGCTGAAGTCGGTAACTTTGAGCAAATATGATTAAAAAGTTATTATATCCTGACATGAAAGTGCAGGTGCATGAAACAGATAATCTGAAAAAGAAATCATGTTCTTCATGTCCTCCTAATGCTCCTAATGGCATTTGCAAGATTTAACAGCGCCGATGGAAAACAGCCAATCAGAGCAGAGCAGTCTTTAAAGGCAGCTGTCAATCACTGTCCGCGAAACTCCACCAGTGTTCATTAGTCTTAGTACTTTGTCAAATGTCCTTGTTAGTTTTTATCATATTTAGTCAACCTCATCCTGTTTTTTTTTAATCAAGTTTTGGTTGGCAAAATGTCTAGGCATTTTAGTTGTATCTTAGACACAGAAAACCATAGCTATTTGAGTATAGGTTGGGGCGTGGCCCGTTCGAAGTGTTTGGTTGCAACGTTAGTATATCCAGCATTCTGCAGCACAAGTGAACTGCAGTCAATGAGCTGCGGCCCGCTGCGGACGACAAGCTTGACCGCTGCTGCACAGAGCGCTTGTTTATTCAAAGTTTATTAATATTGAATGTTTCGCGTGTCCAAATTGCACCAAATTTAACACAGCACTCCCTACGGTCCCCAGCAATACACCCGCCAAGTGTGAATTAAATCGAATGAATGGTTCTCAAGTTATGCAGAGGACACACACAGACAGACAGACGGACAGAGATTCCTTGCTTTATAGTTCGATTTCCACAATGCCTTTAAAATCATGTCAGATTATGTTAAATAGGCCTCAAAGAAAAAGCAAAAATGAAATTAATCTCTTTGCCTCACAGTTCAGGAGATCAGGAGCACTAAATAATGAAGTGTTCTTGAGCTATGTGATAATAAGTCTCCTCATGCATCTTGCACTCTTCTACTGCCTCCAGTGAACAGTAACATTATGCCAACTGCAGAGTTACATTCACATGTAACCGGTAGTAGCCTGCAAGAAGCAAACTATTGACCCTGATGCTAGGATGAGAGAGAGACTAAGCCGTGGACGTGGATGTTATTATTTCAATATTGACTATAAATAGCGAATGTGAATAGAGAATGTTGACAGGTGATTTTTTTTTCTTTTAACTGAATCATATTTTTACTTTTGCCATTTCATATTTACCTTAGTTTCATGCAATAACATCAATAAAATTAATATAATCAAAACCTAACTCTAACCCCACTGCGGGCTCTAAACCTCCAAGCCCCAAGGCTCTCCTTTACAAATCCCAGTTAAACCCCAGGCTTCGACACAGCCGTCTGCACTACGCATAAAAGAGAGGAAGCGTCTGTCTGAGGCAAGCAAAGACACCAGAAGGAATTAAAAAAAAATGCATGTCTTTGCAGAGGTTCTAATGTTTTAAACAATATGTGCCGACTAGTAGCAAAATCAGCAGCTTGCTGTTCAGATAAATTACCCTTAAATTACAATAAAACCAGGCCTGTTTTTGTCTTTTTATGAAATAAAATCATAGCCATTTGACAGCAATTGCAGCATATTTTGCACATTATATGGAAGAGTAAAGCAAGTAGTATTGTGTTCAGAAATCATCAAATTGCAAACAAAAAGATTAGGAAACTGCAACCTTGGATGCTCTGCCAGAGTGAAAATGTTCTAGATTTTAGGTTTAAGCACAAACTCCCAAACACAGTAGAATTATGTGCCTGAAAGAAAGTCGGTCACTTCACACAGACAGACCCGTCTATTTAGGCCAGTGCACGCCGAAACATACCTAATCCAACCAATCCTGACATTGTTTGTGTGAGCTTTACTTTTTTATCTAAAAATTGTCAGATCAGGCCAATACTAGGAAAAGAAAAAACTAAAATGTCCTTTTTCTTACCTGCACAAAGCTCTGCTGTGCGCCCTCTCTGTCCCAGATAAATTATATTGCCCCATGTGTCAACACACAAAACAAGACGAGTAACTCACAATAAGTTAATTCTACGCTGCACTAGAGAGTGGAAGTTTGACTCTTTTTACAGACTCAAGTTTGTATGAGTCAATTACTAAAAAAAGTGAGTCAAGAGTCAGGCAAAGAGTCAGGTTTTCAAGTCACTCAATTCACCAAGTCAGTCACCCATGGGCTTGGTGAATCCCCAATTGGGCCCATTGCCATAGAGCTTGCACATCCGAGACTTGGTGGTTTCATGTGCATATGAAGCCCAGATGAAGCCTCTTGAGATGAACCTTTTTGCGAACCAATTTGCTGGAGAGCTTCAGTGCTTCATGAAGCTTAATCTCACCATCACTAGTTATAGGACCGAATGGATCAAATTCAGATAGTGAAACGAGTTATTGCTCAGGGGTTGTGACGCCGAAAAAAAGTACACAGTAAAAAGGGTCATACGGGGACATCCTGGAAGCTCACCTGGTAGAGTGGGCGCCCCATGTACCAAAGCTGAGTCCTTACTGCAGCGGCCTGGGGTTGAAATCAGACCTGTGGCCCTTTGCTGCATGTAATCCCCTCTCTCCCCTCCTTTCATATCTGTCACTGTTGCTATCCAATACAGCCAAATAATAATAATAATAATCTTAAAAAAAGACAGACAGTTTTGAGAGAGTGAGGCTATATGATTATCAAATGAAGGGCAACCCCAGCTCAAACTCAGAGAACCCCTTCTTGCACTGCAGAGCCTTCAGAGGGCCAAACAGCTGCGGTCCGGGGTTCTGACTAGAAGAGATAAGGAGGCACTCTGCCAACAGCACTCAGGCTGGTTTAAAACGCTGTGGACAGTACACAGTGTTCTACAGGTCTCAGTGAAAAAAAAGTGGTGGTTTTGGCAAGTTCCCACTGCTTGCTGCAGAGAAATGTTGTACAACTTTTCCTTGTAATGGCTTTTAGATAGCAGCGTTAAAGCAGATGGTACACAACCCCATCCCCCACCCCCTCTTCCCCCGCCTCCCACACACTCACATAAATATAGTATTGAATAGGATAGCCTATTGTTACTCAAGTGTCATACATAATGTCATTGCAGCTCACATGGGCTTATAAAACATTACATACAGGAGAAAAATGGACACACAAACTTTTTGTCTTTTTCCTTTTCTAACAAAAATCGTAAAATAACTAACACTATAGTACACATTCATTAATTTCTATTGCCCATAGGGTGGCTGTGGCTCAGGCGGTAATTAAACACAAGGTTGGCGATTCAATCCCTGGCTCCGCCTGTCCGCATGCCAAAGACACTGAACACCAAGTTGCTCCCAATAGGCAGGCCAGCGCCTTGCATGGCAGCTCCGTACACCATCGCTGTGTGAATCAAGCCACCAGGAAGAGCGCCAAACACTCATGATTTTAAATATAAATATACAGATCAACATCTCCAAGCATCAACATAGAGGTAGACTCAGGAACTGTTAATGCTTTAATATTAATATAAATATTTTTGGAGTTTAACAACTGGTAAATAAAAATGGCCTGTTGCTAACTTGACTTTCGTATTTAAAATCATGAGTTTTAATGCCCTCCAGGTGGTCACAGGTAGGAACTGCATCATAGAATTGGTCATGCTAGTGCCATTGTAGACTTTAGTTGGAATAATACAGTTATCAATACTGTTTAAATTCATTAGAGCAGCTGTGTAGCTGTGGGAGGGCCTTTTGCTTCTTGTTTAGGCTACGTGATAGGTCAGATCTTATGAGTGGCAGTGCATTTTAGCAGATTGCGAGCAGCTCCTCCTCTTTCAATCAGTGTACAGCAGGTGTCTCTGATTGCTAGTAGTGACGGCAGCTGTTAAAAACACAAACAGAAAGCCTTGACTTTTACTTTACTAATTTTAAATAAATACTGCTGTTTATTATCTATGTAAACCAGGTACATAAAAGTTATTATGAGCACACGGATGCATCCGGCTGAAAGTCACCAGATAACACGGTCACTCGTTAAACTGAAACAGCTGTGCATTGTGGAGCAGAACCTTGAGGAGCAGGACGAAGAAGTTCCGCCATCATTATCAACCAAGACATCTACTTGTGCGCCAGTTTCTCCTCAACAAGAGCAAAGTAATAATGACACGTAACGTTATGTGGCCCCTCGTCACCCATAAAAAGCTGTAGGCCTGCTGGGGAAAGACTATTTTCAACTGTCATTCGGATAAAAGCTGAGACTATAATGAAATAATTTCAGTGTTCAAAACCAAGCCCCGTTGTCTCCTGCTGTAATCATCCAAATTAAGCTAATTTACTTCCATATTATTGTTTATTAGGTATAGTTTTTGTTTGGTTTACATTTAGATTTTATGCTGATGTTGCTACCAGCTGTGTGTGAATATGTGGTTGCTGTGCCAGGCTATGTTAAAATGTATTTTTAACGTTAATGCAGGTGCTCTATCCATATGTTTGATTAATGATGCTGTGTGAATATGTGGCCACCGTTCCAGGCTATGGTATGCTGTTAATGTTTGTCTTGTTGGATTAGAATCAGCTTGATTGCCCAGGAATGAGTCTACACATAGATGCTGCCAGGAATGGGACTCTGGTTATTATTATTTTTATTTTTTTATGTCATTGTACATAACTCTTACAAATACTCTAAAACAGGGTTCCTTCAATTACAAGCACATTTCCCATAATGCATGGGGGGATGTAAACAGGAGGTTAAATTATGCTATGGATTCAGTGAGTGACAGTACGGGCTACAACCTGAGCCCCGTTTTTTTAAAGCCTGTATTTGTTTAAATTTTGGCAAATTGGCAAGTTAAAATGCCGAATTAGCTATTAGTTGTAAATGTTTGCAACGTGATCAAGAAACAACTTTAGACCTACTGTTTCCAATCATTGTTTAATTGATCTTTTAGCCTAAGTAATTGCTTTAGTGACAGATATGGGCATATTCATATAACCATTGTGGCTTTTCATAATTTTCCCTTTTCTTGCACTTACATTATTTTGAAATGTGGATTTTTAAATAATTAAATAAAAACTAAAGTGAATAATTGATGTGGCTTTATTCTACAATTAAATTATACCCGGACCAGTAAAACCAAACAAACTAAGTGTGTTTCTTCCCAAATCAGAGGCCTTTAAAGGGGCTATATGTAAGGATCATAAATGGTTTGTTTACAGTGACACATGTGGCCGTTAAGTCAATGTCAGCTAAAACCACAATATCACTAAATATTTAATATTCTTGGCAGCCAGCTCAGGTTCTGTTTTGATATCCAAAACTAAACGAAAGGTCCCTCCATGAATCATTTCTGAGGTTAGGTTACAACCTGTTCGCACAAAAAAACATATGTATGTATAAAAACTTACATACAGTACCTTTAAAGGACTAGCCTATTCAAAGAAGACATGAAATATTTCATTGCAATATTATTTAATAAAATTATTGAAGGGGGGATGAAACTGCTTTGAAGCAGAAGATCAAACAAATAAAAAAGAATCAAATATGCACAGTTGTATTGCGCAGAAGGCTATATCTAACTATGTCTTAGAGTAGGATTTACCCTATGAAAGGTAAATAATATGTTCCATCTCTGTATGTCTTGAAAGTGTAGGAGATTTCCTTTTAACATAATGAACCCTCTTCAGCCCTCTTCAGCTTGAGAACTGCCTCACATAACACACTTGTCAGACTGTACACAAATGCGACACGTTCACAACACACAATCCACGCACTGCGTTTTGTTAGTTTTAGTGTCATTTTGATCCGACTCCCCCAAGCGCCTTGCTGTTTATACGCCATCTGCATGCCGCTGCTTAATTACTGTCTGCATCCCTGTAGAGATTGTCTGCCTTAAATGCAGAGTCACGACACGCATATCACACTAATGCCGGGTTTTATGAAAGATGGAGGAGGAGAGCAAACAGTAGCCCGTGTGGCATTTCATCTGTCACATATTGTTGGTGTCACACTGTGACGTTTACAAGGATGGATGCTGCGTTAAATGCTGAGCAAATCTCATCGCGGGCACAGTGTTAGAGCTCATAATCCCTCCCAATGATCACCATCTCCAAGTCAGGAAAACAACAGGTGTGGCCATGTTGCTCCTTGCTAATCATTCAGAGAGGTGAGCCATTAGTGTTAAGTATTGAACAGCTTCAAATTAAGCTTTTCCAATTTCTGAGCATTATCTCTCACTCACAGAGGGGATGCATGTGGCCATACCCACTGTTGATTGTGCAGAGAGAGGATTAGTTTGTTGTTAAATATGTTCTTAGCAATATTTTTGTAAAAATACATTGTTTAACAGCTTAAATGAAAAGCAGGGAAAAACGAATGCACTGTCGATTCACCTTATTTCCCAAAATAGGTGTCCTGCTGAGATTTCATTTGAAACCATCATATTTTTGTTTACCGACAGTTAACGTGTGGCATTTGCACAGCCTTTTTTAAATGTTTTGAAACCTGCATGTTTACATCAAGTTTTCATCTTCTTTTCCTGTTTTATTGGTGCATCGCCACCTTTTAGAGATCATTACTACCACCAGCTGTTGATATGCATCACTGCCCTCTGCAGTCAGCAGATACTCAGTATCTCATCACCCCTGTGCCAGCTGAAATGACCAATGTTGCATTTCTTCCTTCTTTCATTTCTTTGGTAAAGCATCAGTAAGAGGCCAGATCAGTAATCACTACAGTTTAATCGCTACACTATAGGGGTGGGGGAAAAAATCAATACAGCATAATATCGCAATATTTTGCGTGGCAATATTGTATTGATACACGGATGTCAAGTATCGATCTTTTATTATTAGGGTTGTCAATCGATTAAAATATTTAATTGCAATTAATCGCATGATTGTCCATGACTAATGTGCCTTTAAGGGAGATTTGTCAAAGTACTTAATACTCTTGTCAACATGGGAGTGGGCAAATATGCTTTCTTTATGCAAGTGTATGTATATATGTATTACTGGAAATCAATTAGCAACACTAAACACTGACAGATATTGTCCAGAAACCCTCACAGGTACTGCATTTAGTATAGAAAAATATGCTCAAATCATAACATGGCAAACTCAAGTCCAACAGGCAACAACAACTGTCATTGTGTCAGTGTGCTGACCTGACTGTCACTTGCCCCAAACTGCATGTGATTATGATAAAGTGGGCATGTATGTAAAGGGGAGACTCGTGGGAACCCATAGAACCCATTTACATTCACATATCTTGAGGTCAGAGGTCAAGGGACCCTTTTGAAAACGACCATGCCAGTTTTTCCTCGACAAAATGTTTTGAGCGTTATTTAACCTCCTTCGCAACAAGCTAGTATGACATGGTTGGTATCAATGGATTCCTTAGGTTATTTTTGTTTCATATGATGTCAGTATTGTCATTCTAGCTTTAAAACTGAGCGTTATTATCGCGTTAACGTCTTAACAATCTGACGGCCCGTGGGTGGGCTTTGCCTTAGAGCTAGAGTGAAGATACTGGTATCATATCAAACTATAAAACCTAAAGAATTGATTGGTACCACTACCAACCAAGCTTGTGGGGAAGAACGCTAAATAAAGCTCCAAATTTAAGCTAAATTTTGGCAAGGAAAAACTGGCATGGACATTTTCAAAGGGCTCCCTTGACCTCTGACCTCAAGATATGTGAAGGAAAACTTTGATGTTCTTATCTATCTTATTAGATAAAACAGAAGTTGACAAACTATATAATTTGTAGTTGAAAACAGGTAATAAATCACAATATATTGCAATATATCTTATCGCAATACACATCTTAAAGTGTTTAAAATCACAATAAGATTGTATTGTGATAATATTGTACTGTGGGGCCTCTGATTCCCACCCTTACTACATCAGTTCTTAAAGTTGTAGCATTGCATCCTAAACCCACTGTGTTAGCCAATCAAATGTGCACAAGTGTACACCCCCGGGTAGAATATACTGTATAAGCAACATAGCATTGTGCTAATTTTACTGTTTACCAATTTGTAGATTATTGCTGGGATGATCATTTTCCATACCTCATATGAGCAAACTCTGCTGTTGAAGTGTCTTGGCATCTGATAAGCCGTCAAAGTCAAGGACAAGCTGGACTTTTTGGATCGCACTTCATTTTCTCACCAGTGTAGCAACACGCCCACATCATCGCGGCCCCATGCCACAGTGCTATTTTCAGTCTGAACATGGCCTAGTAGAGATATAAACATATAAACACATAAATGAGATTAATTGCCTTTTTTAGGAGATGAACTGAATCGAGGGAGGCTTTTAATCAGCTTTGGTCTTAAAGGTAAAAGGGAGGATATGAAGAGGCCTGACTTGCTCCTTTTAAGTCATATGTAAAGTAGGACAGGCATTCATAAATTATGGAGTAAACAGCGTTGAAAGAAGACTCAAATGTGATTTAAATGTTGCTGTGAAATCTAAAGTAGTTTATATCTGTGCCATCTCAGGAAGGCTCTTCGCACGACACGTTAAATGCCATTCAAAATGCACTTTCTTTCTGAGCTCAGCCATAATTCACCAATGCATTATCAACAGAGACATGGGATTAAATGCATCAAGCTGAATCCAACGGGAATACTTCCTCAAAGGGGGTTAAAGGTGTCCATGCCCATTGTTGACCATGTGAGTTTATTGTTAAAGGGGAACAACTTCCATTTTTATGACATTGATATTATTCTGGAGGCTATTTAACATGATGATACTGCAACTTGCTCATGTACGTGCATATTGCGAGGGCGCGCCAGGAAACCACAATGTGGCAGCGTGGCGATATGAATGGACTAAGACTTTCAACAACATTTGCAGTATAAATAAACATGCTGTCACTTTCTGCATCTTTTTTATGTTAACAATACACACTAATAAGACCGGGAAACTCTGACGTATACCTCTCTGACTTCTTTCGTTTTCCAGTAGTTATAGTTTATTCAAGTGCTGTCCACTGGAACAGAGAAATCCAGTGGAACGGAGAGATCCATGACAGGATTTCAGCACATGTTGTGATGGTCATCCCGCAGCTAGCTACATATTGGTTGCTAGCTAGTTAGATAGTAAAATAGTGTTAGCTTTAGCTAATTCAATAAATACAGTACTAGACTTTTGTTGACCATTTATAGCACAGATGGGAATAGTCTGAGATGCCTTAATGGTGTTCTGTTAACTATAAGTACTAGAGAACAAAAGAAGTCAGAAAGGTATGAAACAGTTTTCCTATCTTATAAGTGTTTATTATAGGGCTGTCAATCGATTAAAATATTCATTCATGCATTTATTATTGGAAATCAATTAACAACACAAAGCAATTACAGATATTGTCCAGAAACCATTCCAGGTAATGCATTTAGCATAATGGGATTAGCATAAAGTGGGCATGTCAGTAAAGGGGAGACTTGTGGGTACGCATATAAACCATTTTCATTCACATGTCTTGACGTCAAAGGTCAAGGGACCCCTTTGAAAATGGCCATGCCAGTTTTTCCTCGCTAAAATTTAGCATAAGTTCACGACAAGCCATGGTTGGTACTAATGAATTCCGTAGGTTTTCTAGTTTTATATGATGCCAGTACCTTCACTCTGGCTTTGAAACCCGCTACAACCTCCGAAAGATTGCAAGTTGCGTTAATGTGTTAAAGAAATGTGTGGCGTTAAAACGAATTTGCGTTAACACGTTATTATCGCGTTAACTTTGACAACCTAGGTTTATTGTTAACATGAAACAAATTCAGAAAGTGACAGCATGTTTATTTATATTGCAATTGTTGTTTGCAATATAAATATTCGATACTCCATTCATATCGTCACTGACTGGCAGTTACTGTTTACCATGATGACGCTGCCAACTAGTGGTTTCCCGGCCCGCCCTCGCAATATGCGCGTTCATGAGCAAGTTGCAGCATATTTTCCATCATGTTATATAGCCTACAGAATAATGTCAATGTTTTAAAAATTGGCCGTTGTTCTCCTTTAAAATTGTGCTAAACCATGTTTTTGTAGATGTATTCTGCTTCACTAAGCAGGGCTGCAACAGAAATTAACTGATGTGCTGTACATCCCATGTGTGTTTTATTACGTTGCAGAAATTGGTCTTTCCCATCCCTTTATAAATTCAACATGATGTTTTATGTGTAGGATATGATGCTGCCCACACTATGAACAAGTCAAGAAGGGGTCACATTTTAAGGAAAGAGGTTGCTTGAATTAGAGGATTTCACAAAAGGCTAAAAAGCATCTTGGGGCTAATTGGCACAAATAATAAAGCTGAATGCTTCCACAGAACTTATGGGTGGGAGGGTTCACCCAGACAAGTAATTGTCACTTCTATAATGAACCCGAAAGGCACTAACTTTTGCATAAATTAACACTTGGGAAGACTGTACAGAGAAAGAACCGGAAAACAAGACCTGGGTCCTGAAGCCTCGAGATGCCCATTTCAACCAAGTCTCCTAGAAATTATGTTAATATATTACAAATTTGTTTTGCCAATTATGCTTTCTGGGAAACATCAAAGTGTACATGGAAACATTAGCACTTATATTCCATGGCTACCAGCTAAAAGTTGGTTTCCAAGAAGCTAGAGGTCAGCCTTAACTCCCAGTTGAACTTTGAGAATCAATAAATACTCACACAAACAGGCAAATATTGACTTCAAATCTGTAATGTTTTATTAGGGTTTGTCAGAGAATTTCAAAAGAAGAAATCAATTCGTATGTAATCCACGTTATTGTGAACAACGAAGTATGAAGAGTGGCAAACGCCACATTGGGACAAGGTCGGGGTGGATGGATGGGTCAAAAAACACCAGACTTTAACACAGAAGACCGGCGTTTGGGTCCCCTGTGAAACCAGAAGTCAATTTTGATTTAATTGTCACGTACACCGGGTGTTATTTTGACCTAAACCACAATATTTTCCTAATCATAAGTAGTTTTTGTCACGGAACTTCCGTACCTAAGTTATGCCACTTCCGGTGTGGTGTAACTTTACCACAATCTTTTCCGAACTAAATGGTTTTGTTGCCTAAACCTAACTAAGTCAATATTTTCCTAAACCTAACTAAGAAGTTTTGTTGCCTAAACCTAACCAAGTTGTTTCATTTGAAGACGAACGTCTCTGAATAACCCTCCTTACATGTTTGCCCACGTGCAGAAGCATGTTTCACCTTCCGTCTTTTAGAGCTCATTTTTATAGCGTCTGTCGTTGTCAAAATCGGTTGCAGCACTTTTAAAGCACTAAAGTGGGGCAGCTCATTGGTACCCTGACCAACCAGAACCAGCCAACAGAATGAAATCACAACAAAGACACATTTTTATTTTGTGTCTAACTATTTATGTTCATGTACTTGAGCATCATCTTAAGACATTTTTTTTTTCACAAAGGCATTTCATTGATCCGTCTTTGTTTTTGTTTCCTATACAGTATATTTTTGTTACATACAGTTTTATATAGTTATGTTTTGTTATGTGAATACAGGCTGTAATCATATACTGTCAATTTTCTAAATTTAAAGTCATCATTCCAGTTTGCAAAAGGATCATATTTTCAAACAAATGAGGGAGACTCAACTTATTCACTCTTGAACTGCATCCAAGCAAAAAGCCATTTGTGAAATGGAAATCTTTTTCCTCATCCGTTATGTCGTATAATTTCCCCTTTTCTCTATAGGGCTCCATCTGCGGCTGTCAAAGGGCCCCCAGTCTGTTCAATTGGAGCCATTGTGCCCATGTTTCCTGGTCACATCTGCCAAGCAAGCCTTGTCAGCTGCCACTCGGACCTGTCCAATTAATTTCCAATTTGAGGGCAGAGGGATAGATGGAAGGAAACACAGATGGATTGACAGTCTGGATGGAAGTCTGAAAATGAAACGTTAAGCATTATACTTGCATGAGAATGATCAGAACGGCAGCGTTTAAAGGTAGAGAGACTATATTTCACCAATGAGATGGTAATTTAAGAGGCAAGTATTTGGGAAGAGGAGAGAACCTCATTTCAAGCTTAATCTCTCCAACTCAGTGGCAGTCATGTTATCATTCTCCCCTACAGCAAGTACAAGATAGATATGCAATGACTTGAAATCAACAAACAGTCCAAGAGGACTTAGAGAGGTAAATGTTGCTCGCCCTAATCATAAATCTGGGGATGAGGCTTGGGTACAGGCAAGGAGGTGGTCCTTGCCTGCACCCACGCCTCATCCCCAGATTTATGGAGGCCAAAGCACTCAGTCTCTGAGATGCACATTTACTTTCACTGAGTCTCCGTCATCAATAACAATGCAACACCAAGGACGTCCTGTTTTCACTGACATCTGCTATTTGACAAACTAAAATTGACCGACACAGCAGAGAGGTTTATTACTGCTCTGTGTGCTCTTTAGGAATAATCATACAAGACCATTGTGTCGGGATAAATTGAATTTGTTATCGCGCATTAGCGAGAGAATCCACCCAAGCTTTGCATTCATAATGCTCTTCTGCATTAGAGCAGCAAACTGTTTTTTTTGTATGAAAAGCCAGGCAGACACAAATTAAGATTTTTCAAGGATGAATTTCCATCGTTAGGAAAGACTGTGCTCATTTGTTTTGATGCTATTCCAACGCCAGCATTACTGCTATTACATAAATGTATTAAACTAATGCCTCTGTCTCTTCCCTGCTGGTGGGCTTTATTTATTAGCCTGATCTGCTTCCATATCTCTTATGTCTGTCTATCTCACTGCACTGTCCGTTATACTCATTTCCCTTCCTGCTAGTCATCACATTACTGCTAGATTGCCCTCTTAAGACTCCTCTTAAGATTGAATATCTTAGCAACGCAGGTATATTAACATTTATCTAAATCGTCACCTTTTTGCTCCATTATGCGTGTCCTTAGGTGATACCTTAAAGTACAGTGACACATCCAGTTATTGGGGAGCACATTTTATGAATGATAATGAGCCCTCAGAGCTGCAATTTAGAGACACAACAACAAAAAGCTATATAATAACGTAACAAAAAGATACACAGCTAGTATGGTCTAGTTGAAGCAGCACAGTTTGGTTTGCTTTCTATCAACCAGGGACACATTGGACTATGTTTTCTGCCTTTTGTTTTCGACCCATAAAAGGTTTGGATGAATGTTTAACTCTTTTTTTTTCATGGTGGGCTCCGACAGCATCTAAAGGGAATACTGGGTTATCTGTGTACCAACACTGATGCTTCTGATGGGCCAGGACAGCTGATAGGTGACCTTTTAAACAAAGGAAGGCGGATCAATTTAAATATGGTTTATGCAAATAGATATAAATATGTGATTCATCAAAGATTACAGTAAGTCATTTATGAATGTCTCGCAGAGTGCTGCCGAGGTATTTTGTTGTTGTTTGGATTCACTCGTGAGAAAAGGAAGAAAAAAAACAACCTAATCCTTATTTACTTTGGGGTTTTAGATGAATGATTTAGTGCCTTGGCAGAAGAGACATCTTATATGCAGTTTTTTTCTAAGAACTGCTTGTGAGTTTGTGTGTGTGCATCTGTGTGTTGAAACCTTGTGTGTGTTTGCGCTTGTAGTGAAAAGTGCTTGGCTCTATCGTGGTTCCATTTGGCAGGACTTAAAAAGACTTTGGGACATGCAGGAGTTCATCAATAACCATTTCATGAAAAGTTAATTCATTCAGGGCTTGAGAACAGACACTATTTCCCCTGTTGGAATCATGTTGATGTAAGACATCCTTGAAAATCATCCACTCACACTCTTGCTCTGTCGCTGCTAAAAAAAAAAAATAGAGGAGGCATTGTAGTGCTGTTCTTTCAATATGCATGTGTGTATAAAAGAGAAAAAGAGAGAGAGGACATCTAGACATGCAAACAGAACAATCACCCTAAACCTAAATATGATGCGGTAAGGATTGTGTTATGGGGTTGTCACTTTTAAGTTGAAATTTTTGGAAAAATGTAACATTCAATAGCTGTTTGAATTCAAACTTCACTGTTAAAAGTGCAACAGGGTGTGTCCTGTGCTTTAGCAGGGGGTTTTACTAAAATGTCTGATACATTTCATGCCCTGTTGCCTTATCGGTAAACTAGCTGTTGTTGTTCTCTTTGCTAATGCAAAATGGAGAAAACAGTGGAAAACAAATGGAGCTGCAGTGTGTTTTCAGCTTACGGCTGTTTGCTGACTTTGTAAAATGCAATTGTCTGACAGTAACGTTAGCTTGTCATATAAGTAAGGCAGCAGAGGCATCCTGAATGAATGAAACACCTTTAATTCTACAACGTTATTTAGGAATAGGCTGTTGGTTGCATTTGAATTAAAAATTTAAATTAAAACAAATTTCCTGTTATCTTATGTTTTTTTTAAAGTGACAACCTTTTAATGAAGTAGGATGGTGTGAGTACCTCGGATATGTTGGGGTGTGATCCCTGCAGCAACAGCAAGGGGACACATTTTACCATCAAAAGTGTGGCGGGGTAACCCTGTCTTGTCCCCCTCTCAATCAGGATTTATTGTAAACACTAATCCAATTTATCATATCAATATTACGCCAGAGCTAACAGACAGATCTACAAGGTAAAATAGGAAGGAAAGGTAAAATACCATAAAAATCAACACCTGAAAATGCAGTGGCAGGCTGGAGGTTGTTAACATGAGAATGCTTGTCGGTAGAAATAGTCTAAAGAGGCAGGTAAGGTATTTCAAAGCTGGAGTGACTTGGCAGTTCTTGAGGCTCTGTTTCCTTTTTGCTAACTCGGATCTGGGAAGAGCCAAGAGACCCTTGCTAGAGAACCTAACGCTGTGATCCCACTCACAGGTGATGTGGAGTTCACAGACAGTGTTGTGCTAGTTCGCACAGAGCTAGTTCAAAGTTCAGTTCACACAGATTTAAATGTACTAGTTCACATTCGTAGGCACAGTTTTTTTTTTTCTTTTAAACTGGTCAGATGCTATGGTGTTCAATTAGACTTAATAAAATGAATTCAGACTTATTTTCAGCATCTGGTCCAGCACCACCAGGCTCAGGGACCGCTTCATAGGCCATACGACTACCTATACTGTCTTACAAACTGTTTACATCTGTGTAGGCAATAGCTCTATAAATATTTTATTAATTTATTTCCTTTCATTATGTATATACATTTACTACATTCCTGTTTCCGCTTATCCATTTGAAAAACTATCTACTACAAATCTATATTAATTTATTTTATATTTTATTCATATTTATATTTAATATATAGCCTGCGATTCAAGAGCCAATGATTAATTAATGTGCATATGATAATAAAGAACAAAACCCGCACACATAAAAACCAGGTCCACACATGGGATAAGTGTGCACAGAATAGTATCCGCGAGCGGAAAAGCATCCTTGCGTGATGTGAAAATAAACAGCCCTTTATAAGTGCTTCTCAAAGCTACCAGACTTCATTGACAGAAAGAGTAATCTTACCCCACTGTTCATTGTAAAACACACTGTATTCAAACTTGACACAAACAAAATTAAACTCATCAAAAGTGTCTTTGTTAGTCTTTCAAGTGACACATGAGAAAAAAAAAATATTGTCTACAGCATGGTCTACTAGCAATGGTGTTTATATAAAACCTGCATATATGTGCTAATTTTGGTGGAAGAAAGGTAGAACTAGCACTAATTGTTGAGTGCGGGTTAAATTCATCCATGCTAATCTTTTGAATTCCACTATCTGCATGGCAGGACTGAGTAATGGGCAGCAGGATGTCATTTCTGTGCTGTAGTACCATCAGCACCATGAGGAGAGTTTAATATCTGCAGGCTTGGAGGCATAGATTTTTCTATAAGTGTCAGAAAATGCCCTTAGGCAACTCATGTAAAATGCACAAAGGCCACATCACTTTCCAGGTATGACAGCAATGAATAAAACATCAATAAATATGATGATTAGGAGGCAAGAATGATATGTTGCCTCTCTGGTCAAGGAAGATGAGGATTATGGAAAAACCAGGACCCGTGTGGGACCAGATAATGTTCGATTTGGGGTTATTTGATCTCATTCACCCTAAGTATGCTTTCCTAGAAAGCTTTCCAATGCAAGTGAGATGGTCAGTCACTGATTTACCCAAAACATCCCAACAGCATACTGATTATCAGAGGTTTGGGCTGATCTCCAGAGCCCTGCTATTAACGCCACTTGTGAGTGTGGATCCAGGCAGCTGAGTCACTACCAAATCTACATCAGACTGCCTCCTATACATGTTAAATAAATGTCTTTCCACTTTATTGTCAGGTGCCTTTCCCAACTGGGTGCAGGATCCAGTGCTTGAAATGGGCCGGTACTCACCAGTACTGAGTACCGGCACTTTTGATTTTTGTCCATATGAGTATCCTTATTCTTATTGCGTACCACCACCTCCTGGATCTAGGTACACACTGTCTAAAAAGATCTTAACTGTGATGCTTAACATGCTATGTATATATCATTATTGCAAGGAGGAAATGTTGATTTACCAGAAGATAACAAATTAATTTAAATACGTTTTCCGTTATACCAACCATCAATTTACATTGATTTGACACACTGTAGCCTACTTTTAATGCAGCCAAATAAAGTCTCGCCGATACATTATGGACTTTGGTAATCCTTCTTTTTATCCAATTTAATCTGTAGGCCAACAAATATCATATTTTAAGTTGGTTTTATTGAAGCATAAATGCAATTTTATATGTGTGTACATTTTGCTTTGAATCGATATATTACCTAAACAAAAAAAAAAAGATTAACCGAATGCATTTATAGATAACTGTGGAAATGTGTGTTTTATGTAATTAAATGCAAAAATGCATTCGAAGTGTGAAATATCAAGATATGTGTGTAAATATAATATATATATCCAAGACACTTGGGATGATCATGTCATGAAACTGCGGAATTAGGGTATCGCTGCCTTTTATGGTCCAATTCCAGCACTGGCAGGATCTATGGAGGACATCAATGGTTGACTGGCCACTATAGCAGTATACAAACCTGTTCTCCGCTCTGCCAGAGCAGGATGGTATAGCATAACTGTCAAACAAATTTAGGGTGACTCAATTTTTCTTTATATGCCTTCCCTGAAGCAATCACTCACCACTATATTACTATGCTTGTCCACGGTGGATTTGGCTGATTGCTGGGATGAAAGCTGCACATTCCATATTCTTTCTCATATAAGAAAGTGACACACCAATCCTCTGATCTTGGCAGTTTAAATTCAGACCATGATGTCTTCTCTCAGACCACAAGGGAAATTAATAAATGATTAAAGTCTAGTGGAGTCAAGGGAAAGAATGGTAAAGAGGGATAATGGTGTATTGCTGGATGATGCTATCTCACTGCACTCAGGGTTACGGCTCTATCTACTAGTGTGTGCATAGAGGAGGCAATGCCTGGAAGCTGTTTTGTTGACAAGTGTCCAAAGTGATAAAAGGACACTTTGTGAGGAACGTGATTAGATTATAAAGCTCCCTTAGGTCATGTTTAAACCTTGAAATTGTAGAAAAAAACACAATTGGACCCTGTATCACAAAGCAAGATGAACTGGTCAGACTTTAGGTTACCTGCATGGCTTCAGTCAACTAAACTTTGATGATCCTGGATAACCAAGATCATGAAGGTGCTTATCAACTGGCTCGGACATGCTAGGTTTACTAATTGAGCTGGGAGTCTGTTAACATGAAAGAGGAAGGGGTTCACAATTACTGGCCAACTGCACACAGCATCAGTAGATCGAACAGCATCTTTAATGAGCTATACAGTATGGTAATTCAACGGTTAATCTGTGTCAGGGGAATTGAGTCATTGTGGTGGCAGAAAGTAATGCTCAGCAAGGTTTAAGATATGGAAACACATATACTTTATATGCTCAAGATTTTCAGTATATAAATTCCTAGAATAAAAGAAGTTCAACGCAGAAACCATGTAATTGCTTGGCCAACAATAACCCAGCTCTTTGTCCCTTTTTAAAACCCAGAATGAATGCACTAGATGATAAGTATTTCCATCAAAGTTTATGGGACTGTTGTGACTCAAGAAAGTTTATATAGCCAGCTATTATCCATGTTACTTTTTGACAAAATATCCTTTTTGTGCATGTTGTAAAAATACACATTGTAAACATTTAGGATAATCCAACTGAAAATCTGTGTTTTTCCACAGACCTAAAATATTTTTAAAATAAATCCTCTGAATTGAACACTCTAACATTGCTTTGTTACACAAGCCATTGTGGTTTAATTTATTTTTTACTAAATTATCTGTCGTTTTTTGACCTATGCCCACAGGCGCAGTTTGTGTTGGTTCAGAAGGCTCACTGAACCCCCAAATGGCCGCAGCTAAAAATGAATGTAGATATTTAAATATTATGATCTACAATTTGTATAATAATGCAGAAGTGTTTGGTAAGTAGTTTGGTTTATATGGTAATTCTCGCAATATTCCATCACTCATTTGGAATTTTAGTCAGGATATGAAAATGTACCTGCTTGTGCATGATTATCATTTGCTGTGTAAACTAAACCTCTGTTGTACACATTACCTTCCCTCAAGTTTTTTGTTTTTTGAACCCCCAACCTTTCAAATTGCCTATACCATTCCTCTCGCGTCCACCAGTTGTCTTTAGTGTGTTTCTACCTTTGCCAGTCACCTCTGTTACCCCTTTAGTCATTAGGTATACACTGTAGAGCAGCCAAGTAGCCACAGTCCTTGGCCTGATTGTCTAATGTGTCCCATAGCCTTGTTGGTCCAACTTCTGAGCCTTGCTCTTCCTGTTCACCTTTGTTTGATGACCACTTCACTTGCCAGCCATTGGACTTTTGCCTGTCTGCCTTTCCCTCTTGGACTTGTTTGCCTATCCTCACTGCCTATAACTGCTGGTGATTGTAAGTCTGCCCAATGACCAAGTAAACATAATTTTAAACCTTTTCAACCTGCCATTTTTGACATCATTACACTTATAGGTTTTGTAATCCAATTCTTAGAGCATGCTATTCCTAAGTTTTGGACTTCAGATACAGGAAGCTCCATCAGGTTTTGTTTTCAGTCCAAATTCTGACAGAAATGTCCATCAGTGAGGTTCCTACACTGCACACTAACATGTTGGGACTTAAGATATTAGTGATCTGGCTGAAAGCAAGATAAAACTCAACTTTACTGGTGATAATTAATGATCATTAGTGATCATCAAGAATAAAACTCTGAAATCCACACTAGATCTTATACTGTAACTTGAAGATGGTGTTGGTGATTGTATTTGCCTGTTTTATTCGAACAGCTTGTTATTGATGTAGATGTTGATGTAGATAGACATTACTCCTCTATTACATTGCAAATAGTTGTTTGCAGCTATATCAATGCTCTGAATCCCGTATAAAGAACCTTTAGGGCTTTGAAAGAATGGTAGGGTATGGTTTTCACAGCTCTCTCCCCATTCAGTGTTTGGAGGCTGATGGGATCCTTTTATCATGTTGAGAGCACATGCTTTCACAGGCATACATACAGTATGTAGATTAATAATGCCATTTATTAGTCAGGCCAATCCATTAGCCACTGTTGCACTGAGAAAAGCCTTGTGGAGCATTGGGATCATGTTCAAATCCTCAAAATAGATGTCGATGGCCAAAAGCCAAAGTTGACATTATAATCAGCCTTCCTAGGTACTAGTGTGCATTTTTTTTCTTATTTAACAAACCTTTAGTAGTATGAATAAGTAACTAATTTATGCTACATCAGGTGTACACATTTTTTGCAAATTGTTCCTCGTTATTCAAATTTGTGACCCTTGTTAAACAATCTTAAAGAGAAAAAAAGGAAAGTTGATTTAATGATTCGTTTCTAGAAAGTTGTTCTAGAGGCTCAGCTGAAAACGATGACCTGGGCTCGGCGACTGAGGGAAAATGCGATGTGACACCACGGACGAGCTGTGCCTCACTTCAAAACAGCAGCGAGTCCACTGGGAGGGCTGGGTTTTGATGCGAAGGCCGGCACACTTCACAGCTAGAAAAGCCTTTTATCAGTCACTCGGGCTGCCTTTGAGAACGGGGGCATTTCGTGTAGGCTCTTTAAGGCCTGAAACACACTGGAAGTTAGCATGAAGCACTAGAAGAGAATGCTCACTATAGTGCAGACACACTAAGGCCATTCACTGGAAGCACCACCCGTGAGAGCATTTCATTTTGACCTACTTCGATACCTTTGTACTATGGGACATGGGTCTCTGTCTAAATGAACTGTGAGTGTCCGCTACTATTTCAATAGTGAACAATCCTGATAAGCATCAAGCTAATTATTGATTAATAACAACAACGACATGATGACTAGCAAGATAGTCATTATTGTGCATCATCAGACGGGACATGACATTCTGAATTGCTTTCTCACCTGCAAACACTGCATTAGTTAAAACCCTCTGCCAAGCCAGAGGCACCTCTGCAGTGATGCAGTGGTGGGTGAAAGTGTTTTCCTTCGTGCCAACTAGGTGTCCAAATCTCTGTCCTTTTGTGCAAAACAAACTGCTTGGCTTTAACTCTGCAAGTTACGCCACATCATAGCTGCACATAAGGGTAGAAGAACCTGGACAATGACATGCTAGGGATGCTTTTGACACAGCAGGTCAACCACCTCTATTTTTGAAGAACAATACAATGTATTTTTCAGAACAAAAAAAGAAAATATATCTACCAACCCCTCTGGATTGTAAAACTGGAAACGTAACACAAGCAAAGAGAACAATGACATTTTTGAGCGACATTGCGCCCCACAGCTACCAAAGCTGACGTAGCACTCTGTAGTTCAGAAGAACTACACATTTTGCAGCTGCGCCCCAGAGACACAGAGATCATCGGCAAGAACTGCAGGCGTTTTTCACACTATATCCCTAACTCAGAGATGAGGTTGATGATCTGCAAATTTCCCTATAATATATTTAATGACACTATACAGTACAGAGGTTCATCTTTCAAATTATTTTGACAGTGTAAGTTTTTGTTGGTAGACAATAGAGCCAGTTGAGGTGAAAACTATTGCATATGTGTTGCTTTCATCTCTTTGTGTACCTGATTTTACTTTCCATTTGTTTTCATGGTATAACCAAAACTCTGGAAATTTAACTCAAGGTTATACCTGTCAGAATAGGTTAATATTGAGTTATTTTTCATTAGCTTAAAGGTGCTCTATATGATATCCAGAGCATTAATATAGCAGCAAACAACTATTAGATATAGAGCAGTAATGTCTACCTGAGCAGAGAATGAAGTCACTTTCCCTCTGTGTATTGTAATCCGAGCTTCTCCGTGCTTTATTGACATCGCCGGGCCGGCCATGCGTGCTTTTAGTGCATGTGACCGTGCCCCACTGGCTAGCTCACGGCCGCTGCTCTGCATTGCTCTCATAAGACGGCTACAGCTGATAACGTCGTGGAAGCATAGCACCGACCCTCTGCTCCACTCTCTTAGAACTGTTGCCGTTGTTTTCACTGTTAGCTGCAACCGACCGGCTCAGCCGTCAGCATGTTGAGAGCTGTTGGGCGCATTAGAAATGCTCTAAATTCTCGCATTTAGCACCTTTCATTTTCCATAGTACGGAGCCAACACTATGACTAAATGGTGAGCTCTGATTTATCTTTTTTTAATACCTCTAATTAAATGTAGTCAGTGTATTCATGTAGAGGGAACTAGTAGAAATACTTAATTCATAAATTTGACATCTTAGCTAGAAGGTTATAAATGAAACATAATGTAGAAAATAGTTATGGCTCACCCAGACTCTTGACCTTGTGGAATTTGAATTGGAGAGGATTTTGGCTCTCAGTGACCTGGTGATCTATTATTCATACAGGGATGATTCAACCAGAGCTAAGCCCATCCCTCTAAATTATAGGCCGATGATGAACTGCTTTGCCTGAAAACATCTCAATGTCAAAATGGAAAGTAGAGAATTCTGGCATGGTTGAAACCCCACTGGATGTTTAACTAAGTGTGGGTTGATGTAGCTGGTGAATATGCTGGTTCGTGCACCTGTCAGTATGTGTTCACATACATACATGCATGCAGTTTGTTGTTTTTCAAATTGTTTTTCAGATATTCTTGTGCTTGCCCACTCGTTTTTTTGGCTAATCAAGTCATATGTCTCTCAAACATTTGGGCATTGCATCAGTGTTGATATAACACCTTATGCTGCACTGAAAACTTGGGTTACTATTCAGATATATAGCAAATTACAGGAGGAGGAAATGGCATAAAGTTTTTTTGGTAATGTGTTACGAGCCTCCAGAACAGCTTCAATGCACCTTGGCATAGATTCACACTTCGCTTGTACAGTTTGGAGAGCGTGCATGTCATGAAATCTCCCTGCACCTTGGCATTTTTTCAAAGGGTAGTCGGGATGCCTCTAAAACAAGGACACTTTGATAGATGGACAGATTGCCTGCTTGGCCAGGATTCATAAAATATTCATCTACTCTTTAATGTGAATTTGACATTTTAAAGTAGATAGATCAGTAATTCCAGCCAACTGCAGAGGGAACACCGACATTTTGCTTATTGAAGAAACACAAATGCATCTTTTGTGGCAAGAAGTGTAGGCACAACGTAGTTTTCAAAGGTGAGATATGATGACACTCTAAAGAGACCTGTAAAAAGTTATAGTGTGATAAAACATTCCTTGGCACTGTAAAACTAAAGAAAATATGATTACTCTTGAAACCTGGATGTGCTGTAGATCTTCCTGTCTTGCTGTGCTTCCTCTGTTCTTCCACTGGGATTTAATAGTTGGATAAATCAAATGAATGAACGAGAAAGCATGAGTTGGAAGTCTGACATCTCTGCCTTTTTAGACAAATTTCACTGTTCTAATTTCACTTTTTTTTTTACCTGGCCGCCACACAAACTGATTACAAATGCACCCTAGTCCTCCGGATGAGTCCTATTTGTCAGAGCTATGTGACAAGGTGTTTCATAGGTGATTCATAACCCCGCTGTAATGCAATTTCACTTTAAGCAGAAGATAATGAATTAAACAGCTTTGAATGATATCAATTCAATTATCTTCGATGGATCAAATCAGTAACCGAGAACCGGACATGATTCATTTACAGCAAGAGTGTAAAAGCTACTTTGTGGTTGCAGATGTTAAGTTATGCATATTCCGCTAGGTGTATGGGTGATAGGTTAGCATCTGTTCAGGTCATGCTTAGCATCTGCCTGGGCAACGGGAAAATATTTCCCTGTCCAACACCCTACGGTGCAGCTTGCACAAACAACAGGCATGAGGCCTGACACAAATACCTAATTTTACCAGTTTATTTGGCTGCTGTATTAACACACTTATGTTCTAGCCTCGTAGCCAGCTTTAACAAGTCAACAGATGCCAGGTGGTGTGAATACAGTATTAGGTGTAGGGCTTTCCAACAGTGTGCATTAATTCAATGAACAAGCTTAAATTAGTTAAAATGTGAAATGGAGAAATCCCTACACAACTTTTGTCATCCTAGAATTTTAAGCAAATAAGTACAATTTGCAATTGTTTGCATTTACCATCTGCCCTTTAAGGTATCATGCTAAATTATCTTTTTTTTTTTTATTTCACACCACAAAAAAGTAACAACTCCTATTTACCAGTACTGTCACAGCACAGGTAGCACTAGTAAATATTATTTGTTGTTAGATCGAGGGGATTTAATTACCACTAAGTCGTATACCAACTTTTGCGGGGAACAGGTCGAGCTCGCCTGAAACCTGATGAGAAACCCGATCCTGTTCTAGTTTAGTCTAGTCAGATAGCAATGAATGCATCAGGCAGCTGAAAAGTGAAGCCAATGCTGAAGTGCCTTAAACTTACTTGTATTCTTTCTAATAGCCAGCAAAGGGCAAATCCCCTGGTTTCAAAAAGAAGTCAGATTATATAGAAGTCTATGAGAAATTGAGCCTACTTCTCACTTGATTTATTACCTCAGTAAACATTATAAACATGAGTTTATGGTCTCAATCGCTAGTTTCAAGTCTTCCTCAATACAGCATGATGTTCATTTAGTACATTATGGTCCTATTTAGAGTGCAATAGACCATAAAGCAGAGTATGCTTCAGGGCGTGGCTACCTTGTGATTGACAAGTCGCTACCACGGTGTTGTCCGGTCTGGGAGTTGTCTGTTATTTCATCTCAGAACTTTAACCCTTTCACAGTGTGTTTTCAGTTCATGAAAGTTAATTCTAACCTTTTGGTCGCCTAAAAATGTCTTGTTCAGCTTTCGGTAGTAGTTAAGTCCACTCTCTCGTCCCACTTCTGGTTGCAAAACCCAAGATTGCGGCGGCCAAAATGCAGAATACAAGGCTTCAAAATATACTGCTTTACTGGTCAACCAACACTGATGAACCTACACATACATATGACTGCCCTAATACTTTCTGACTGCACTGTAATTCAGTCAAAGAGCACTTAACCCAACGGAATTAGAACAAGTTACTGATATGCAGCTATATTTAACTGAAAAAGATCTGCGCATGAGGGGGCTCTTTAAATGAATCTATGTTACATTAGATTCCAAGGGAAGCACATTAATCCCGAAACACAGCCCAAAACACAACACAGTCCAGTATACATGTTTGCTAAACATGGGGCATTAAGCACGATAAGTAAACTAGAACAGGAGGAGGTTACTGAAGGGATCAGCACAGCCACCAAATGCAATGTGCAGCATTTGGTGATTGAGGCTGATTCCTAAATTGGACGACTGTGTCCACACTGTGATCTTTATTTTGAATCAAACATTGTCTATGTAAATACACATTTGTGTTCAGCCTCAACAGTAGTTATTTACTGTGGTGTGCAAGCACACATTTTCTGTAACTCAACTTTCTCCTGCTGGAGTAACAGAGTCCTGTGAAGTCTGCTGAGAAGCTTGCTCATGCAAGCATGGCGGCAGTCAGGAATATCTACAATCTACAAAAATAGAAATGTGATACTCTAATATGCATATCCACAAAACTACGAGGGTAAACATTTGGTCAGGACCTCAGGGTGCAATAATGATTTCAACTGATACTAATCAGCCAGTGACTTTCAATTCTCTATTAGTTATTTTGTTAGCAGCTATCTACAAGACCTCTTGCCCAAACTAAAGTTTTGTACCAAATGAACACTGTTAATTTATGACAATAGTCTAAGAACAATTGAAAGACATAATTTCTTTAGAGTTCAGTTATTTATTCGCACACTAACCCACCAGAAACTCTTACTCCTACTAGATGTCATGTGCAGGCGTATAAATAGCATGATATTACAAGGATATTCTGCGTGTCATGAGAACACATTTAAGCCTTTTTGAGTTTCATTTGTACGCCTTTTTTCTTGTCATTTTTACGCCACACAACAAAACTACGGGAAACGGCCGCAGTTAGGTTTAGGCAACAAAACCACTCACATAGGTTTAGGAAAAACATCCTAGTTGGGCTTAAAATAAATACGTAAACTAAGTAAAATATGTACGGAAACAACGTAACAGAGGTACAGAAAACACGTCACAAACATAACTAAAAAACACGTCACTAAGGTAACTTCTAAATCAACACTTTAGGACTCGAACACCGGCCTCCTGGTTGAAAGTACTGTGTCTGTTGGACCCATCCACCTACCCTCCTAGCATAGCATATGTACGTGGCTGCGTTAACATTGCAGTCAATACAGAATACATGGCGAACAAAAGACACGCCAAAAGCAAGTACGTCATTCTTATTGCACGCACAATGAATTACCGTGTCATTCATACACCATTTAGTGCGACCGGGCTGTTTCCTAACTGGCACAAAAGCAGCTGCCCTTCCTATAAAACATTCAGACACAGTCACTTGATTTCTCCTGGGTGTCTGTGGGGAGTTCTGGAGAAATGACTTTGCTTCATGGCCTGACATCTCTAATCGACAGCTTGGTAGATGGATCAGCGCAGTCTGAATGCTCTGAAAATTCCTCAGATATGGAAGCCATTCAGCGCCGCTAATGAAGGCGTTGATCATTGTCATCTTAATGACACTCCATAAGTGGACTGTATACCCACCCGAATAGACAATGTTTTTGGGCGCTCTCTGAGATATTATTTAAAAGTGGAAAACCACTGACAAGCATACTGTCATTTTAACTGCGCATTAACCGCTATATATCACAGCACTAAAAATGCCTGTGAAGACTTTGCAGTTGATTCAGGTCCACTAAGTAGAAACAAAAAGTTGTGAATGTGACAATTATGACCAAGCATATTAATCCTGCGCTCATTAGGAAGATGAATTGATTCAAACCTCACTGGGCCGAGATGAAATGTCCACCAACTGCATCACTTTTGCAAGATTTATTCTACTCCATTTTCAAAGGCCGAAATACCTCAGAGTCTGCCTTCAGATCATCAAATTACTGTATCAGTGTTTTAGTTTATTCATAAATCTGTACCTTGAGGCAAAATGCCTCAAGGCATTGCCATCAGTGCAATGTTTGAGTAATTTTAAAAGATAAAAATCCCCTTGTTACTGTCAATCACAGATACCCTATATCATTTTGTACAATATAAAAGCAGTCAGCGTATACATTTTTGGTATTCAAAATACTGCATCAAAAGAATGCAGGTTTGATATCTGTTCCTTTCTATTTGGAGCTTTTTCCATGTTCCCTTTTTAAGTTTTATATGTTGAATTTGAAAGTGGAGGCTACTGTAACTGAAACAGCATCTCTGGTGAGCCACTGACTTTTCCTATAGTGCCAATGTGAGTTTGACAGTTGGCTTTGAGTGAGATATTTGTTACTATTGGTTAGATTGCTGTGATATTTGCTACATATTCAAGGTCCGTAGGGGATAAATTGTAATGACTTTGAGGATCCCCTGATTTTTAATTTATCGTCATCACCGGGTAAAACTTGTCACTGTGAGTATGTTAGCATGCTGAAATCAACATTTAACTCAAAGCACCACTGTGCCTATGTTCAACCTCACAAAGCCACTAGCATGACTGTAGACTATTAGTTTTGTTGTTCCATAACATAGACTGTATAAAAAGAGGACGTAGTTACCATGACGTCACCCATTGGTTTGTTGACTGCCATTTTGAAGCCTTGAGTTCAACATTTTGGCCGTTACCATCTTGTTTTTTTGCAACCAGAAGTGACACGCGAGTGTGGAGCTGAATGCTGAATAAGACGTTTCCAGGCAACTAAATTGTTAATATTCATGTACTGTAGACACACTGTGAAAGGGTTACAGTTTTAACCGGACAGCACTGTGGTAGCAACCTGTCAATCAAAAGGTAGACACACCCTAAAGAATACCCTGTTTTATGGTCTATTTGACTCTAAATAGGACAATAATTGACTAAATGAACATCATACTGTATTGAAGAAGACTTGAAACTAGCGATTGGGACCATAAACTCATGTTTACAATGTTTGCTGAGGTAATAAATCAAGTGAGAAGTAGGGTCATTTTCTCATAGCCTTCTATACAATCAGACTTATTTTTGCAACCAGAGGAGTCGCCCCCTGCTGGCTATTAGAATGAATGCAAGTTTAAGGCACTTCCACATTGGCTTCACTTTTCAGACCCCGAGGTTGCCCGCTATTCCATAAGGGCAATTCAAGCAGCATCTTTGGCACACAATGCAAATTTGTTTCATCTCTCTTGTTTATTTTGTTACTACATATTAAAGAATGCGGTTGCATACCATCATATCAACATACATCCTTCATGCATACATAGTACCATACAAGCTACTAAATCTGTTTCAGCAAATTGCCAGACAAAGCCCTGATGTGCTGTCATCAGTCTGTGAGCGTTCTAACGTACCAGTGTCACAGTTTTTGAGGAGAACAGAATATGGTTTGGTTCAGAGGGGGGCCATTCTGGAGTGAGATATTTTCACCACCAATCCATTATGCATTCGGAGGGAAATAGTTTCTGGGCAATCAATGCAACATAATTTGATCTGGATGCGAGATATTGTAAAGCCGCAAGCAGCCTGTAGCTACTTATACCACTCTGCAAGCTAGTGAGGGAGTGAATAGCAGTGTGAAGGCAGGAGGGAAGGAGTAGATGGATGACTGAGTATTAGGGAGGTTATGAATCAGTGAATGTGTTGGTCTGAAAGAATGAGATTGAACAATTGATGGAGTCAGTGTGGGATTGAGTGACTCAGACCGCAAGGGAGACATTACATGAGTGAGTGACTGAATGAGTGAGGGAGGGAGACTGGGGGAAGAAATGTGCATGAGGGACAGAAGTTGAAATTTTGCCTGGCTGACTCATCGGCTGACTTCAGTGTATCACTGGATGACTCAGGCCACATGTAGATCCCTATCTCTCCCTCTATGAAAACAACAACATTAAGCATTCACATGTCTGCCTCACGGCTCCAGGATGAGCAGAGCTTCATTCGGTCTCATTTACAGTCTGCTCTGGCATGTGTCTAGCTTCAGGGAGTCAGACTAATTCCGTCTGAAAATTATTCTGAGGAAACTGAAAGTATTACTGCTCCCAAATAGGGTATAGCAGGGATTTGTGGGTAACAGCAGTGTCCAGCTGTCCAGGCGTGGCTGCCAATACCATTTTAATGCAAATGGAGCCACATAAACGACTGGGACAATAAAAGCTTATGCGGATGTAGGCCTAGGTGACAGAATACTGAAATATGGCAAAGCATCACCAGGAGAGATGCGCCTTTACTATTCTTGGCCGGGGGGGGGGGAATTTATACAGAGCCATTAAATGGTATTTTTTGGGTTGGAGGGAAAAAAGCAAGGTTCTTGTATTGATTTAAAGTGTGAGTGGTAGAGAATGTTAAGGGACATTTCTTCTATGTGATGTGCTCTATATCTATTTAACTCTTTGCCTCCATCTCTCTTTTGCTCTCAGTTCGCTCGCCCTCAATGTACTCTCATTTTACATTAGCTGCTGCTGCTGCTACAAAACAGAGCACATTGTCTTTTGCGTGGGAAACATTTAATTGAAAACATGATAGCTAGCATGCCATGGAAATGCACTTATAGAAATTATATTCCATTAATGGTAGTTTGCTGAAACTTCTTAAGTGAGGTGAATGTGCTGGGAAAACCAATAGGCTTTGACCTTGTGTCTTATCTTCTTGCTCACTATTATCAAATATTAGTGTGCACCGGTAATGCAGACATAGCAATAATTTCCCCCCAGCAGCAGAATTTATAACACCTTTAATGCACTGATTCCACACAATAACACAAAATCTAGTCAAGTGTTGTACTACATGGCAGTTAACGTTTACGTTGACAGCAAAAACTAATCCAACTTACAGACATCACAAACTCCCGCTGTGACTAACTCAACTCTTTCCCACCCAGCTCTATTACGAGACTTCAAATATTGAACCCCCCTCCTCCACAGTCTCCTTGGAGACCAAAAAGGAAGGCAGTGTCAGCTGAACATTCATCATGATCAAAGTGAAACCTATGTATCCTTACAATACCCTTTCTCTGACACGCGGCTTCAAGATTCCCTCTGTTCATCTGCACCCAATCCCACACTTTGTCCTGTCTCACTGAGTGCAACCTCAGAGGGGAAGCACACAAGGCAAGGATGGATGTCAAATGCAATTAACCCAAAGAGCATCCAACACTTTACTTTCTCCTTTTATCTCTCTTCACAGGGAGATTTCAACAAGGCCTCCTCATACGAGCTGTCAGCCTCCTATACCCTTCTTCGTCCTCAGTTTAGGAGAGATTTGATCACTTCTTGGTTTGGTTAAGACAGAGACGTAGCCACCGAATAGTAATGTGCCAGGCGCAGGCACGGTGCAGTCTTTGAAAAATGAAAGGTGGTGTTCTCATGACTCCAAATAGCAAGGTTTGAACAGCTTTACCAAAAGTTGCAACAACAAGGATGATACATTAAAAATACCACGAGTTGTATCCATATTATGTTACTACTCTGTAAGATGGAAAAAAAGATGAAAATCAAAGCATACATTTGCCCAATTTCCTGTTTTTTTCCCCCAATAGGATACATGATAAACGTAGCTGTCCATTCATTAGCTGCGTGAGTAATTAGTGAGACAAAGGCTAGGAGGGGACAGGGGAGGCAAAGGGCTTCAGAATAAAGAAAGCAGCTGGGAAACTAGATGGAATTTAGCTACATCTGTCGAGTTAGGATGGGGCTAATGAGGAGCATCTGGCTGGCTGGTTGGCTAATAAAGGTGGATAGTTGCTAATTACAGAGATTTTTTGGGAGTACATTTTAAAATAAGTAATTCTACTTTCACTAATTTCTGATTAAACTTGCTGGACTTTGTAGGAGCCTACATTGATGTTGTTATAGCACAATCATGGCAATATTCCCTCCAAGTTTATCTTCTGGTTGGTTGCTTATATGTTTCTTGAGGTGGTGTATTTTGTTTCATGGACGAAAGAAGCACAAGTTTTAGGATTGATTCTTTGTGTGATATGACATAAAAATGACAACCAAGTATCAATGCCAGACCAGTAAAGTACAGTTTCAACTGTCCAATAGATGAAGATTAAGTACCTGGGTCTAGCCACAGATGTGTCCAAAACTTTTAGTTACTAGGCTAGTTTATTGGCTGCTGTGTAGCTTGTTGACTGGCTGTAGACGGCTGGATCACTGGTTGGTTGGTTGGATTGTTGGTTGGTTTGTTGGTTGCATTGTTGGTTGGTTGGATTGTTGGTTGGTTGGTTGGTTGCATTATTGGTTTGTCAGGTTGGTTGGTTGGATTATTAGTTGGATAACTGATTTTTGTAATGGATAACCAACTGTTTGGATTACCAGCCAGACTTTGTATTTAGAAGGTAATTGTGCTGACTGGCCACATGCTTTTTTTGGGTGGTTAGCTGGCTGCAAGGGTCCATTACTGCCAACATGGCCTTTTGGCTTGTGACCAGGATGATAGGGCTGGATGTTTAGTTGGCTGGCTATCCAGGATGATGGATCATGTGTTTAAATTACTGGCTGAATAACTGTCTGGATGAACCGCTGCAGTGGTTATCTATTCTAGAGACGGTCTATTTTGCTGGCTGGTGGATTGGGAGGCTTCACGCATGAAGAGATTACCGTTTGTTTCATTAATTGCTTTGCTGGCTAATTATTACTCTACACTTATACATAGAAAAATCAGTGGACCATGGTGGAAGCCCAGAGGAACAATACAGAAAAAAAGCAAAGGGCTTTTGGTGTGATATCACATCATGATTAATGCAGTTTTTTTTAGTAATGTAATTACTCTTTTCCCGGTCAGCTTTTGTTCTCTCCTGTGCTCCGTGACTTTATACTGTATGCTGAAAGGGTTGCTTGGGACTTCTGAGGTAAAAACTCCCCTTTGAGATGTATGTTCAATCATTAGACAAGGATTTCCCTGTCAGCACAGTTCACAGACACAGGTGCTGCATTTTACTTCCAAGCCAGCTCTGCTGCTGCTTAATCATGCAAAGATCCCCCAATAGCTTCCTGAAATATTAAGGTGGCGCTGTTTAGAGCTAACTAGATTTATAATACACTGGCAATATGAATGCATATAATCGTAGAGAGGTCAGATGATTGAATGGTATGACATACAGCTTTGTGCCTCAAGAGGTATTTCAGCTGCCCAATATATGAGGTACAATATAACAAGAAATGTGTCAATCTTGGAAAAAATAGATTCAGAATCAGAAAATTACCACATGATGAAACTATTTCAAACATGAACATCTTTTTTAGTGTGATCACAATGAATATCCATTTAAAATGTTAGCAAAGGCACATTTGTGTGAGAGTATTCAACACTTTAAAAGTTCCCATTTGAAAATGACTGACCATCCATTTTTCACTTTGAGCTTTTAGTTTTAATTACTACACTGGAAATTGAATAGTTGCCTTTGTCATTTTTCTTTTTTTTTTTAATTAGTGAAACAAAAAGAGTGCAGAAACAATATATTATTTATATATACACTGCTCAACTGATTCTATTGCTTTAAGCCCATAAGCCCATGGATAGTATCAGTGAGGAGCACAGGCTGTGCCCATCTGGGTAAATGTCAGAGATCTGCTGTTATTTCAAGAATGCATGCAGCATTTGAGAGAGAACACCAGCGGCTTCCACTGACGTTACTCTGATTGTAACAGCTTCCTCCATGGTTCTGACTGGATGCAATGCCATTTACTAACTCAATGATGCTTTGTGCATAGCATCTATTTGTTGGAACACAAAGCCAAAGCTTGCGCTAAAGTATAACAGAGTAGGTGTTTGTTTTTTTAACAAGGGCACTGAGCATTATCTATATTGATCAATATACTTTACTGTATATAGTGATTCGTCACAAAATACAAAGTCTGTTTGTTAAATGTAACTACGTAAATCTTAAAGCTGCCATACCAAGAATTTCAAAGCTGCACTGATAAATTAATAAATAAATAAATGTGTTTACAGTACATACTGTATATTAGGGCTGTCAAAGTTAACGCAAATGTGTTTTAATGCCACTAATTTCATTAACGCAACTCACACTTTTAAGGTTGTAGTGGGCTCAGTTTTAAAGCTAGAGTGAAGATACTGGCATCATATGAAACTATACAAATCCAACCATGTCATAGTTACTTCTTGGGAAGGAGGCTAAATAACACTCCAAATTTGCGCTAAATTTTGACGAAGAAAAACTGTCATGGCCATTTTCAAAGGTGTCCCTTGACCTCTGACCTCAAGATATGTGAATGAAAATGGGTTCTATGGGTACCCACGAGTCTCCCCTTTACAGACATGCCAACTTTATGATAATCACATGCAGTTTGTGGCAAGTCATAGTCAAGTCAGCACACTGACAGCTATTGTTGCCTGTTTAGCTTCAGGTCAATCACATGATATGTGCCACTGTTATCGTTAACCTTTATATTTAATTTTTCAGACGACTTATTTGATAGTGATTTGATTGACATCTCAGCAAATCAGCAAACAGAAAAAACAAGACAATGTACACATACTCTACTAACAAACATTTGTTTTTTGATTTCCCTGCCCTCCATAGCTCTATATTCCCATAGTGACAGTAGAAAGCTTGTGGTGAAACTGGGGGCCTTGATCAGTTGTTATAGATGTAGTTTACATCTTCATAACAAAACAGTAGAAGATTTGTGTGATTTGAATTGCTGCCTGAGGGTGTTATGCTTCACTAAGTACGAAACTAAAATATTGTAAATCAACTTAAATAGACAGTACATATCTCACTCGAGAGGGGGTGGATTGAGGGATTTGAAGAAATGGAAATGGATCTGTAGCTTGAGATGGATGAGTGATTGAAAACACTCCCAGAACCCTTTTTTATAAGTTCTGATGGTGTGGATCATCTTTTGGTCCTTCTTTTTACCAGCATGTCATCTAAACACAGAAATGTAATATGGGACCGATTCAGCATTGGGGGGGATGAACGACACATTTTTCTCATTTGGCCTTGTCATAGCTGCAACAGCCCTGATTCTTCCTCCGCTTATATTGCTCAGTATTATAGCAAATCCTTATGTTCAACTTGACTCACTTGCTAGTGATTCAGTATGAATTCTCTTTGCAAAGATTTTTTTTTACTAATGTGCAGCAATTGCTATTGAAATCCAAAGTAAAAGACCCAGAAAACATGTCTGGATGAATTTCTACAATGCAACACATAACAAGTGTAACAAACGTACTGTCTTGGATTTCAACACTTGTTTGTATTTTCATGGTGTCAGTCAATCAACAACCTTCTGACACTCTCTACAAAAAAATGAATATTATAAATATTATAAGCTAAACAAAACAGCAGAGCTACTGCATTGAATTGCATGATATAAAACACATGATATTGGATCCACCCTCTAATGTTTGAAGCAGGGTTTGAGTGATAACCATGACAAAAGCTGGGTTTGTACAAGATGACAAGCTTATTACAGCGTAATGAGATCTAACTGCAATGATGTCATACAAAGCTTTACAGGGTTTAGAAACAGCTTTCCCTGCACTGCAGGCTACATCCACACTAATACGTTTTCATTTTAAAACGCATATGTTTTGCCACGTTTATGCCTAGTGTTCACACTACTCCGGCCACATAGGGATTCTCAAGTCATCTGTGCATTCCAAGTACAAATTGGCAGACTGGAATTGGAGAGTCCTCTTTCCTTGCTGGCATATATTGAAAGAAGAAGTGCACGGCTTTCCAATATTTAGATTTTCAGGAAAACACAAGGACATAGAAGTAAAACACTTCACATGCAAACATGGACCATGACAAGGGAAATACTAAAATGTATGCAGGGATATAAGAGCATGCCATTTCCTTTAGGCCAATTGTGATAAAGGTTAACAATATACAAGTGGTGACATGCATGTGATCACACTGAACACACACAATACACCCGCAGAATATTCAAACACGTGCATTGACCTTTCTTGAGTCCCATCCCGGACTTGTCTCCAGCCTTAATGAACCAGCATTCAGGAATCGCCTGGTTTCACTTGGCAAGGAGTGAAATCTCAATTGCTTCACCATGACGACAGAATTTACACTTCTACACCCAAACCATCGGCGTTCTGCTTGTTAAACCACAATGTGTTGTTAGCTCCAGTATTTTTTTGCGGAGTTGCTAGAATGCTAATTAGTAATTACTTTTTGAAATGAGCAATCGTGAGTAATTGATTGCGTTTTTCAAGTGACCCAACACTGCTGGCTAATCCCTAAATTGTGCTGGCACACACAGGTGGATACAAAACAGCCCCCTCATTCACCCTCCAGCCATTGCACCTGATAATAATATCTATTACAGACTGTCTATACTAGAGATTATCATCAGTTCAAAACCAATCAGGACCGTTCAATGACGGCCTTGGTTGCAGAGGCAGAACCAGTTTGAGTTATACTACAGTCTCCTGGGTGTAGCCTCAGCTAGTCCTCAGTGACTTTTTCCTGCTGATATGGTTTATCAAGCTTTTGCTGCGTGTTGAATTATGATAATATGCATTTTGAGAGCAGCATGGGATATTTGGACTAACTTGTAGGAGCAGCGATGAATTGTAACAGTCTCTGCCCTCAATCAAACCATGCCATTGCACTGAAGTAATTGGTTCAAGATGCCTGATCATGCAGGTGACTAGAGAAAAAAAGGCAAAAAAAATGTAAGCTTTAATTTCTTAAGTAGTGCCTGGAGGTTCAAATCTTTGGTAGCTTTGCTATGTACTGAGTTTGGACATCTGAATGAATCAAACTTTCAAGCTTTTCAGGCATTATGCACCTTTTAGGCCACAAGAGGGCAGGACACACTAATAGGTTGTGCTGACATTGAAGGGAAGTAAAGCAATTTATCCTTCACTATCAATCCAAAATATTTTGATTTGACTTATGAAATCATGGAGGGTTTTTACTTCACTTACTGGGTTGTTTGGCATTGAACTGGAGGGCTTTGCACCGCAGGGGGAACATATACAGACAGGTGACAATTTGGGGGAAAAAACAGAATGAATGAGGTGAAAAACAAATACAGGTGCATTCATCAAAAGCAACATGGTTTGATTGCTACAAAATATGTAATATGGCTTTCATCACATCTCAACCCAATTCAACACCTATCTGTGCTCTCCACCACCATCATCAAAACACATTCCTCCAGTAGAGATCTAGCGAATTGGAGCATGCCAAGGAGCATTAAAGCTGTTCTGTAGGCTTTTGGTGGCCCAATACCTTACTGAGACACTTTATGTTTATGTTTCCTCTCCTCTTCCTCTTTTTCCGCTCATACGCCTGCACTGTATTTGGTTACAAGGTGCTTTAATTCATGGATATGGATGGAGGGTGGCATGCAACAACTAAGGGCAAACCTAGTATGCTGTTGGTATGGTGTGATGCTGATGTGAGTACAGTATGTTTGTTCCCAGCGGCTAAACCTTGATCGTAATAGTGACGTTTTTGTAAACTGTTTGAGGGCAGTGACGAGTAAAAACATAAATCATTATTGCATTGGACTTGTGTTACAATCTGTGTTTTCATATAGGAAAGAGAGATTGGATTTAATGTGAATAGTACAGATTCATTTTTGTGTGAGGTTTAAAGTCGGGTTAATACTATCTGCTATCCTGTATGTGCAGCAGAATAACTTTAAGAATACAAGAAGGAAACTGGCACTTTCATCTTTGGTGAACTTATCTTCTATGACAAGGCCATTGAATGTTTTGACCCTGTGGCACATTTACAGCCTACTATTCTCTTTTAGCTCTCTAGATGGCTTGAGTGTCATTATTTTTTCTGTCTGTTTTAATCCTCTAGGATTGTGACTCTAACAAGGTGGTTAAAAGCAAGGAATATCAACGATATTGATATTTTAAAAAAGTATTGTATTATAATAGCATGGCGTGTTGCTGGGGCTGTTGACCATAGACAGTATATAAGCAGTGGACGTAGTCGATGTGACGTCACCCATTGGTTTTTGGACTGCCATTTTGAAGCCTTGAATTCGGCATTTTGGCTGTCACCATCTTGTTTTTTTGCCGTTGACATCTTGATTTTTTGGTGACATGACAGGGTGCCAAGTGCTGAATAAGTTATTTTTTAGGCAACCACAATGTTACAATTAACTTTCATGAATTGAAAACACACTGAAAGGGTTTAAGTTTTAAGATGAAAAGAAGGACACATAGACGTGGAAGCACACCCAGTTTTATCTTCTATTTGACTCTAAATGGGACCATAATTTACTAAATGAACATCATGCTGTATTGAAGAAGACATTAAACTAGTGATTGAGACCATAAACTCATGTTTACAATGTTTACTGAGGTAATAAATCAAGTGAGAAGTAGGCTCATTTTCTCATAGACTTCTATACAATCAGACTTATTTTTGCAACCAGAGGAGTCGCCCCCTGCTGGCTATTAGAAAGAATGCAAGTTTAAGGCACTCCTGCATTGGCTTCACTTTTCAGACCTGGAGGTTGCCCACTGCTGTTGACACAGTTATCCCATCACTGACTTTCTATTAAAATTCCCAGTAATTTGGGTAATAGGAAATGTAGAAGCACTAAGCCAAAGGCAACTGTACCTGCTGTTTGAAACTTCAGGATCACATGAATTAGGTCATGTATTGGTGTGAACCTTAAGCGTACATTTTTGTCTTTGTGTTGAGGATGTTGGGCTAAATGCTTGTCCAGTATGGTAGGGACTTGTAAGGCGTATTCTTACCTGGATGGCGAGGAGCTGTAATAACCTCCACCTTGTGTTCCAGTGGGTGGTGAGAGTCAGACATCAGATACTTAGCAGACAGATCAGAACAGCAGAGCAGACATAGGAATATATTGCACATGGCTGGAGTGTCTGAGAAACTCCGGAGGATCTTCAATAAAAACTGTTTTTCCAGTCAAGCCATACAATAAGACAGAATCTTGTCCACCCTGAAGACCATACTCCCAAAAGCAAACAGGGCAATGTAATACACATCGTCCAATGCAACAAGAAATACACAGTTATATACACATGGGTGATGGAACAACCCCTGCAACACATGGCCCAACAAAGAAGAGGCTTTAACAAATGTACAAAACAGAAATGTCAGGCACCGTTTAACATTCAGCTGTAGGATTTAATGATATTCTATAAATGTAGAATTTTCCAAAATAATGACTACAGCTTTTATTCACTGCGTCAAAAGATGCCTTTTAAATTTACAAACACTATTACACTAAAATATGTACTTTAAAATGTATACTTTACATTAGGTAAAGGCTGAATGATTTCGGGTTATAGTGACAAGTGAGTTTTCTAGCCCCCATTTTTTTGTACTCAGGCGAGAGAATCCCTGAAAGCAAACTTCATCTTTATGAGGTCTTGGAGAGTGCTGGTTCATCATTTTGGGTAAGCTAATGTGGCTGGTGGAAAATGTCAATTCATCCTCCTCCAGATGTCTCCTTTGACCCTCTCATACAGGCTGCAGCAATAACTTGATCCAACAGTAAAGGGACACTGCAGTGAGGTGAGACACATTATTTGGCAAATTACAGCACCCACAATGCATACATCATGGACTAAAACTTTCACTGAATAAAATTCAGATGTTACCCATTCGCAGTGTATTCTCGCCTGCGAGCTGATTATGAGTTTGTAATACCACCGTATTTTTTGAGAAGTGGATCTTTGCGTTTTAAAATGCAGTGAATTGGTCTCCAGTTAGTTTTTAGGCAGCCCATATCTCCTGCAAAAGCAATAAACAGCCTGGGGGCAGGAATTCAGTTGCATACACTGGCCAAAAGCTTGAACTGAGTGAACTGAGTTTCTCCGTTCAAGCTTTTGATTTTATATTTGCTTCAGTGATAACATTCGACAACTCGTGCTTTGAGGTTTATGTGCTTCCTTTATTTATTCATGTTATATATAAAGTCACGCTGCATTACCGCAGACAGTCAGGACTACTGGCTCTTTCAGTGGTTTAAGACTTGCTGCTGTTGTTTTTTGGCTTGCGTTGAACAACTCTAGCTGCTCTGAACTCTTCAACCTGTAGGGGTTCGAGGTGAGCTACATATAATGCATATGCTTATTTCAGAGGAGTTGATACTCCAGAATGCTATCTGGCTGCTCGCTCTCCAGTGTTTCACATATGCAGAATGGTGAAGAGGGATGGAGGCGTCAGCACATTTAATCTGAATTTCCGATTATCAGGCCAACTGGGAATCACCAGATGTTCAACACATCGTTAACTTAATATCAGGCATTAGTATGAGTCATGGATTTTTTTCTAGGAAAAAAAGAAGCATTAAATCAATGGAGAGGGCTGGGCACTGGGTTGGTCGGCCCATACTCGAAATAGCTTAGTTGCTGTTAAATGGATTGCCATGAAATTTTGTGTGAACATTTTCAGTCTCCAGAGAAGGATTTTTAATGACTTTGATGATCCCTTGAGCTTTTCTTAGCGCCACCATGTGGTTGACAGTTTTGATATTGAGTGAAATATCTCAAGAACTATTAGATGGATTGTCATACCATTTGGTACAACAGCCCAGGAAAAAATGTTGACATTGGATATTTCAGCAAACCAGGGATACATTGAATGTCGACGTTTTTGCATTTGGTCAGAGAAAGTGGCGTAGTTTAAATGGCGAAAAGAGACGCACCGGGCGAGCAGGAGGGGAGGTGGATGGATCGAACAAACACAAGGCTTTCATCCAGGAGACCAGAGATTGTGTCCTGTGTGTCACGTTACAATCGAAAATTGTTAGTGTCCTGTGTTCGTAATGGTCAGTGTCATTTTCACTGAACAAACGTAGTTTTAAGCCCAACCATGTAGTTATTTCCTAAACCTAACTATAGTGGTTTTGTTGCATTGTTATGGTTGTTATGTTGTTATGTTGTAACATTATTATCTGAACACAAACTGATTTTTTTTCTAACCTTAACTAAGTAGTTTTGTTGCCTAAGCCTAACCAATCATTTCACAACGTTAAACACCCCACGTGACATTGCATTTCTGCAAGCGTGATACGGGGCTGATATGAAACTTATTTATTAAATTTATTTTTTGGTTCAGCAACGTCGCCATTCAACGTATCCCTGGTTTGCAGAAACGTTCAATGCCAACATTTTTTTCTGGGGACTTGGTTGGGCACAAGTATTTAAGGTCCCTAGAGGACGAATTGTAAAGACTTTGTTTTTAACGTTCATTGAAATATATCCAAATAATGCTAGATGGATTGGCACAAAATCTGGCACAGACATTCATAGTTGCCAGGCAACAATCCTGGTCTCCTCTGACATGCATTTAAGGGATTGGTCCTTCCATTAAAGTTGATTCATAACCCACATAAACAATGTTAAAATGTGAGTGCACTGAATGGAGAGAAAAAAAGCAGGCTTGCAAGCCATACAAACACAAACAACAAATACAGATCCTTACACTGCAATGTCTGACCTTGCTTGATTCGCTGTTTTGTTCTTTGGAATTGATATTCGATTTATTTATTCCACACTGTTCCCACACATCAAGTCAAACATTCTTCATTCTGTAATAATTGTTTCCCGAGGACCAGCTTCAAAGCCATAGGCAAGTATGTATGCAGTACTCTGAGTTGAGATGCAAAACAGTTGTATAGTCGTGTCACTATCATATAGTAGTGGGCAAATGGTTTCAGAATTCCAGTCAAGAATCCTCACGCTATTTATTACTTATTTACTTACTTGTGACAAACTTGGCAGCACAGACACAAACAGGAAGAGGCCAATATCTCTTTTTTACCGCCATGGTCAAAACTGCTCAGTGGGCAGAGACATCGTCATTGTAACTCTGTGCAATGGGCTCTGCTTGATGCTTTTTGCTTGCCCCCCTAGGCTGCTTACAATTGTATTTTTTATTGTCTTGCTGTGCAGGTTTGTGTGTGTTTTTTAAGGTTAGTGTTCTTTTCAGTTAAAGATTTTTATGAGGTGTTCCCATCATTTTGTCCAGCACTACCAGCACATTACTAAAAGAAGCCCTCCACTGTTTGTCCTGCAGAGTATGACTACATCTGTGAAAGCAGTAATGTCTTCAGTGGCTCTAGAGGGAGTTATAATATATAAATCTTAGACACATACACTTTTTTAACATAAAAGTCTGCATAACAAACTCAGTTTGAAAACCATGGGTGTTTACATGGCAGAGATGATCTAACGAAGAACATTATAGAGCTTCATTATAGGACGTGTAGAATTCACCATTTTTGGAGCTTAACCCACCCATCAATTTTGACCTTTTTTTATATATATCCGCGTCTCGCAAGCCCCTCGCAATGCTAAACCGCTGAAGTACCTTTTACGACATTGACATTGACATTGTTAGACAATTCATGCGGGGACCTTTTTACTTTTTCATCCACAATTTCACAAAGAAAAAAGTGACCTTCAGTTTAACTGAATAAAATACTTTGACGAGAATGAAGAATGGAAGTGGGGTTAAATGTCACACATATGACGTTTGTCAGAGCTCTTGTCCTTGTCCGACAAAGACCAACTTCTATTATCTTTCATTGTTTTATCCTCTCCTCACCATCTTCGTTCTTAACAGTGACTATTCCTTTGATATCTTATTGATACAAGCGCACAGCTGTAACAACAGACCACCTGTTTCATTCTTTTTTTATTTCCCTGAACACATAAACGGACTTTGACTGACAGGTCACTGACAGCAAAATTCATTCTAGTTTACAAGGCGATATAATATAATCAAACTATATTTGGGACATGCAAAAGAAAATGACACAGGAAGTGTGTCACCAAGGATGTGGTGGCAATTTGTTTACAGGAGGCGACCTTACATCTCTGTAAAACTTGGAAACCTCTCAGTGCTTACTTTCAATGAGGAATAATTTTCTCCAATTTCCTCTATGACGTTATCTGTAAACCCTCCACACACGTCTGGGTATTTCTCACAGTTGGTGTGAGGTCACTGACTCTGAGATGCTGGACCAATTTTGCCCCCTACTGACACATTTAAAATATGCTCCTGTCTTGCACTTACTTTGCATTTTATCATCCACAACCCTGCCTTGAAATACAAAATCAATAATGCTTCTTCATTTCAAATTCAGAAGTTGTTTTTTTTGCTTGGTTTATAGCTAAATTGCTTATAATTACAGTGAGTAAATTAAGTGTCCTCGAGGGTCATTTGGTGTGCCAACGATCTGAATGACTTTGAGCTCGAGTACAAACAAGGACAGAATCCTAGAGTGCACCCTGGACATTTATCAGCACAGCTGGCCGTGAGGAGAACCGAGACCAATAATTCACGCTGGGCCTCATAGACAAGTGTCAGTCAAAACCACAATTTATGAGCTGTTTTCACTTTTAAGGTAAAGTACATCAGGGTATTGTACTGGAGTTTATCTACAGTGTCTTGACCTTTTGCAGTTCACACCTATTACACATTAACTGCCCATGTCTTTGCTCCAGCGTGTCCTTGGTATGTAACCGTGACAGCGTATTAATGTCAGTGTCATGGTGCTGCTGATTCTGTGTTCATGATTTAGCCATGAGGACACACATGTAGCACCAGATCCAGGAAGGGCACGACAACAGCGATACATCATGTGGTAACAACCAGGACAGAGAAGATGACTCTGCCATGACCTGGTCTTAACAATGATCTATCTTTTCTACTAGCTTTGACAAGAGTCATGATCGGGGAGTAAATAGTCTCTACGGGTCCCTCAGGGACCGGCTGCACCTTGGACAACAAGGGAATAGAGGTGACTGAAGCAACGTATCCTTCACTGAGAAGGATGGTTTGGGTTAGACTTATGTAATGGCTTGCTGATTGGGTCAGTATTTCAGTTTTATTGGAATGGGGCCCTCAGTGTCACCCACCAAATAAAGTATAAATACTATTATAGTACAAGTGTCAGAGGCTTTTATTGGCCTGCAATATATCAGTAATTGGTAGTCACACCCTTAATAATGACTTTAAATGCAGTTTAGAGGTAAACAACTTGGACAGGCAATTGATCAAATTAATTAGGGCTGTCAATCGATTCAAATATTGAATCGTAATTAAACGCATGATTGTCCATGATTAATCATGATTAATCGCAAATGAATCGCACATTTTTTTATCTTTTCTAAATGTACCTTAAAGGGAGATCTGTCAAGTATTTAATACTCCTATCAACATGGGAGTGGACAAATATGCTTGCTTTATACAAATGTATGTATATATGTATTACTGGAAATCAATTAACAACTCAAAACAATGACAACTATTGTCCAGAAACCCTCACAGGTACTGCATTTAGCATAAAAAAATATGCTCAAATCATAACATGGCAAACTGAAGCCCAACAGGCAACAACAGCTGTCAGTGTGTCAGTGTGCTGACTTGACTATGACTTGCCCCAAAACTGCATGTGATTATCATAAAGTGGGCATGTCTGTAAAGGGGAGACTCATGAGTACCCATAGAACCCATTTACGTTCACATATCTCGAGGTCAGAGGTCAAGGAGACCTCTTTGAAAATGGCCATGACAGTTTTTCCTCGCCAAAATTTGACATAGGTTTGGAGTGTTATTTAGCCTCCTTAGCGACAACCTAGTATGACATGGTTGGTGCCGATGGATTCATTAGGTTTTATATATATATATATATATGTATATATATATATATACATATGATGCCAGTACCTTCACTATCTAGCTTTCAAAACTGAGCCCAGTACAACCTACGGAAGTTTGATTGCGTTCCGTTGCTTTGCTAGTGCCGTTAAAACAAATTTGCGTTAATTATCGCGTTAACTTTGACAGCCCTAAAAATAATACATCCATAATTTGAAAAAGTAAGTCACCTAGAGAGTTTTCTTTCAAAAGCTTTCAAAGACAATGTTGCCCAGATTTAAAAAAATACACAGCTCATAAATTAACTATTGTACATATTTAAAGATACGTACATTTGCATATGAGCATGCAAATGCTCTGTGCAATGTCCAGAACTCGATTTTAGGGGTACCAAAAATATTCAGCACAACAATTAAGACGGTAGAGCGGCCGTCCACTAATCAGAACGTCGTAGTTTGATCCCTGGCCCCTGCAGTCTACATGTCGAAGTATCCTTGGGCAAGATACTGAACTCCAAAAAGTGTGCATGTGGATGTTTATCGCTCCTGATGAGCAGGTGGCAGCTTGTATGGCAGCCTCTGCCACCAGTGTATGAATGTGTGTATGAATGTATGAATGCTGGGTTGTGTTGTAAAGCGCTTTGAGTGGTCGCTAAGACTAGAAAAGCGCTATATAAATGCAGTCCATTTACCACCCCCATAGGTTTGTTTCTCCAAAAGACTAATGACACACATAAACACAATAATACTCATTCAGTGCTAAAGTACATTTTATCACCGCTATGAATAATTACAATTCCCCCTCTCTGTGGATACATGTGGGGTGAAAAATGTACACAAATATTTGCCACAGTTAGGGGGGCCAGAGGGGGGTACCGGCTTATTATTACTTGGGCGCTGGCCCCCTCTGCCCATCCCCTAGAACCGCCCCTGGTATAGAGAAGCAAGCTTTCCAGGAGTCACTATTTTCTTTGTAGTGATATTAGCCTCTGCAGTGGATACTTCATATGTAGTGCAGAAATACGCGGATAAGAATATGAGTTGATTTGGGCGTCTCAGTGGCACATTGTGGAGGTGGGCTTCTCTGTAAAGTTCGGCTTGAGGACGACGTGTTAATAACAAGGGCTTGACACTACCATGCTAAACAAAAATGTGAGTGACTATATATACACACTTTTTGTTTAAACAAAGGGAAGCATGCCAACACGTATGCCTCCAGGTATCATCTGACAGCAACAGTCATGTTTCTTTGCACACAGACCCTGATAGAGAGGAAAGCAAGGAAGCTGCATATACAAATGTTAACCCCTGCTGCCATGTCAGTCATGCATAAAAATGTAACATAGTGTGTGGAGACAAGGTTGTTGAAACCCTAAGCAAAGAGGTACAGTTTTACAACACAGACAAGTTTTTGCACTTGAACCACTGAAATTGCACCTAACCACTACCTGAACAAAAAAACCCTTGAAGGACCTTTATTTGTACTTGTGGATTATAGACCTGCTGAAATGACACATATAGGTCTGAAAGAGACGAAGTTGTTAAAAACCAGAATTACAAAATGTACTTATGTAGCTTATCATCTTAAGCCCTTCATAACCCAGTGTTCAGGCTAGAAATATCTGAAGGTCATGTCAAATTTGCCAGCAGTGCTGAGGTGGTGGTAATAACAGGAATTTTCAAGAAATTCTGTCCAGTGAACGATAATAGTGGTACTGTGGGAGATAATAGTGATTTTCTTCCCTACATGCTGATACAATAGTCATTATTGGATCTGTATTTGCCTTCAGGGGTCGCTGCCACTAGTGGTTTTCCTAATTGACCCTTCCACTCTGCCTGGCTCTGCCATCAATAACGTCTCCCCGTCGCTCCCTCCGTCCTCCTCATCTACTCATCTGCCCCCTTTAGCTGCCAGGCAGAGATAAGAGTTGCCTCTCACCGCCCCCCCTCCTTGAGATTGACAGGCTGACACACCATCTCTAAGGTCAGTCGGGCTAATTGGTTTGTGCAGGTCTTAGATGGACCATTAGACCACTACTAAACTAGAAACGTTACTCTCTCTCTCTCTCTCTCTCTCAGTAATATTATGGACCGTATGTAGGAACAGAATAATTCACTCAGTAACCATCCCTCTAATTACACTTGAACAGATCAGATCACACCGTTTGTGTGTGTGTGTGTGTGTGTGTGTGTGTGTGTGCGTGCGTGCGTGCGTGCGTGCGTGCGTGTGTGTGTGTGTGTCTTGGTCATTCCCTGTCCCTCAGGTTGTGGCATGATGTTGGTACATATTGGACAGTAAGATATGCATTGTTTCCTTCTCCTTAGAGTACTTTTAATTTTGAGAGGTCATCAAGCTCTCTGAAATCTGAAATCACAGAGTTGAACTTGTCAAAGTTAATGTTCCTTATTTCTCTCTCTCTCTGTGTGTCTCTCTCTGAGGGTGTCTGACAGAGGCAGTGATAGCGGTCCAGCGAGAAGTAATAACAGCCAGTCCAATCTTTGGCTGACATATGCCGCATGTGGCTGTTTGGTCTTTTGATCCTTTTCTTTTTTTATTTCCTGGTCCTGTTGTAGGTTGGGATTTGGTAGTGAGTGGCTGTGAATTAAAGTAAAGCTGGATTTATACTTGATGTAAGGCGAGATTCCTGCTGTACAGCTACTGTACGATGTAGGTTTTGATTCATAGTACAGTGTAGTAGTACTTTCTTCGATGTTGTTTTCCACTGCAGATAGTACCCCCTCAATGTAGGCGGGATTCTTAGCTGATCATCATTGCAATGCCACAGGAAACTGCCATGACATCATCCTTTCATCGGCAACCGAACAGACAAACGTCTCTACATTGTAATTGGACCATGGTGAGGTTGTGTGGGCTGCCATTTCTTTTTCAAATCTGAGTGAGTCAAGCCCCCAGGAAAAGCACCGGGCGTTGAAGCAAATTTTCATAGTTGCCAAACGGTGGTACTACAACTTCCGTGTCCATCACGTGATGCCATTGGGCCCAAATAGACGTAAATAAATAGGTTAATCAACTTGCCAGTATGAACACTTGAATAGCCCTTATTTAAATAATTTGGTCCTAAAAGTTATAAAATGCACTAATAGCTGAATGCAGAGTTATTTCCCTTCCTCCGTTCATGTGAATGAGACACAGACCGAGGCTGGAGCGAGAGCTGGGAGGCGGAGTTAGCAAGCCGTGACGACGGCGTGACGGATAGGACCCCCTCGACGAGCCATGTGACCAAGCGGACACTACTGTTCTTGCTCCTGTCGTGCCATTTTGGTATCATGCACCGCTGAGCAACTTTCATAGGAATGAACGGAGCCCTGCCTCGAAGGCTGTATCCAGTTCTCTTAATACATCCATGGTACAATGTTATCAAAATCAACAGAAAGCATAGCCAAAACTGCAAAAAGAAGTTGTTATCATCCCGTAATTTTCCTTTTAAGTAAGTTTTAGGCTGAAAAAGGAGTCCAAGTAAGTGAGACACTCGCATACAAAAACATAGAGACTACTGCTCAGGCATTCCCTCAGGCTAACACAGCCAACCCAGTGACGGTTATTATCTTTGACAGGCTGCCTCTGACCAATGGTGCCCTATCATCGGCTGTTTGAGTCGTGCCTGGTGGCCATGAAGAAACACCTCTCTCTGTGTGGCGTATAGGCTGAAGAGTGAACGGAGATTCAACCCAATCTGTTGCCTTACACAGCAGATAAATGGAGCAGGACAGATACTGTTGCTGCCTTCACGTTCCACTTGTACAGCAGTGAGTCAGCTAAATGATTAAACTGACAAGTCAACAATGTATCCTGGGTGGAACCGTTAGATGTGTCAAATCCTGAGGGCCGTGCCAATGCTGTGGCATCACCAATTTATTAAGTTAATAGTTTTTACTGGGGGTATGCCACTGATGTATGCAGGTGTGCCGGTGTATATCCACCTCGCTCTCAGTTCCACATCAAAGACTAATAATACTGCACTCCAGCAGCCCGACCGCGCCTCCCCCCTGGTCATCCACCTCAGCCCGTCAGGGAGCTGCAGCCTGTAATTGGGTGTGGAGCCTGAGAGGCCATGTAGTGGACGGCTCAGCGGAGACTGCAAGAGTCAATTACCAGAGCTGACAGTGCCGTGGAGAGAAAGGTACACCAGACACACTGTAGTGATCTGTCTGAGCAGGATAAAGGAGACAGGGGGTGTGTGCTAATGTGAGACCAACATGCTACATTTCTCACCTCACGGTAACACTGACAGCTGCAGCACATTTCTTACGTGTGCTCAGGGGTTAGACACAAAAAAAAAGGAAACGTCTGTAATATATGGCCATTTCTGTCAGTGAATCCAATCTGTCCACACTGTTGACTAATATGTATAATTGCTCATTCTTGTTTTGCAAATGTTTTTTTCCTTATTACATGTTTTCCGGTGTTTCACAGGAGACAATGGCTAACTATTTCATAGAGTGAAAAAGCCACGTCTCAGTGCTGGTGCTCCAGCGGCTTCAAAATAGATTAGTGTGTCAATGATTTAACAGTGGCGATATTTTAATCAAAGACGATCCCAGGAACCCCTGGTTCATTTCGCTCCCATCACATCTGACAGAATTTGATTCATGAGGTCTTCATTCTCCCGGTGCTCAGACGGGAACGTGAATGTGAAGCTCGGCTTTCGCCGGTCACTCTGACATCTTCTTCTCCCTCTTGAATTTGATTCCTTTTTTGGGGACCATGTTGCAATCTGTCTGCAAGCATTCGTCAAGGTGGCTTTATGTCATTTTTCTCTTTTCAAGTATTGTTATTCTCATATTCAAGCATGCTGTTGGACTACATGTGTTTACAGTATGTACATACATCCTACATAAGGCTGCACAATTAATCAAAATTTTATCGAAATCACAATATGGCCTACTGCTATACTATTGCAATTTTCAAATCTAAGTATTTGTTAAAGGCGAAATATGTGTCAAAATACCATTTTAAATTAAATATTGTGGTACTGCAGAGATAGAAAAAGTTATGTGACTTTATCAAACAATGCAGAGCTTTCAATTTCAGCAAATCTTCAGTGGAAATCCAACCATTTATCTGGATCAAACAGCTCTATTGTTTTGTCACTGGCAAGAAAAACACTTAAACCGTGCACTGTAATCATACATTTATTCTGTATAGGCTTTGCATTAGTACAGAACAGGCTATTATGTCCTATACTGTTTTGTACTTTATGCTGTATACATGTTATGATGCACCGAGAGACAAAACACTCATTGTTGTAATTATTAAATTATTAAATTAAACGGTGGTCATCGGTTATACAAGGAATACAGCTTTTTTCGTCCATTTTTATCTGTAATGCAACTAGGGGTGAAAGAAAATATTGAAAATATCGAGTATATTATGTTTTTTGATACTGTATGGATTCTCAAAAACATTGAATATTGATTTTTAATTAATAATTTACATGCAAAGTGAAAGTGAAAGTATATGTGCTCTCTCAAAGTAGTGCTATTACTGGGATAAATGCAGATCCCACAGTTCTGATAGCATGTAAATAGTCAACTTATTTATACTATAATTTATGCATATGGCGATATTTTCTTTATACTATGACAGTTTTTTAAAAATTGGATTTAAAATGCACAAATTGCAATATATGGCCTTGCTTGCAGTATCGCAATATATTGCAATATATTGCAATATATTGAATCGTAACCCCTGTATCATGATACGTATTGTATCGCCAATACAATAGTGCACTGAAAGCAGCACTTGGCAGCACATACAGTCAAAATTAAAACTTCTATCAGGTAGATAAATTGTCCGTAGATAACTGTCCATTAACAACCACTGCCTGTTCCATCAGGTGAGCCTTTGTGCTCTTCTCAAGACAGTCCCTCCGATTTCTGAGGACAACTAGGTGAAAGGAACAGCTGTCTGTTTTCACGGATCACTGGTGCGTTGGCAGCAGCTGCATAAAGACCTGCAGTGACACCTATTTAGCCTGTAGAGTGCAATAAATGTTTAAATGCCTGCTTTAGGAGTCACATCCTGGAATGTTGGATCCTGCTGAAGCTGATGCAACTTGCACATTAACGTACATTTTGAACTATAAGATCAAACTGTGTGGCAAACTATCCAATGTTGCAATGTGACTTTCGCCCTTTATGGGTGTTATTAGCAGGTGTTTCACTTGACTGTTTGAGAACATGAGATGTAAGTTTCTACCATTAGCTGAGGTCTGATGAACTGTGAGCGGCTATGATAGTTTTATTGACAAATATAAGCTCGGGGTTCATTTATTTGAACACTGCAACGAGCAGAGTCCATAGAGGCGTGGATATTAATTCAGTTTTCAAAGTGAGATGCAGCAGTTTTAGTTACAGTAAGGTCTGATAGTGTTTGACAATTCCTCTATATGGTAATGGTTAAACAAAGTGCGTGTACTTTCTTGCTAAGCTGCAGCGAGAGGAAAGGAAGGAAATGTCTTGGCATTCATCTTCGTCTGTGGTTTTTGTTGGTGTGTGACATATATGGTTAGAAGAGGTGGGTAGGAAACAACACTGAGGTCTTCACACTCAATGACTAAGTCAACAGACCCCTCTCAACACCTTACCCTAACCATAGTAGAGGTTTCATGTCTAACCTACACTTCACTATATACAGCACCGATGCACTCCGTGCCATGATTGTAAGCGGAGCTATTTATATTCTCTATAGCTAAAATCTCTTTTTGAACAAAACAGAAAAAAGCATGCTGCAGTCCAGGAATTATCTCAGCAGGATTAAGATTAGTGCAATGTAATGAAAAGATTACCTGAGCACCTGGATTTTTGAAACCATTAATGAGATTATCCGCGTACAAATCGGTATTTCTTTGCTAAGCCGTCAGAGCCCAGCAGCCAGGTGCAGCACAGCGCAGAAAAACATCCATCTTAAAGCTGCACACAGCAAAGTGTCTCATCATCATTTTGATATCCTTTGGTGTAAAGCCCTCTAAACAGGCTAAGGTTAATGCAAGTGTGTATGATTCATATGTTTAGCCCAATCTGTTTTTGAACAGATAGTGCTTCAAAAAGCAAAAGCGAAGAGGCCTTAAAATTATATTTTCTCAAAAACAGTTTAATTGTAAAATGACTGTTTCCTGTTTTTTTTCTTGAAACTAGTAGAATGGTTTGCTTTTAGTGAAGAAACATAGACTTGTTTAGAACATTTTGGTAATAAAGAAGTTTCGTGTATATAGTTATTTTTTCTTTTAATTAAGTTTAAATTACCATTCTTTGCACGCAGTTACCATTTACTCTTCTCATTAGAACTACAGGATAGCTACATTTTGAAAAACAATATGAATCTTTTTCTCTCTGAAATCCTCCCTACACACGCAGACACACACACTTTAGTGCCTGCAGACCACGAAATGTCAGGTGCTGCTTTCACAAGATCTTCAAAAGATAAAATTGTCATGCTGCAAACCCATTGTGGGTACGCAGGGGGAGTCGAGACAACGTGAGAAGGTTTCACTTGTCATCACAGTGTATCTCCCAGTTGTGTACTAAGGAAAATAGTCATTTACTGTATTCGAAATGGGGGTCCACAGATTGTAAACACCCCCACTCGACAAACTTTCCGGCACGGTTTCTGTGGTTGTTGAATGCGTAAGTGTAAGTGTGATTTCTCTCAACACAGAGATGGTATCAGCTCTTCTAAACCTGAGCCCAACCCCTCTTATTTGTGAAGCCTACACAGAGCAAAGTTGTGACTGTGTAGACCCCAAGACACCTCGGAGAAGATCAATTACATTTCAAGTCATTGCCCACTAGTTTGACAAAAGAATAGGAAAAACTAACACTGGTAATACTGGCATTTTAAAGGACCGAACAGATATACTCATAAATGTTTTCTTTAGAAATTGACGTAGAGTAGTTTTAAACAAAACCTTAAATTAGATGTATTACTTTTTTATTCACCTTACAAATCGCCGCAATGTCTATCGCATTGTTTCAACTGTGCATCATTTGCAGCCATATTCAGATGAGAAACCATCTATATCTATAGAGATGTGCAAATTAGCTTCATCTTTGACATCGGTTTGTCAGTCCAGATGTCTTTTAAAGTCAAACAGTTATAAGTGCATGATAGTTTATAGCCCACATAAATGTATTCATGTGTTGCTGAACTTGAATATACAGATGTAACATTTTTCTGCTAGTCGTGTGACTTCACCTAATTGGACGCCACTGCTCACTTCATAGGAAAACAATAGCACTGCCAACGAAGAACTGTTTTCTGTGTGGGCGGCTTTATACTTTAACCTTTAACACACTGAGAAATTAGCAACCAGTTAAATAATACGTTTGAAAACCCTGAAGGTCTTATTTTGCTATGCATGACTCATAAGCATAGTTCAGCTCATAGTGATCACAAATTTGGAGGTGAACCAAGTGCTGGTTTGTGAATTCCTTCAAGAAAACTTTGAGTTCCATCCAGCATTGTTGGACAAATTTCTCATTTCAAAATGTTAATCAAAAGCTGATCAAAACTGAGCAAAACATAGCTTCTTGACTGCCTCAAATTATGGCCATATTCGCCAACATGTATATACAATATGTATGAATAATAAGCATTTATGGTTTCCCCAATCGATCATAATTGTTTTTACTCCTTTTTTTTCAAATATTACTGATGTAAATGACCCTAGTGTCTACACTATATCGCACATGCACTGTCAATAATATTCCATAATACTTTTACATAACAATAGCATGTTATCCCCTCGGTAATTCCCTCATTAAAGAATTCATTGATCTCATTTAGCCCCACTTCAAGCCAGCGGAGCACTCTGAGGTCGTCTTGCCACATATGAAGTGTGACCAATCAGATTCACAATGCTATTGTAATGACATCGCTCATCCCATGTCCTTGAGCGACTGCAGCTGACTTGTGCGTGCGAAATGAGATTTTCCTCAAACCTTTTGAAATACATTTCCCCTTCACTGTGACCCAAATCTGATAACATTGTTGAGGCAAAATTATGTCAAACGCTGGAACAAAGTCAAAATGTCTTTTCATTGACATGTTGGATTTTGGTCTGTTGTTTATCTGTCTATAATAGAATTCAAATACAACCTTTAAATGCATTTTTTATAATTTCTAACTTAATTAGTCTTCTCTATGTATTCACCTATTGTGACAGAGAATGCAGCACTCTTACTGTCTTAAACTACTGCAGAACTCTGACACAGTGGAAGGTACAGTAATAGTGGAGTGCCGTGCTGCTGGAGGGCCATTACAGCCCATGCTCTCTGAGGTGGAAAAGCAGTGATCAACAGAAATGAAATGGCCCTGCTGTCATCTGAGAGTGCAGATCAATCCAGGACAAAGTAATGAACACTGCTGGAGCTGCCTGACAGAGAGGTGATGGGATACTCTGCCGTGGCTGGACTCCAAGGCTCCGCCAACAAACAAAAAAGACTATACTTTGAAAGTTGTCTTGACAAGGAGTGGTCATGTTTTTTTTTTAAATTGGATAGCTTCTTGACCTTGGCCACGATGAAGTGTCTGGCATGGTAATTTGGTTTGTTTAACATCTAAGCCTCTCGCTGGATCTGCTGAGCCCTTGTGGGGCACCGGAGTCATGATTATAAATCCCGGGTAAACACTGAGCATCAAAACGCCATAACAAATCCAGAGAATTATTGGGGTGGTACTACGAGGCCACGTGTGATTGGAGTCTGATGTAGTACAGAGTCAGGTGATATGTCATGCCTTCAAAACCCCTTTGTCTAATCTGTAAAGCATTTGTTCCACCAGGTCAAGGATGACTGACTGAATGTTTGTGTGTGCAGGGAGGACCTCTTGCACAGAACAGAAGTTCACACAGTTTGATGCACAGACATGCGCAACAAAAAAACGGCATAGACGAAGGGGGCAAGAGTGGCACTCTGCAGGCAGATGTGCTCTCTGAATGTTTTCAAAGTCTCTGTATTGCCTCGGTGGCTGTTCTGCAATTTCACAGCTCAGGGTGTACAGACACAGTGAGAATAAATTAAACAGTCTATTGACCTTACTTTGTCTGCATCCAGCTTTAAAATGAATTGCACTCAATGAAAAATGAATCAGAGAGCACCAAATAAACGTCAAAGCAGGACTAGATTTTTATTGCAGGAGTTGCAGGAGATGGACATGTGCAGTACAAATTGAGCAACAAATGTACAAATAATTATGTGAAAGAACTGTCGGAGCCCTGATGTTACTTTCCCCTCTTACTAGTCTCTTTTTTCAACCAAAGGGTTCAAAATATTTGCTTAAATGTTGGATGACATTCTTAATGTAACATATTTTTGCATGAAGTTGTGTGGAAATAATAAAGGTTAGAGATTAAATGCAGAGCAAAATAATGTAATAAGTCACTTCCTATTAGGTTTAGCTTGGGACATCCCCACCTCTCATACAATCTCAATGAGGGCCTATTTGTCAGCTGAATGCATAGACCATGTATAAGAAGTAGACGTGGTCACTGTGATGTCATCCATTTGTGGTTTGTGGACTGCAGTTTTGAAGCCTTGAGTCCAGCATTTGGGCTGTCGCCATCTTGGTTTTTTTTACAACCAGAAGTGACATGAGAGGGTGGAGCTAAGTACAACCGAACGCTGTATAAGACATTTTTAGGCGACCAAAAAGGTCCCAATTAACTTTCATGAACTGAAAACACACTGTGAAAGGGTTAAAGTTGTAAAGACGAAAACACGGACAACTCCCAGAACGGACAACGCCGTGATAGCGACCTGTCAATCACAAGGTAGCTACACCCTAAAGTATGCCCTGCTTTATGGTCTATTTGACTCCAAATGGGACCATAATTTACTAAATGAAAAAAGACTTGAAACTAGCAATTGAGACCATAAACTCATGTTTACAATGTTTACTGAGGTAATAACTCAATTGAGAAGTAGGGTCATTTTCTCATAGACTTCTATACAATCAGACTTATTTTTGCAACCAGATGAGTTGCCACCTGCTGGCTATTAGAAAGAATGCAAGTTTAAGGCACTTCTGCATTGGCTTCACTTTTCAGACCCCAGAGTTGCCCGCTGCACTGACTGCGAACAAATTAGCCAAATGGTTTATGAGTTATACCGCATACACAAATGGACGTTATCATTAATAACCATCGTGCTCGCCTGTGGACAGACATATAAAGATGTGTTTAGATAACTGAACAAGCATTGATATATTCATATCGATCAAACTGACTGTTTGGGTTGCTTCCATTGGCATCGTGGATGCAGGGGGAAATGAATGTGTTCATAGAGAGTTTGGAAAACCTGACCCGGGTATTGAATTCCACTTGAATCAGATGGAATATAAACATAAATCACAATCAGCCTCTGTATAAGATGTGTCGTGTGTTGCTAAAATAACAGATGTAGCTGAGTTGTTATTGTACTGCAGCGGTCTGTTGAGCACTCTACTGTATATCGACCTCTTGTTTTCAGTTAATAGATTGAGTAAAAACCCTGGCGGGGCTTTGAGAGGTGTTGGTGTTATATGGGGTTGAGTGGCTGTCGGTGACTGGGAACAGTTAGTCAGTCACCCATGCAGGTGTTACTGGGACTAAGCCCCCGTGTAGGACCCAGTGATTGTCTGTGGGTAACAGCAACGTCTTCTTGCCCTGCATGTCCTGAGCATTTATCATTACGGAGTGTATATACAACATACATTCACTGTCATCGCCAGTATAAGACTTACACCAGCTGTTGTTTTTATTGCTGTTGCGAATATGCTGCATAATTTGCTGTTGTTGCTTCTACAATGTACAATGCACAAAGTAAACACAGCGCAGAGAGTGTTTTGGAATTGGTATTGTGACACTCTACACAGAGATAGGTATCAAAAGAGTCGATGGCAGGGATAAAAACACCCTGTTGCTAGGATGCTGCTTTCTGCTCAAAGTAAAGTGTGAATTTTCTTGCCTGTGTGTGTGTTTGGAAAATGGATGGAGCACTCAGAGGCAACGATATAGGACAGTTCATAAGACATTAAAGGCACTACAGTATCACTAATGCTGCATTCACATGGATTCAGGCAGATGATAGACGGCAAACTGGATATCCTTTTAGTGGACAAGAGCAGGACGGTAAAATTAGGCGAGGCCGGCGAAGAACACCGGTAATGGTAGATGGCATGACGGTCCAAAGTTAAAATATTAAACATTTTTGCCGTCCTCAGGATGTTATAGCTCCCTCACACAAGGAGAAAACAGGGGCAATCTCGAAAGTAAGAAGCTAATAATTTTGGTGCAACAACACCATATAGGATCAGAGCTTGAAATCCCACTGAGATAGTACAGGAAGCAACATGCATTACTAGAATAATAAAAAAAAAATAGACACATAAACATCAGAATAACGAATGCTGATGTATTTCTCAGGAGTACAGTCTCCAATGTTTAGTAAGTCTACCCAGGTTTTTTTTAAGTTCTAAAGTATCCATAAAGTAAGGTAAAGTATCCATCTATCCACCACCTGAGTACAAAGTGCCTCAGGTGAGGTGGTGGAGGCTAGCATGCCTCACATTTAAATTTTCATTTATGTATGAACTGACAAAACGTTAGACAAGGAGCAATTAGTACTGGCTGTTTGTAAAATAACCACCTACTGCAATGCTTAAAATCCACGTTTGCCTCGTACGGTATGTGCATAACGTTTTAGCTACAACATGGGTTGCTTACCTGTCATAATATTGTGCCAACTCTGCATTAGTATTATTTACATTTTCAATGCATCTAAAGCTCTCTCCTCCTTTGAAATGCTGCACCAATATTCATGCAAAACTACAGTACGTGCACAGAGCGCAGCGGGCAGCTCAGGAGGCCTGGGTGATTAGAGCAATCGCAGCAAAAAACAGAACTGGACTGGCTTTGCCTGTATAGAAATTCTCATTGAGTAAATAGAGAGATTGGCCAGCCTTGATCAGCAACAATATCACTGGTTGCATCTGTAAATACCAGAATAACATATTTTGTGTGGGCGGCTTAAATAACCACCCACACTCCGCCTACACGCACAAGCACAGACACCACGATTACCACCAAACACACACACACAGACACAGACACACGTCCCGACACACGATTTCATCAATGCTGATTTCTTTTTAATGATCTGATTTGTAGCACATGCACGCTGCAACAATGCTGGGTGCTTTCCCATCCAAAACGATAATCTGTTTGAGATACGAGGCGTTAAGGTCACACTATGTTCCCTAAAGCAGCTTCAGATCTTGGCACGTTATCCAAATCGTGCTCCTCTGGTACTGCAGGCCGAAGTATAGACAGACACCCTTTTAAAAAACGTCTTTCAGCGCTCTATATTCCACAATGAACCGAGGAGGCCTAATGTGCTTGTACTTCTGTTTGAACGCTTTATACGGTATTACAGGTTTTTAGTGTACTCGTGAGTTGTTATTACAGCAGTCACGATAAGATCTTTATAAGTCCTGCACAGTTAAATGGCCCTTTGTGTAGAATATTTGATAGACCACCAGTGCCCTCTGTCAGCCTCAACCAGGATATCACATATTTAATGTTTTTTTCATTTGGCTTCTTTGTGTTTGAACAGAGATGCTATTTTACTCTTTACGGGGGCTGCATTTTATTATAAATTGACTGCAGCCTTAATGAGCTTCATGATATAGTGGAACTTTTTTGTTTTGCTTTGATAATGTTTTCTCTGGCAGTTAAGTATTTTTTTAATGTAATAACACTGACCTTAAATCAGTTATTATTATTTTAATAAATGGGTAAGGCTATTTTGTATTGACACCAAGTAACCTTCCATTACTCAGACTGCTTGAACAGTAATGAAAATAATTTGATCCCTGAACAGATACAGGTGTCTGCCAACAATGTATCAAGTTTGTTAGAGCCCAACCCAAACATGAAAAGCATAATTTTGATAAATGTGCAAGGAGTGTATTTTCCCAAGAATCTCACATGTTCACACATTTCTTTGAGAAAAAAAAAAACATTTGTAAAACTATTATATTTTAATAATTTATTGTGATATGGAATTTGGTTTCTGAGTGGCTGCCACTTGACTAAACAACCACTCAGTGACTTCACAGTGGGTCTTATTCAATTAGAAAAAGCCTTTGTCTGTTTTTGTCTGCTTTTTGTTGATTTGTAACAAGGTAGGAACTATAAACAATACTGTCTCAACCGCCCTCGGTAACTGTCCGAAAACATCACAGGGAGCGCAGACTAACTTTGGACTCCTGTCCTAGCCAACAAAAATGCAGACAGCTAACACTAGCTGAAAATAGAAAAGCACAACATATGCTTTCCAACAATATGTTTTTTGTATGCGGCACAACTAAAAACGGCATGGTAGAAGAAAAATAACAAAAAGGACAAAAATGTACGTACATGCTATATTTTTGAAAACTCAATTTGTACACTGTGTTCAGTACATGCTGTATGTGAAAGTATTTTCAACAAACAAAAGACGCAACGTTTCTCAGAATACCATTCTCCTGTTAACCTGTGGTTGGCATCACTGAAACCACACTTAACTTAATCCCTCTGATCTGTTAATATATGTGATGTCGTTTTTTTCAATCTCGAATCTCACATCTCGAATCTAGAATCTCTGCATGTCATGCAACGTTGCATGCCATTGGCAATGCAACGAAATTCATTATTATGCTAATTAAAATAAAATAAATATTTCTTGCAGCAGAATTTGCAGTTGTAGATATGAGGATGTGACAAGTTACCACAGAGTCATGCAGTAACCAAACCCGTGGGTGTGAAGGCAGTGGGCTCAGTTTGAGGTGAAAGGGTCCGGAGGCAGCTATTAAGTGTGTTCATGTGTGTGAAACTGAAAATTGATTGCGGGAAAGGAAGCTATAGCACCCTGCTTCAGACATGGTGAAATCTTTATCTACTTATCTTATCTACTCTTCTAGACCACGTCAGACATTTCCCAGTCCTGGGTCTGTCTTCTATGTACCATGATTTTAGACCAAGATTATATTACTAAAATTTGCATCTCTGAACTTGTGAATAAAACAAAGTAGACATGGAGCCAACTCCACGCTGCAAAACAAAACTCAGAGCATAAATAGAGCAGCAAATAACTATTTACTGTGTTTTTGTTATTATTAAAGCTTTATTTAATCAGGTAAATCTCATTGAGATTAGATAATCTCTTTTTCAAGAGAGCCCTGGCCAAGACAGCTGTAAGATGAACACAAACATTTAAAACACGTAATACAAATCGTAAAGTATTTCGGATAACAACACGCAAACATTTAAAACACATAATGTGTGTATCAGGTCAGAGTATACAACATACATGCACATGTTAAAAACACATAAAACAAAACACACAGTATCCACTACAAGGTCATGTACCCAGGAAGACAGACAGAAAAAAACATATCTAGCCATGGAGGCAATTACAAACTCCGATTGAATTAACCTCCAAATCCTTCGCTAAATTTTTAAAAGCTCAAATTGGGATCAACCTATCTAAGCTGCAAATCTGTCTGCAAACGGTTCCAGGCTGCAGGGGCAGAGAACATAAAGGCCTGTTTGCCCACAGTGGGAGCCTTAGGGACAGAGAGGGTGTCATTTGAGCGCAAACAATAATTACTAGTTTTAGGGAGATATACCCACAAAGATAGGATGGGAACGCTTATATATATATATATATATATATGTGCCAATCAGTAAGCCTGTGCAAGGCCTACGAAGGCCACTGAACTCTCCCTGCATAAAGGATGTGATGGTGGGTGAGAGCTGTGCAGCCTGTGACAAACCTCAGAGCGCTGTGGTACACCCAGCCGATGCAAGCATTGGGCAGAGGCTTGCATGTACAACCGATAACCATAGTCAAGCAAGGGAAGGAACGTATAGTCTCAACCTATTCCTTCCTGGCAGCATAGGAAAAGAAGGATTTGTTTCGAAAATATAAACTTAGCTTGAGTTTTTATTTCAAAACTAAGTTTTCAATATGAGGTTTAAAAGTCAGGCAATCATCAATTAATATATCTAAATCTAATCTATCTAATCAGCACCGCTCGGCACTGCGCTCATACGGCGGTTACAGCTGATAACCTCATCCCGACACACGCCGTTCTCACGGTAGCGTAACGCTTCAGTTGTTTCCCCCCATTAGCTGCTAGCCGGCGGCTCAGTCGTTGCCATGTTGAGAGCCGTGTGGAGCCAATCCCTCAATCATAGATATGCTCTGAATTTCAAAGTCAGCGCCTTTTTAATTTTGATCTCAGTTTGTGTTGATCGAATGAAAGGCAGGGGATTGCATTGCATGTTATTAGTCATTGGGATTGTGCATTCTGGCTCACTAAATGGAATAGAGCCATGTTATTAGCTACACCTGTGCTTTTCCTGTATTTCACTATTCGTAAATACTAGAAAGTGAAATGAAGGACTGTGTAGATTAGTTCTGCCGCTTGTGAATGTCATCCAATTCTTTCTTCCAGAACTTAACACATAACATATTGCTTCTCTATTGTTGTGTAAATGTTGAAATGACTTTTTGGAGAAATGCAACACGCTGATAACCAGCATAGCTCTGATATTAGATAATTAATCCTCCTGAAAAGTGTACCTTTTTCACTACACAGTATTTTAGAATTTAGATTTTCAAATTGGGCCAGTAAAAGTTCATTTTAAAATGAAAGGGTTGATCACAAAAAATATTTTGCATGGATGTTAATTTATTATTATTATGAACTGATTTTGAACTCATGGTACAATTAGAGAGAATTAGTAAAATGTAAAACATGTTTTCAGTGTTAGTATCAGTGGTGTGTGTTTGGGTGGGTATGAGAGAGAGAGAGAGAGAGAGAGAGAGAGAGAGAGAGAGAGAGAGAGAGTAGTATTTGGGTGAAACAAACCTTTAAAACTATAAGTGCTTGGACAGAAATAGTATTTTCACTGAATGAACCTTTAAAATCTATAAGTTGTTACACAGAAAGTGGTATTTGGGTGGAAAGTAGCAGTAGTAGTTGTAGTAATAGTAGTAGTAGTAGTAGTAGCAGAAGGAGCAGGAGCCTTAGTAGTAGTAGTAAGAGTAGTAGTAGTAGTACTAGTAATAGTAGCAGTAGTGGTAGCAGTAACATCACTGGTAGTAGTAGTAGCAGTAACAGTAGTAGTAATAGTAGTAGCGGTAGTAGTAGTAGTAGTAGTAGTAGTATTAGTAGCAAAGGCAGCAGTAGTAGTAGCAATAGTAGTAGTAATCGTAGTAGTAGTAGCAGTAGTAGCAGAAGGAGCAGCAGCTGTAGTAGTAGAAGTAGTAGTAGCAGAGAGAGAATAATTGGAGAGCTTTTAGCTCATGCTTTGCCTTAGAGTAAAGAAAAATTAACTCTTTCAAATGTTCAAATTCATGAGTCTCATATTGTCGTTGTTAAAGGAAGTATTTGTTGAATGTTCAAGATGTTAATATCTCTCCTCAGATGAATATCATAATGTATTCTGTTTACTTAATGTGTTCATAGTTGTGTAACCATGTGTTTTTTAAAGGATAAATGGATATTTTTATGCTTTACTCTTACCAAAGAGGTATAAATCATTTGTTGGCACACAGACACCGGGGGGAATCATTCAGCCACCTAATGACAGATGATCAATGTTATTTGGTTTGGTTGCAGGGAGGAGATTAAAAAGATGTCTCGTATCAACATCAAGGTGTCAGAAGCACAATCATAACAGATGGTAGATCTGAAAATGATTTACTGTAAAGAAGATGGCATTGATGAGATACAATTTTAAGATGACAAGTTAAGCAAAATATTAGAAGACATCAGCAGCACTTTTCTTCGACTTTGCAAAATAATACTGCATACCTGGCTTTAACAATAGTCAACTGATGTTGTCCCTTTTTTTAACCACAGGAGGGAGCTCCAGTAAAAGACAGGTGATCTGCAGCAATGCTAAAGAGGTGCAGCAGTAGTTGACAGTAGGCAACATTGGAAAAATTAACAAGAAAACATGAAGATAGCAGTGATGGAAACAATAATGGGAGGATTCTTACTGTTCAGGTAAAAGCAAATCCTGCAGAAATACAATGCTAACTGAATTATTAGTCTCCCCTTTGTCAACCAGGAGGCCTGTTAACAATGACAACTTCTACTGCTGCCACTAATGACATTGCACTTCTACTCTGTTTCTAGTAGTTCTGCTATTACCATCCTCTTTCTACAGTTTTACTGCTGCAAATGCCACCGCCTCCGCTACAACAATAGTTCCACTGCAACTACTAGAACTATGACCTCTACCACTTCGGGTCAAATACTACTCTGCTTGTGTAGAAGGACAGGTGACACTAACACAATCCACCAAATGAGTTTGTGAATATTCGAGTATAGAGATTATCCTAAAATGACTTGAATTGAATGACTTTCACGACCTTGACGCTCTATACATGGGTAATTTAATCAGCAAGGTCACTGTAACAACAAGAAAACCGTAAGATAACTAGTTGCAGTAAAGAAAAAACACTATAAAGGGAAAACCTCATAGATTAAAAAAAAACTATATACACTCCTACACTGTTACCCTGTTGAATGCAGTTCACAATGATATGCATTTGATACCTAAAGTCAAGAGGAAAGTGCATATGATGAGTATTTCGATTACATTTCTTCAGGATAGAACCAGTTTCTTTATTGGGGCTTTGTCTGTTAATGGGCAATGGAGATGCATTCAAGCACACATGGAAGTTTTTGGCTTGAGCCCCTTTACAAAATAGCAGCGTGTAAATGGGGCCCCCTTGTCATGTTTCAGTCTTCTATTATTTGTTAGTAGTTTCACCAGAGATATTCCCCTCTAAACTTGTAGTTGATTTCATTTAAATAACAGTTTGAGGCTCAGTGAGGTAAAGATATCTAATATTTCACACAAAAATCAAAGATCGGATTAAAGCAAAACAAAACAGAGAGAGAGAGAGAGAGAGAGAGAGAGAGAGAGAATACAAATCTGTGAAGCAGAACTTTGTTTTTTCTTTTCTCGTACCCTCTGATTTATCTTGTGACCCTTTGGAGGGGGCCCGACCCCTAGGTTAGGTACCACTGGACTATACTAAAGTAGTTAAAACTAGCTCCACTGCGATCAGCTACAACAGTAAAATACTTACCCATTGATGTATCAACATACAGTAAACAATCTAATAATATAATGTATAATAATACTTTTGCGGGGCGGATGTGGCTCAGAGGTAGAGCGGGTCGCCCACCAATCAGAAGGTCAAAGTGTCCTTGAGCATGACAGCCTCTTACATCAGTGTATCAGTGTGTTTGTGTGAATGGGGTGAATGCTGAGTGTAAAGCGCTTTGAGTGGTTGGAAGACAAATGCAAGTCCATTTACCATTTACTTTAGCCAATATCAATCACAAAAAGCAATTTTACATGTAGGCGTACTTCTGTAGGATTTTGAATCAAGAACTATTACTTGTAATAGTGTATTTTTACATTGCTGTAATGGCACTTTTACTGAAAGGACCAGTGTGTAGGATTTAGGGGGATCTATTGGCAGAAATTGAATATATTATTCATAACTGATTATTAGTGTATAATCACGTGAAACAAAGAATTGTTGTGTTTTCGTTAGCTTAAAATGAGCCCTTCATATTTACATAAGGAACGGGTTCTCTTCACGGAGTCCGTCAAGTTGTTCCGCCATGTTTCTACAGTAGCCCAGAACGGACAAACCAAACACTGGTTCTAGATAGGGCATTTTGCATTTTTTCATTACCTGAAGGCCAACATAGTTCTTCGACACCCTTGGAAAGGAAGGGGTGAGTGGAGGGGTATTTAGTTGCTTGCGATCTGCAACTTGACCACTAGATGCCACTAAATCTTACACACTTTGTGCACTTTGTGCAGTGCATATCTGACCGGGCTGATTAAAATCTTGAATGGATGTTTCCAGACATAAACCTCATAATGAAAACTGAGCTAATGAGGTATAGTCTGGTTGGGTGATGCTACCACCTCCTCAATTTTTTTTTTTTCATATTTTAAACTATGTCACTTTTTAAACCAGCTAAAGCATTAGTTTTCATTCTGCATGCTACAACACCTCCCATCCCCTATTGCCACTATTACCACTAATAACTGATGCTTACATTAGAGGCTACTACTATCTATAAACAGTGTTTTTTTTTACACTTTTATACGTGTTATGTCTAAGGTAGAATTAAATTGGAAGCTTCTATTATAATTTTTCATTCAAACTTTGCTAAAAAATATACTGCTAGAATCATGAGCTAACTGTATTGATACAGCCCTATTTAGTGCTAAATAACCAGCAGTGACTACAGCTAGTACAACTATCAGCCTACATCTAAGAACTGGGACTATTTCTCGGACCTTTAACAACAGGATACGAATTGCTTCTGATTTAATTGAACTAAAAGGGTTATGATGCATTTGTTTTGTGTTGCAAATAAATCCCATTTTGTTCATCTTTCAAAGAGTTAAATTCAGCTGAACCTCTCGGTCAAGGCTTCTCTCTGCCCTGGCCCCACTGGTGGAAGGAACTCCCCACTGAAGTATTGACAGTCATACCACTTTGCATTTATTCATTTATGTGCTGCTTTGGTGTGTATGTGTCACCTGTCCTGTCTTTAAGTTGTTTGAGGTTTCTGAATGCAGTGGGTTGGCCAACCACATCTGGAGCACCCGGGCCCAGTGCTCCATCGGACATACAGTATTTAGCCTCAGTGGTCGGCGTGAAACTCTCTGGCTTGCCGACACTATACATTATTCACACACATCCATATTTAAACCGCTGATGTCACTGACTACCAGAACTCACGTCATTTACTTCTTGGATTATAGTAAGTAATTCATATCTGCTGGCAATTTGCTTGTCTGTGGGCCTTTTTGTCACATTAGTTGCTCATTTGTTTTGCTCGGCATCAGTGCACATATACTGTACAGTCCACAAATGACTCGGCACTGAAATTCACTACAGCATTTATTTGCAATAGTTAGCATGATGAAAAACAAGTATGGACTCAATCCCTTAAGCTTAAAGGATGAAACTACACTCAAGTCAGCATGATTTGCATGACTCTTTTTAGGGTATCTTCAGATTCAATCATGATTTTATGTCGAACCTGCCTCAGAAATGAGGTGTACTAGAAAAATCCGGATTGGGTCTTATAGAAGAAAACTGCTGTTTCAGTTACTTTTGTTAGGATATTACAATTATCCTTCTGCTAATGTTAACTACAATTAGGCTTTTCAGCTGCCTTTTAAGACCACCACAACAGCTACTGCTATTTTTTTTCTACATTTATTACATACCATATTACTGCTGGTGATCATCATCATCATTATTTTCATCATACAGCAATTACAGACTCAGACTCCAACTAATAGCCTACATCAGCAGGGCCAGTATTATTATCTGCCAATTTTAGCTTTTGCCGCCATTATATAGATTGTCCACCAGAGATTTATTTGTCCATGTGCTGGCCAGGTCATATCTTGGTTACCTACTTGATAAAAAAAGAGATTAAAGGATCCTTCTCAAAAAATGCTTATGTGATGCATTCATGTTAAAAAATAATGTATATTTGAATTCTCAAGTAAGGGATAATGATGATTTTGTTTTATTTGTATTTTGTACTCTTTTAAAGGTGCAGTGTGTAGGATCTGGCGACATCTAGCGGTGAGGTTGCAGATTGCAACCAACTGAAACTTCTCCCATGTGCCAAGCGTGTAAGAGAACTACGGTGGCCATTGTTTGGTTTGTCCGTTCTGGGCTACTGTAGAAACATGGCAGTCTGCTCTGTGAAGAGGACCTGCTCCGTATGTAGATAAAAACAGCTCATTCTAAGGTAATGAAAACACAACGATTCTTATTTTCAGATAATTATACACTAAAGAAAACATTAATAATAATTATATTCAATTTCTGCCAATAGATCCCCCTAAATGTTACACATTGTTCCTTTAATGTCTAATCTTCTTTTAATGTCTAATTTTTTCTTATTATTTCAAGCCTACATACCTGCACAGAGACTTCGTGGGGAAAATGATTTTTCCAAAACCCGGTAGGCTACATCTCTCCTTGCTCATTTCATAAAAGGTTAAAGCTGCAGTAGGCAGAATTGTTTTGGCATCATTGGGCAAAAATTCTGCAATAACCTTTCAGCATATTGTAATTCAAGTGTTCTGAGAGAAAACTAGACTTCTGCACCTCCTCATAGCTCTGTTTTCAGGCTTTGAAAAATCTAGCCCGTGACAGGAGACTTTGGCCAATCACAGGTCATTTCAGAGAGAGAGCGTTCCTATTGGCTGTTCATTCAGTGGAGGCAGCTGTCAATCACTCACAAACTATCAATCTAGTTGATCAAATATGAATTAATATCCTGTTACTGTAATGCCTATTTCTCTCCTCAAATGTTTTCAGAAACATCTTGTAGTGTACTGTTGAGCTGTAAAATGAGAAAGTTTGCTTACAACTGGTAGCCAAACTTTCTCATTTTATAGCTCAACAGTACACTACAAGATGTTTCTGAAAACATTTGAGGAGAGAAACAGGATATTAATTCATATTTGACCGTTTGATTGGAGTTCACGAGTGATTGACAGCTGCTCAGAGACAGCAGGCTTCAGCTCGGCTCTGATTGGTTGTTTTCCTCCGGTCTGTGAAATCTTGCAGATGCCATTATAGGAGCACCGGAGGACACAGGGACACATGATTTCTTTTTTTTTCCAGATTACCGGTCTCATGCAAATACTGTCAGGATATAGTGACCGTTTTATAAAAATAACTTTTTTTAATCATCAATTCAATTCAATTCAATTCAAACAACTTTATTAATCCCTCTAGGGGCAATTGGTTTGGAGCAGCTTGTACATAAAAAACATAGATAAAACATAGTGACACACAACAACAACAACAATATATGTAAGCTACAAAAATATATAAAACAGGACCCAAAACGATTACTGATGCAAATTACACTAATATTAATCATCTAATAATCATATTTTTGTCACTGTACAAAAAATATGTTAGAGGTTTGCATTTGCATTGATATAATAATAGTTAATTAATTAATTTAAAAAAATAAGTATTTTCTCACAATTTTTGCCAAACTACTGCAATATAACTCTAGCAATCAAACATTATAAATTGGCTGCCTGGTATGTGAAAAAAATAAATAAAGGCATATAGGTTCACTTTATGCGTCCTTGAATAATCCCTATATAGAAATACTTTAAGAGTATGGCTATGGCAGCTCGTCGCCACAGGGATAAAAAATAACTTGTTTTAATCATATTTTTGTCATTGTCACTGTTCAAAGAAATATGTTAGAGTTTCGCATGTGCAATGATATAATAATTAATTAAAAATAATAAGTATTTTCTCACAATTTTTGCCAAACTACTGGAATATAACTCTAGCAATCAATTATAAATTGGCATAAAAAAAGTATATAGGGTCACTTTAATGTGTCCTTGAATAATCCCTCTATAGAAATACTTTAAGAGTAAGGCTATGGCAGCTCGTCGCCACAGGGATGTCACCTGGCTGCTGCAGCCTCAGAAATAAGAGGCCCCCCTTGTAACCTAATCGATCGCCGAGCAGAGAGAGGCAGACTGGGTCCACACGCACTCTGTGATCGGTTTCTCTGTGTCAGACCAACTTCCCAGAATAGCAACTCGGGCGGGTTGTCTGCTCTGCTCTGCTCTGCTCTCTCTGCTCCGGAGGAGATGGAGGAGGAAGTCAGTGGTGGATTTAACAACTGTTGCTTTTGCTGCTGCTGCTGCTGCTGCTGCGGAACCAAACTAGCGTTCAGCGCGCGCTGCGTGGCGCATGTCGGGCTCCAAATAATGATGAAGTCTGTTATCCAAAACCGAGACATTCAGTCTGGATCATTGTGCAAGTTCATGGGATTATATAAACTCCTACGTGTTTAAGGTAAATAAAAAAAAACAGAAACAACAAGCGCATGAATCGCTTATTAACTAACCGTTGCTGCTGTCGCTGCTGCTGCTTTAAATGGAGCCATCCGATAGATATGATTGAGAGCTACAGACGCTTCAGATGCTGCTGGAGGCGCATGTCTGCGGCAAAAGGCAGACAAGGAGCGTCTGTCTGATGAATGGAGAGAGAGCCAGACGGGGCTTTGCTGTACAGACTGCTGCTGCTGCGGTGGTGATCGGATAACCTGTTGAATTGCAGCTTGTCAGTCAGTCAGCTCCAATATAAGCCATGCAGGGCGACACTTAGACAGCAGAGAAAAACCACTCAAAACACTGCTGCGCGTTGACAAATAACAACACAACTGGCTGCGCGTTTTTTTTTGTTTTTGTTTTCTCCAGAGATGCAATGTTTAAATGTCCTCATGTCTGTGCATCTGCAAAAAAATACATACGTCAAAATATAAATCAAGAAAGGGGGGATAATTATTTTTAATTTCTGACATATTTCTGCCATATTATTATTATTATAGAGACTTGTTTTGGCATCTGAGCAGCAGTTAAGAGGCTCTACCTGGTCCGACCTTGAGTCACACATCTCCACACTGCCTGCCTGCCTTTCTGCCTATCTGCCCACGGATTTCCAGTGTCTTCTTTGGTTGTTGAAAATAGCTTGGCTGCTCCCTGCCTGCTATGGTTAATTCCTTAGGAACCGGTGGATCCAGTTTGATCCATCCCTCTCTTTCTTTCCCTTCACCAACTTGTTGAGTCTTCCTTCCCCCCCTTCCTCCTCCTCCTCCTCCTCCTCGGTGTTCCTACTGTAAAAAAAAAAAAAAAAAAAAAAAAAAAAGAAAAGAAAAAGTGCGCCTGTGTGTGCGGCTGGGCTCGTAGTTGTGCGACTTGTGTGGAAATAATGTCGCAAGTTTGAATCCAGAGCTCGATGGGACGGTGTCGCGTTTAAAGTGGAGAGCTTCGACGCGCAGAAGAGGCTTTTTTACGCAGCAACAACTAGTCACCTGTAGGACACTTTACTGGAGATGCCTCTGCTCCTAAACTTTTCTCTGTTTCCTGAAAGCCTGCTGCTTCTCAGATGAATTCTCACATGGTCCTGTCTTGTATTGGACTGCTATTGCTTACCTTTCATTCACAGTGTGAGAGATCACTAATTTTGACTTTTTTTGGTTTCATTAAAGGGAGGTGGAGACATCTTACCACCCCCCCTCCCTCCGTCCTTGACTGAAGTTACCAACAGATTTTTTCACAGGGGAGACGCTTGAAGGTAATTAAATAAATCCACTTTTTTTTTTAATTTATATATATATATATTGCATGTTACTTTCTTGTTTTGCTTTCAGGTTTCACTTTTAATTGAAGCTTATCATGTTGAAATAACCAGAATCTAAAAAGCTTTCCAACTTTCTGTGACTAAGTAAAGTTTCCTCCAGAGGGAGGCTAAATGAAGAGCTCAGATCATTAAGGACATTGTAGCTGACTCTTGAGTCAGATTATCATCTTTGTTATACTGTCTGTTAAGAAATAATTCAGGATGTGGACACAGACCAAAAAAAGTTTCTGCAATAACACCTTTTGAGTTGTTGTTGTTTTTAATGAAAGTGTTAAGCTGTATGTTCATGTGCTGTGGCTTAATACACATATGTTGAGTGATCGGACTCAGTATTTAATTAGATATTAATAAACTCTATTAATATTATCTTTGATGCAATGCTATTCCAAAATTAATAATAATCATAACTTACTTTAAATGTGTTGACTTTAACAAATCTTCTACACAGTGATAACAATGGGTATAGAGGGATAAAGATGGACCCAACCTTTAATAGCAGTTCGTAAGAATTATAATCAACTTCCAAGTAACTTATTTACCACTTCCTCAAAGAAGCCTGCTGACATCATGTTTTATCGACATGCCCAGAAATGTTTAGCAAACATATGTCCTTTGCCTTAAAGTTGATCTCTCTCTCTTTATCTCTCTCTCTATTTTAAGTTAATGCTATTTATTGTGTTATTTAATTGCTTTGTCAGTCTGATGCCACTTTTGCACAAAAAGTTCAAATGTTACCTGAATTTACTGATTTAATTTCCCCCCTTTTTAAAAAAAATTGAAATGATACAGACATTACTGTGTTATTGTAATGAATGGGTACATTTATATATTTTCTTTTGCCTGTTTTGAATAAGAAAAATCAATTTCATCATTTCTGACTCAATAAAAGTTGGGTCTCATACATGGTATACAAACCGTAATGGTGTAAAAAGGAGAAAATAGAGAGACCATGACGGCTTTAATCTAAATTTTACAGGAACATATTTATAGAGAGCATGAAACTAAAATGCGGCCGTTCACACATTTAAAGTAGTTCATAGGTTAGCTTGCTAAATATATGTGACTACTTCTCTAATAAGCAAACTGCACAGACCAGAGTCTCTGTGGTGATGCACATTTGTGCACTAGAACCCATGCATCTGAAGCTGCTTAGCAGCCCTGAATTTGGGCATTAATATGATTTAAAACTAATTAATAGTCTACAGCTTTGTGTTGCTTGTATGAATACTTGATCAAGGTTAACTCTGAAGGTGCACATCATTGTTGCATGCTATTATAATGACAGAGCTCAGGCTGCACAGCTATTGAGATAGACACATTTGGTTTAACAAGAATTATATATATTATGCAAAACCTTTGTGTTACATCGATGTAAAAGTCGCAGTTACATTTTTATTTTGATTCCCTGCAGCACTCCCTGCAGCACTTGAAATGGAGGCTCCCGATGGCTACTGTGCTAGTAAGTCCTCATATTGCTTACACACTACATTCAATGTACACTTGCTACCCATATTTTACACCCAGAGTTCATGCACTATATCGGAATGTGTGTCTGCGTTGTGTTATGCCAACGATGGCGAGAATGACAACGACGACTCCGTCTGTGTGTTATTGTGTTATTGGACTTTTACGTGATTAAATTATTTTGACTTTCACATCTCTTCCAAGTTTTTGTTACAATGCTGAAACAAAAAAAAAAGACAATTTTTGCAATCACAACACCATAAACATTTCAAGGGATTTTCCCCTAGTGCAGCCTTTTAGAGAAAACGCTGCGTTACCAACATCCTGTTGAATGCAGCAGATACTGGATACGCACTTTGTGGTGCTCCATTGCCCTTTGCTGGTTTCCTTTGGGCAGGTCTCTTGAATACATTTCTATCTCTTCCCTGCCCCCCCCCCCCTCACCCCCTCTCTTCGTATTGTGCTTTGGTAAGCAGATCTTAAAAAACAGGTAGCACGTTGCTTGTGACATCAGTGGGGATTTTAGGTCTCCATTGGGGGTTTGTGCTTATAGGAACACTTGGCAGGCGGGGTTTGGGGTGGCGGTGGAAGAAGAAATGGAGGCTCCTACTCTTCCTGTCCATCTGTGGGTCGTTTCTGAGATGACACATTAGGAACAAATAATTGTCTGCTCCGGAAAACACACTTCTTTGTGGAATGCAAATTGCGCTACTATTTACTATGTGCTCAATACATTAACTAGGCTAACTATGAGACAATATTTAAGTCAAACATTGCACCTGTTGTGACACACATCATTGTACTCTTGCACACACTACTATACCCAACTCCACTAAATCCTATACCATCCCCTCTTATATGCAAACATATTAATCTTCTCACCATCATAGAACACACAAGTTTGCTCTCTTATCATAGTTTATTGTACTCACTGTATATTTAAGAAACAAAAATAGTAAATAAAAATATATGTGACGAACAATATAAAAGCTTGTTCAATCAGAACGTGAAGTGAGTGCATATAAAGTCAATGCAAAGACATGAGTGGGGTCAAACCCCCCCCCCCCCACACCCCCCCCCCCCTTTGGAGTACAAATTGAGGCACAGATGCGTCAACCCAAGCCGGGAAATGCTACGTTTGATCGGGCGATTTCTTTTAAGGTTGAGACCGACAGAGCTCTGAGTTCAATGGGCTTAACATGCAGTATTTGAAAACTGGTGACCAATGTTATTTTAGCTCATTACAGCAAGGTTGAATTTCTCTCCTATTCATAATATCATTCAGTTACAAAGTCATAGCTCTTGTAAAAGCTGTTCATTTGGTGATGACTTTTCATCTTTAATGCGATATTATTCAAAAGACTTGGTGGTGGATATTATTTTTGATCACTGTAACTAAGATAAAACAGAAGGACAGAGCTGCGCTTCAGGACTGAACTTTTTACTTTTCACCTTTCACTCGTATTCAGCCATAGAACATATCAGGGAGTGTATGAGAAGCAAACATCCTTCCCAGCACCACAGGCCAAACCCGATAATGTCCGTCATGTATGTCACAATGTTTTTAAGGTAACATGTTTAATGTTGTCTAGATGTAGGTGGCCTATATTTGTGACTTAGCTATATAAAGGCTGTCAATCAATTAAATATTTAATTGCATGATTCGCTATGATTAATCGTGAATAATCACAAATGGATAACATTTATATCTGTTCAAAATTTACCTTAAAGGCAGATTTGTCAAGTATTTAATACTCTTATCGACATGGGAGAGGGAAAATATGCTTGCTTTATGCAAATGTATGTATTTATGTATTATCGGAAATCAATTAACAACACAAAACAATGACAAATATTGTCCGGAAACCCTCACAGGTATTGCATTTAGCATAAAAAAAAATGCTCAAATCATAACATGGCAAACTCAAGCCCAACAGCCAACAACAGCTGTCAGTGTGTCAGTGTGCTGACTTGACTATGACTTGCCTGCATGTGATTATCATAAAGTGGGCATGTCTGTAAAGGGGAGACTCGTGGGTACCCATAGAACCCATTTTCAGTTCACCAAAATGCCGAACTCAAGTCTTCGAAACCGTAGTCCACAAACCAATGGCAGTGTAAACATTGTATGTGATTGACAATAGTCGTAGTTTCAATGCCTGACAGCTTACTTACAGCTTTGTACAGAACACACACATAAAGAAGAAGAGAAGGTACAATTTCTGAGAAAACCCAAGCAACCTTGCTATTGCACTGACAAAACATGGTGTCCTTAAATGCACAGTGGCTGGATTTGAATGTTCCTCGCAGCACAAACGTTGACAGCGGTGCCACTGAGCGGATACACGCTTTGTTTTCAAGAAGGTCGTTCGAAAATCAGGAATCGAGAATTTTAGCTGCTCTCCTGTTTATTCAACCAACCTTCCTTTTTATATAAACACTCTTCGTAACCACATGACTGTGTCAATGTGTCATTGTCGTTCTCTCTCTCATAGGTTACTCACACATACACAGTTAAGCCTTTTCACACGCAACACACTACTTTTCTCTGTCACACACACCATCATAATATATCACAGATGCAATCATTCTCTCATATAGATTATCACACTCTTTGTTTTCTTTCATGTACACCGTCATTGTTTCTCACATGCTCGATGTCTCATAGATACATCATGACATTCTTTTGTGTGTCATTTCTCACTTTGAGAGATTAGATATCTTCAATCACACATAAAGCACATTTACGTATCTTGAAAGGAGTTTGATGAAGTCGTGCTGGTTCCTATAGACACCTCATGCGGATCTAAGAAATCCAATTTACCTTATTGGTATGACCATAATTACGAATTATTGGGACTGAAAAAGTTGCATCGGTGCATCCCTAAGTGTTATACTTAACATTATTCATTCATTCTAAAAAATAAAAGGTCATAATATTCCGAAGTTATGTATATAGTTTTCCACTTGGTAACGTCTAACATTGACAGTCTGACAAATAACACTTTTGACAGCTTTACGTTTAAGTCGTTTAAGCAAATGCTAGTTTGACAAACTGACATAACAAGGCATTCTTCACTGAAGTTCAAATACTTCACCGTATTTGATATGCTTAAAGGATTAACGGGACATTCCAGCTTCTCTTTATTAAGTTCCGGTTGTCGATCATTCATGCGCTCTGTTCATCTTTTTAAACAGAGAAAAGACACAACCCACTCTGGTTTGATCTCTAGTTTCTTGCATTAGTTAAATGTCATCAAAGGACAGGTGCAAACATTTCCTAACCCGTGTTATGTATAAAGTGGTAACAGACAGAAACAGTAAAACTGCATTAATTTTCCTCATCACATTTTAACATCGTCATTTCAGTCCAGTAAAGTTAACGTTCATCAGTGAAACAAATCACATTTACCTGAGATGCTGCACAATAATCGGAGGGGAAACTCTCCACTATCATTTTACAGTAAAAAAACAAAACACTTCTCCTATAACTTCAAATTGCTTCAAGTACAGTACTCATTTTCTAATCTGTTCTATTTGACAAATTCCATTTCCTCATACGGTGAGTGAAGTGGTGAATCTTTTACTCGTTCACACTATCTTTGACCAAACATACAGTGTGTACTTGGAGGCAAAGAGCTAAGACAACAGCCAAAAGTTTCCACTTTAGTTTGATCAGATCTTGCAGTTAACATTGATTAGTTTCATCTTATACAAATTGATGGTGACTGTTGTCAGTCAGTGTAGTCAATGGTTACAGTTACTACATTAAGACAGCATTGTTAACAATGTTAAGTATTAAATGATAATGTGAGTGGGACAGTTTGATTGTGAATACAAGGGGGTGTAGTGTTGTTGTTGTGCTGTGCAGCGTATGTGAGACTATGCTGATGATGTGACCTAAATGCAAATCAGATTATTAACATTTTTTGTTAAAACAAAATCAGAAGGCAGAACCATCGGCTAGCCAACCACAACGCTTTGGTTGCGCAGCCAACTTTGCTCTTGGTTCATTGCAACATTAATCAACGACCCTCCGTGGATGCTGTAATATTAATTCAGAGTTATTCAGTAGCTGGAGTTTACCGTGAACTCCTTATTGTTTTTACTTATTTCTTAAGACCCGCTCTGCAGATGATTTAAGATCATGTTCTCTGCAGATGTATCAGGTTTCCCTCCTCTCAGGGTCACCCCCACATACACTAATATAGATTACGGCAAATGAAACGCATCAGTGCACTCTATTATTGCTCAATTAACAGCAAGTGCTTCTGTAGTCCTTATGGATAAGGTGTATACATATAACTGCATTCATTTATTCACAAATTAAATTCATCACTAGCACTTCCAAAACATTATCTTACCGTTTTTTGAATGAATGCTGTCATTTGTCTGTCTGTATTTCTTTTTTTTTGTTTGCTGGGTCAGCGGAGTGTGTGTGGGTGCGTGTGTCTGTTTGTTTTGAATCTTTGTCTTAAGGAAGGTTCAGGGTTTGACAGGAAAAACCAGCTCCCATACAGTGTGAATCCAGCAAGCCACAATGGAGGGCCTCGTCACTCCGGAAAACAGTCTTATTCAGCTTCTCACACAGCTAGACATGCTATTGAGCCATTTGTATTTTATTCATTTCTCACATTCACATGCAGGCAGATGGAGCTTGACCTTGATTGAATTTAAGTTTATTGTCATTGCACACTGTTCCTGAACCCAGATACGATTTATAAGTGCCTGTGCTCTCTTTTGAATTTGAACTTGTAAGACGAGAAATTACATTGACCCTTGTTAGATTCCTCAGAGGATGACTGTACTTTAGAAGCTATGAATTCATTTAGCGTCGCCGATGAAGTCAGCAATTATTACACCCACGAGTTTCATGTGTATGCATTTGTTCCATTCCATTTGCTACCATATTAACTTATCCCAATTTGGTATTACTCAAAATACCTTTCCGCCGGCAGGTCTCGACTGTTTGATATCCTGAGCTTAGTGTTCATACAGGATTGACTCAGCAAATGCGGGGCACCAACGCAAACCTTCAATCCGTGCAAACTTGTGTGTGTGGTTTCGAACGTTTTTTTTACCCTGTTTAATTCATAATGTACGAGGCATTTTTTCCAAACATTAAAGGTTTGAGGTCCCTATTTGAACAGGCATGGAAATGCATCTTCTTCACTAGCTATGTATTTGACCATCATAATCAACAGACATACTTAATATAAGTGACTTCTTCCATTGATGGCCAGTAATTGCCTAAAAAACAGGACAAAAAAGTCTTTATTTGACGTCATTCTTTATAAATTAAAAAGAAAAACACAATATTGACAGCATTATTCATAAATCATCATACATTTTATAGCTTTTTGAATGAATTGCTTGTGAAGTGCTTTCATTCTTTCTAACAATAGCACTGTGTTAAAGGTGCAATGTGTAATATCTGGCCAGAATTTTAGTTTAAAACATTTAAAAAATTAATTAACATTTCCAACAGAATGTGTAGAGGTTACAGTGTTGACGTTATGTCAAAGGCGTCTATGTATTGTGTTGCAGAGATATCTACTGAAATGAGCATGCTAACCAGCTAGCCCCGGCCCGTCCCGTCGTGTTATACCACTTGTACCTCAAGAGGCGATAATGAGTCACTGTAGCGTCCAGTCTGCCCTCACTCCAACACAAGGGGAGGAAGAAGTAGAGCTGCCCTGAGGGCTTGTCGATCACGTTGAAGATACAGGGTCTGTGTAGGTTTTGATAGTTTGTTTACTGGATTAAATCTAAAGTGGCAGAAACGAGAAAACGACTTGTATTTTTGTTTCGTCCTCCCTGCCACCCTCCCTTACTTGGGGAAGTTCCCCAGGATCAGGCCCCCTGCGCCGGGGATTGCACCGGCTGAATTTGAGATGCTACAGCCCCTTTAACTGTGGGTCTGTCTCCCGGAGCTGCCTCACACTCCCCACAAAACAGTAATACAAGTAGTTTTCTCACTTTTGCCACTTAATTTAATCCAATAAACAAAAACATATACGGACCTTTAAGCCCTCGGTTAGTGGCACAATAAACCAAAGATGGCTTAAGGAAAATAGCTATAGGCCGACGGCACACATGAAGATTATAAGATGGTTATTTTGACCGGCTCTCAGAGTTTCAGCAGTTGAATTTTCTATATTCTTTCCCTGCTGTTGGTAAGTAGTTGGCTTTTTTTTTTTTTGAGATAACTGATGGCTTTAAATTTAGATTGTATGGACCCAGTATAGAAATGAAATTCTGCCCCCTATTTCTTTTGGAGCATGTGGCCAGATCTTTAAAATCTTTAATGGAGGGTTCTTATTTTAGCATTTGAACCCAGGCAGCCCTGGATGCTATTATCCTATGCCAGAGACAACCTAGCCACTGTGCTGCTAGGCAGCTGTCAGCATCTGCTACAGTAATGGAAAATCCTTCATGACAAATCTGGGCCACTCCTGTCTCCAGGACAGCATTGCCAAGGGAGAGCCAACGTCGGTCACCTGAGATTTCCTCCAACCCCGACCTGTGCAACCCGATCCCGGGCCCAGGGATTGTGTCATGGACAACGTCTCCCAGTATGCCCCACTCAGTGGGGCCGCCACTACAATGGAACAAAACCATAGAGGAGGCTGTCACACTAAGAGGAGCTGTCACAGCAATTGGAGATCTGACACAGATTTCTTTTTCATGTATGAGGGATCATTGCAGACATGTGGAGCACCGACAAATTGTAACAAGGCCTTCCGTGTAGCAGTTTCAGGATGTGGCATGTTCCTGTGATTTTAACTGAAACGTCCCTCGGCTACGGCTATTGCTACATCAGTTATAAAAGCATAAGGCAGTCTGGTGTCATTATAACGGATACTTTCCAGTTTTTTATAGTGCTTGAGGAAAACCTTGAATTGTGCTGTTGGTGAATGATGGCTCACTTTGGTTCCTGAGGGATCTGACACCTGGGTCAGCGGGGGTGTTTGCCTGTTGCCACTGTATTGTTCTAGTGACCCTGACGGGGCCGGGGTGTAAGGGGATAAGGGATTGGTTTGCTCTCCCTCAAACCACACAGGACACAGGACACAGGGCTATCCATAGCCTGGGCTCTGTACAGACTGCTGAGAGGATGCAATCTGATCCACATTTGCTGGACATTACGATCCCATCGGTACATAAAGACAGTTAAGTTAGTTGCCTTGTGCGTTCCGTATGGTGACCTCCATAGTGGCCATTCAGGTTGGGCTTCAAAGGACATCTGAGAGTGGGATGAAATTAATATTTTTTTTCATCTGAGAATACCTCACACAAGTCTTCATGTAAACTGTTTGCTTAGCAAGACATTTAATTTTTCTTCTCATGTTAGGTATGTAGTGTATCGTCACAAAAATCTTCAGAACATTTTCAGAAAAGTCTTTGTTTCTCACATTTTTCTTTTCATCATTGTCTTTACTTTTAAAACACTAATCATTACATAGTTGCATATGCAATATCAAAACCCTCAAAGCTGTTTTTTTTTCACATAACAGCATTGTATTGTATTTGTTGTACAACTACAGTATTTTACAGCACAATTTAGTTTGCTGTATTTCTGCTTGTCTCCCAGGTAACGGCCAATGCTCTCCCGGTAAGGAGAACTCGAGAATGTTGGCGGATGCGTCAACACCTAATGGACAGACGGTTCCTCAGGGTCCTAATTCCCCCAGTGGTGAGTGCTCAATCAATAGATACACATTCCTGCAGCCACCACAGTATGCACACACACTGTTTCTCCTTTAAACTAACATACTATAGCTGTCAGTTGATTACAATTTTTAATATAATTAATAAAATGATGTGCAGATTAATTAATCAAATTAATTGCAATTAATCGCATGTGTCAATATTTGCTTGGAAAAGCCCCCGAATGATGATATTTCAACTCAAAAACATTACATTATTTTGGCACACGAGTAAAGCTTTGAATAAAAATATCACAAAGGCGGCATTAGAAATCAATAAATTATTTTATTTCCAATAATTTTTCACTTAGCCTAAAATGGCCATAACTGTAAACAAAAAAAACACATTGGCTTATTAAGCAACAATGTGGCCATAACAGTTTTTTTAAAACTATTTAACAAACTATTTACATGGACATTACTAACACACTGACCGGTTGGTATTGTGCAAAGCAGAGGGGTGCGTTAGTAAATTCACTCCGGTGGTGTCAGTGGCACCCTGAGTGCTCTCATCGTTTAGAAATGAAGAGCGCTGCTCTCAGAGGCTCACCCCTGGATTCCACCGGGAGCTGATGCGTAACCACTCTAGACAATGCTTGTGATTCCAGCCGCAGCGTGTTTCAGAAGCACCCTAGAAGCGGCTCTCTGCTCTGCTCCGCTCAAAATATGTGCCTAGATTTTGACGGAGCCACGGCACGTTGCACAGAGCAGATCGAGCCGGGCAATAGGCCTTTAACTTCAGAGCCACACCGACAGCTCCAGCTGAAGTGTCCAACCCGTTCTCACTCCCAACTCGTCAAGTACCGCCACTTGGTCAGTGCCCTGTGGCGTCTGATACCAACGCACCGAGGCACCCTTAAGCGTGTCACGTGTGAACCAAGTCAATGTTGACTTATTTTACCTTTGTTTTTTACGTAACTTACGTACTACCGCTAGTTAGGTAACAAACGTACTTATTTTAAGCCAAACCATGATCTTTTCCTAAGCCTAACCAAGTACTTTTATTGCCTAAACCTAACCAAGTAAACCTAAAAACTAGGGCTGACCCGAATGCTTCGTAGCCTCGACCGTCGCCATGGTATTCGACCTTCAAATCACTATTCCAATGTTTCATTTTTTTATTTTTTTATATATAAGTGTGAAATAATAACGTATAAATCAGAAAATAGTCCATGAAATAAGTAATAATCCCACAACATTATTCTTGATTCATATTCATCATGAATTATTATTAATTATTCTCAGACAGATATCGCTGTTTGTTGTGTGTAGAGGTGCGTGTGTGTGCAGTAGTGCGTCAGCGGCACTGAAACGGGGGAGATGGAGACAGACAGACAGAAGAACATGTCAGCCTGCTGTGCCGCGCTGCTCTGCGAAGCTTCGAATACCTTCAAATATTTCTCACAATGCTTTGAAGCCTAGAGCGTCATAATGAAGCGTAGGTCCACTGAACAAATGTCTGTATTTTACGAGTTAGGAGTGAGAATGAGAGTGTCTGAAACCCATAATGGCTGACAGTGTGGCATAATGCGACGGTTGGGTTATTTGGCAATATAGGTAGTGTTATTCAACACACAGCAACTTAACATAAACATTAAATAACATTATATGTGTTGTTTTTAACGCATTATTTGTATTAAATCAAATCAATTTTTAATCATACATTCATTGTTAAAATTTAAATTAATTTGATCAAAAAAATATTGTTATAATAATTATAATTATAAATAATTAAGAAATGAATGTGTTAATTTGACAGCTCTAAAATATACTGTTCTACCTCACTGGATCAGTTCATACGGATCATTGTATTTAGCTTTGTTTTAATGAAACTCAACCTTTTCACAATAGAAGCCTTCCGGGTGTAGCAACTGCATTTCCCCTGAACTGCTGGGAGGCCTTTAATGTGAAACAGATAGAGAATGTGTTAATTTTGGATTTGTTGCACCAGAAAGTGAACATGGCAAATGTGAGCTGATCAAAAAAACAGGTGCTCCTGATGGTTTAGCCAGAGCGTGGTAGCTTGCCACCTTTGGTGTGTGAGTGTGTGTGAAGGAGGGGCAAACTACAAAGCATAACACCTCTTAAAAATGCAGTCAAAATACCATGCTCAATAAACGAAGGAAAATAAAGTCCTGTCTCAAAAGAAATAATTTCAGAATTTCTAAGAAGAGAAAGAGTACTAAGAAAAGGATGAATACTTGTTACAATGAGGAGCAGAAGTTACCACAGTGTAGAGCCTTTGTACAAATATGTCATATTGCAACGTGTTGTACCATATCACACTCGCCGTGCTATATTGCTCTTACCCAGAAGTGTTGCCTGGTTCCTTTCAGTGTATTGACCAGATGCCTAAGATTAGCTCTAGCGAAGTCACTGTGAAGCAGCAAAGTAAGAAAAGGGGAAACTAAGTGAGCTGAGGGAGAAATAGGGAAGCTTGTTTCCCACAAGTTTAGAGGTACAGGGAGGCGAGCTGGTTTTCACAGGGAGATCCTCTTCACCGATAAGAGCTGTTGTCATTCTGGAAGTTGCCTAACATGATTTGCTATTTGAGGTTTTGTTACAAAAGAAGGGCTGCATCATATCATCTGTTGAAAATGAGCTTGAGGCGCTGTCAAATTTCAGTGGAAGCTCTTAAACTTGCAAGCTTGAACAGTAATTGTCTTGGCATTGTTCACTGTCTGGTGATAAAAGGTAGAAGAGTGGAATTACAGCCTTTGGGCCTGGTGACAGTTTAACCGTCTTTATAAGGATGTGTTGCTTTCAGGCAGTCTTTCAATCAATTGTGATCTTTCCCCATGATTTTTCAATTGATTATGGGAAACTCAGATAAATTGCCGATTCTACTGTATCCGGTAGAGGCGTTGAAATATGCCAAAACTGCACCTCGATGCATTTCATCGCTGCTTTTGTCGTAGCAACTGTTTCAAGTGTATCCTCATCTGACCACTATGCATTCCGCTCTGCCGCCCCGGAGAGACAGATGTAAAGATGCAAGGAGCTGAATAGCAAGGATGTTCAGGTCTGCTCCGTGTTGCCAGGATACAGCCGTCGAAGGCAAGGCTCGATCGCAATGTGGGTATTGGGATAAGTGTTTCTTCTGTGGCATTGGAAACATACAGTTTAAAGAATGCAGTTGCTTTGTGGAGATGTCTCTTTGTGGCCTATAAAAAGGAAATGTTTCCTGAATATCTAAATTTCTTTTACTCTGAGAGTTGAGTGGATGAAGCCTGAGGAGACAGTTGACGGATGCAGTCAGATGGGAGGTTTAGTAAAACAACCACATATGCTCACACTGTGATTATTGCCTCAGTAAATCCCAAAACAGGATCATCAGGATCAGTAAGTTTTGCTTGGATGATGCCAAACGTGTGTTTCCGCACTGTGTCTAAAAGCCCCTTTCACATCCATTTTAACCGATTAGCAAGACCAAGACTTGATTTGTGGTGTAATCCTCATTATCTAGTTTGATTCATGGAAATCTTTTGTCACAGCTGTAGTGGGAACAAAGTCAAGTCAACAATAGGGGATCAATTAAAGTCAAGTTTTACTACATGGCTCAGAACATTTGTTTCAGAGAGTTTTATAAAAAAAACGTATATCAAACGACAAAAGCAGCGTAATCCCTGTGGGAAGCATACCAATGGTTTTGATATTGTTGCACATGACGATGTTCAAAGACTAAACAAACCAAGCACAAGAAACTGTAAATATTACAGACCGCATTCTGCTTGATCACCGCATGCCTTTTGGAAAATGGTAAATTTCATTGTCTTTACAGTATAGTATTAATGTGTAAATGTCTGTAAAAGACAAAGAAACTGTTTCCTTTCCATCAGAAGACAAAACTAAGCTGCTTCATGGCACCATTAGAGTCCTGTGTTAGAAAGAAGATGCAAGTCTGGCTCAAGCATTGTCTCGTCTATCCTAAACTGTCAGCTCATATGGTTTATACTAGAGATGTTCCGATACCATTTTTTCCTTCCCGATACATAATCTGATACCTGAACTTGTGGTATCGGCTGATACCGAGTACTGGTCAGATACTAGTGTTGTAAAAAAAAATATAAAGTTATTATTATAATTTTTATTTAACAGCTCTGACAAACAACCTGCAATCAGTTCTTCTTCGCTGCTCTAAAACAGTAGTTGCCAGAGGCAGCCATGATACATCGTGGGCAACAGGGCAGTGAAGGCTACTGTTTTGAAGCGGTGAAGAAGAATTGATTTCCAGTTAAAACAGTTGATGTTTTTGGGGTTAATAAATGATGGTATCGGATCAGTGCATAGACTGGCGTACTCGCCGATACCGAATTTTGGGCAGTATCGGACGCATTTCCGATACTGTTATCGGAAAAACTCAGAATAAAAGAATTAATTAATTTTACCTAGCAATGTTTCAGCTTTGCTGCCAGAAACGGACTTGAGAATTTGAAACATTAGTTTAATCGATTAGTTGTCAAAATATTAAATTAATCGCCAACTATTTTGATTTTGATTAATCGGTTTGAGTAATTTTTTAAGAAAAAGAGTCAAAATTTTCAGCTCCTTAAATGTGAATATTTTCTGCTTACTTACTCTATGACAGTAAACTGAATATCTTTGAGTTGTGGACAAAACAAGAAATTTGAGGACGTCATCTTGGGCTTTGGGAAACACTATTCGAAATTTTTTCCCCATGTTCTGACATTTTATAGACAAAACAACTAATCCATTAATCGAGAAACTAATCAACAGATTAATCAACAATGGAAATAATCATTAGTTGCAGCCCTAAAACAGATTATCCGGTTAACTGAAGTGTATACAGTATGTACCATCCAGGTGATTATTGGGACAAGACTATAGGTGAATGAATCTGTGTGTATTTTGTATTACTATCTTCTGAATATTTATTTGTGTGTAAACGTTTTAGTAATTGCTGGCGCTAAGTAGAGACTGCAGGTGGTGAATAGTTTCCCGCTGAAGCCACCCACACACCCACACCCACACATAATTATACAATCTTCTGCCCTTGTCATCCAGCCGGTCTCCCATTGCTAGTCAGGTGCTCTGAGCCACAGGGCCTCTGGCACTCCCTTTTCTCCCCAGGGACAGCCAGGAACCAGACCAGCCTGTTTCTCTCTCTCTCTCTCTCTCTCTCTCAATGTGTCAGTCCATCCTAATGCTGTCTACGAGTCGAGTTGCTAAGTTACTAGGATGCCCTCTCCAAATGCCCATTTAATGATATATTATTTCTCACAGCTATCCCTTTCAAGTCACCCTATGTCCATCTCAGATCAACTCATTATACCTGCAGCATATCTACTCCATCCTGAGACAGTTCATCTCAGGCCTTTACAGTTTAACTTCATTCCACTGAGGCTACTCACCCTAACCCTTTGGATGTAGAACGCCTCTCTTAACCTAACCTAGCTCAATCTATCCATTGCAAATAAACACAGACCTTTTTAGTGTAATCTGCTCATGCTTGATCAAGTCGTGCAACCCAGGGGCAAACCAAGACCATATAGTTTTCATATGGTTCATGTGAAGCGTTTTTGTGGTCAAACTACTTCTATGGAACTCCCATAAAAACCTGCATTATCTAAATTTGAAACTCATCTCAGGATTGTCATTTTATTTTACAGAACTGAAAATTAAACAAGAGGAGGAAACGGCGGAGGAGGCTGACGACAGAAGCCCGGCACTTGAAGAAACAAGCCAAACAGGGGAGGAAGGAGTGTCATTGGAGGAATCCATGAGCGTCAGCCCCAGCAATGTACAGGATGGATTATCTGATCCAAACTTGGCAGCCGACGCAGGAAGTCAGCAACCACACGGTAACGAACAGTATATTAGAAGCTGCCTGGTACGTCTCTTGGCATTGACAATCCACACAATCTTTTTCTAATGATTAAAATCAGGGCGTCGTGTACGTTTCCCCATCTTTAGAGTGAGTCAGAAATCATTTGTTTTCCCCGACAGTGGGTGTGGAGTGCTTTCTGTTGTTTTTTTTGTTGAAGGACAATAGCTTAGACTTGGAATTATTATCAGGGAAAAAATATCCTTGGAATCCCCCGCAACCTGTTCCAACTGACGCCACGACTGCTCCGGTTGTCACAGCATTAGGATCGTATTTCTCTTTTCCAACTGGCTGCAGATCAAAAGATTTGGTATTAGAAGAGCAGACAGTAACCGTGTGTAAAAGTGTGTACTGAACTGTTTCATTCCACATGATATAAAGTCCACCATACACTGCGAGAGAGATAGAATCCCATTACTCTGGAAAACCTTGCATTTTTGTGGAAAATGTACACAAGTTAATGAAGTGCAGGCGCTTATTTTCCCGTGAGAATTGTATATATTAAGTTCTTAAGTTACACATGTCTTTAGATAGATATCTGCAGCATACCCACTCCACTTCCACCTGATGTGCATGTCTTTGGAATGAAGCAGACATGACGAGAAGACACAAGTTAAATTTATTTAAGTTTTAGTTTGAGTCATTTCAGTTTAGTAAGAGTAATATCAGTTTAATCTAATTTAAAACAGTCCAACAGAAGTGAATAAAGACTTATTTTTTAATTATTATTTAGGTTAACACAGGGCAGGTCACTTAAGTTTACTTTAGTCCAATTATGTCAGTTACAAAGACAGAAAAGGTTAAATGAGTTCACTTAGATAGCCTGCAAAAAAATAGCGTGCAGGGCTGTTGATACTTTCTAAAAACATCTTCCACAGTGAGTGTGGTATTGACTTCCTGTGCCTGCCTCTATCAGGTGACAGGCCGTTCCAGTGCAACCAGTGTGGCGTCTCATTCACCCAGAAGGGAAACCTGCTGCGACACATCAAGCTGCACACAGGCGAAAAACCCTTCAAATGCCCCTTCTGCAGCTACGCCTGCCGGCGGCGCGATGCCCTCAGCGGGCATTTGCGCACTCATGCTGGTAAGACTCCTCCTCACACTCTCCTCTTCCCTTTTTTACTCATCCACTTCTGTTACCCAGAAGAGACTTCATTTCTTTCAATAGAAGTCCTTCAGAGATCTGGAAAAAAATCAACCCTTAATGCTTTAAATGCTGTGATATCTTTATTTTAAAACATCAAATATTGTGTACCTTATATTATGCTGGTGTTACATGTGCTTAATCACCTCAGTCCGCCTCAGCTCACAAGCTTTGTGTGTGTGTAATGTAAGAACTATGGTAGCCACAGTAGCCATGCATGCTGGTTGGTGACTCTGCGTCTCGTATTGTTGCTGGATAGGCGCATGGTGTTTTTTTTTTTTTCATGTGCGTGTTGTAGACAGTGTTGTGAGTGCTTTGTGGTTAGGTACCAAGGACATGCTGTTCCTTAGTTGCTTGACTCACTAAGGAGGAAACTATCTGTCTGTTGAGAAGCACATGGGGAGCGCTGGCTCTCTCTCAACTGTAACCCACTTTCCTATCAGAGAGGATGTGCTCTCCCCTCTTGTGCACCTTTGAAATCAAGGTCAGACAATACCGTCATTTCTGCCTGTGATGCCCCCACGGGGGTTACTCATACACACTTCTCTTTTTCAGATAGTGTGTTTGGGTGTGCGTCCATGTGTTTGCATGTCTGTTATCTCTGTCCCAGTTGTTGCTCAGATGCTTCTTTTATGCATTTCTTAATATTTATCACTTCACATCTGTCCTCCACCATCAACCATGACCGTTTTCCTACTTTCACTTCCTTCATTGTTCAGCTGAATTTGTTTGTCACATCCCCTCAACCCCCTTTTTCCTGTAAAATCATGATAATAAGTTACACCTGCCTTCATCTGGTCTTTCAGTGGGCAATGTGAGGAATTTGTTGTGGCCGAGTTTTGCTGTCACGGCGTTTTCTTACGTCCAGGGACTCTGGGTAGTACTCCTGGC